>NW_028126988.1:0-720760 GCF_965231255.1 Vanellus vanellus | reverse complement strand
CTGAATTTTGTTCTAAAGTGGAAAAGTCAAAATCAAACGTTATCAATACCAAGTTTGCAATGTTTTGAAGGCCAAGAGAAGAAATGCAGTGTCAGAAAGTACTGCCGTGGAAGAAACGGTGAAGAGGAGAAGAGTGGAATTCGGAGCAGAGACCTCACACCCACAGTTGGGTATGGACAGGTGAGTTGACTACAAAATAGTCTTCCAGGGCACCTATCAGTATTTTCAGTGTCTCTTGTACCTTCCTCCTATTTCATTCCTGGGTAGTCCTTTGCCCCATTTGTCGTCTTCCTTCTCTTCCCTGGGTGACAGAACCTAAGCAGGGTTGCCCATGTTTGGAGCAAAGCTGTCCCGTGCTTTCAGGTCCCGTGCCATTAACCGGAGGTCTTCCTGTTACGTGTAGAATCGCAGTGGGATGAGAACTCGGCAGCGAGACAAAGCCAGGCACTGGCTTGCACAGCTGCGCCGGGGGTGCCAGGGAAGAACTGGGAACAGCTTTCTGGCCACATCCCAGCCTGTTCCTCTCAGTGGGCTGATGAATGCCGCCTCTCAGCTGGAGGCTGAGATCTCTCTCTGTGGATTTCACAGAATGGCTGAGGTTGGACGGGACCTTTGGTCTCATCGAGTCCATCCCCTCCTGCTCAAGCAGGGTGACCCAGAGCAGCTCGCCCAGGACGTGTCCCGTCAGGTTTTGAGTGGGCTCCAAGGGTGGAGACGCCACAGCTTCTGTGGGCAAGCAGTTGTGGTGCTTGACCCCAGTTGCAGTCAAAGAGTTGTTTCTCGTGTTTAGATTTAATTTCATGTGTTGCCATTTGTGCCCTTTGCCTCTTGCCCTGCCAGAAGGCGCTGCTGAGGAGAGCCCGGCTCCCTCTTCTTCCTTCCCTGCCATCAGGTGTACGTTGCTAAGATCCCTCCTGAGCCTTCTGCAGGCTGAACAGTCCCAGCTCTCCCAGCCTCTCCGTGTACGAGAAGGGCTCCAGGCCCTTCATCATCTTTGCAGCCCTTTGCTGGGCTGAGCCCAGTGAGTCCCAGCCTTGTCCCAGGGAGCCCGTTCGGGACGGGGCGCACAGACTAGCCTCCGCAGCCCTGAGCAGAGGGGAAGGATCACCTCCCTCGAGCTGCCGGCAAAACTCTTCCTACTGCCGCTCAGGGTGGTGTTGGCCGCCTTCAGCACGAGGGTGCAGTGCTGGCTCATGCCAGCTACCTTCAAGCTTCGTTCTGGATTACTTCTCCGAGGCAGGCCCAGCATTCGTTATAGTCGAGCAGGCTTCTTTCTTTCACCGAGCGTAGCTTTTTCTAAAAGAAAATGTGTGTCTCTACTTAATATTACTTAATATTCACATATTACTATTCACAGGTATTGGGCAGAGAGTCCCAGATCCAGCGCTGTGATGGGAAGTGTTTGTGCTCACCTTTCCCCTTCCGTGGTGGGATGTACAGACCATGTTGAATCATCTCCTTTGTTGCCTTAGGACCTACCCGCTTCCCAAATGTATGTCATGCAGAGATTATAAAGGTAGAAGTCTGAACACAGTTCTTTTCCTGCTCCTGCAAATGTTTCCCTCCCCCCCAACAGTTTCTTGTCACAGTAAAACTGCTGGAAATGAGCGAAGAGAGAAACCAGGTTCCAGAATGCTTTCTAATCTTTTTTAGCCAAGACAGGAGTTGTGGATTCAGAAGGCCAGAAAGGGCTCTTTCATGATCCAGTCTGGCAGTTCTCTTAGTCCCGTGTCTTGGCCCAGAAGTCACACCATTCTGGACAATTCTTGATTTCAAAATCAGATTGGTGAGGCATCAACTTCAAGCCTTCTGTCATTTTTCCCCAATTACTCCGTTAGACTGAAGAGCTCGTTCAGTCTGAGCGTTCCCCCCTGGGGAGGAGTTTGTCTGCGGTAATTGGGCCACCTCTTGATCTGTTTTTCTTTTTGGCCAAGTTCTTTTGCTCATCCTTCCTCATGGGGGATCTGGCTTTGGGTTTTCTTGGGGTGCCATTGAGTGTTGAGCTATCGGAATCTCCAGGTGTCGCTCTCCAGTGATACTGATCAGCCCAGTTTTGTGTGTGAATCCGGGGTTGGTTTTCCTCACATCCATCGCTTTGTACCTCTCTGTACAGCGTTTCCTCTGCCGTTTTATCGCTCCATGACCAGGTCTTGTAAGATCTCTCTGTGGTTCTTTGCTACCTGCCCTTCTCTTTGTGTCAGTAACCTTGTAGGGTTTGCAGACTTTCTCAACTGGCTGCTCATCCCCCTCTCCATGTCATGTAATGCTTTGTTGCATTAAGGGGCAAAGTAGTTTTGGCAGAAAATAACCCCCCTTGCGTTCTAACCCTCCTCACTGAGGTGGGAAGCGAGGTGTGGTGAGGTTTAAATTCTGAGGGATGCCCAATTCACCACTATCAGTCCAGGCACGTTGAATGTGTATTAAACGGTTACAGTTCTGGATACACTAATAGCAGACTGCACCTTCAGCCCAGTTGCACTCATGAACTAACACAGCCGCTCTTTTTGGTTGTGTTCAGTGAGAAACCCAAACAACGAGCTGCCTACACAGTGCAGTTTATTGCAGCAACAGCTACACAAGTTCTTTTGGATTGCTGGCGATAGCGACTGTCTGCAAAGCACGTGCGAATACTAAAGATGTTACTAATATAGCTCGGTTACAAATGCGCTAAGTTATCAAACAACTCTCTAGAGATTTCTAAGTTTCCCGGGGAAGCACTTGGTGTAGCCAAGTGTTCGAATTTTACCCACAAGCGTCCTTATGGGGGGAAGAGAGGCTCAGCCCGTTGACTGATCCCAGAAGTCAAAGCAGTCAGTGATGGAGTTCCCCTCGACTTGTTCACAACGGTGTCTTCCCTCATATCCCCCCTTTCTTGGGCCATATTTATACTATTTTTTATCTTCAAGGTGGAGTTGGAGTGACTCTAGTCATAACTACTTGAGTTATGATTGGTGTAAAATTTTCTCGCCTCTCACTTAAAGGTATCGTTTACGAAAAATTCAGGGCGCAGACTCAAGGAGGAGTGGTCGCACCTTGGAGGCAGGTAGCTTTGGGGCTGGAGGGGTGTTTTTGTATTATAATGCCATTATAATGTGCAAAGTTCACACAAAGGAGAGCATTTTGTCAACAAATGACAGATCGTTGGCTCAGGGTAACAAGTAGGCAGCTTATCAATTCTGTAAGACCTTTGAGGGTTGCATTTGGCCCTCCAGTTCCCATTTTATCACAGAGTTTGGCTGCGCTGTCTCCACTCCGCTCCATCCTCCGCACTGTTTTCCTTCTTAGAGCTGGCGCACATCAGTTCCGTGGTGCCATCTCGTTCCCGTGTTTGCTGGATTATCACAGGGTTTGGCCTTGGAGTCTCCACCCCACTCCACTCTGTGTGTTGCTCTGCAAGCAGTATTGTACAGGGAATCGCAGATGGAGCGGATTCTTCGCATACCGGCTGCGGCTGTGTTCTACCCTCGAACCCTCTTGATTTTATACCTTTCCTTAATGTGTGACCAATGCTGTATTATTGATCACTTTAGTAATCATTCCACAAGCTTTTCTTCTCTTTAACTGCTTGCTGGTTTTACTAGAAAAGCAGAAAGCCTGATAATGGAACGAGGGCCGGTTTTCCTTCTTCAAATGAGACTTTGAAGCGTGAGTGCAAATATCAATTAAGGGTCTCTATCTTGTTGGCTAGAGGTACTGAAATCCTGATTTCTGATGAAATACTGGAAGTAGCCTTTTACAAGATTGCTTCCTTTTTTTGGCTTTTTGTTAAACTCAGTTCTTACTTATTTGACTTCTTTTTAGAACTGGAGCTGAGTGTGTTCACCACAGGAGTAAAGCAAAGCGTGGATTTGAAACGGTAAGCTACAGAACGTCCAGAAAGAGACAACACTATCTCTTTAGTCCTAGATTCTTAAAGTGGCAAGCAGAAAAATGCCTTCAGGTAATGTTTTTCCCCTTTTCACCTGCATGGAGACATTTGTCATTCCTGCTCCTCAGACTTAGCCAAGGGATGAGTTCTACCGGGAGACGACACGAGCTTTTCTGAGTGTCAAGCTACAAACTCTAGGGGTGAGTTTCGCCTGCCAGAGATGAGCCTGAAGGGTGCCCTGCCTTGTCTTCCAGACTCCGGTCCTCTTTTTCCTCAGATGCCCCTTCGTGCAGAGCTCCGCGGAGGGCCAACAGTGGGGGCTGACACCTTGACACTGGCTTCAGCGTGAGGACTCGCCCCTCCCCAGCAGTGTCCTTTCTCTGTGCAGATGGCCTTGCAGGCGTCTCCCTCGTCTTGAAACAGTGCCGTGCCTTTTCTCAGTAGGGTGTCGGAAGGCGGGTTTACGACAGGGTTGTACCCACGGGATTGGCAGTTGCTTCCTGAACCCGCTGTTCTCCAGAGACCTTGTCAGGAGGGGAAGATTCTTTCTCCTGTAGCTCGCAGGCGAAAAGGCTGCTCTGACAGAGCTGCTGTTGGGCACAGCCTTTAGGGAACAGGGTCTGCGCCAGCACCCCTGTTCTCCTGCTCCTGCCTGTTGCCCGTCCTCCCAAACGACCCGCTGCACTTCATCCATTTTCTCGGTACCAATACCCATTCGAAATTTAGTTCCAATCCCTGCCATGCTCTCACCTTCCTGGCCTTTTTCCCCTCCACCTCTTTGGAGAGAGAATTTTATGAGGAGGCTGGTTCATTTCTCTTGGGTTTGTCCACAAAGGGAGTTGCCTGGTGGTATGAAAGGAACAGCTGCTTCTCCCACTGTTGCCTGGGAGGTGACCAGTTGCATCAAATCCCAGGATTTCTGCATGTTTCTGCATGACGACATGCTGCCCCTGCTTCAGGAACCTTCTGGACCTCTTCACAACTGGCGGAGCCTTTACGCAGATGTCGTCTGTGGGCTTGCTTGAGCTCTCAGATGGCCGGGGCATACTGCCTGCTGGCTCCTGGAGCCCTGGTTTCAAAGGGCCAACCCCAGCATCATTGCTCTGCAGGGATTCCCTGCCTGGACAGCCGCCTGCAGTGCTGGGCTACCAGTTGTGTGGTTACCTTCAGCCTGCACAGGTGAACTCCTGTATTGAAACAGCCCTCCCCTTGTTGTAAGCCCCAAACTTTCTTTCAGAAGAGGGGTTTTGACAGGTTTGTTGGATTTTCAAGACAGAAAGGAGACTGCCTGGTGACTCCTCAGGAGCGTTCGGTACAGAAGAACGTCTCTAAAACAAGCCGGCTTACTTGTCTCCAAAACCTGTATCGCTGTTTTTCCCTCAGCTTCCCTTTGCAGGATTAGTGACGGGTCTCTACACGTGCCCCTGCTGGCTTCTTTCCTCGGGAGCTCCAAACACACTCTTGGTGGGATAAGAGTCATCCGCTGAGAGATGCTTTTTTGTTCCCCACTTTGCTATAGCCACTGTGCCCAGAATGCCTCTGCTCCTTGTACTGTGGCTGAGTTTCCCAAATATTAGCGTCCTTGAAAGCTGGAGCTGCAGGTTGGCATGTTGGACCCTGAGAAAGAATGTGGCAGGCGGCAGACTTCACCATAGCCTCGTATGGTGTTAACTAATGTGGGAGGCCACGTCCTGAGCTCTTTCCAGGTAAACTGGAACTATACGGAATGACTCGTCAACTGGGCAAATACCAACTGAGGGGAGAAGAACCTTCTCCAGAACAGATGCGTGTGCCACCATGCCTCGCACCTGAAATTTGCACTAGTCAGGGCACTGTTACGCTGAGGGGGGTGTCCAGGCACAGAGTGTTGTGGTTATGAATGCCGGGCCAGATATCATGAGCACTGCCCAAAATCATGGGCAGATGACCTCTGCCTTCTCTATGTTTTTCTAGGAGCTCAGAGCCAGGTGCTTCTGTGACGCGCTTTCCACTTGCTTTGCTCTCCATTTGCTTTCTTTTGCTATTTGGGATCAGAAGAAGGATTAGGTTTAGGAAAAAACGTATTGGTAGCTCCTGTAGTTCCTCAGGATTCTTCTGACAGTTCCTCTGGGGCTCTTGTTCAGTTTATCTGCAGTGTCTGAATTTGGATGCAAACCCACACGGTGTTTTAGAATGCATCTCAAAAAGGGAAGGGTCTCGTTAAACGTGAAGGAAATCTGTCTACTTAGCGCACGTAGGAGCGACGGGCACTCAATTGGGAAGGAGGAGCGTGGCAGTGCCGCAGTCACCTGGCTGTTAAATAGATGGCATTTTCAGCTTTCATCCAAATGCCTTCTTGGCCTGCGATTTTGACAGTAGGCTGTCTGGTCAGGATGACTGGTGTCGAGCCTGCGCACCTTTCCACTTACCACGTGTACCAGTAGCAGTCAAAGAAAGAGAACAGAGAACTGAGAGACGTTCAGACTGTCACTGCAGATAATTTTCTGACTTAGTTACTGCTCTGAGACTAAACTGCAAAGCTCTTAGGCTATCCACAGTTTGGAATTTTGGGTGAACCTGAGCTTAGTGCAAGAGGAACACCATCAGGGAGTGGAGCTATTCTTCTGTGATCTTCTCACTAGGACAAAGTTGGTTTACTCTCTCGTCAAGAAGCTTACATGCTGATTTTGCTGTTTGTGGTCCTTTGTCTTGCTGACAGCCTTCCTAATGGGGATTCCCGGCTCACCTCCCCCTTCTGGCACTTTGCACTTTTGTGCCTTCCCTGTTACTCTGTTTCCTATGACTGTGTCTTAGCAGGGCTGATGTCTGGGGGCCTGTATGGTCCAGCGGCTCTTATTTCCCACAGCACCTCGGTTGGTGGTTTCTTAAATCTCTCTCCGTGCCATAGCTGCTGTTATTCTTTCACAGTCTGCTATATTAAAGTCTACTCAGCGAACTACAGCTTTATGTTAGGCATGTGAATGTCCCGAGGAGGGAGAGGTAGCAATATATTGGTAAAGAAAGTCCTCGTAGGAGCAGGAAAAGAAATGGAAATCCCAGAACGAGGGAGTCGACCTTGTCTTTTAGTTCTGAAAGCGAGCAAACAAGCAAAAATCTCCTGTACCGTAGACTTTTACATTGTGTAACGGTTCTTGTGTTCCTTTTCCTTTCAGAATTCCTCCAAAGAAAAGGAGTGTGGCTTTAGTCCAGCGTCCCTCAGCGTGGGCTGTAACCAAGGGAGATTTTGTAAGTAAGGAATTCCTGGGTTGTTTCGTTCAGATTGGTCGTATTGCATCCAAAGCCACAAGGATGACATCGGTATTAGTTTTCCTTTAAAAATCATGTTTGGTATTTTCCAGCACGTGAGATTAGGAATGAGAACCATGGGAAAGCGGTAGGTCAGCAATGATTTTGGCTGAGTCTCTTCCCGTGCATCCCATCCCACCCGCAGAGCTCGGCTCTGTCGCTCGTTCAGAGCAGGGCTGTGAGATGGGAACCTCCCTCCAAATCCCTCTGCACGGTGATGGCTGGGAAACCCCCCAGGCGTCATGTCAGCCGGAGTCTGGACCCGCCTCTCGGTTTCAGGGGCTGCCGCTGGTGTGCCGGGAGGGTGGAGAGAGCGAGCTTGTGGTTTTGTTCTTGCTGCCGTTTCTTACAGGGGCACCTGTGGAATCTGACCTTGAACAAAGAACAGCAGCCGGTCAGGCTGAGGGTGCCATGCAGCTGCCGCAGCGAATGGACCACACGGTAAAGGAAGGAAGCGTGGAGTCGGGAGGAAGAGGTCTCTCCGAGTTCTGGAGAAGGTACCAACACTGCAGCTCGGAGCAGATGCAGGCCTGGCTATCGCTAGTAACAAGCGATAGGACAAGAGGAAACGGCCTCAAGGTTCCCCAGGGGAGGTTTAGAGTGGATATTAGGAAAAAGTTCTTCACCAAAAGGGTTGTGAAGCATTGGAACAGGCTGCCCATGGAAGTGGTGGAATCTCTGTCCCCAGAGAGATTTAAAAGCCAGGTAGACGTGCTGTGGGATGTGGTTTAGTGGTGGTTCTGGCAGTGTTAGGTTGATGGTTGGACTGGATGATCTTTAAGGTCCCTTCCAAGCTAGAGGATTCTCTGATTCGATGTCCAAGCCTGTGTTGGAGAGCGTACCCGACTGTAGCAGTTGAGGTGGTTCTACATGGTCTTGAAGAACGGACACCTCTGTTCTGTGGTTAAACCAAAGTGTGCCGGGGCAAAGGACCGTTCAGGGCTGTCCTTTTGTCTTGTGTAAGGTGCAACATTGCCAAGCAATGGTCCTCTTGTGAGCTGTCTTTGGGAAAAGCCCTCCTGGTGGGAGGTGGGGCTTTATCCGCTGAGGAGTGCCATCTCCAGCCCGATTTCTAAAGGGCTTAAATACTCCCCCTTCTGACAGGGCTTTCCCTGGACAGACCTTCTTTGGCTGCGTAGCAACTGTGGCCTTGGTAACCTTGACTCCCAAAGACACCATTGCAAACTGAAATTAACATCACCGTGCACCAGTTATTCTTTATGTTGTCTCTATTTTTTCAGTCTTTCCCTGTCTGTTTTGTGCTGGGGTTGTGTCTTTCTGGTGGCCAGAAATGGCCTTGTCATTACAATTCGCAGAGAAGGACTGGCAGTGTAACGTGCTCTTGTTGTTGTTTCCCCAGCATCATCTTTTTGCCACTCCAGCATCTTTTTGGTGGAAAGAACTGACCTGGAAGCACTGATTGTTGTGGAAAGGTAAACTTGTAGTGTGACTGTTTGGTGGTATTGTCTCTTGTGTAACTCTGCTTTTCACATGGCTTGTCTCAGCTAGTGAATGCTTTAAGTGAAATGCTACTTTGCTTATGTTTCCAAATTGATGTACTGAAGGTGTTGGGTTGGAATGTGTTTTTCTGTACAACCTAGAGTTTTGGGGAAAAAGAGCAACAAGCTTTAAGATTTTGATCCTTGCGTGTCACAAAGTGGCAATGTGCCTTTGAAAAACTGTTCTGTGGGATTCTAATAAAAGAAGCAACTTGGAACTTGGTGTTATTTTAATCAGTCTTTAATCAGTCTTGCCCCGGCAGAAAACACTCATTCCCTCCAAGAAGCAGCAGAGGTTTCTAGTATGAGCCGGGCCTCTGCTTCCCAGCATGAAAAGGTCAAGATTGGTGAAGATACGGCGGCCTTGTGGAAGGAAAGGGAAAGGTACTGGAAGCAGAGGAGCCGCAGCAAGGCAGCGGGGCTGCGTCTGGGGGCCTCTTCCCGCTCTTGCCCTCGGCATCCCGTCGGGGCGGGAAGAGGCGGACGCCTCCAGCGGCGCCTGTGCTGTCGGCACCGGTGACTCGGGGCCCGATGCTCCTGGCTGCCGCCGTCAGTGCCACCGGCCCCGAGCTCGCTGGCGGGAGCAGTCGGGGCGGGAAAAGGCTTCTGCGTTGCTCCTCTTGCGCAGACGTGGCTGTGCTACTTACCCGCCCCGACGGGGGCTCCCCCGGCCGGGGGCTGCCCCTCCTGCCGCTGCCTGTGCCGCTGCGCTGCGCTGCGCTGCGGGGGCTGCTCTGGGCGGCCCCTCGGGCTCCTTTCGCTCCGCATCGGGCAACCTGCGGCGCTCGGTGACTCCCGGGCGCAGCCCCACAGGGCTCTGCCCGCCCCGCGGTGGCCCCACCGCCCTCCCAGCGGGGGAGAGGGCGGGTACGGACGGGACGGTGTGTGCGGCACAGAGCCCGTGCGGCGGGGCCCGGGGCAGGCAGGAGGGGGGGATGGCCGCCGGGACAGAGCCGGCCCCAGCCCAGCCCAGCCCCGGGGCTGCCCCGACGCCCGGACAGCGGGGACCCGAGGGACACCGAGCGGCTGCCCCGGACCGGCCGGGACCTCGGGGCAGCGCAGGAGGGGAGCGCCCCGCGGCCGCCTCCCGGGGCGGCTCGGTCCCTCCGCCCGCCGCTCCTCTGCCCGCCCTGCGCCAGCCCGGCCCCGCCGCCGCGCTCGGGGACGGCCCTGACCGGCCGAGAGGGGCCGCGAGATGACGAGCCGATCCGAGCGGGGCCGAGTGTTGCCGAGCGGGGCCGAGCGGCAGCCGGTACCTCTCGCCACAGCCGCTGGCGAGACCTGGGCGTTGCCCGGGCAACGGCGGGAGGCTCAAACGCGCCGCAGCGGAGGGAGCGGCCGGTGGCCGAGGGAGCCGCTCCGGGGCCGGCCCGCTCCGCGGCGGAGCGCAGCGCAGCGTGAGGGGGGAGCAGGGGGACGGTGCGCTCGGCCTGGCGGCAGAGCCGGGGGGGAAGGAGAAAGGCTGAGGAGCAGTCGGGAGCGTGAGCGAGAGAGAGAGGGGCCGCTGGAGCCACGCTCTGCCCTCCCGGAGACGGGGACGGGAACAGAGGACCGGATCTGCCGGTGACATGCGGAAACGAAACTCCAGAGACTCCACAACCGGGAAGGTTGTAAAGTGGGTATGTTTATTCAGCGCTGGGCAGCACGGGGGGGTCGCCCCACCACAATCGTGCGTGCCCAATGCAGCGGCCTTCTCAAATATATATAGTTCTTAATTACATAATCATAAGATTTCCCAATACGCCTATACATATGCATAACCTGTCCCCACTTCGTATTAAAATTAGCTCTAAGAAGTCATTTCCATAAACTCCTCCCAACCGCGCTTGCGCAATGCCTCCTGGTGGTGGTCGCTGAGGGTCGTGACCACGAAGGCTGATGATTCCTCTTCATCACCGCAAGTAACTCTTTGTCCTTGCGCAGACTCAGTTCTTCTTTGGTCTTTGTCCAGACCGCAGGGTTGGTTTCAGCCGCTTTTCAAGGCATACTCTTATTCGTTATCAGGAGCTGTCCTTGGCAATCTCAAGACTTCTTGCTTCGTCCATTTTTATCAGGCCTGTCCTTTAGGTTATGAATCACTGCTAGTCAATCAGTGCACAATGTGTTATTGTCTCTATCACATACCCCTGACTCACCGGGCAGACCCTCCTCTTGGGGAAGTCTGCTGCCCCCCTGGGCCCGGGTTAAGGACGTCACTAGGAAACTTCCCGGCCTGGTACGGCCCTCGGACTATTGCCCAGCGCTGCTCTTCCCTGTGGGTGGCCACGAAGCCACAATGCGTAGTCCGAGGGCAATCCGGAGAGACTTCAGGGCCTTGGGATGGGTGGTAAGGGAATCTGGAGCGCCGGCTATTTTTCCTCTCTCCTTCCAGTTATGCGCAGCGACACTGGAAGGAACAGACGGACCTGGTCTCTTAATACATGGCTCCATGGCTGCTGTCACCGCCACAATTTTCGTTTTTTTTGCACAAATAGGGAGGCCTCCATGGTGCCAGGCCTGCTGGGGTCAGATGGGATTGAGCTTTCTGAAAGGGGGAAGAGGGTCTTCGCTCAGGAGCCAGCAGGGCTCATTGGCAGAGCTTTAAACTAGACTTGAAGGGGTCAGGGACAGGATCAGGCTTGAAGGGGTCAGGGATAGGATCAGGCTTGCCCATGACAAGCTGCGGGAACATGCTAAGGTCAGGGGGACGGGGCGCCAGCGAGGACCCTCAGCCTGTTGGTCTGAGACGTGCTGGGTGCAGCACACTCGGAGTCTTATGGAGATGAGCCAGGGGCTTCTGACGGAACAGAAGCCAACAGGGAAACATCAGTGAAATCACAGTGTCATAGAATCATTTGGGTTGGAAGGGACCTTTAGAGGTTGTTGAGTCCAACCCCCTGCAATAAGCAGGGATGGGGCATCTGGGAAGATTATGTTTTTTGATGATGAGGGTGGGGAGACACTGGCCCAGGTTGCCCAAAGAGGTGGGAGATGGCCCATACCTGGAAACATTCCAGGTCAGGTTGGATGGGGCTCTGAGCAACCAGATCCAATTGAAGACGACCCAGATCATTCTATGATTAATTACCGCTTGGAAGAAACATACAAAGGAAAACTGAGTTAGAAGCAGGTTAGGCTGATTCACACAGACTGGAGACGCAAAGAGTAAGGAAGACCCTCCCATTGAGTCACGAGGTTCAGAGTGGATCCCCTTGCCTTCTAAACTCCTTATGGAGCCCCGGTCTCAGACTTGGAGAACAGCTTATGTCTAACGGAATTACCTATACAATGTTTGCAATAATATTGAGTAGCTGCATGGATTAGTAATGTCTCATTAGTACTAATTCAGCACGCTCTCAGTCACTTACTGAGGATCTGCCGCAGCTAAGGCATCTCTCCGCCGTGGGTGAGGAAGGCTCTCAGTCTCAGGTAAGGAATCTCTAACCTTGAGAGTCGCCCCTGCCCACGGGGAGAGTCGCCTGGCGTGCAGTCCAGCTGCCATTCAGGGAGAGGTCAAATTGGGCTCCTCCTGACGGTGATATTTATCGAGGGGAGTAGTTGGCTGCTAGGCGATAGCACAGGCGAGAGAGATGTCTTTTGTTTAGCTCGGGTATCTCGTTCTGTACTTTGGTTACCTTGCATTTTTAGGGTTTGAAACCACCTTTAGTTCTTAAAGCAAGCAAACAAATAAACTTCTCCTGTACAATAGAATTTTACATTGTGTAACAGTTCTTTGGTTCCTTTTCCTTTCAGAATTCCTCCAAAGAAAAGGAGTGTGACTTTAGTCCAGCATCCCTCAGCGTGGGCTGTATCCAAGTGAGATTCTGTAAGTAAAGAATTCCTGGATTGTTTCATTCAGTTCGGTCATATTAGACTGCTTGCCCTCACTATGCCTTGGCAGCACTTTTACAGCCCGACCAACACTGGGGCTCTGCGCTTTCCTTGCACCGTAACGATCCCAACACTCTCTCCCACACTCGCCAGAGCCCCGCTCCAAAATGGAAAACATCCAGCGACTGCTCCTACACAAAAGGAGCAAGGATGGAAAGCTGTTCCTGCCTTCACCATCCCGTAGCAGCGCTTTGACAGGCAGCTAATGGCAGCGTGGGCTGAGGCTGAGGTCCCCAGCAGCACGGGTGGCCCAGAGGAGAGAGGTGTCTGTTGCAGATGGAGCGATGCACTTCACTCGTAGAGAGAAGCAGCGACACGTTTATTGATACAAAACAGGGATTTAACAAAGTTTGAGAGTAAATGCGACAGTGCTTTAGCAGGATTCGATGGCAAGGTACACTTGGTTATTTCCTGCATGGAGGACAGGGTCAGGCAGAACTGCCAGGGAGACCCTCCTGTTGGGCTGAGGTTCGGAAAGGAGCCCCTTGCTTTCTAACCTCCTTCTCAGAGAGGAGTCTGGGTGCGGCTGGATCCAATCCTGGTCCCAGACTGGGTCAACGGTTTATGTCTAAGGGATTATATATGTGCAATCAATCCTTTCTATCACTTAGCTAAGAATTCACAGTTTCGCGTGCTATTAATCACTGACCGAGGATCTGTTGCGGCAAAGAATCTGTAAAGCTCGAGGAGTAACCTTGAGAGGCGTCCCCGCTCATGGGGAGATCCTGGCGTGCAGGGGAGCTCAAAGGGCTCTTGGGCTGTTCACTATTGATGTGGGTGAGATGATTGACCTATAGTCATATCTGCATATTGGCCACAGTACCAGCACTGCTCAAGTTAGCCCTTGGCTACTGTGGTGTTATGTGTTTCCCCGAAACCACATCGAGCCGGGGACAGCCATCACATGTACACGTGCCCATTGTGACCACCACGGGTGTTAGTGCTTGGGCAGGGTCACGGGAGATAAAGGTCAGGTTGGAAGGCGGGGAGGGGGAGCACACCATCAGAGTGTCAAGGGAGTGATGTTGGTGCAATGCCGTTCCCTCCTCGACATACCTTTTCCAGCCAGGTGTCCCTGGAGCTGTGGGATTCTCATACAGAACGCACACCCTAACCTAACCCTAATGGGAGGGTTAGATGGATCCAGGAACAGAGACCTACTGGCAAAACAGAAGGAAGCTTCCTTGGAGGAGTCTTGGTAGCTACCTGTGATATCAGGTCCCTCAACTAGAGATTAAAAGTCTCTGGGAGATGCCTGGAAGGAGCCATGGGTTTATTGCGGGGTAAAAAGCTTTGCCTAAAAGAGAAAAAACATGATAGGTTACTTCCCAGTGAGAAAAAACCATCACAGTTATCTCCCATTGGAGAGTCTGGAGGTCCTACAGGGATCTGAGGTCCCTAAAATACATGACAAAAGACAACAACAGAAGCCTGGAAGGAGTCTCGGGTGAAACCCAGAAGATGGAACATTGTCCAAGGAGAAAAATCATCTCGGGTATCTTCCCTGGAGGAGTCTGGGGTGGCTACCCAGGATGACAGGGCCCAAAAGCACCGGAATAAACACTCAGGGACATACCTGCAAGGAGTCTCGGATGCTTCCCAGAGGATGGAGCATTGTCCAAGGAGAAAAATTATCTTGGGTATCTTCCCTAGAGGAGTCTGGGGTTGCTACCCGGGATCACAGGGCCCTAAACCCCAGGAAGAAAACACTCAGAAACAGAGCTGGGAGGAGTCTCGGGTGCATCCCGCAGGATGGACAATATTCCAAGGAGAAAAATCAACTTGGGTATCTTCCACGGAGGAGTCTGGGGTTGCTACCCGGGATCACAGGGCCCCAAAACACCGGAATAAACACTCAGGGACATACCTGCAAGGAGTCTCGGATGCTTCCCAGAGAATGGAGCATTGTCTAAGGAGAAAAATCATCTCGGGTATCTTCCCTGGAGGAGTCTGGGGTTGCTACCCGGGATTACAGGGAACCAAACCACAGGAAAAATGTCTGCGGGAGACGCCTGGGAGGAATCTCAGATGCATCCCAGAGGATGGAGCATTGTCCAAAGAGAAAAATCGTCTCGGGTATCTTCCCTGGAGGAGTCTGGGGTTGCTACCCGGGATCACAGGGCCCCAAAACACCGGAATAAATACTCAGGGACATACCTGCAAGGAGTCTAAGATGCTTCCCAGAGGATGGAGCATTGTCCAAGGAGAAAAATCATCCCGGATATCTTTCCTGGAGGAGTCTGGGGTTGCTACCCGGGTTTAAAGGGACACAAACCACAGGAAAAATGTCTGCGGGAGACGCCTGGGAGGAATCTCAGATGCATCCCAGAAAATGGAGCATTGTCCAAGGAGAAAAATCATCTCGGGTATCTTCCCTGGAGGAGTCTGGGGTTGCTACCAGGGATTACAGGGACCCAAACCACAGGAAAAATGCTTGCGGGAGACGCCTGGGAGGAATCTCAGATGCATCCCAGAAGATGGAGCATTGTCCAAGGAGAAAAATCATCTCGGGTATCTTCCCTGGAGGAGTCTGGGGTTTCTACCCGGGATCACAGGGCCCCAAAACACCGGAGAAAACTCTGCGGGAGACGCCTGGGAGGAATTCTGGGTAGATCCCGCAGGATGGACCACTGTCAAGAGAGAAAAATCATATTGGGTGTCTTCCCTGGAGGAGTCTGGGGTTGCTACCTGGGATGACAGAATCATAAACCGTGAGAAAAAGACTCAGGGACATAGCTGCGACAAGTCTCGGATGCATCCCAGAGGATGGAGCTTTGTCCAAGGAGAAAAATCATCTCGGGTATCTTCCCTGGAGGAGTCTGGGGTTGCTACCCGGGATCACAGGGACACAAAACACCGGAATAAACACTCAGGGACATACCTGCAAGGAGTCTCGGATGCTTCCCAGAGGATGGAGCTTTGTCCAAGGAGAAAAATCATCTCGGGTATCTTCCCTGGAGGAGTCTGGGGTTGCTACCCGGGATTACAGGGATCCAAGCCACAGGAAAAATGTTTGCGGGAGACGCCTGGGAGGAATCTCAGATGCCTCCCAGAAGATGGAGCATTGTCCAAGGAGAAAAATCATCTCGGGTATCTTCCCTGGAGGAGTCTGGGGTTGCTACCCGGGATCACAGGGCCCTAAACCCCAGGAAGAAAACACTCAGAAACAGAGCTGGGAGGAGTCTCGGGTGCATCCCGCAGGGTGGAGCATTGTCCAAGGAGAAAAATCATCTCGGGTATCTTCCACGGAGGAGTCTGGGGTTGCTACCCGGGATCACAGGGCCCCAAAACACCGGAATAAACACTCAGGGACATACCTGCAAGGAGTCTCGGATGCTTCCCAGAGGATGGAGCATTGTCCAAGGAGAAAAATCATCTCGGGTATCTTCCCTGGAGGAGTCTGGGATTGCTACCCAGGATGACAGGGCGCTAAACTACCGGAATAAAGACTCAGGGACATACCTGGAAGGAGTCTCGGATGCTTCCCAGAGGATGGAGCTTTGTCCAAGGAGAAAAATCATCTCGGGTATCTTCCCTGGAGGAGTCTGGGGTTGCTACCCGGGATTACAGGGACCCAAACCACAGGAAAAATGTTTGCGGGAGACGCCTGGGAGGAATCTCAGATGCATCCCAGAAGATGGAGCATTGTCCAAGGAGAAAAATCATCTCGGGTATCTTCCCTGGAGGAGTCTGGGGTTGCTACCCGGGATCACAGGGCCCCAAAACACTGGAATAAACAACCAGGGACATACCTGCAAGGAGTCTCGGATGCTTCCCAGAGGATGGAGCTTTGTCCAAGGAGAAAAATCATCTCGGGTATCTTTCCTGGAGGAGTCTGGGGTTGCTACCCGGGATTACAGGGAACCAAACCACAGGAAAAATGTCTGCGGGAGACGCCTGGGAGGAATCTCAGATGCATCCCAGAGGATGGAGCATTGTCCAAAGAGAAAAATCATTTCGGGTATCTTCCACGGAGGAGTCTGGGGTTGCTACCCGGGATGACAGGGCCCAAAAGCACCGGAATAAACACTCAAGGACATACCGGCAAGGAGTCTCGGATGCTTCCCAGAGAATGGAGCATTGTAATGGAGAAAAATCATATTGGGTGTCTTCCCTGGAGGAGTCTGGGGTTGCTACCTGGAATGACAGAACCATAAACCGTGAGAAAAAGACTAAGGGACATAGCTGCGACAAGTCTCGGATGCATCCCAGAGGATGGAGCATTGTCCAAGGAGAAAAATGATCCCGGATATCTTTCCTGGAGGAGTCTGGGGTTGCTACCCGGGATTACAGGGACCCAAACCACAGGAAAAATGCTTGCGGGAGACGCCTGGGAGGAATCTCAGATGCATCCCAGAAGATGGAGCATTGTCCAAGGAGAAAAATCATCTCGGGTATCTTCCCTGGAGGAGTCTGGGGTTGCTACCCGGGATCACAGGGCCCGAAAACACCGGAATAAATACTCAGGGACATACCTGCAAGGAGTCTAAGATGCTTCCCAGAGGATGGAGCATTGTCCAAGGAGAAAAATCATCTCGGGTATCTTCCCTGGAGGAGTCTGGGGTTGCTACCCGGGATCACAGGGCCCCAAAACACTGGAATAAACAACCAGGGACATACCTGCAAGGAGTTTCGGATGCTTCCCAGAGGATGGAGCTTTGTCCAAGGAGAAAAATCATCTCGGGTATCTTTCCTGGAGGAGTCTGGGGTTGCTACCCGGGATTACAGGGAACCAAACCACAGGAAAAATGTCTGCGGGAGACGCCTGGGAGGAATCTCAGATGCATCCCAGAGGATGGAGCATTGTCCAAGGAGAAAAATCATCTCGGGTATCTTCCCTGGAGGAGTCTGGGGTTGCTACCCGGGATCACAGGGCCCCAAAACACCGGAATAAACACTCAGTGACATACCTGCAAGGAGTCTCGGATGCTTCCCAGAGGATGTAGCATTGTCCCAGGAGAAAAATCATCTCAGGTATCTTCCCTGGAGGAGTCTGGGGTTGCTACCCAGGTTTACAGGGACCCAAACCACAGGAAAAATGTCTGCGGGAGACGCCTGGGAGGAATCTCAGATGCATCCCAGAGGATGGAGCATTGTCCAAAGAGAAAAATCATCTCGGGTATCTTCCCTGGAGGAGTCTGGGGTTGCTACCAGGGATCACAGGGCCCTAAACCCCAGGAAGAAAACACTCAGAAACAGAGCTGGGAGGAGTCTCGGGTGCATCCCGCAGGATGGAGTATAGTCCAAGGAGAAAAATCAACTTCGGTATCTTCCACGGAGGAGTCTGGGGTTGCTACCCGGGATGACAGGGCCCAAAAGCACCGGAATAAACACTCAGGGAAAAAGCTGCAAGGAGCCTCGGATGCTTCCCAGAGGATGGAGCATTGTCCAAGGAGAAAAATCATCTCGGGTTATCTTCCCTGGAGGAGTCTGGGGTTGCTACCCGGAATCACAGGGCCCTAAAGCACTGGAGAAAACTCTGCGGGAGACGCCTGGGAGGAATTCTGGATAGATCCCGCAGGATGGACCACTGTCAAGAGAGAAAAATCATATTGGGTGTCTTCCCTGGAGGAGTCTGGGGTTGCTACCTGGGATGAAAGGGCCACAAAAGCACCGGAATAAACACTCAGGGACATACCTGCAAGGAGTCTCGGATGCTTCCCAGAGGATGGAGCATTGTCCAAGGAGAAAAATCATCTCGGGTATCTTCCCTGGAGGAGTCTGGGGTTGCTACCCGGGATCACAGGGCCCTAAAGCACTGGAATAAACACTCAGGGACAAAGCTGCAAGGAGTCTCGGATGCTTCCCAGAGGATGGAGCATTGTCCAAGGAGAAAAATCATCTCGGGTATCTTCCCTGGAGGAGTCTGGGGTTGCTACTGGGGATCACAGGGCACCAAAACACCGGAATAAAAACTCAGGGACATACCTGCAAGGAGTTTCGGATGCTTCCCAGAGGATGGAGCATTGTCCAAGGAGAAAAATTATCTCGGGTATCTTCCCTAGAGGAGTCTGGGGTTGCTACCCGGGATCACAGGGCCCTAAAGAACTGGAGAAAACTCTGCGGGAGACGCCTGGGAAGAATTCTGGGTAGATCTCGTAGGATGGACCACTGTCAAGAGAGAAAAATCATATTGGGTGTCTTCCCTGGAGGATTCTGGGGTTGCTACCTGGGATGACAGAACCACGAACCGCGAGAAAAAAGACTCAGGGACATAGCTGCGACAAGTCTCGGATGCATCCCAGAGGATGGAGAATTGTCCAAGGAGAAAAATCATCTCGGGTATCTTCCCTGGAGGAGTCTGGGGTTGCTACCCGGGATTACAGGGACCCAAACTACAGGAAAAATATTTGCGGGAGACGCCTGGGAGGAATCTCAGATGCATCCCAGAAGATGGAGCTTTGTCCCAGGAGAAAAATCATCTCGGGTATCTTCCCTGGAGGAGTCTGGGGTTGCTACCCGGGATTACAGGGACCCAAACCACAGGAAAAATGTCTGCGGGAGACGCCTGGGAGGAATCTCAGATGCATCCCAGAAGATGGAGCATTGTCCAAGGAGAAAAATCATCTCGGGTATCTTCCCTGGAGGAGTCTGGGGTTGCTACCCGGGATCACAGAGCCCAAAAGCACCGGAATAAACACTCAGGGACATACCTGCAAGGAGTCTCGGATGCTTCCCAGAGAATGGAGCATTGTAAAGGAGAAAAATCATATTGGGTGTCTTCCCTGGAGGAGTCTGGGGTTGCTACCTGGGATGACAGAACCATAAACCGTGAGAAAAAAGACTCAGGGACATAGCTGCGACAAGTCTCGGATGCATCTCAGAGGATGGAGCATTGTCCAAGGAGAAAAATGATCCCGGATATCTTTCCTGGAGGAGTCTGGGGTTGCTACCCGGGATTAAAGGGACCCAAACCATAGGAAAAATGTCTGCGGGAGACGCCTGGGAGGAATCTCACATGCATCCCAGAAGATGGAGCATTGTCCAAGGAGAAAAATCATCTCGGGTATCTTCCCTGGAGGAGTCTGGGGTTGCTACCCGGGATCACAGGGCCCTAAAGCACTGGAGAAAACTCTGCGGGAGACGCCTGGGAGGAATTCTGGGTAGATCCCGCAGGATGGACCACTGTCAAGAGAGAAAAATCATATTGCGTGTCTTCCCTGGAGGAGTCTGGGGTTGCTACCTGGGATGACAGAACCATAAACCGTGAGAAAAAAGACTCAGGGCCATAGCTGCGAAGAGTCTCGGATGCATCCCAGAGGATGGAGCATTGTCCAAGGAGAAAAATGATCCCGGATATCTTTCCTGGAGGAGTCTGGGGTTGCTACCCGGGATTACAGGGAACCAAACCACAGGAAAAATGTCTGCGGGAGACGCCTGGGAGGAATCTCAGATGCATCCCAGAAGATGGAGCATTGTCCAAGGAGAAAAATCATCTCGGGTATCTTCCCTGGAGGAGTCTGGGGTTTCTACCCGGGATCACAGGGCCCCAAAACACCGGAATAAATACTCAGGGACATACCTGCAAGGAGTCTAAGATGCTTCCCAGAGGATGGAGCATTGTCCAAGGAGAAAAATCATCTCGGGTATCTTCCCTGGAGGAGTCTGGGGTTGCTACCCGGGATTACAGGGACCCAAGCCACAGGAAAAATGTTTGCGGGAGACGCCTGGGAGGAATCTCAGATGCATCCCAGAAGATATAGCATTGTCCAAGGAGAAAAATCATCTCGGGTATCTTCCCTGGAGGAGTCTGGGGTTGCTACCCGGGATCACAGGGCCCCAAAACACCGGAAGAAACACTCAGGGACATACCTGCAAGGAGTCTCGGATGCTTCACAGAGGATGGAGCATTGTCCAAGGAGAAAAATCATCTCGGGTATCTTTCCTGGAGGAGTCTGGGGTTGCTACCCGGGATCACAAGGTCTTAAAGCACTGGAAAAACTCTGCGGGAGACGCCTGGGAGGAATTCTGGGTAGATCCCGCAGGATGGACCACTGTCAAGAGAGAAAAATCATATTGGGTGTCTTCCCTGGAGCAATCTGGGGTTGCTACCTGGGATGACAGAACCATAAACCGTGAGAAAAAGACTCAGGGACATAGCTGCCACAAGTCTCGGATGCATCCCAGAGGATGGAGCTTTCTCCAAGGAGAAAAATCATCTCGGGTATCTTCCCTGGAGGAGTCTGGGGTTGCTACCCGGGATTACAGGGACCCAAACCACAGGAAAAATGTCTGCGGGAGACGCCTGGGAGGAATCTCAGATGCATCCCAGAAGATGGAGCATTGTCCAAGGAGAAAAATCATCTCGGGTATCTTCCCTGGAGGAGTCTGGGGTTGCTACCCGGGATCACAGGGCCCCAAAACACCGGAATAAACACTCAGGGACATACGTGCAAGGAGTCTCGGATGCTTCCCAGAGGATGGAGCTTCGTCCAAGGAGAAAAATCATCTCGGGTATCTTCCCTGGAGGAGTGTGGGGTTGCTACCCGGGATTACAGGGACCCAAACCACAGGAAAAATGTTTGCGGGAGACGCCTGGGAGGAATCTCTGATGCATCCCGCAGGATGGAGCATTGTCCAAGGAGAAAAATCATCTCGGGTATCTTCCCTGGAGGAGTCTGGGGTTGCTACCCGGGATCACAGGGCCCCAAAACACCGGAATAAAAACTCAGGGACATACCTGCAAGGAGTTTCGGATGCTTCCCAGAGGATGGAGCATTGTCCAAGGAGAAAAATCATCTCGGGTATCTTCCCTGGAGGAGTCTGGGGTTGCTACCCGGGATCACAGGGCCCTAAAGCACTGGAGAAAACTCTGCGGGAGACGCCTGGGAGGAGTTCTGGGTAGATCCCGCAGGATGGACCACTGTCAAGAGAGAAAAACCATATTGGGTGTCTTCCCTGGAGGAGTCTGGGGTTGCTACCCGGGATCACAGGGCCGTAAACCCCAGGAGGAAAACACTCAGAAACAGAGCTGGGAGGAGTCTCGGGTGCATCCCGCTGGATGGACAATAGTCCAAGGAGAAAAATCAACTTCGGTATCTTCCCTGGAGGAGTCTGGGGTTGCTACCCGGGATGACAGGGCCCCAAAACACCAGAATAAACACTCAGGGACATACCTGCAAGGAGTCTTGTATGCTTCCCAGAGGATGGAGCTTTGTCCAAGGAGAAAAATCATCTCGGGTATCTTCCCTGGAGGAGTCTGGGGTTGCTACCCGGGATAACAGGGACCCTACCCACAGGAAAAATGTCTGTGGGAGATGCCTGGGAGGAATCTCATATGCATCCCAGAAGATGGAGCTTTGTCCAAGGAGAAAAATCATCTCGGGTATCTTCCCTGGAGGAGTCTGGGGTTGCTACCCGGGATCACAGGGCCCTAAAGCACTGGAATAAACACTCAGGGACAAAGCTGCAAGGAGTCTCGGATGCTTCCCAGAGGATGGAGCTTTGTCCAAGGAAAAAAATCATCTCGGGTATCTTCCCTGGAGGAGTCTGGGGTTGCTACCCGGGATCACAGGGCCCTAAAGCACTGGAGAAAACTCTGCGGGAGACGCCTGGGAGGAATTCTGGGTAGATCCCGCAGGATGGACCACTGTCAAGAGAGAAAAATCATATTGGGTGTCTTCCCTGGAGGAGTCTGGGGTTGCTACCTGGGATGACAGAACCATAAACCGTGAGAAAAAGACTCAGGGACATAGCTGCCACAAGTCTCGGATGCTTCCCAGAGGATGGAGCTTTGTCCAAGGAGAAAAATCATCTCGGGTATCTTCCCTGGAGGAGTCTGGGGTTGCTACCCGGGATTACAGGGACCCAAACCACAGGAAAAATGTCTGCGGGAGATGCCTGGGAGGAATCTCATATGCATCCCAGAAGATGGAGCTTTGTCCCAGGAGAAAAATCATCTTGGGTATCTTCCCTGGACGAGTCTGGGGTTGCTACCCGGGATCACAGGGCCCCAAAACACCGGAATAAAGACTCAGGGACATACCTGCAAGGAGTCTCGGATGCTTCCCAGAGGATGGAGCTTCGTCCAAGGAGAAAAATCATCTCGGGTATCTTCCCTGGAGGAGTCTGGGATTGCTACCTGGGATCACAGGGCGCTAAACCACCGGAATAAAGACTCAGGGACATACCTGCAAGGAGTCTCGGATGCTTCCCAGAGGATGGAGCTTTGTCCAAGGAGAAAAATCATCTCGGGTATCTTCCCTGGAGGAGTCTGGGGTTGCTACCCGGGATCACAGGGCCCTAAAGCACTGGAGAAAACTCTGTGGGAGACGCCTGGGAGGAATTCTGGGTAGATCCCGCAGGATGGACCAATGTCAAGAGAGAAAAATCATATTGGGTGTCTTCCCTGGAGGAGTCTGGGGTTGCTACCTGGGATGACAGAACCGTAAACCGTGAGAAAAAGACTCAGGGACATAGCTGCGACAAGTCTCGGATGCTTCCCAGAGGATGGAGCTTTGTCCAAGGAGAAAAATCGTCTCGGGTATCTTCCCTGGAGGAGTCTGGGGTTGCTACCCGGGATTACAGGGACCCAAACCACAGGAAAAATGTTTGCGGGAGACGCCTGGGAGGAATCTCAGATGCATCCCAGAAGATGGAGCATTGTCCAAGGAGAAAAATCATCTCGGGTATCTTCCCTGGAGGAGTCTGGGGTTGCTACCCGGGATCACAGGGCCCCAAAACAACGGAATAAAGACTCAGGGACATACCTGCAAGGAGTCTCGGATGCTTCCCAGAGGATGGAGCTTTGTCCAAGGAGAAAAATCATCTCGGGTATCTTCCCTGGAGGAGTCTGGGGTTGCTACCCGGGATTACAGGGACCCAAAACACAGGAAAAATGTCTGCGGGAGACGCCTGGGAGGAATCTCAGATGCATCCCAGAACATGGAGCATTGTCCAAGGTCAAAAATCATCTCGGGTATCTTTCCTGGAGGAGTCTGGGGTTGCTACCCGGGATTACAGGGAACCAAACCACAGGAAAAATGTCTGCAGGAGACGCCTGGGAGGAATCTCAGATGCATCCCAGAGGATGGAGCATTGTCCAAAGAGAAAAATCATCTCGGGTATCTTCCCTGGAGGAGTCTGGGGTTGCTACCCGGATCACAGGGCCCTAAACCCCAGGAAGAAAACACTCAGAAACAGAGCTGGGAGGAGTCTCGGGTGCATCCCGCAGGATGGACAATAGTCCAAGGAGAAAAATCAACTTGGGTATCTTCCACGGAGGAGTCTGGGGTTGCTACCCGGGATGACAGGGCCCAAAAGCACTGGAATAAACACTCAGGGAAAAAGCTGCAAGGAGTCTCGGATGCTTCCCAGAGGATGGAGCATTGTCCAAGGAGAAAAATCATCTCGGGTATCTTCCCTGGAGGAGTCTGGGGTTGCTACCTGGGATCACAGGGCCCTAAAGCACTGGAGAAAACTCTGCGGGAGACGCCTGGGAGGAATTCTGGGTAGATCCCGCAGGATGGACCACTGTCAAGAGAGAAAAATCATATTGGGTGTCTTCCCTGGAGGAGTCTGGGGTTGCTACCTGGGATGACAGAACCATAAACCGTGAGAAAAAGACTCAGGGACATAGCTGCGACAAGTCTCGGATGCATCCCAGAGGATGGAGCTTTGTCCAAGGAGAAAAATCGTCTCGGGTATCTTCCCTGGAGGAGTCTGGGGTTGCTACCCGGGATTACAGGGACCCAAACCACAGGAAAAATGTTTGCGGGAGACGCCTGGGAGGAATCTCAGATGCATCCCAGAAGATGGAGCATTGTCCAAGGAGAAAAACCATCTCGGGTATCTTCCCTGGAGGAGTCTGGGGTTGCTACCCGGGATCACAGGGCCCCAAAACACCGGAATAAAGACTCAGGGACACACCTGCAAGGAGTTTCGGATGCTTCCCAGAGGATGGAGCTTTGTCCAAGGAGAAAAATCATCCCGGATATCTTTCCTGGAGGAGTCTGGGGTTGCTACCCGGGTTTACAGGGACCCAAGCCACAGGAAAAATGTCTGCGGGAGACGCCTGGGAGGAATCTCAGATGCATCCCAGAAAATGGAGCATTGTCCAAGGAGAAAAATCATCTCGGGTATCTTCCCTGGAGGAGTCTGGGGTTGCTACCCGGGATTACAGGGACCCAAACCACAGGAAAAATGTTTGCGTGAGTCGCCTGGGAGGAATCTCATATGCATTCCAGAAGATGGAGCATTGTCCAAGGAGAAAAATCATCTCGGGTATCTTCCCTGGAGGAGTCTGGGGTTGCTACCCGGGATTACAGGGACCCAAACCACAGGAAAAATGTCTGCGGGAGACGCCTGGGAGGAATCTCAGATGCATCCCAGAAGATGGAGCATTGTCCAAGGAGAAAAATCATCTCGGGTATCTTCCCTGGAGGAGTCTGGGGTTGCTACCCGGGATCACAGGGCCCTAAAGCACTGGAGAAAACTCTGCGGGAGACGCCTGGGAGGAATTCTGGGTAGATCCCGCAGGATGGACCACTGTCAAGAGAGAAAAATCATATTGGGTGTCTTCCCTGGAGGAGTCTGGGGTTGCTACCTGGGATGACAGAACCCTAAACCGTGAGAAAAAAGACTCAGGGACATAGCTGCCACAAGTCTCGGATGCATCCCAGCGGATGGAGCTTTGTCCAAGGAGAAAAATCATCTCGGGTATCTTCCCTGGAGGAGTCTGGGGTTGCTACCCGGGATTACAGGGAACCAAACCACAGGAAAAATGTCTGCAGGAGACGCCTGGGAGGAATCTCAGATGCATCCCAGAGGATGGAGCATTGTCCAAAGAGAAAAATCATCTCGGGTATCTTCCCTGGAGGAGTCTGGGGTTGCTACCCGGGATTACAGGGACCCAAACCACAGGAAGAAAACACTCAGAAACAGAGCTGGGAGGAGTCTCGGGTGCATCCCGCAGGATGGACAATAGTCCAAGGAGAAAAATCAACTTGGGTATCTTCCACGGAGGAGTCTGGGGTTGCTACCCGGGATGACAGGGCCCAAAAGCACCGGAATAAACACTCAGGGAAAAAGCTGCAAGGAGTCTCGGATGCTTCCCAGAGGATGGAGCATTGTCCAAGGAGAAAAATCATCTCGGGTATCTTCCCTGGAGGAGTCTGGGGTTGCTACCTGGGATCACAGGGCCCTAAAGCACTGGAGAAAACTCTGCGGGAGACGCCTGGGAGGAATACTGGGTAGATCCCGCAGGATGGACCACTGTCAAGAGAGAAAAATCATATTGGGTGTCTTCCCTGGAGGAGTCTGGGGTTGCTAACTGGGATGACAGAACCATAAACCGTGAGAAAAAGACTCAGGGACATAGCTGCGACAAGTCTCGGATGCATCCCAGAGGATGGAGCATTGTCCAAGGAGAAAAATCATCTCGGGTATCTTCCCTGGAGGAGTCTGGGGTTGCTACCCGGGATCACAGGGCCTCAAAACACCGAAATAAAGACTCAGGGACATACCTGCAAGGAGTCTCGGATGCTTCCCAGAGGATGGAGCTTTGTCCAAGGAGAAAATTCATCTCGGGTATCTTCCCTGGAGGAGTCTGGGGTTGCTACCCGGGATCACAGGGCCCTAAACCCCAGGAAGAAAACACTCAGAAACAGAGCTGGGAGGAGTCTCGGGTGCATCCCGCAGGATGGACAATATTCCAAGGAGAAAAATCAACTTGGGTATCTTCCACGGAGGAGTCTGGGGTTGCTACCCGGGATCACAGGGCCACAAAACACCGGAATAAACACTCAGGGACATACCTGCAAGGAGTCTCGGATGCTTCCCAGAGAATGGAGCATTGTCTAAGGAGAAAAATCATCCCGGATATCTTTCCTGGAGGAGTCTGGGGTTGCTACCCGGGTTTACAGGGACCCAAACCACAGGAAAAATGTCTGCGGGAGACGCCTGGGAGGAATCTCAGATGCATCCCAGAAAATGGAGCATTGTCCAAGGAGAAAAATCATCTCGGGTATCTTCCCTCGAGGAGTCTGGGGTTGCTACCCGGGATTACAGGGACCCAAGCCACAGGAAAAATGTTTGCGGGACACGCCTGGGAGGAATCTCAGATGCATCCCAGAAGATGGAGCATTGTCCAAGGAGAAAAATCATCTCGGGTATCTACCCTGGAGGAGTCTGGGGTTGCTACCCGGGATCACAGGGCCGCAAAACACCGGAACAAGCACTCAGGGACATACCTGCAAGGAGTCTCGGATGCTTCCCAGAGGATGGAGCATTGTCCAAGGAGAAAAATCATCTCGGGTATCTTCCCTGGAGGAGTCTGGGGTTGCTACCCGGGATCACAGGGCCCTAAAGCACTGGAGAAAACTCTGCGGGAGACGCCTGGGAGGAATTCTGGGTAGATCCCGCAGGATGGACCACTGTCAAGAGAGAAAAATCATATTGGGTGTCTTCCCTGGAGGAGTCTGGGGTTGCTACCTGGGATGACAGAACCATAAACCGTGAGAAAAAAGACTCAGGGACATAGCTGCGACAAGTCTCGGATGCATCCCATAGGATGGAGCATTGTCCAAGGAGAAAAATGATCCCGGATATCTTTCCTGGAGGAGTCTGGGGTTGCTACCCGGGATTAAAGGGACCCAAACCACGGGAAAAATGTCTGCGGGAGACACCTGGGAGGAATCTCAGATGCATCCCAGAAGATGGAGCATTGTCCAAGGAGAAAAATCATCTCGGGTGTCTTCCCTGGAGGAGTCTGGGGTTGCTACCCGGGATCACAGGGCCCTAAAGCACTGGAATAAACACTCAGGGACAAAGCTGTAAGGAGTCTCGGATGCTTCCCAGAGGATGGAGCATTGTCCAAGGAGAAAAATCATCTCGGGTATCTTCCCTGGAGGAGTCTGGGGTTGCTACCCGGGATCACAGGGCCCTAAAGCACTGGAGAAAACTCTGCGGGAGACGCCTGGGAGGAATTCTGGGTAGATCCCGCAGGATGGACCACTGTCAAGAGAGAAAAATCATATTGGGTGTCTTCCCTGGAGGAGTCTGGGGTTGCTACCTGGGATGACAGAAACATAAACCGTGAGAAAAACACTCAGGGACATAGCTGCCACAAGTCTCGGATGCTTCCCGGAGGATGGAGCTTTGTCCAAGGAGAAAAATCATCTCGGTTATCTTCCCTGGAGGAGTCTGGGGTTGCTACCCGGGATCACAGGGCCCCAAAACACCGGAATAAACACTCAGGGACATACCTGCAAGGAGTCTCGGATGCTTCCCAGAGGATGGAGCTTTGTCCAAGGAGAAAATTCATCTCGGGTATCTTCCCTGGAGGAGTCTGGGATTGCTACCCGGATCACAGGGCCCTAAACCCCAGGAAGAAAACACTCAGAAACAGAGCTGGGAGGAGTCTCGGGTGCATCCCGCAGGATGGACAATAGTCCAAGGAGAAAAATCAACTTGGGTATCTTCCACGGAGGAGTCTGGGGTTGCTACCCGGGATGACAGGGCCCAAAAGCACCGGAATAAACACTCAGGGAAAAAGCTGCAAGGAGTCTCGGATGCTTCCCAGAGGATGGAGCATTGTCCAAGGAGAAAAATCATCTCGGGTATCTTCCCTGGAGGAGTCTGGGGTTGCTACCTGGGATCACAGGGCCCTAAAGCACTGGAGAAAACTCTGCGGGAGACGCCTGGGAGGAATACTGGGTAGATCCCGCAGGATGGACCACTGTCAAGAGAGAAAAATCATATTGGGTGTCTTCCCTGGAGGAGTCTGGGGTTGCTAACTGGGATGACAGAACCATAAACCGTGAGAAAAAGACTCAGGGACATAGCTGCGACAAGTCTCGGATGCATCCCAGAGGATGGAGCATTGTCCAAGGAGAAAAATCATCTCGGGTATCTTCCCTGGAGGAGTCTGGGGTTGCTACCCGGGATCACAGGGCCTCAAAACACCGAAATAAAGACTCAGGGACATACCTGCAAGGAGTCTCGGATGCTTCCCAGAGGATGGAGCTTTGTCCAAGGAGAAAATTCATCTCGGGTATCTTCCCTGGAGGAGTCTGGGGTTGCTACCCGGGATCACAGGGCCCTAAACCCCAGGAAGAAAACACTCAGAAACAGAGCTGGGAGGAGTCTCGGGTGCATCCCGCAGGATGGACAATATTCCAAGGAGAAAAATCAACTTGGGTATCTTCCACGGAGGAGTCTGGGGTTGCTACCCGGGATCACAGGGCCACAAAACACCGGAATAAACACTCAGGGACATACCTGCAAGGAGTCTCGGATGCTTCCCAGAGAATGGAGCATTATCTAAGGAGAAAAATCATCCCGGATATCTTTCCTGGAGGAGTCTGGGGTTGCTACCCGGGTTTACAGGGACCCAAACCACAGGAAAAATGTCTGCGGGAGACGCCTGGGAGGAATCTCAGATGCATCCCAGAAAATGGAGCATTGTCCAAGGAGAAAAATCATCTCGGGTATCTTCCCTCGAGGAGTCTGGGGTTGCTACCCGGGATTACAGGGACCCAAGCCACAGGAAAAATGTTTGCGGGACACGCCTGGGAGGAATCTCAGATGCATCCCAGAAGATGGAGCATTGTCCAAGGAGAAAAATCATCTCGGGTATCTACCCTGGAGGAGTCTGGGGTTGCTACCCGGGATCACAGGGCCCCAAAACACCGGAACAAGCACTCAGGGACATACCTGCAAGGAGTCTCGGATGCTTCCCAGAGGATGGAGCATTGTCCAAGGAGAAAAATCATCTCGGGTATCTTCCCTGGAGGAGTCTGGGGTTGCTACCCGGGATCACAGGGCCCTAAAGCACTGGAGAAAACTCTGCGGGAGACGCCTGGGAGGAATTCTGGGTAGATCCCGCAGGATGGACCACTGTCAAGAGAGAAAAATCATATTGGGTGTCTTCCCTGGAGGAGTCTGGGGTTGCTACCTGGGATGACAGAAACATAAACCGTGAGAAAAACACTCAGGGACATAGCTGCCACAAGTCTCGGATGCTTCCCGGAGGATGGAGCTTTGTCCAAGGAGAAAAATCATCTCGGTTATCTTCCCTGGAGGAGTCTGGGGTTGCTACCCGGGATCACAGGGCCCCAAAACACCGGAATAAACACTCAGGGACATACCTGCAAGGAGTCTCGGATGCTTCCCAGAGGATGGAGCTTTGTCCAAGGAGAAAATTCATCTCGGGTATCTTCCCTGGAGGAGTCTGGGATTGCTACCCAGGATGACAGGGCGCTAAACCACCGGAATAAAGACTCAGGGACATACCTGCAAGGAGTCTCGGATGCTTCCCAGAGGATGGAGCTTTGTCCAAGGAGAAAAATCATCTCGGGTATCTTCCCTGGAGGAGTCTGGGGTTGCTACCCGGGATTACAGGGACCCAAACCACAGGAAAAATGTTTGCGGGAGACACCTGGGAGGAATCTCAGATGCATCCCAGAAGATGGAGCATTGTCCAAGGAGAAAAATCATCTCGGGTATCTTCCCTGGAGGAGTCTGGGGTTGCTACCCGGGATCACAGGGCCCCAAAACACCGGAATAAACACTCAGGGACATACCTGCAAGGAGTCTCGGATGCTTCCCAGAGAATGGAGCATTGTCTAAGGAGAAAAATCATCTCGGGTATATTCCCTAGAGGAGTCTGGGGTTGCTACCCGGGATTACAATGACCCAAACCACAGGAAAAATATCTGCGGGAGACGCCTGGGAGGAATCTCAGATGCATCCCAGAAGATGGAGCATTGTCCAAGGAGAAAAATCATCTCGGGTATCTTTCCTGGAGGAGTCTGGGGTTGCTACCCGGGATTACAGGGAACCAAACCACAGGAAAAGTGTCTGCGGGAGACGCCTGGGAGAAATCTCAGATGCATCCCAGAGAATGGAGCATTGTCCAAAGAGAAAAATCATCTCGGGTATCTTCCCTTGAGGAGTCTGGGGTTGCTACCCGGGATCACAGAGCCCTAAACCCCAGGAAGAAAACACTCAGAAACAGAGCTGGGAGGAGTCTCGGGTGCATCCCGCAAGATGGACAATAGTCCAAGGAGAAAAATCAACTTGGGTATCTTCCACGGAGGAGTCTGGGGTTGCTACCCGGGATGACAGGGCCCAAAAGCACCGGAATAAACACTCAGGGAAAAAGCTGCAAGGAGTCTCGGATGCTTCCCAGAGGATGGAGCATTGTCCAAGGAGAAAAATCATCTCGGGTATCTTCCCTGGAGGAGTCTGGGGTTGCTACCCGGGATCACAGGGCCCTAAAGCACTGGAGAAAACTCTGCGGGAGACGCCTGGGAGGAATTCTGGGTAGATCCCGCAGGATGGACAACTGTCAGGAGAGAAAAATCATATTGGGTGTCTTCCCTGGAGGAGTCTGGGGTTGCTACCTGGGATGACAGAACCATAAACCGTGAGAAAAAGTCTCAGGGACATAGCTGCGACAAGTCTCGGATGCAGCCCAGAGGATGGAGCTTTGTCCAAGGAGAAAAATCATCTCGGGTATCTTCCCTGGAGGAGTCTGGGGTTGCTACCCGGGATCACAGGGCCCCAAAACACCGGAATAAAAACTCAGGGACATACCTGCAAGGAGTTTCGGATGCTTCCCAGAGGATGGAGCATTGTCCAAGGAGAAAAATTATCTCGGGTGTCTTCCCTGGAGGAGTCTGGGGTTGCTACCCGGGATCACAGGGCCCTAAAGCACTGGAGAAAACTCTGCGGGAGACGCCTGGGAGGAATTCTGGGTAGATCCCGCAGGATGGACCACTGTCAAGAGAGAAAAATCGTATTGGGTGTCTTCCCTGGAGGAGTCTGGGGTTGCTACCTGGGATGACAGAACCATAAACCGTGAGAAAAAGACTCAGGGACATAGCTGCCACAAGTCTCGGATGCTTCCCAGAGGATGGAGCTTTGTCCAAGGAGAAAAATCATCTCGGGTATCTTCCCTGGAGGAGTCTGGGGTTGCTACCCGGGATTACAGGGACCCAAACCACAGGAAAAATGTCTGGGAGATGCCTGGGAGGAATCTCATATGCATCCCAGAAGATGGAGCTTTGTCCCAGGAGAAAAATCATCTCGGGTATCTTCCCTGGAGTAGTCTGGGATTGCTACCCAGGATAACAGGGCGCTAAACCACCGGAATAAGGACTCAGGGACATACCTGGAAGGAGTCTCGGATGCTTCCCAGAGGATGGAGCTTTGTCCAAGGAGAAAAATCATCTCGGGTATATTCCCTGGAGGAGTCTGGGGTTGCTACCCGGGATCACAGGGCCCCAAAACACCGGAATAAACAATCAGGGACATACCTGCAAGGAGTCTCGGATGCTTCCCAGAGGATGGAGCTTTGTCCAAGGAGAAAAATCATCTCGGGTATATTCCCTGGAGGAGTCTGGGGTTGCTACCCGGGATTACAGGGCCCCAAAACACAGGAAAAATGTCTGCGGGAGACGCCTGGGAGGAAACTCAGATGCATCCCAGAAGATGGAGCATTGTTCAAGGAGAAAAATCATCTCGGGTATCTTTCCTGGAGGAGTCTGCGGTTGCTACCCGGGATTACAGGGAACCAAACCACAGGAAAAATGTCTGCGGGAGATGCCTGGGAGGAATCTCAGATGCATCCCAGAGGATGGAGCATTGTCCAAAGAGAAAAATCATCTCGGGTATCTTCCCTGGAGGAGTCTGGGGTTGCTACCCGGGATCACAGGGCCCTAAAGCCCAGGAAGAAAACACTCAGAAACAGAGCTGGGAGGAGTCTCGGGTGCATCCCGCAGGATGGACAATAGTCCAAGGAGAAAAATCAACTTGGGTATCTTCCACGGAGGAGTCTGGGGTTGCTACCCGGGATGACAGGGCCCAAAAGCACCGGAATAAACACTCAGGTACATACCTGCAAGGAGTTTCGGATGCTTCCCAGAGGATGGAGCATTGTCCAAGGAGAAAAATTATCTCGGGTATCTTCCCTAGAGGAGTCTGGGGTTGCTACCCGGGATCACAGGGCCCTACAGCACTGGAGAAAACTCTGCGGGAGACGCCTGGGAGGAATTCTGGGTAGATCCCGCAGGATGGACCACTGTCAAGAGAGAAATATCATATTGGGTGTCTTGCCGGGAGGAGTCTGGGTTTACTACCTGGGATGACAGAACCATAAACCGTGAGAAAAAAGACTCAGGGACATAGCTGCCACAAGTCTCGGATGCATCCCAGAGGATGGAGCATTGTCCAAGGAGAAAAATGATCCCGGATATCTTTCCTGGAGGAGTCTGGGGTTGCTACCAGGGATTAAAGGGACCCAAACCACGGGAAAAATGTCTGCGGGAGACGCCTGGGAGGAATCTCAGATGCATCCCAGAAGATGGAGCATTGTCCAAGGAAAAAAATCATCTCGGATGTCTTCCCTGGAGGAGTCTGGGGTTGCTACCCGGGATCACAGGGCCCTAAAGCACTGGAATAAACACTCAGGGACAAAGCTGTAAGGAGTCTCGGATGCTTCCCAGAGGATGGAGCATTGTCCAAGGAGAAAAATCATCTCGGGTATATTCCCTGGAGGAGTCTGGGGTTGCTACCCGGGATCACAGGGACCCAAACCACAGGAAAAATGTCTGCGGGAGACGCCTGGGAGGAATCTCAGATGCATCCCAGAGGATGGAGCATTGTCCAAGGAGAAAAATCATCTCGGGTATCTTCCCTGGAGGAGTCTGGGGTTGCTACCCGGGATCACAGGGCCCCAAAACACCGGAATAAAGACTCAGGGACATACCTGCAAGGAGTTTCGGATGCTTCCCAGAGGATGGAGCATTGTCCAAGGAGAAAAATTATCTCGGGTATCTTCCCTAGAGGAGTCTGGGGTTGCTACCCGGGATCACAGGGATCTAAAGCACTGGAGGAAACTCTGCGGGAGACGCCTGGGAGGAATTCTGGGTAGATCCCGTAGGATGGACCACTGTCAAGAGAGAAAAATCATATTGGGTGTCTTCCCTGGAGGAGTCTGGGGTTGCTACCTGGGATGACAGAACCATAAAGCGTGAGAAAAAGACTCAGGGACATAGCTGCGACAAGTCTCGGATGCATCCCAGAGGATGGAGCTTTGTCCAAGGAGAAAAATCGTCTCGGGTATCTTCCCTGGAGGAGTCTGGGGTTGCTACCCGGGATTAAAGGGACCCAAACCACAGGAAAAATGTTTGCGCGAGACGCCTGGGAGGAATCTCAGATGCATCCCAGAAGATGGAGCTTTGTCCCAGGAGAAAAATCATCTCGGGTATCTTCCCTGGAGGAGTCTGGGGTTGCTACCCGGGATCACAGGGCCCTAAAGCACTGGAGAAAACTCTGCGGGAGATGCCTGGGAGGAATTCTGGGTAGATCCCGCAGGATGGACCACTGTCAAGAGAGAAAAATCATATTGGGTGTCTTCCCTGGAGGAGTCTGGGGTTGCTACCTGGGATGACAGAACCATAAACCGTGAGAAAAAGACTCAGGGACATAGCTGCGACAAGTCTCGGATGCTTCCCAGAGGATGGAGCTTTGTCCAAGGAGAAAAATCATCTCGGGTATCTTCCCTGGAGGAGTCTGGGGTTGCTACCCGGGATTACAGGGACCCAAACCACAGGAAAAATGTCTGGGAGATGCCTGGGAGGAATCTCATATGCATCCCAGAAGATGGAGCTTTGTCCCAGGAGAAAAATCATCTCGGGTATCTTCCCTGGAGGAGTCTGGGGTTGCTACCCGGGATCACAGGGCCCCAAAACACCGGAATAAACACTCAGGGACATACCTGCAAGGAGACTCGGATGCTTCCCAGAGGATGGAGCATTGTCCAAGGAGAAAAATCATCTCGGGTATCTTCCCTGGAGGAGTCTGGGATTGCTACCCAGGATGACAGGGCGCTAAACCACCGGAATAAGGACTCAGGGACATACCTGGAAGGAGTCTCGGATGCTTCCCAGAGGATGGAGCTTTGTCCAAGGAGAAAAATCATCTCGGGTATATTCCCTGGAGGAGTCTGGGGTTGCTACCCGGGATCACAGGGCCCCAAAACACCGGAATAAACAATCAGGGACATACCTGCAAGGAGTCTCGGATGCTTCCCAGAGGATGGAGCTTTGTCCAAGGAGAAAAATCATCTCGGGTATATTCCCTGGAGGAGTCTCGGGTTGCTACCCGGGATCACAGGGCCCTAAAGCACTGGAGAAAACTCTGCGGGAGACGCCTGGGAGGAATTCTGGGTAGATCCCGCAGGATGGACCACTGTCAAGAGAGAAAAATCATATTGGGTGTCTTCCCTGTAGGAGTCTGGGGTTGCTACCTGGGATGACAGAAACATAAACCATGAGAAAAAGACTCAGGGACATAGCTGCGACAAGTCTCGGATGCATCCCAGAGGATGGAGCTTTGTCCAAGGAGAAAAATCGTCTCGGGTATCTTCCCTGGAGGAGTCTGGGGTTGCTACCCGGGATCACAGGGCCCTAAACCCCAGGAAGAAAACACTCAGAAACAGAGCTGGGAGGAGTCTCGGGTGCATCCCGCAGGATGGACAATAGTCCAAGGAGAAAAATCAACTTGGGTATCTTCCACGGAGGAGTCTGGGGTTGCTACCCGGGATGACAGGGCCCAAAAGCACCGGAATAAACACTCAGGGAAAAAGCTGCAAGGAGTCCCGGATGCTTCCCAGAGGATGGAGCATTGTCCAAGGAGAAAAATCATCTCGGGTATCTTCCCTGGAGGAGTCTGGGGTTGCTACCCGGGATCACAGGGCCCTAAAGCACTGGAGAAAACTCTGCGGGAGACGCCTGGGAGGAATTCTGGGTAGATCCCGCAGGATGGACCACTGTCAAGAGAGAAAAATCATATTGGGTGTCTTCCATGGAGGAGTCTGGGGTTGCTACCTGGGATGACAGAACCATAAACCGTGAGAAAAAGACTCAGGGACATAGCTGCGACAAGTCTCGGATGCAGCCCAGAGGATGGAGCTTTGTCCAAGGAGAAAAATCATCTCGGGTATCTTCCCTGGAGGAGTCTGGGGTTGCTACCCGGGATCACAGGGCCCCAAAACACCGGAATAAACACTCAGGGACATACCTGCAAGGAGTTTCGGATGCTTCCCAGAGGATGGAGCATTGTCCAAGGAGAAAAATTATCTCGGGTATCTTCCCTAGAGGAGTCTGGGGTTGCTACCCGGGATCACAGGGCCCTAAAGCACTGGAGAAAACTCTGCGGGAGACGCCTGGGAGGAATTCTGGGTAGATCCCGTAGGATGGACCACTGTCAAGAGAGAAAAATCATATTGGGTGTCTTCCCTGGAGGAGTCTGGGGTTGCTACCTGGGATGACAGAAACATAAACCGTGAGAAAAAGACTCAGGGACATAGCTGCGACAAGTCTCGGATGCATCCCAGAGGATGGAGCTTTGTCCAAGGAGAAAAATCGTCTCGGGTATCTTCCCTGGAGGAGTCTGGGGTTGCTACCCGGGATTACATGGACCCAAACCACAGGAAAAAAGTCTGCGGGAGACGCCTGGGAGGAATCTCAGATGTATCCCAGAAGATGGAGCATTGTCCAAGGAGAAAAATCATCTCGGGTATCTTCCCTGGAGGAGTCTGGGGTTGCTACCCGGGATCACAGGGCCCTAAAGCACTGGAGAAAACTCTGCGGGAGACGCCTGGGAGGAATTCTGGGTAGATCCCGCAGGATGGACCACTGTCAAGAGAGAAAAATCATATTGGGTATCTTCCCTGGAGGAGTCTGGGGTTGCTACCTGGGATGACAGAACCATAAACCGTGAGAAAAAGACTCAGGGACATAGCTGCGACAAGTCTCGGATGCAGCCCAGAGGATGGAGCTTTGTCCAAGGAGAAAAATCATCTCGGGTATCTTCCCTGGAGGAGTCTGGGGTTGCTACCCGGGATCACAGGGCCCCAAAACACCGGAATAAAGACTCAGGGACATACCTGCAAGGAGTTTCGGATGCTTCCCAGAGGATGGAGCATTGTCCAAGGAGAAAAATTATCTCGGGTATCTTCCCTAGAGGAGTCTGGGGTTGCTACCCGGGATCACAGGGCCCTAAAGCACTGGAGAAAACTCTGCGGGAGACGCCTGGGAGGAATTCTGGGTAGATCCCGCAGGATGGACCACTGTCAAGAGAGAAAAATCATATTGGGTGTCTTCCCTGGAGGAGTCTGGGGTTGCTACCTGGGATGACAGAAACATAAACCATGAGAAAAAGACTCAGGGACATAGCTGCGACAAGTCTCGGATGCATCCCAGAGGATGGAGCTTTGTCCAAGGAGAAAAATCGTCTCGGGTATATTCCCTGGAGGAGTCTGGGGTTGCTACCCGGGATCACAGGGCCCGAAAACACCGGAATAAACAATCAGGGACATACCTGCAAGGAGTCTCGGATGCTTCCCAGAGGATGGAGCTTTGTCCAAGGAGAAAAATCATCTCGGGTATATTCCCTGGAGGAGTCTCGGGTTGCTACCCGGGATCACAGGGCCCGAAAACACCGGAATAAACAATCAGGGACATACCTGCAAGGAGTCTCGGATGCTTCCCAGAGGATGGAGCTTTGTCCAAGGAGAAAAATCATCTCAGGTATATTCCCTGGAGGAGTCTCGGGTTGCTACCCGGGATTACAGGGACCCAAACCACAGGAAAAATGTCTGCGGGAGACGCCTGGGAGGAATCTCAGATGCATCCCAGAAGATGGAGCATTGTCCAAGGAGAAAAATCATCTCGGGTATCTTTCCTGGAGGAGTCTGGGGTTGCTACCCGGGATTACAGGGAACCAAACCACAGGAAAAATGTCTGCGGGAGATGCCTGGGAGGAATCTCAGATGCATCCCAGAGGATGGAGCATTGTCCAAAGAGAAAAATCATCTCGGGTATCTTCCCTGGAGGAGTCTGGGGTTGCTACCCGGGATCACAGGGCCCTAAACCCCAGGAAGAAAACACTCAGAAACAGAGCTGGGAGGAGTCTCGGGTGCATCCCGCAGGATGGACAATAGTCCAAGGAGAAAAATCAACTTGGGTATCTTCCACGGAGGAGTCTGGGGTTGCTACCCGGGATGACAGGGCCCAAAAGCACCGGAATAAACACTCAGGGAAAAAGCTGCAAGGAGTCTTGGATGCTTCCCAGAGGATGGAGCATTGTCCAAGGAGAAAAATTATCTCGGGTATCTTCCCTGGAGGAGTCTGGGGTTGCTACCCGGGATTACAGGGACCCAAACCACAGGAAAAATGTTTGCGGGAGACGCCTGGGAGGAATCTCAGATGCATCCCAGAAGACGGAGAATTGTCCAAGGAGAAAAATCATCTCGGGTATCTTCCCTGGAGGAGTCTGGGGTTGTTACCCGGGATTACAGGGACCCAAACCACAGGAAAAAAGTCTGCGGGAGACGCCTGGGAGGAATCTCAGATGTATCCCAGAAGATGGAGCATTGTCCAAGGAGAAAAATCATCTCGGGTATCTTCCCTGGAGGAGTCTGGGGTTGCTACCCGGGATCACAGGGCCCTAAAGCACTGGAGAAAACTCTGCGGGAGACGCCTGGGAGGAATTCTGGGTAGATCCCGCAGGATGGAGCACTGTCAAGAGAGAAAAATCATCTCGGGTATCTTCCCTGGAGGAGTCTGGGGTTGCTACCTGGGATGACAGAACCATAAACCGTGAGAAAAAAGACTCAGGGACATAGCTGCGACAAGTCTCGGATGCATCCCAGAGGATGGAGCTTTGTCCAAGGAGAAAATTCATCTCGGGTATCTTCCCTGGAGGAGTCTGGGATTGCTACCCAGGATGACAGGGCGCTCAACCACCGGAATAAAGACTCAGGGACATACTTGCAAGGAGTCTCGGATGCTTCCCAGAGGATGGAGCTTTGTCCAAGGAGAAAAATCATCTCGGGTATCTTCCCTGGAGGAGTCTGGGGTTGCTACCCGGGATCACAGGGCCCCAAAACACCGGAATAAACTATCAGGGACATACCTGCAAGGAGTCTCGGATGCTTCCCAGAGGATGGAGCTTTGTCCAAGGAGAAAAATCATCTCGGGTATCTTCCCTGGAGGAGTCTGGGGTTGCTACCCGGGATTACAGGGACCCAAAACACAGGAAAAATATCTGCGGGAGACGCCTGGGAGGAATCTCAGATGCATCCCAGAAGATGGAGCATTGTCCAAGGAGAAAAATCATCTCAGGTATCTTTCCTGGAGGAGTCTGGGGTTGCTACCCGGGATTACAGGGAACCAAACCACAGGAAAAATGTCTGCGGGAGATGCCTGGGAGGAATCTCAGATGCATCCCAGAGGATGGAGCATTGTCCAAAGAGAAAAATCATCTCGGGTATCTTCCCTGGAGGAGTCTGGGGTTGCTACCCGGGATCACAGGGCCCTAAACCCCAGGAAGAAAACACTCAGAAACAGAGCTGGGAGGAGTCTCGGGTGCATCCCGCAGGATGGACAATAGTCCAAGGAGAAAAATCAACTTGGGTATCTTCCACGGAGGAGTCTGGGGTTGCTACCCGGGATGACAGGGCCCAAAAGCACCGGAATAAACACTCAGGGAAAAAGCTGCAAGGAGTCCCGGATGCTTCCCAGAGGATGGAGCATTGTCCAAGGAGAAAAATCATCTCGGGTATCTTCCCTGGAGGAGTCTGGGGTTGCTACCCGGGATTACAGGGAACCAAACCACAGGAAAAATGTCTGCGGGAGATGCCTGGGAGGAATCTCAGATGCATCCCAGAGGATGGAGCATTGTCCAAAGAGAAAAATCATCTCGGGTATCTTCCCTGGAGGAGTCTGGGGTTGCTACCCGGGATCACAGGGCCCTAAACCCCAGGAAGAAAACACTCAGAAACAGAGCTGGGAAGAGTCTCGGGTGCATCCCGCAGGATGGACAATAGTCCAAGGAGAAAAATGAACTTGGGTATCTTCCATGGAAGAGTCTGGGGTTGCTACCCGGGATGACAGGGCCCAAAAGCACCGGAATAAACACTCAGGGAAAAAGCTGCAAGGAGTCTTGGATGCTTCCCAGAGGATGGAGCATTGTCCAAGGAGAAAAATCATCTTGGGTATCTTCCCTGGAGGAGTCTGGGGTTGCTACCCGGGATGACAGGGCCCAAAAGCACCGGAATAAACACTCAGGGAAAAAGCTGCAAGGAGTCTTGGATGCTTCCCAGAGGATGGAGCATTGTCCAAGGAGAAAAATCATCTCGGGTATCTTCCCTGGAGGAGTCTGGGGTTGCTACCCGGGATCACAGGGCCCTAAAGCACTGGAGAAAACTCTGCGGGAGACGCCTGGGAGGAATTCTGGGTAGATCCCGCAGGATGGACCACTGTCAAGAGAGAAAAATCATATTGGGTGTCTTCCCTGGAGGAGTCCGGGGTTGCTACCTGGGATGACAGAACCATAAACCGTGAGAAAAAGACTCAGGGACATAGCTGCGACAAGTCTCGGATGCAGCCCAGAGGATGGAGCTTTGTCCAAGGAGAAAAATCATCTCGGGTATCTTCCCTGGAGGAGTCTGGGGTTGCTACCCGGGATCACAGGGCCCCAAAACACCGGAATAAACACTCAGGGACATACCTGCAAGGAGTTTCGGATGCTTCCCAGAGGATGGAGCATTGTCCAAGGAGAAAAATTATCTCGGGTATCTTCCCTAGAGGAGTCTGGGGTTGCTACCCGGGATTACAGGGACCCAAACCACAAGAAAAAAGTCTGCGGGAGACGCCTGGGAGGAATCTCAGATGTATCGCAGAAGATGGAGCATTGTCCAAGGAGAAAAATCATCTCGGGTATCTTCCCTGGAGGAGTCTGGGGTTGCTACCCGGGATCACAGGGCCCTAAAGCACTGGAGAAAACTCTGCGGGAGACGCCTGGGAGGAATTCTGGGTAGATCCCGCAGGATGGACCACTGTCAAGAGAGAAAAATCATATTGGGTGTCTTCCCTGGAGGAGTCTGGGGTTGCTACCTGGGATGACAGAACCATAAACCGTGAGAAAAAGACTCAGGGACATAGCTGCCACAAGTCTCGGATGCTTCCCAGAGGATGGAGCTTTGTCCAAGGAGAAAAATCATCTCGGGTATCTTCCCTGGAGGAGTCTGGGGTTGCTACCCGGGATCACAGGGCCCCAAAACACCGGAATAAACACTCAGGGACATACCTGCAAGGAGTCTCGGATGCTTCCCAGAGGATGGAGCTTTGTCCAAGGAGAAAAATCATCTCGGGTATCTTCCCTGGAGGAGTCTGGGATTGCTACCCAGGATGACAGGGTGCTCAACCACCGGAATAAAGACTCAGGGACATACCTGGAAGGAGTCTCGGATGCTTCCCAGAGGATGGAGCTTTGTCCAAGGAGAAAAATCATCTCGGGTATATTCCCTGGAGGAGTCTGGGGTTGCTACCCGGGATCACAGGGCCCCAAAACACCGGAATAAACACTCAGGGACATACCTGCAAGGAGTCTCGGATGCTTCCCAGAGGATGGAGCTTTGTCCAAGGACAAAAATCATCTCGGGTATATTCCCTGGAGGAGTCTGGGGTTGCTACCCGGGATTACAGGGACCCAAACCACAGGAAAAATGTCTGCGGGAGACGCCTGGGAGGAATCTCAGATGCATCCCAGAAGATGGAGCATTGTCCAAGGAGAAAAATCATCTCGGGTATCTTTCCTGGAGGAGTCTGGGGTTGCTACCCGGGATTACAGGGAACCAAACCACAGGAAAAATGTCTGCGGGAGATGCCTGGGAGGAATCTCAGATGCATCCCAGAGGATGGAGCATTGTCCAAAGAAAAAAATCATCTCGGGTATCTTCCCTGGAGGAGTCTGGGGTTGCTACCCGGGATCACAGGGACCTAAACCCCAGGAAGAAAACACTCAGAAACAGAGCTGGGAGGAGTCTCGGGTGCATCCCGCAGGATGGACAATAGTCCAAGGAGAAAAATCAACTTGGGTATCTTCCACGGAGGAGTCTGGGGTTGCTACCCGGGATGACAGGGCCCAAAAGCACCGGAATAAACACTCAGGGAAAAAGCTGCAAGGAGTCTTGGATGCTTCCCAGAGGATGGAGCATTGTCCAAGGAGAAAAATCATCTCGGGTATCTTCCCTGGAGGAGTCTGGGGTTGCTACCTGGGATGACAGAACCATAAACCGTGAGAAAAAAGACTCAGGGACATAGCTGCGACAAGTCTCGGATGCATCCCAGAGGATGGAGCTTTGTCCAAGGAGAAAATTCATCTCGGGTATCTTCCCTGGAGGAGTCTGGGATTGCTACCAAGGATGACAGGGCGCTCAACCACCGGAATAAAGACTCAGGGACATACTTGCAAGGAGTCTCGGATGCTTCCCAGAGGATGGAGCTTTGTCCAAGGAGAAAAATCATCTCGGGTATCTTCCCTGGAGGAGTCTGGGGTTGCTACCCGGGATCACAGGGCCCCAAAACACCGGAATAAACAATCAGGGACATACCTGCAAGGAGTCTCGGATGCTTCCCAGAGGATGGAGCTTTGTCCAAGGAGAAAAATCATCTCGGGTATCTTCCCTGGAGGAGTCTGGGGTTGCTACCCGGGATTACAGGGACCCAAAACACAGGAAAAATATCTGCGGGATACGCCTGGGAGGAATCTCAGATGCATCCCAGAAGATGGAGCATTGTCCAAGGAGAAAAATCATCTCAGGTATCTTTCCTGGAGGAGTCTGGGGTTGCTACCCGGGATTACAGGGAACCAAACCACAGGAAAAATGTCTGCGGGAGATGCCTGGGAGGAATCTCAGATGCATCCCAGAGGATGGAGCATTGTCCAAAGAGAAAAATCATCTCGGGTATCTTCCCTGGAGGAGTCTGGGGTTGCTACCCGGGATCACAGGGCCCTAAACCCCAGGAAGAAAACACTCAGAAACAGAGCTGGGAGGAGTCTCGGGTGCATCCCGCAGGATGGACAATAGTCCAAGGAGAAAAATCAACTTGGGTATCTTCCACGGAGGAGTCTGGGGTTGCTACCCGGGATGACAGGGCCCAAAAGCACCGGAATAAACACTCAGGGAAAAAGCTGCAAGGAGTCCCGGATGCTTCCCAGAGGATGGAGCATTGTCCAAGGAGAAAAATCATCTCGGGTATCTTCCCTGGAGGAGTCTGGGGTTGCTACCCGGGATCACAGGGCCCTAAACCCCAGGAAGAAAACACTCAGAAACAGAGCTGGGAAGAGTCTCGGGTGCATCCCGCAGGATGGACAATAGTCCAAGGAGAAAAATGAACTTGGGTATCTTCCATGGAAGAGTCTGGGGTTGCTACCCGGGATGACAGGGCCCAAAAGCACCGGAATAAACACTCAGGGAAAAAGCTGCAAGGAGTCTTGGATGCTTCCCAGAGGATGGAGCATTGTCCAAGGAGAAAAATCATCTTGGGTATCTTCCCTGGAGGAGTCTGGGGTTGCTACCCGGGATGACAGGGCCCAAAAGCACCGGAATAAACACTCAGGGAAAAAGCTGCAAGGAGTCTTGGATGCTTCCCAGAGGATGGAGCATTGTCCAAGGAGAAAAATCATCTCGGGTATCTTCCCTGGAGGAGTCTGGGGTTGCTACCCGGGATCACAGGGCCCTAAAGCACTGGAGAAAACTCTGCGGGAGACGCCTGGGAGGAATTCTGGGTAGATCCCGCAGGATGGACCACTGTCAAGAGAGAAAAATCATATTGGGTGTCTTCCCTGGAGGAGTCTGGGGTTGCTACCTGGGATGACAGAACCATAAACCGTGAGAAAAAGACTCAGGGACATAGCTGCGACAAGTCTCGGATGCAGCCCAGAGGATGGAGCTTTGTCCAAGGAGAAAAATCATCTCGGGTATCTTCCCTGGAGGAGTCTGGGGTTGCTACCCGGGATCACAGGGCCCCAAAACACCGGAATAAACACTCAGGGACATACCTGCAAGGAGTTTCGGATGCTTCCCAGAGGACGGAGCATTGTCCAAGGAGAAAAATTATCTCGGGTATCTTCCCTAGAGGAGTCTGGGGTTGCTACCCGGGATTACAGGGACCCAAACCACAAGAAAAAAGTCTGCGGGAGACGCCTGGGAGGAATCTCAGATGTATCCCAGAAGATGGAGCATTGTCCAAGGAGAAAAATCATCTCGGGTATCTTCCCTGGAGGAGTCTGGGGTTGCTACCCGGGATCACAGGGCCCTAAAGCACTGGAGAAAACTCTGCGGGAGACGCCTGGGAGGAATTCTGGGTAGATCCCGCAGGATGGACCACTGTCAAGAGAGAAAAATCATATTGGGTGTCTTCCCTGGAGGAGTCTGGGGTTGCTACCTGGGATGACAGAACCATAAACCGTGAGAAAAAGACTCAGGGACATAGCTGCCACAAGTCTCGGATGCTTCCCAGAGGATGGAGCTTTGTCCAAGGAGAAAAATCATCTCGGGTATCTTCCCTGGAGGAGTCTGGGGTTGCTACCCGGGATCACAGGGCCCCAAAACACCGGAATAAACACTCAGGGACATACCTGCAAGGAGTTTCGGATGCTTCCCAGAGGATGGAGCATTGTCCAAGGAGAAAAATTATCTCGGGTATCTTCCCTAGAGGAGTCTGGGGTTGCTACCCGGGATTACAGGGACCCAAACCACAAGAAAAAAGTCTGCGGGAGACGCCTGGGAGGAATCTCAGATGTATCGCAGAAGATGGAGCATTGTCCAAGGAGAAAAATCATCTCGGGTATCTTCCCTGGAGGAGTCTGGGGTTGCTACCCGGGATCACAGGGCCCTAAAGCACTGGAGAAAACTCTGCGGGAGACGCCTGGGAGGAATTCTGGGTAGATCCCGCAGGATGGACCACTGTCAAGAGAGAAAAATCATATTGGGTGTCTTCCCTGGAGGAGTCTGGGGTTGCTACCTGGGATGACAGAACCATAAACCGTGAGAAAAAGACTCAGGGACATAGCTGCCACAAGTCTCGGATGCTTCCCAGAGGATGGAGCTTTGTCCAAGGAGAAAAATCATCTCGGGTATCTTCCCTGGAGGAGTCTGGGGTTGCTACCCGGGATCACAGGGCCCCAAAACACCGGAATAAACACTCAGGGACATACCTGCAAGGAGTCTCGGATGCTTCCCAGAGGATGGAGCTTTGTCCAAGGAGAAAAATCATCTCGGGTATCTTCCCTGGAGGAGTCTGGGATTGCTACCCAGGATGACAGGGTGCTCAACCACCGGAATAAAGACTCAGGGACATACCTGGAAGGAGTCTCGGATGCTTCCCAGAGGATGGAGCTTTGTCCAAGGAGAAAAATCATCTCGGGTATATTCCCTGGAGGAGTCTGGGGTTGCTACCCGGGATCACAGGGCCCCAAAACACCGGAATAAACACTCAGGGACATACCTGCAAGGAGTCTCGGATGCTTCCCAGAGGATGGAGCTTTGTCCAAGGACAAAAATCATCTCGGGTATATTCCCTGGAGGAGTCTGGGGTTGCTACCCGGGATTACAGGGACCCAAACCACAGGAAAAATGTCTGCGGGAGACGCCTGGGAGGAATCTCAGATGCATCCCAGAAGATGGAGCATTGTCCAAGGAGAAAAATCATCTCGGGTATCTTTCCTGGAGGAGTCTGGGGTTGCTACCCGGGATTACAGGGACCCAAACCACAGGAAAAATGTCTGCGGGAGATGCCTGGGAGGAATCTCAGATGCATCCCAGAGGATGGAGCATTGTCCAAAGAAAAAAATCATCTCGGGTATCTTCCCTGGAGGAGTCTGGGGTTGCTACCCGGGATCACAGGGACCTAAACCCCAGGAAGAAAACACTCAGAAACAGAGCTGGGAGGAGTCTCGGGTGCATCCCGCAGGATGGACAATAGTCCAAGGAGAAAAATCAACTTGGGTATCTTCCACGGAGGAGTCTGGGGTTGCTACCCGGGATGACAGGGCCCAAAAGCACCGGAATAAACACTCAGGGAAAAAGCTGCAAGGAGTCTTGGATGCTTCCCAGAGGATGGAGCATTGTCCAAGGAGAAAAATCATCTCGGGTATCTTCCCTGGAGGAGTCTGGGGTTGCTACCTGGGATGACAGAACCATAAACCGTGAGAAAAAAGACTCAGGGACATAGCTGCGACAAGTCTCGGATGCATCCCAGAGGATGGAGCTTTGTCCAAGGAGAAAATTCATCTCGGGTATCTTCCCTGGAGGAGTCTGGGATTGCTACCAAGGATGACAGGGCGCTCAACCACCGGAATAAAGACTCAGGGACATACTTGCAAGGAGTCTCGGATGCTTCCCAGAGGATGGAGCTTTGTCCAAGGAGAAAAATCATCTCGGGTATCTTCCCTGGAGGAGTCTGGGGTTGCTACCCGGGATCACAGGGCCCCAAAACACCGGAATAAACAATCAGGGACATACCTGCAAGGAGTCTCGGATGCTTCCCAGAGGATGGAGCTTTGTCCAAGGAGAAAAATCATCTCGGGTATCTTCCCTGGAGGAGTCTGGGGTTGCTACCCGGGATTACAGGGACCCAAAACACAGGAAAAATATCTGCGGGATACGCCTGGGAGGAATCTCAGATGCATCCCAGAAGATGGAGCATTGTCCAAGGAGAAAAATCATCTCAGGTATCTTTCCTGGAGGAGTCTGGGGTTGCTACCCGGGATTACAGGGAACCAAACCACAGGAAAAATGTCTGCGGGAGATGCCTGGGAGGAATCTCAGATGCATCCCAGAGGATGGAGCATTGTCCAAAGAGAAAAATCATCTCGGGTATCTTCCCTGGAGGAGTCTGGGGTTGCTACCCGGGATCACAGGGCCCTAAACCCCAGGAAGAAAACACTCAGAAACAGAGCTGGGAGGAGTCTCGGGTGCATCCCGCAGGATGGACAATAGTCCAAGGAGAAAAATCAACTTGGGTATCTTCCACGGAGGAGTCTGGGGTTGCTACCCGGGATGACAGGGCCCAAAAGCACCGGAATAAACACTCAGGGAAAAAGCTGCAAGGAGTCCCGGATGCTTCCCAGAGGATGGAGCATTGTCCAAGGAGAAAAATCATCTCGGGTATCTTCCCTGGAGGAGTCTGGGGTTGCTACCCGGGATCACAGGGCCCTAAACCCCAGGAAGAAAACACTCAGAAACAGAGCTGGGAAGAGTCTCGGGTGCATCCCGCAGGATGGACAATAGTCCAAGGAGAAAAATGAACTTGGGTATCTTCCATGGAAGAGTCTGGGGTTGCTACCCGGGATGACAGGGCCCAAAAGCACCGGAATAAACACTCAGGGAAAAAGCTGCAAGGAGTCTTGGATGCTTCCCAGAGGATGGAGCATTGTCCAAGGAGAAAAATCATCTTGGGTATCTTCCCTGGAGGAGTCTGGGGTTGCTACCCGGGATGACAGGGCCCAAAAGCACCGGAATAAACACTCAGGGAAAAAGCTGCAAGGAGTCTTGGATGCTTCCCAGAGGATGGAGCATTGTCCAAGGAGAAAAATCATCTCGGGTATCTTCCCTGGAGGAGTCTGGGGTTGCTACCCGGGATCACAGGGCCCTAAAGCACTGGAGAAAACTCTGCGGGAGACGCCTGGGAGGAATTCTGGGTAGATCCCGCAGGATGGACCACTGTCAAGAGAGAAAAATCATATTGGGTGTCTTCCCTGGAGGAGTCTGGGGTTGCTACCTGGGATGACAGAACCATAAACCGTGAGAAAAAGACTCAGGGACATAGCTGCGACAAGTCTCGGATGCAGCCCAGAGGATGGAGCTTTGTCCAAGGAGAAAAATCATCTCGGGTATCTTCCCTGGAGGAGTCTGGGGTTGCTACCCGGGATCACAGGGCCCCAAAACACCGGAATAAACACTCAGGGACATACCTGCAAGGAGTTTCGGATGCTTCCCAGAGGACGGAGCATTGTCCAAGGAGAAAAATTATCTCGGGTATCTTCCCTAGAGGAGTCTGGGGTTGCTACCCGGGATTACAGGGACCCAAACCACAAGAAAAAAGTCTGCGGGAGACGCCTGGGAGGAATCTCAGATGTATCCCAGAAGATGGAGCATTGTCCAAGTAGAAAAATCATCTCGGGTATCTTCCCTGGAGGAGTCTGGGGTTGCTACCCGGGATCACAGGGCCCTAAAGCACTGGAGAAAACTCTGCGGGAGACGCCTGGGAGGAATTCTGGGTAGATCCCGCAGGATGGACCACTGTCAAGAGAGAAAAATCATATTGGGTGTCTTCCCTGGAGGAGTCTGGGGTTGCTACCTGGGATGACAGAACCATAAACCGTGAGAAAAAGACTCAGGGACATAGCTGCCACAAGTCTCGGATGCTTCCCAGAGGATGGAGCTTTGTCCAAGGAGAAAAATCATCTCGGGTATCTTCCCTGGAGGAGTCTGGGGTTGCTACCAGGGATCACAGGGCCCCAAAACACCGGAATAAACACTCAGGGACATACCTGCAAGGAGTCTCGGATGCTTCCCAGAGGATGGAGCTTTGTCCAAGGAGAAAAATCATCTCGGGTATCTTCCCTGGAGGAGTCTGGGATTGCTACCCAGGATGACAGGGTGCTCAACCACCGGAATAAAGACTCAGGGACATACCTGGAAGGAGTCTCGGATGCTTCCCAGAGGATGGAGCTTTGTCCAAGGAGAAAAATCATCTCGGGTATATTCCCTGGAGGAGTCTGGGGTTGCTACCCGGGATCACAGGGCCCCAAAACACCGGAATAAACACTCAGGGACATACCTGCAAGGAGTCTCGGATGCTTCCCAGAGGATGGAGCTTTGTCCAAGGACAAAAATCATCTCGGGTATATTCCCGGGAGGAGTCTGGGGTTGCTACCCGGGATTACAGGGACCCAAACCACAGGAAAAATGTCTGCGGGAGACGCCTGGGAGGAATCTCAGATGCATCCCAGAAGATGGAGCATTGTCCAAGGAGAAAAATCATCTCGGGTATCTTTCCTGGAGGAGTCTGGGGTTGCTACCCGGGATTACAGGGAACCAAACCACAGGAAAAATGTCTGCGGGAGATGCCTGGGAGGAATCTCAGATGCATCCCAGAGGATGGAGCATTGTCCAAAGAAAAAAATCATCTCGGGTATCTTCCCTGGAGGAGTCTGGGGTTGCTACCCGGGATCACAGGGCCCTAAACCCCAGGAAGAAAACACTCAGAAACAGAGCTGGGAGGAGTCTCGGGTGCATCCCGCAGGATGGACAATAGTCCAAGGAGAAAAATCAACTTGGGTATCTTCCACGGAGGAGTCTGGGGTTGCTACCCGGGATGACAGGGCCCAAAAGCACCGGAATAAACACTCAGGGAAAAAGCTGCAAGGAGTCTTGGATGCTTCCCAGAGGATGGAGCATTGTCCAAGGAGAAAAATCATCTTGGGTATCTTCCCTGGAGGAGTCTGGGGTTGCTACCCGGGATCACAGGGCCCTAAAGCACTGGAGAAAACTCTGCGGGAGACGCCTGAAAGGAATTCTGGGTAGATCCCGCAGGATGGACCACTGTCAAGAGAGAAAAATCATATTGGGTGTCTTCCCTGGAGGAGTCTGGGGTTGCTACCTGGGATGACAGAACCATAAACCGTGAGAAAAAGACTCAGGACATAGCTGCGACAAGTCTCGGATGCATCCCAGAGGATGGAGCATTGTCCAAGGAGAAAAATGATCCCGGATATCTTTCCTGGAGGAGTCTGGGGTTGCTACCCGGGATTAAAGGGACCCAAACCACGGGAAAAATGTCTGCGGGAGACGCCTGGGAGGAATCTCAGATGCTTCCCAGAGGATGGAGCATTGTCCAAGGAGAAAAATCATCTCGGGTGTCTTCCCTGGAGGAGTCTGGGGTTGCTACCCGGGATCACAGGGCCCTAAAGCACTGGAGAAAACTCTGCGGGAGACGCCTGGGAGGAATTCTGGGTAGATCCCGCAGGATGGACCACTGTCAAGAGAGAAAAATCATATTGGGTGTCTTCCCTGGAGGAGTCTGGGGTTGCTACCTGGGATGACAGAACCATAAACCGTGAGAAAAAGACTCAGGGACATAGCTGCCACAAGTCTCGGATGCTTCCCAGAGGATGGAGCTTTGTCCAAGGAGAAAAATCATCTCGGGTATCTTCCCTGGAGGAGTCTGGGGTTGCTACCCGGGATCACAGGGCCCCAAAACACCGGAATAAACACTCAGGGACATACCTGCAAGGAGTCTCGGATGCTTCCCAGAGGATGGAGCTTTGTCCAAGGAGAAAAATCATCTCGGGTATCTTCCCTGGAGGAGTCTGGGATTGCTACCCAGGATGACAGGGCGCTAAACCACCGGAATAAAGACTCAGGGACATACCTGGAAGGAGTTTCGGATGCTTCCCAGAGGATGGAGCATTGTCCAAGGAGAAAAATCATCTCGGGTATCTTCCCTGGAGGAGTCTGGGGTTGCTACCCGGGATTACAGGGACCCAAAACACAGGAAAAATGTCTGCGGGAGACGCCTGGGAGGAATCTCAGATGCATCCCAGAAGATGGAGCATTGTCCAAGGAGAAAAATCATCTCGGGTGTCTTCCCTGGAGGAGTCTGGGGTTGCTACCTGGGATGACAGAACCATAAACCGTGAGAAAAAGACTCAGGGACATAGCTGCCACAAGTCTCGGATGCATCCCAGAGGATGGAGCTTTGTCCAAGGAGAAAAATCATCTCGGGTATCTTCCCTGGAGGAGTCTGGGGTTGCTACCCGGGATTACAGGGAACCAAACCACAGGAAAAATGTCTGGGAAATGCCTGGGAGGAATCTCAGATGCATCCCAGAAGATGGAGCATTGTCCAAGGAGAAAAATCATCTCGGGTATCTTCCCTGGAGGAGTCTGGGGTTGCTACCCGGGATCACAGGGCCCCAAAACACCGGAATAAACACTCAGGGACATACCTGCAAGGAGTCTCGGATGCTTCCCAGAGAATGGAGCATTGTCTAAGGAGAAAAATCATCTCGGGTATCTTCCCTGGAGGAGTCTGGGGTTGCTACCCGGGATTACAGGGAATCAAACCACAGGAAAAATGTCTGCAGGAGACGCCTGGGAGGAATCTCAGATGCATCCCAGAGGATGGAGCATTGTCCAAAGAGAAAAATCATCTCGGGTATCTTCCCTGGAGGAGTCTGGGGTTGCTACCCGGGATCACAGGGCCCTAAACCCCTGGAAGAAAACACTCAGAAACAGAGCTGGGAGGAGTCTCGGGTGCATCCCGCAGGTTGGACAATAGTCCAAGGAGAAAAATCAACTTGGGTATCTTCCACGGAGGAGTCTGGGGTTGCTACCCGGGATGACAGGGCCCAAAAGCACCGGAATAAACACTCAGGGAAAAAGCTGCAAGGAGTCTTGGATGCTTCCCAGAGGATGGAGCATTGTCCAAGGAGAAAAATCATCTCGGGTATCTTCCCTGGAGGAGTCTGGGGTTGCTACCCGGGATCACAGGGCCCTAAAGCACTGGAGAAAACTCTGCGGGAGACGCCTGGGAGGAATTCTGGGTAGATCCCGCAGGATGGACCACTGTCAAGAGAGAAAAATCATATTGGGTGTCTTCCCTGGAGGAGTCTGGGGTTGCTACCTGGGATGACAGAACCATAAATCGTGAGAAAAAGACTCAGGGACATAGCTGCGACAAGTCTCGGATGCATCCCAGAGGATGGAGCATTGTCCAAGGAGAAAAATGATCCCGGATATCTTTCCTGGAGGAGTCTGGGGTTGCTACCCGGGATTAAAGGGACCCAAACCACGGGAAAAATGTCTGCGGGAGACGCCTGGGAGGAATCTCAGATGCATCCCAGAAGATGGAGCATTGTCCAAGGAGAAAAATCATCTCGGGTGTCTTCCCTGGAGGAGTCTGGGGTTGCTACCCGGGATCACAGGGCCCTAAAGCACTGGAATAAACACTCAGGGACAAAGCTGTAAGGAGTCTCGGATGCTTCCCAGAGGATGGAGCATTGTCCAAGGAGAAAAATCATCTCGGGTATCTTCCCTGGAGGAGTCTGGGGTTGCTACCCGGGATTACAGGGAACCAAACCACAGGAAAAATGTCTGGGAAATGCCTGGGAGGAATCTCATATGCATCCCAGAAGATGGAGCTTTGTCCCAGGAGAAAAATCATCTCGGGTATCTTCCCTGGAGGAGTCTGGGGTTGCTACCCAGGATCACAGGGCCCCAAAACACCGGAATAAACACTCAGGGACATACCTGCAAGGAGTCTCGGATGCTTCCCAGAGGATGGAGCTTTGTCCAAGCAGAAAATTCATCTCGGGTATCTTCCCTGGAGGAGTCTGGGGTTGCTACCCGGGATCACAGGGCCCCAAAACACCGGAATAAACACTCAGGGACATACCTGCAAGGAGTCTCGGATGCTTCCCAGAGAATGGAGCATTGTCTAAGGAGAAAAATCATCTCGGGTATCTTCCCTGGAGGAGTCTGGGGTTGCTACCCGGGATTACAGGGACCCAAACCAGAGGAAAAATGTCTGCGGGAGACGCCTGGGAGGAATCTCAGATGCATCCCAGAAGATGGAGCATTGTCCAAGGAGAAAAATCATCTCGGGTATCTTCCCTGGAGGAGTCTGGGGTTGCTACCCGGGATCACAGGGCCCTAAAGCACTGGAGAAAACTCTGCGGGAGACGCCTGGGAGGAATTCTGGGTAGATCCCGCAGGATGGACCACTGTCAAGAGAGAAAAATCATATTGGGTGTCTTCCCTGGAGGAGTCTGGGGTTGCTACCTGGGATGACAGAACCATAAACCGTGAGAAAAAGACTCAGGGACATAGCTGCGACAAGTCTCGGATGCATCCCAGAGGATGGAGCATTGTCCAAGGAGAAAAATGATCCCGGATATCTTTCCTGGAGGAGTCTGGGGTTGCTACCCGGGATTACAGGGACCCAAACCACAGGAAAAATGTTTGCGGGAGACGCCTGGGAGGAATCTCAGATGCATCCCAGAAGATGGAGCATTGTCCAAGGAGAAAAATCATCTCGGGTATCTTCCCTGGAGGAGTCTGGGGTTGCTACCCGGGATTACAGGGACCCAAACCACAGGAAAAATGTCTGGGAGATGCCTGGGAGGAATCTCATATGCATCCCAGAAGATGGAGCTTTGTCCCAGGAGAAAAATCATCTCGGGTATCTTCCCTGGAGGAGTCTGGGGTTGCTACCCGGGATCACAGGGCCCCAAAACACCGGAATAAACACTCAGGGACATACCTGCAAGGAGTCTCGGATGCTTCCCAGAGGATGGAGCTTTGTCCAAGGAGAAAAATCATCTCGGGTATCTTCCCTGGAGGAGTCTGGGATTGCTACCCAGGATGACAGGGCGCTAAACCACCGGAATAAAGACTCAGGGACATACCTGGAAGGAGTTTCGGATGCTTCCCAGAGGATGGAGCATTGTCCAAGGAGAAAAATTATCTCGGGTATCTTCCCTGGAGGAGTCTGGGGTTGCTACCCGGGATCACAGGGCCCCAAAACACCGGAATAAACAATCAGGGACATACCTGCAAGGTGTCTCGGATGCTTCCCAGAGGATGGAGCTTTGTCCAAGGAGAAAAATCATCTCGGGTATCTTCCCTGGAGGAGTCTGGGGTTGCTACCCGGGATTACAGGGACCCAAAACACAGGAAAAATGTCTGCGGGAGACGCCTGGGAGGAATCTCAGATGCATCCCAGAAGATGGAGCATTGTCCAAGGAGAAAAATCATCTCGGGTATCTTTCCTGGAGGAGTCTGGGGTTGCTACCCGGGATGACAGGGCCCAAAACCACAGGAAAAATGTCTGCGGGAGACGCCTGGGAGGAATCTCAGATACATCCCAGAGGATGGAGCATTGTCCAAAGAGAAAAATCATCTCGGGTATCTTCCCTGGAGGAGTCTGGGGTTGCTACCCGGGATCACAGGGCCCTAAAGCACTGGAGAAAACTCTGCGGGAGACGCCTGGGAGGAATTCTGGGTAGATCCCGCAGGATGGACCACTGTCAAGAGAGAAAAATCATCTTGGGTGTCTTCCCTGGAGGAGTCTGGGGTTGCTACCTGGGATGACAGAACCATAAACCGTGAGAAAAAGACTCAGGGACATAGCTGCCACAAGTCTCGGATGCTTCCCAGAGGATGGAGCTTTGTCCAAGGAGAAAAATCATCTCGGGTATCTTCCCTGGAGGAGTCTGGGGTTGCTACCCGGGATTACAGGGACCCAAACCACAGGAAAAATGTCTGGGAGATGCCTGGGAGGAATCTCATATGCATCCCAGAAGATGGAGCTTTGTCCCAGGAGAAAAATCATCTCGGGTATCTTCCCTGGAGGAGTCTGGGGTTGCTACCTGGGATCACAGGGCCCCAAAACACCGGAATAAAAACTCAGGGACATACCTGCAAGGAGTTTCAGATGCTTCCCAGAGGATGGAGCATTGTCCAAGGAGAAAAATCATCTCGGGTATCTTCCCTAGAGGAGTCTGGGGTTGCTACCCGGGATCACAGGGCCCTAAAGCACTGGAGAAAACTCTGCGGGAGACGCCTGGGAGGAATTCTGGGTAGATCCCGCAGGATGGACCACTGTCAAGAGAGAAAAATCATATTGGGTGTCTTCCCTGGAGGAGTCTGGGGTTGCTACCTGGGATGACAGAACCATAAACCGTGAGAAAAAGACTCAGGGACATAGCTGCGACAAGTCTCGGATGCATCCCAGAGGACGGAGCATTGTCCAAGGAGAAAAATGATCCCGGATATCTTTCCTGGAGGAGTCTGGGGTTGCTACCCGGGATCACAGGGCCCCAAAACACCGGAATAAACACTCAGGGACATACCTGCAAGGAGTCTCGGATGCTTCCCAGAGGATGGAGCTTTGTCCAAGGAGAAAAATCGTCTCGGGTATCTTCCCTGGAGGAGTCTGGGGTTGCTACCCGGGATCACAGGGCCCTAAAGCACTGGAGAAAACTCTGCGGGAGACGCCTGGGAGGAATTCTGGGTGGATCCCGCAGGATGGACTACTGTCAAGAGAGAAAAATCATATTGGGTGTCTTCCCTGGAGGAGTCTGGGGTTGCTACCTGGGATGACAGAAACATAAACCGTGAGAAAAAGACTCAGGGACATAGCTGCGACAAGTCTCGGATGCATCCCAGAGGATGGAGCTTTGTCCAAGGAGAAAAATCGTCTCGGGTATCTTCCCTGGAGGAGTCTGGGGTTGCTACCCGGGATTACAGGGACCCAAACCACAGGAAAAATGTCTGCGGGAGACGCCTGGGAGGAATCTCAGATGTATCCCAGAAGATGGAGCATTGTCCCAGGAGAAAAATCATCTCGGGTATCTTCCCTGGAGGAGTCTGGGGTTGCTACCCGGGATTACAGGGACCCAAACCACAGGAAAAATGTTTGCGGGAGACGCCTGGGAGGAATTCTGGGTAGATCCCGCAGGATGGACCACTGTCAAGAGAGAAAAATCATATTGGGTGTCTTCCCTGGAGGAGTCTGGGGTTGCTACCCGGGATTACAGGGAACCAAACCACAGGAAAAATGTCTGGGAAATGCCTGGGAGGAATCTCATATGCATCCCAGAAGATGGAGCTTTGTCCCAGGAGAAAAATCATCTCGGGTATCTTCCCTGGAGGAGTCTGGGGTTGCTACCCGGGATCACAGGGCCCTAAAGCACTGGAGAAAACTCTGCGGGAGACGCCTGGGAGGAATTCTGGGTAGATCCCGCAGGATGGACCACTGTCAAGAGAGAAAAATCATATTGGGTATCTTCCCTGGAGGAGTCTGGGGTTGCTACCTGGGATGACAGAACCATAAACCGTGAGAAAAAGACTCAGGACATAGCTGCCACAAGTCTCGGATGCTTCCCAGAGGATGGAGCTTTTTCCAAGGAGAAAAATCATCTCGGGTATCTTCCCTGGAGGAGTCTGGGGTTGCTACCCGGGATTACAGGGACCCAAACCACAGGAAAAATGTCTGGGAGATGCCTGGGAGGAATCTCATATGCATCCCAGAAGATGGAGCTTTTTCCCAGGAGAAAAATCATCTCGGGTATCTTCCCTGGAGGAGTCTGTGGTTGCTACCCGGGATCACAGGGCCCCAAAACACCGTAATAAACACTCAGGGACATACCTGCAAGGAGTCTCGGATGCTTCCCAGAGGATGGAGCTTTGTCCAAGGAGAAAAATCATCTCGGGTATCTTCCCTGGAGGAGTCTGGGATTGCTACCCAGGATGACAGGGAGCTAAACCACCGGAATAAAGACTAAGGGACATACCTGGAAGGAGTCTCGGATGCTTCCCAGAGGATGGAGCATTGTCCAAGGAGAAAAATTATCTCAGGTATCTTCTCTAGAGGAGTCTGGGGTTGCTACCCGGGATTACAGGGACCCAAAACACAGGAAAAATGTCTGCGGGAGACGCCTGGGAGGAATCTCAGATGCATCCCAGAAGATGGAGCATTGTCCAAGGAGAAAAATAATATCGGGTATCTTTCCTGGAGGAGTCTGGGGTTGCTACCCGGGATTACAGGGACCCAAACCACAGGAAAAATGTCTGCTGGAGACGCCTGGGAGGAATCTCAGATGCATCCCAGAAGATGGAGCATTGTCCAAGGAGAAAAATCATCTCGGGTATCTTCCCTGGAGGAGTCTGGGGTTGCTACCCGGGATCACAGGGCCCCAAAACACCGGAATAAACAATCAGGGACATACCTGCAAGGAGTCTCGGATGCTTCCCAGAGGATGGAGCTTTGTCCAAGGAGAAAAATCATCTCGGGTATCTTCCCTGGAGGAGTCTGGGATTGCTACCCAGGATGACAGGGCGCTAAACCACCGGAATAAAGACTCAGGGACATACCTGGAAGGAGTCTCGGATGCTTCCCAGAGGATGGAGCTTTGTCCAAGGAGAAAAATCATCTCGGGTATCTTCCCTGGAGGAGTCTGGGGTTGCTACCCGGAATTACAGGGACCCAAACCACAGGAAAAATGTCTGGGACATGCCTGGGAGGAATCTCATATGCATCCCAGAAGATGGAGCTTTGTCCCAGGAGAAAAATCATCTCGGGTATCTTCCCTGGAGGAGTCTGGGGTTGCTACCCGGGATCACAGGGCCCCAAAACACCGGAATAAACATTCAGGGACATACCTGCACGGAGTCTCGGATGCTTCCCAGAGGATGGAGCTTTGTCCAAGGAGAAAAATCATCTCGGGTATCTTCCCTGGAGGAGTCTGGGATTGCTACCCAGGATGACAGGGCGCTAAACCACCGGAATACAGACTCAGGGACATACCTGGAAGGAGTTTCGGATGCTTCCCAGAGGATGGAGCATTGTCCAAGGCGAAAAATTATCTCGGGTATCTTCCCTGGAGGAGTCTGGGGTTGCTACCCGGGATCACAGGGCCCCAAAACACCGGAATAAACAATCAGGGACATACCTGCAAGGAGTCTCGGATGCTTCCCAGAGGATGGAGCATTGTCCAAGGAGAAAAATCATCTCGGGTATCTTCCCTGGAGGAGTCTGGGGTTGCTACCCGGGATGACAGGGCCCAAAAGCACCGGAATAAACACTCAGGGAAAAAGCTGCAAGGAGTCCTGGATGCTTCCCAGAGGATGGAGCATTGTCCAAGGAGAAAAATCATCTCGGGTATCTTCCCTGGAGGAGTCTGGGGTTGCTACCCGGGATTACAGGGAACCAAACCACAGGAAAAATGTCTGCGGGAGATGCCTGGGAGGAATCTCAGATGCATCCCAGAGGATGGAGCATTGTCCAAAGAGAAAAATCATCTCGGGTATCTTCCCTGGAGGAGTCTGGGGTTGCTACCCGGGATCACAGGGCCCTAAACCCCAGGAAGAAAACACTCAGAAACAGAGCTGGGAGGAGTCTCGGGTGCATCCCGCAGGATGGACAATAGTCCAAGGAGAAAAATCAACTTGGGTATCTTCCACGGAGGAGTCTGGGGTTGCTACCCGGGATGACAGGGCCCAAAAGCACCGGAATAAACACTCAGGGAAAAAGCTGCAAGGAGTCCCGGATGCTTCCCAGAGGATGGAGCATTGTCCAAGGAGAAAAATCATCTCGGGTATCTTCCCTGGAGGAGTCTGGGGTTGCTACCCGGGATCACAGGGACCTAAAGCCCAGGAAGAAAACACTCAGAAACAGAGCTGGGAGGAGTCTCGGGTGCATCCCGCAGGATGGACAATAGTCCAAGGAGAAAAATCAACTTGGGTATCTTCCACGGAGGAGTCTGGGGTTGCTACCCGGGATGACAGGGCCCAAAAGCACCGGAATAAACACTCAGGGAAAAAGCTGCAAGGAGTCCCGGATGCTTCCCAGAGGATGGAGCATTGTCCAAGGAGAAAAATCATCTCGGGTATCTTCCCTGGAGGAGTCTGGGCTTGCTACCCGGGATTACAGGGAACCAAACCACAGGAAAAATGTCTGCGGGAGATGCCTGGGAGGAATCTCAGATGCATCCCAGAGGATGCAGCATTGTCCAAAGAGAAAAATCATCTCGGGTATCTTCCCTGGAGGAGTCTGGGGTTGCTACCCGGGATCACAGGGCCCTAAACCCCAGGAAGAAAACACTCAGAAACAGAGCTGGGAGGAGTCTCGGGTGCATCCCGCAGGATGGACAATAGTCCAAGGAGAAAAATCAACTTGGGTATCTTCCACGGAGGAGTCTGGGGTTGCTACCCGGGATGACAGGGCCCAAAAGCACCGGAATAAACACTCAGAGAAAAAGCTGCAAGGAGTCCCGGATGCTTCCCAGAGGATGGAGCATTGTCCAAGGAGAAAAATCATCTCGGGTATCTTCCCTGGAGGAGTCTGGGGTTGCTACCCGGGATTACAGGGAATCAAACCACAGGAAAAATGTCTGCAGGAGACGCCTGGGAGGAATCTCAGATGCATCCCAGAGGATGGAGCATTGTCCAAAGAGAAAAATCATCTCGGGTATCTTCCCTGGAGGAGTCTGGGGTTGCTACCCGGGATCACAGGGCCCTAAACCCCTGGAAGAAAACACTCAGAAACAGAGCTGGGAGGAGTCTCGGGTGCATCCCGCAGGATGGACAATAGTCCAAGGAGAAAAATCAACTTGGGTATCTTCCACGGAGGAGTCTGGGGTTGCTACCCGGGATGACAGGGCCCAAAAGCACCGGAATAAACACTCAGGGAAAAAGCTGCAAGGAGTCCCGGATGCTTCCCAGAGGATGGAGCATTGTCCAAGGAGAAAAATCATCTCGGGTATCTTCCCTGGAGGAGTCTGGGGTTGCTACCCGGGATCACAGGGCCCTAAAGCACTGGAGAAAACTCTGCGGGAGACGCCTGGGAGGACTTCTGGGTAGATCCCGCAGGATGGACCACTGTCAAGAGAGAAAAATCATATTGGGTGTCTTCCCTGGAGGAGTCTGGGGTTGCTACCTGGGATGACAGAACCATAAACCGTGAGAAAAAGACTCAGGGACATAGCTGCGACAAGTCTCGGATGCAGCCCAGAGGATGGAGCTTTGTCCAAGGAGAAAAATCATCTCGGGTATCTTCACTGGAGGAGTCTGGGGTTGCTACCCGGGATTACAGGGAACCAAACCACAGGAAAAATGTCTGCGGGAGATGCCTGGGAGGAATCTCAGATGCATCCCAGAGGATGGAGCATTGTCCAAAGAAAAAAATCATCTCGGGTATCTTCCCTGGAGGAGTCTGGGGTTGCTACCCGGGATCACAGAGCCCTAAAGCCCAGGAAGAAAACACTCAGAAACAGAGCTGGGAGGAGTCTCGGGTGCATCCCGCAGGATGGACAATAGTCCAAGGAGAAAAATCAACTTGGGTATCTTCCACGGAGGAGTCTGGGGTTGCTACCCGGGATGACAGGGCCCAAAAGCACCGGAATAAACACTCAGGGAAAAAGCTGCAAGGAGTCTCGGATGCTTCCCAGAGGATGGAGCATTGTCCAAGGAGAAAAATCATCTCGGGTATCTTCCCTGGAGGAGTCTGGGGTTGCTACCCGGGATCACAGGGCCCTAAAGCACTGGAGAAAACTCTGCGGGAGACGCCTGGGAGGAATTCTTGGTAGATCCCGCAGGATGGACCACTGTCAAGAGAGAAAAATCATCTTGGGTGTCTTCCCTGGAGGAGTCTGGGGTTGCTACCTGGAATGACAGAACCATAAACCGTGAGAAAAAGACTCAGGGACATAGCTGCGACAAGTCTCGGATGCATCCCAGAGGATGGAGCATTGTGCAAGGAGAAAAATGATCCCGGATATCTTTCCTGGAGGAGTCTGGGTTTGCTACCTGGGATTAAAGGGACCCAAACCACGGGAAAAATGTCTGCGGGAGACGCCTGGGAGGAATCTCAGATGCATCCCAGAAGATGGAGCATTGTCCCAGGAGAAAAATCATCTCGGGTGTCTTCCCTGGAGGAGTCTGGGGTTGCTACCCGGGATCACAGGGCCCTAAAGCACTGGAATAAACACTCAGGGACAAAGCTGTAAGGAGTCTCGGATGCTTCCCAGAGGATGGAGCATTGTCCAAGGAGAAAAATCATCTCGGGTATCTTCCCTGGAGGAGTCTGGGGTTGCTACCCGGGATCACAGGGCCCTAAAGCACTGGAGAAAACTCTGCGGGAGACGCCTGGAAGGAATTCTGGGTAGATCCCGCAGGATGGACCACTGTCAAGAGAGAAAAATCATATTGGGTGTCTTCCCTGGAGGAGTCTGGGGTTGCTACCTGGGATGACAGAACCATAAACCGTGAGAAAAAGACTCAGGGACATAGCTGCCACAAGTCTCGGATGCTTCCCAGAGGATGGAGCTTTGTCCAAGGAGAAAAATCATCTCGGGTATCTTCCCTGGAGGAGTCTGGGGTTGCTACCCGGGATTACAGGGACCCAAACCACAGGAAAAATGTCTGGGAGATGCCTGGGAGGAATCTCATATGCATCCCAGAAGATGGAGCTTTGTCCCAGGAGAAAAATCATCTCGGGTATCTTCCCTGGAGGAGTCTGGGGTTGCTACCCGGGATCACAGGGCCCCAAAACACCGGAATAAACACTCAGGGACATACCTGCAAGGAGTCTCGGATGCTTCCCAGAGGATGGACCTTTGTCCAAGGAGAAAAATCATCTCGGGTATCTTCCCTGGAGGAGTCTGGGATTGCTACCCAGGATGACAGGGCGCTAAACCACCGGAATAAAGACTCAGGGACATACCTGGAAGGAGTTTCGGATGCTTCCCAGAGGATGGAGCATTGTCCAAGGAGAAAAATCATCTCGGGTATCTTCCCTGGAGGAGTCTGGGGTTGCTACCCGGGATTACAGGGACCCAAAACACAGGAAAAATGTCTGCGGGAGACGCCTGGGAGGAATCTCAGATGCATCCCAGAAGATGGAGCATTGTCCAAGGAGAAAAATCATCTCGGGTGTCTTCCCTGGAGGAGTCTGGGGTTGCTACCTGGGATGACAGAACCATAAACCGTGAAAAAAAGACTCAGGGACATAGCTGCCACAAGTCTCGGATGCATCCCAGAGGATGGAGCTTTGTCCAAGGAGAAAAATCATCTCGGGTATCTTCCCTGGAGGAGTCTGGGGTTGCTACCCGGGATTACAGGGAACCAAACCACAGGAAAAATGTCTGGGAAATGCCTGGGAGGAATCTCAGATGCATCCCAGAAGATGGAGCATTGTCCAAGGAGAAAAATCATCTCGGGTATCTTCCCTGGAGGAGTCTGGGGTTGCTACCCGGGATCACAGGGCCCCAAAACACCGGAATAAACACTCAGGGACATACCTGCAAGGAGTCTCGGATGCTTCCCAGAGAATGGAGCATTGTCTAAGGAGAAAAATCATCTCGGGTATCTTCCCTGGAGGAGTCTGGGGTTGCTACCCGGGATTACAGGGAATCAAACCACAGGAAAAATGTCTGCAGGAGATGCCTGGGAGGAATCTCAGATGCATCCCAGAGGATGGAGCATTGTCCAAAGAGAAAAATCATCTCGGGTATCTTCCCTGGAGGAGTCTGGGGTTGCTACCCGGGATCACAGGGCCCTAAACCCCAGGAAGAAAACACTCAGAAACAGAGCTGGGAGGAATCTCATATGCATCCCAGAAGATGGAGCTTTGTCCCAGGAGAAAAATCATCTCGGGTATCTTCCCTGGAGGAGTCTGGGGTTGCTACCCGGGATCACAGGGCCCCAAAACACCGGAATAAACACTCAGGGACATACCTGCAAGGAGTCTCGGATGCTTCCCAGAGGATGGAGCATTGTCTAAGGAGAAAAATCATCTCGGGTATCTTCCCTGGAGGAGTCTGGGGTTGCTACCCGGGATCACAGGGCCCTAAAGCACTGGAGAAAACTCTGCGGGAGACGCCTGGGAGGAATTCTGGGTAGATCCCGCAGGATGGACCACTGTCAAGAGAGAAAAATCATATTGGGTGTCTTCCCTGGAGGAGTCTGGGGTTGCTACCTGGGATGACAGAACCATAAACCGTGAGAAAAAGACTCAGGGACATAGCTGCGACAAGTCTCGGATGCTTCCCAGAGGATGGAGCTTTGTCCAAGGAGAAAAATCATCTCGGGTATCTTCCCTGGAGGAGTCTGGGATTGCTACCCAGGATGACAGGGCGCTAAACCACCGGAATAAAGACTCAGGGACATACCTGGAAGGAGTTTCGGATGCTTCCCAGAGGATGGAGCATTGTCCAAGGAGAAAAATCATCTCGGGTATCTTCCCTGGAGGAGTCTGGGGTTGCTACCCGGGATTACAGGGACCCAAAACACAGGAAAAATGTCTGCGGGAGACGCCTGGGAGGAATCTCAGATGCATCCCAGAATATGGAGCATTGTCCCAGGAGAAAAATCATCTCGGGTATCTTCCCTGGAGGAGTCTGGGGTTGCTACCCGGGATCACAGGGCCCCAAAACACCGGAATAAACACTCAGGGACATACCTGCAAGGAGTCTCGGATGCTTCCCAGAGGATGGAGCTTTGTCCAAGGAGAAAAATCATCTCGGGTATCTTCCCTGGAAGAGTCTGGGGTTGCTACCCGGGATCACAGGGCCCCAAAACACCGGAATAAACACTCAGGGACATACCTGCAAGGAGTCTCGGATGCTTCCCAGAGAATGGAGCATTGTCTAAGGAGAAAAATCATCTCGGGTATCTTCCCTGGAGGAGTCTGGGGTTGCTACCCGGGATTACAGGGACCCAAACCACAGGAAAAATGTCTGCGGGAGACGCCTGGGAGGAATCTCAGATGCATCCCAGAAGATGGAGAATTGTCCAAGGAGAAAAATCATCTCGGGTATCTTCCCTGGAGGAGTCTGGGGTTGCTACCCGGGATCACAGGGCCCTAAAGCACTGGAGAAAACTCTGCGGGATATGCCTGGGAGGAATTCTGGGTAGATCCCGCAGGATGGACCACTGTCAAGAGAGAAAAATCATATTGGGTGTCTTCCCTGGAGGAGTCTGGGGTTGCTACCTGGGATGACAGAACCATAAACCGTGAGAAAAAGACTCAGGGACATAGCTGCCACAAGTCTCGGATGCTTCCCAGAGGATGGAGCTTTGTCCAAGGAGAAAAATCATCTCGGGTATCTTCCCTGGAGGAGTCTGGGGTTGCTACCCGGGATTACAGGGACCCAAACCACAGGAAAAATGTCTGGGAGATGCCTGGGAGGAATCTCATATGCATCCCAGAAGATGGAGCTTTGTCCCAGGAGAAAAATCATCTCGGGTATCTTCCCTGGAGGAGTCTGGGGTTGCTACCCGGGATCACAGGGCCCCAAAACACCGGAATAAACACTCAGGGACATACCTGCAAGGAGTCTCGGATGCTTCCCAGAGGATGGAGCTTTGTCCAAGGAGAAAAATCATCTCGGGTATCTTCCCTGGAGGAGTCTGGGATTGCTACCCAGGATGACAGGGCGCTAAACCACCGGAATAAAGACTCAGGGACATACCTGGAAGGAGTTTCGGATGCTTCCCAGAGGATGGAGCATTGTCCAAGGAGAAAAATTATCTCGGGTATCTTCCCTGGAGGAGTCTGGGGTTGCTACCCGGGATCACAGGGCCCTAAAGCACTGGAGAAAACTCTGCGGGAGACGCCTGGGAGGAATTCTGGGTGGATCCCGCAGGACGGACCACTGTCAAGAGAGAAAAATCATATTGGGTGTCTTCCCTGGAGGAGTCTGGGGTTGCTACCTGGGATGACAGAAACATAAACCGTGAGAAAAAGACTCAGGGACATAGCTGCCACAAGTCTCGGATGCTTCCCAGAGGATGGAGCTTTGTCCAAGGAGAAAAATCGTCTCGGGTATCTTCCCTGGAGGAGTCTGGGGTTGCTACCCGGGATTACAGGGACCCAAACCACAGGAAAAATGTTTGCGGGAGACGCCTGGGAGGAATCTCAGATGCATCCCAGAAGATGGAGCATTGTCCAAGGAGAAAAATCATCTCGGGTATCTTCCCTGGAGGAGTCTGGGGTTGCTACCCGGGATTACAGGGACCCAAACCACAGGAAAAATGTCTGCGGGAGACGCCTGGGAGGAATCTCAGATGCATCCCAGAAAATGGAGCATTGTCCAAGGAGAAAAATCATCTCGGGTATCTTCCCTGGAGGAGTCTGGGGTTGCTACCCGGGATCACAGGGCCCTAAAGCACTGGAGAAAACTCTGCGGGAGACGCCTGGGAGGAATTCTGGGTAGATCCCGTAGGATGGACCACTGTCAAGAGAGAAAAATCATATTGGGTGTCTTCCCTGGAGGAGTCTGGGGTTGCTACCCGGGATGACAGGGCCCAAAAGCACCGGAATAAACACTCAGGGAAAAAGCTGCAAGGAGTCTCGGATGCTTCCCAGAGGATGGAGCATTGTCCAAGGAGAAAAATCATCTCGGGTATCTTCCCTGGAGGAGTCTGGGGTTGCTACCCGGGATCACAGTGCCCTAAAGCACTGGAGAAAACTCTGCGGGAGACACCTGGGAGGAATTCTGGGTAGATCCCGCAGGATGGACCACTGTCAAGAGAGAAAAATCATATTGGGTGTCTTCCCTGGAGGAGTCTGGGGTTGCTACCTGGGATCACAGGGCCCTAAAGCACTGGAATAAACACTCAGGGACATACCTGCAAGGAGTCTCGGATGCTTCCCAGAGGATGGAGCTTTGTCCAAGGAGAAAATTCATCTCGGGTATCTTTCCTGGAGGAGTCTGGGGTTGCTACCCGGGATCACAGGGCCCTAAAGCACTGGAGAAAACTCTGCGGGACATGCCTGGGAGGAATCTCATATGCATCCCAGAAGATGGAGCTTTGTCCCAGGAGAAAAATCATCTCGGGTATCTTCCCTGGAGGAGTCTGGTGTTGCTACCCGGGAGCACAGGGCCCCAAAACACCGGAATAAATACTCAGGGACATACCTGGAAGGAGTTTCGGATGCTTCCCAGAGGATGGAGCATTGTCCAAGGAGAAAAATTATCTCGGGTATCTTCCCTGGAGGAGTCTGGGGTTGCTACCCGGGATTACAGGGACCCAAACCACAGGAAAAATGTCTGCGGGAGACGCCTGGGAGGAATCTCAGATGCATCCCAGAAAATGGAGCATTGTCCAAGGAGAAAAATCATCTCGGGTATCTTCCCTGGAGGAGTCTGGGGTTGCTACCCGGGATCACAGGGCCCTAAAGCACTGGAGAAAACTCTGCGGGAGACGCCTGGGAGGAATTCTGGGTAGATCCCGCAGGATGGACCACTGTCAAGAGAGAAAAATCATATTGGGTGTCTTCCCTGGAGGAGTCTGGGGTTGCTACCTGGGATGACAGAACCATAAACCGTGAGAAAAAGACTCAGGGACATAGCTGCGACAAGTCTCGGATGCAGCCCAGAGGATGGAGCTTTGTCCAAGGAGAAAAATCATCTCGGGTATCTTCCCTGGAGGAGTCTGGGGTTGCTACCCAGGATCACAGGGCCCCAAAACACCGGAATAAAAACTCAGGGACATACCTGCAAGGAGTTTCGGATGCTTCCCAGAGGATGGAGCATTGTCCAAGGAGAAAAATTATCTCGGGTATCTTCCCTAGAGGAGTCTGGGGTTGCTACCCGGGATTAAAGGGACCCAAACCACGGGAAAAATGTCTGCGGGAGACGCCTGGGAGGAATCTCAGATGCATCCCAGAAGATGGAGCATTGTCCAAGGAGAAAAATCATCTCGGGTGTCTTCCCTGGAGGAGTCTGGGGTTGCTACCCGGGATCACAGGGCCCTAAAGCACCGGAATAAACACTCAGGGACATACCTGCAAGGAGTCTCGGATGCTTCCCAGAGGATGGAGCTTTGTCCAAGGAGAAAATTCATCTCGGGTATCTTCCCTGGAGGAGTCTGGGGTTGCTACCCGGGAGCACAGGGCGCTAAACCCCAGGAAGAAAACACTCAGAAACAGAGCTGGGAGGAGTCTCGGGTGCATCCCGCAGGATGGACAATAGTCCAAGGAGAAAAATCAACTTGGGTATCTTCCACGGAGGAGTCTGGGGTTGCTACCCGGGATCACAGGGCCCTAAAGCACCGGAATAAACACTCAGGGACATACCTGCAAGGAGTCTCGGATGCTTCCCAGAGGATGGAGCTTTGTCCAAGGAGAAAATTCATCTCGGGTATCTTCCCTGGAGGAGTCTGGGGTTGCTACCCGGGAGCACAGGGCGCTAAACCCCAGGAAGAAAACACTCAGAAACAGAGCTGGGAGGAGTCTCGGGTGCATCCCGCAGGATGGACAATAGTCCAAGGAGAAAAATCAACTTGGGTATCTTCCACGGAGGAGTCTGGGGTTGCTACCCGGGATTAAAGGGACCCAAACCACGGGAAAAATGTCTGCGGGAGACGCCTGGGAGGAATCTCAGATGCATCCCAGAAGATGGAGCATTGTCCAAGGAGAAAAATCATCTCGGGTGTCTTCCCTGGAGGAGTCTGGGGTTGCTACCCGGGATCACAGGGCCCTAAAGCACTGGAATAAACACTCAGGGACATACCTGCAAGGAGTCTCGGATGCTTCCCAGAGGATGGAGCTTTGTCCAAGGAGAAAAATCATCTCGGGTATCTTCCCTGGAGGAGTCTGGGGTTGCTACCCGGGAGCACAGGGCCCCAAAACACCGGAATAAACACTCAGGGACATACCTGGAAGGAGTTTCGGATGCTTCCCAGAGGATGGAGCATTGTCCAAGGAGAAAAATCATCTCGGGTATCTTCCCTGGAGGAGTCTGTGGTTGCTACCCGGGATCACAGGGCCCCAAAACACCGTAATAAACACTCAGGGACATACCTGCAAGGAGTCTCGGATGCTTCCCAGAGGATGGAGCTTTGTCCAAGGAGAAAAATCATCTCGGGTATCTTCCCTGGAGGAGTCTGGGATTGCTACCCAGGATGACAGGGAGCTAAACCACCGGAATAAAGACTAAGGGACATACCTGGAAGGAGTCTCGGATGCTTCCCAGAGGATGGAGCATTGTCCAAGGAGAAAAATTATCTCAGGTATCTTCTCTAGAGGAGTCTGGGGTTGCTACCCGGGATCACAGGGCCCCAAAACACCGGAATAAACAATCAGGGACATACCTGCAAGGAGTCTCGGATGCTTCCCAGAGGATGGAGCTTTGTCCAAGGAGAAAAATCATCTCGGGTATCTTCCCTGGAGGAGTCTGGGGTTGCTACCCGGGATTACAGGGACCCAAACCACAGGAAAAATGTCTGGGACATGCCTGGGAGGAATCTCATATGCATCCCAGAAGATGGAGCTTTGTCCCAGGAGAAAAATCATCTCGGGTATCTTCCCTGGAGGAGTCTGGGGTTGCTACCCGGGATCACAGGGCCCCAAAACACCGGAATAAACATTCAGGGACATACCTGCACGGAGTCTCGGATGCTTCCCAGAGGATGGAGCTTTGTCCAAGGAGAAAAATCATCTCGGGTATCTTCCCTGGAGGAGTCTGGGATTACTACCCAGGATGACAGGGCGCTAAACCACCGGAATACAGACTCAGGGACATACCTGGAAGGAGTTTCGGATGCTTCCCAGAGGATGGAGCATTGTCCAAGGCGAAAAATTATCTCGGGTATCTTCCCTGGAGGAGTCTGGGGTTGCTACCCGGGATCACAGGGCCCCAAAACACCGGAATAAACAATCAGGGACATACCTGCAAGGAGTCTCGGATGCTTCCCAGAGGATGGAGCATTGTCCAAGGAGAAAAATCATCTCGGGTATCTTCCCTGGAGGAGTCTGGGGTTGCTACCCGGGATGACAGGGCCCAAAAGCACCGGAATAAACACTCAGGGAAAAAGCTGCAAGGAGTCCTGGATGCTTCCCAGAGGATGGAGCATTGTCCAAGGAGAAAAATCATCTCGGGTATCTTCCCTGGAGGAGTCTGGGGTTGCTACCCGGGATTACAGGGAACCAAACCACAGGAAAAATGTCTGCGGGAGATGCCTGGGAGGAATCTCAGATGCATCCCAGAGGATGGAGCATTGTCCAAAGAGAAAAATCATCTCGGGTATCTTCCCTGGAGGAGTCTGGGGTTGCTACCCGGGATCACAGGGCCCTAAACCCCAGGAAGAAAACACTCAGAAACAGAGCTGGGAGGAGTCTCGGGTGCATCCCGCAGGATGGACAATAGTCCAAGGAGAAAAATCAACTTGGGTATCTTCCACGGAGGAGTCTGGGGTTGCTACCCGGGATGACAGGGCCCAAAAGCACCGGAATAAACACTCAGGGAAAAAGCTGCAAGGAGTCCCGGATGCTTCCCAGAGGATGGAGCATTGTCCAAGGAGAAAAATCATCTCGGGTATCTTCCCTGGAGGAGTCTGGGGTTGCTACCCGGGATCACAGGGACCTAAAGCCCAGGAAGAAAACACTCAGAAACAGAGCTGGGAGGAGTCTCGGGTGCATCCCGCAGGATGGACAATAGTCCAAGGAGAAAAATCAACTTGGGTATCTTCCACGGAGGAGTCTGGGGTTGCTACCCGGGATGACAGGGCCCAAAAGCACCGGAATAAACACTCAGGGAAAAAGCTGCAAGGAGTCCCGGATGCTTCCCAGAGGATGGAGCATTGTCCAAGGAGAAAAATCATCTCGGGTATCTTCCCTGGAGGAGTCTGGGCTTGCTACCCGGGATTACAGGGAACCAAACCACAGGAAAAATGTCTGCGGGAGATGCCTGGGAGGAATCTCAGATGCATCCCAGAGGATGCAGCATTGTCCAAAGAGAAAAATCATCTCGGGTATCTTCCCTGGAGGAGTCTGGGGTTGCTACCCGGGATCACAGGGCCCTAAACCCCAGGAAGAAAACACTCAGAAACAGAGCTGGGAGGAGTCTCGGGTGCATCCCGCAGGATGGACAATAGTCCAAGGAGAAAAATCAACTTGGGTATCTTCCACGGAGGAGTCTGGGGTTGCTACCCGGGATGACAGGGCCCAAAAGCACCGGAATAAACACTCAGAGAAAAAGCTGCAAGGAGTCCCGGATGCTTCCCAGAGGATGGAGCATTGTCCAAGGAGAAAAATCATCTCGGGTATCTTCCCTGGAGGAGTCTGGGGTTGCTACCCGGGATTACAGGGAATCAAACCACAGGAAAAATGTCTGCAGGAGACGCCTGGGAGGAATCTCAGATGCATCCCAGAGGATGGAGCATTGTCCAAAGAGAAAAATCATCTCGGGTATCTTCCCTGGAGGAGTCTGGGGTTGCTACCCGGGATCACAGGGCCCTAAACCCCTGGAAGAAAACACTCAGAAACAGAGCTGGGAGGAGTCTCGGGTGCATCCCGCAGGATGGACAATAGTCCAAGGAGAAAAATCAACTTGGGTATCTTCCACGGAGGAGTCTGGGGTTGCTACCCGGGATGACAGGGCCCAAAAGCACCGGAATAAACACTCAGGGAAAAAGCTGCAAGGAGTCCCGGATGCTTCCCAGAGGATGGAGCATTGTCCAAGGAGAAAAATCATCTCGGGTATCTTCCCTGGAGGAGTCTGGGGTTGCTACCCGGGATCACAGGGCCCTAAAGCACTGGAGAAAACTCTGCGGGAGACGCCTGGGAGGACTTCTGGGTAGATCCCGCAGGATGGACCACTGTCAAGAGAGAAAAATCATATTGGGTGTCTTCCCTGGAGGAGTCTGGGGTTGCTACCTGGGATGACAGAACCATAAACCGTGAGAAAAAGACTCAGGGACATAGCTGCGACAAGTCTCGGATGCAGCCCAGAGGATGGAGCTTTGTCCAAGGAGAAAAATCATCTCGGGTATCTTCACTGGAGGAGTCTGGGGTTGCTACCCGGGATTACAGGGAACCAAACCACAGGAAAAATGTCTGCGGGAGATGCCTGGGAGGAATCTCAGATGCATCCCAGAGGATGGAGCATTGTCCAAAGAAAAAAATCATCTCGGGTATCTTCCCTGGAGGAGTCTGGGGTTGCTACCCGGGATCACAGAGCCCTAAAGCCCAGGAAGAAAACACTCAGAAACAGAGCTGGGAGGAGTCTCGGGTGCATCCCGCAGGATGGACAATAGTCCAAGGAGAAAAATCAACTTGGGTATCTTCCACGGAGGAGTCTGGGGTTGCTACCCGGGATGACAGGGCCCAAAAGCACCGGAATAAACACTCAGGGAAAAAGCTGCAAGGAGTCTCGGATGCTTCCCAGAGGATGGAGCATTGTCCAAGGAGAAAAATCATCTCGGGTATCTTCCCTGGAGGAGTCTGGGGTTGCTACCCGGGATCACAGGGCCCTAAAGCACTGGAGAAAACTCTGCGGGAGACGCCTGGGAGGAATTCTTGGTAGATCCCGCAGGATGGACCACTGTCAAGAGAGAAAAATCATCTTGGGTGTCTTCCCTGGAGGAGTCTGGGGTTGCTACCTGGAATGACAGAACCATAAACCGTGAGAAAAAGACTCAGGGACATAGCTGCGACAAGTCTCGGATGCATCCCAGAGGATGGAGCATTGTGCAAGGAGAAAAATGATCCCGGATATCTTTCCTGGAGGAGTCTGGGTTTGCTACCTGGGATTAAAGGGACCCAAACCACGGGAAAAATGTCTGCGGGAGACGCCTGGGAGGAATCTCAGATGCATCCCAGAAGATGGAGCATTGTCCCAGGAGAAAAATCATCTCGGGTGTCTTCCCTGGAGGAGTCTGGGGTTGCTACCCGGGATCACAGGGCCCTAAAGCACTGGAATAAACACTCAGGGACAAAGCTGTAAGGAGTCTCGGATGCTTCCCAGAGGATGGAGCATTGTCCAAGGAGAAAAATCATCTCGGGTATCTTCCCTGGAGGAGTCTGGGGTTGCTACCCGGGATCACAGGGCCCTAAAGCACTGGAGAAAACTCTGCGGGAGACGCCTGGAAGGAATTCTGGGTAGATCCCGCAGGATGGACCACTGTCAAGAGAGAAAAATCATATTGGGTGTCTTCCCTGGAGGAGTCTGGGGTTGCTACCTGGGATGACAGAACCATAAACCGTGAGAAAAAGACTCAGGGACATAGCTGCCACAAGTCTCGGATGCTTCCCAGAGGATGGAGCTTTGTCCAAGGAGAAAAATCATCTCGGGTATCTTCCCTGGAGGAGTCTGGGGTTGCTACCCGGGATTACAGGGACCCAAACCACAGGAAAAATGTCTGGGAGATGCCTGGGAGGAATCTCATATGCATCCCAGAAGATGGAGCTTTGTCCCAGGAGAAAAATCATCTCGGGTATCTTCCCTGGAGGAGTCTGGGGTTGCTACCCGGGATCACAGGGCCCCAAAACACCGGAATAAACACTCAGGGACATACCTGCAAGGAGTCTCGGATGCTTCCCAGAGGATGGACCTTTGTCCAAGGAGAAAAATCATCTCGGGTATCTTCCCTGGAGGAGTCTGGGATTGCTACCCAGGATGACAGGGCGCTAAACCACCGGAATAAAGACTCAGGGACATACCTGGAAGGAGTTTCGGATGCTTCCCAGAGGATGGAGCATTGTCCAAGGAGAAAAATCATCTCGGGTATCTTCCCTGGAGGAGTCTGGGGTTGCTACCCGGGATTACAGGGACCCAAAACACAGGAAAAATGTCTGCGGGAGACGCCTGGGAGGAATCTCAGATGCATCCCAGAAGATGGAGCATTGTCCAAGGAGAAAAATCATCTCGGGTGTCTTCCCTGGAGGAGTCTGGGGTTGCTACCTGGGATGACAGAACCATAAACCGTGAAAAAAAGACTCAGGGACATAGCTGCCACAAGTCTCGGATGCATCCCAGAGGATGGAGCTTTGTCCAAGGAGAAAAATCATCTCGGGTATCTTCCCTGGAGGAGTCTGGGGTTGCTACCCGGGATTACAGGGAACCAAACCACAGGAAAAATGTCTGGGAAATGCCTGGGAGGAATCTCAGATGCATCCCAGAAGATGGAGCATTGTCCAAGGAGAAAAATCATCTCGGGTATCTTCCCTGGAGGAGTCTGGGGTTGCTACCCGGGATCACAGGGCCCCAAAACACCGGAATAAACACTCAGGGACATACCTGCAAGGAGTCTCGGATGCTTCCCAGAGAATGGAGCATTGTCTAAGGAGAAAAATCATCTCGGGTATCTTCCCTGGAGGAGTCTGGGGTTGCTACCCGGGATTACAGGGAATCAAACCACAGGAAAAATGTCTGCAGGAGATGCCTGGGAGGAATCTCAGATGCATCCCAGAGGATGGAGCATTGTCCAAAGAGAAAAATCATCTCGGGTATCTTCCCTGGAGGAGTCTGGGGTTGCTACCCGGGATCACAGGGCCCTAAACCCCAGGAAGAAAACACTCAGAAACAGAGCTGGGAGGAATCTCATATGCATCCCAGAAGATGGAGCTTTGTCCCAGGAGAAAAATCATCTCGGGTATCTTCCCTGGAGGAGTCTGGGGTTGCTACCCGGGATCACAGGGCCCCAAAACACCGGAATAAACACTCAGGGACATACCTGCAAGGAGTCTCGGATGCTTCCCAGAGGATGGAGCATTGTCTAAGGAGAAAAATCATCTCGGGTATCTTCCCTGGAGGAGTCTGGGGTTGCTACCCGGGATCACAGGGCCCTAAAGCACTGGAGAAAACTCTGCGGGAGACGCCTGGGAGGAATTCTGGGTAGATCCCGCAGGATGGACCACTGTCAAGAGAGAAAAATCATATTGGGTGTCTTCCCTGGAGGAGTCTGGGGTTGCTACCTGGGATGACAGAACCATAAACCGTGAGAAAAAGACTCAGGGACATAGCTGCCACAAGTCTCGGATGCTTCCCAGAGGATGGAGCTTTGTCCAAGGAGAAAAATCATCTCGGGTATCTTCCCTGGAGGAGTCTGGGATTGCTACCCAGGATGACAGGGCGCTAAACCACCGGAATAAAGACTCAGGGACATACCTGGAAGGAGTTTCGGATGCTTCCCAGAGGATGGAGCATTGTCCAAGGAGAAAAATCATCTCGGGTATCTTCCCTGGAGGAGTCTGGGGTTGCTACCCGGGATTACAGGGACCCAAAACACAGGAAAAATGTCTGCGGGAGACGCCTGGGAGGAATGTCAGATGCATCCCAGAAGATGGAGCATTGTCCAAGGAGAAAAATCATCTCGGGTGTCTTCCCTGGAGGAGTCTGGGGTTGCTACCTGGGATGACAGAACCATAAACCGTGAAAAAAAGACTCAGGGACATAGCTGCCACAAGTCTCGGATGCATCCCAGAGGATGGAGCTTTGTCCAAGGAGAAAAATCATCTCGGGTATCTTCCCTGGAGGAGTCTGGGGTTGCTACCCGGGATCACAGGGCCCTAAAGCACTGGAGAAAACTCTGCGGGAGACGCCTGGGAGGAATTCTGGGTAGATCCCGCAGGATGGACCACTGTCAAGAGAGAAAAATCATATTGGGTGTCTTCCCTGGAGGAGTCTGGGGTTGCAACCCAGGATCACAGGGCCCCAAAACACCGGAATAAACACTCAGGGACATAACTGCAAGGAGTCTCGGATGCTTCCCAGAGGATGGAGCTTTGTCCAAGGAGAAAATTAATCTCGGGTATCTTCCACGGAGGAGTCTGGGGTTGCTACCCGGGATCACAGGGCCCCAAAACACCGGAATAAACACTCAGGGACATACCTGCAAGGAGTCTCGGATGCTTCCAAGAGAATGGAGCATTATCTAAGGAGAAAAATCATCTCGGGTATCTTCCCTGGAGGAGTCTTGGGTTGCTAACCGGGATTACAGGGACCCAAACCACAGGAAAAATGTCTGCGGGAGACGCCTGGGAGGAATCTCAGATGCATCCCAGAAGATGGAGCATTGTCCAAGGAGAAAAATCATCTCGGGTATCTTCCCTGGAGGAGTCTGGGGTTGCTACCCGGGATCACAGGGCCCTAAAGCACTGGAGAAAACTCTGCGGGAGACGCCTGGGAGGAATTCTGGGTAGATCCCGCAGGATGGACCACTGTCAAGAGAGAAAAATCATATTGGGTGTCTTCCCTGGAGGAGTCTGGGGTTGCTACCTGGGATGACAGAACCATAAACCGTGAGAAAAAGACTCAGGGACATAGCTGCCACAAGTCTCGGATGCTTCCCAGAGGATGGAGCTTTGTCCAAGGAGAAAAATCATCTCGGGTATCTTCCCTGGAGGAGTCTGGGGTTGCTACCCGGGATTACAGGGACCCAAACCACAGGAAAAATGTCTGGGAGATGCCTGGGAGGAATCTCATATGCATCCCAGAAGATGGAGCTTTGTCCCAGGAGAAAAATCATCTCGGGTATCTTCCCTGGAGGAGTCTGGGGTTGCTACCCGGGATCACAGGGCCCCAAAACACCGGAATAAACACTCAGGGACATACCTGCAAGGAGTCTCGGATGCTTCCCAGAGGATGGAGCTTTGTCCAAGGAGAAAAATCATCTCGGGTATCTTCCCTGGAAGAGTCTGGGGTTGCTACCCGGGATCACAGGGCCCCAAAACACCGGAATAAACACTCAGGGACATACCTGCAAGGAGTCTCGGATGCTTCCCAGAGAATGGAGCATTGTCTAAGGAGAAAAATCATCTCGGGTATCTTCCCTGGAGGAGTCTGGGGTTGCTACCCGGGATTACAGGGACCCAAACCACAGGAAAAATGTCTGCGGGAGACGCCTGGGAGGAATCTCAGATGCATCCCAGAAGATGGAGAATTGTCCAAGGAGAAAAATCATCTCGGGTATCTTCCCTGGAGGAGTCTGGGGTTGCTACCCGGGATCACAGGGCCCTAAAGCACTGGAGAAAACTCTGCGGGATATGCCTGGGAGGAATTCTGGGTAGATCCCGCAGGATGGACCACTGTCAAGAGAGAAAAATCATATTGGGTGTCTTCCCTGGAGGAGTCTGGGGTTGCTACCTGGGATGACAGAACCATAAACCGTGAGAAAAAGACTCAGGGACATAGCTGCCACAAGTCTCGGATGCTTCCCAGAGGATGGAGCTTTGTCCAAGGAGAAAAATCATCTCGGGTATCTTCCCTGGAGGAGTCTGGGGTTGCTACCCGGGATTACAGGGACCCAAACCACAGGAAAAATGTCTGGGAGATGCCTGGGAGGAATCTCATATGCATCCCAGAAGATGGAGCTTTGTCCCAGGAGAAAAATCATCTCGGGTATCTTCCCTGGAGGAGTCTGGGGTTGCTACCCGGGATCACAGGGCCCCAAAACACCGGAATAAACACTCAGGGACATACCTGCAAGGAGTCTCGGATGCTTCCCAGAGGATGGAGCTTTGTCCAAGGAGAAAAATCATCTCGGGTATCTTCCCTGGAGGAGTCTGGGATTGCTACCCAGGATGACAGGGCGCTAAACCACCGGAATAAAGACTCAGGGACATACCTGGAAGGAGTTTCGGATGCTTCCCAGAGGATGGAGCATTGTCCAAGGAGAAAAATTATCTCGGGTATCTTCCCTGGAGGAGTCTGGGGTTGCTACCCGGGATCACAGGGCCCTAAAGCACTGGAGAAAACTCTGCGGGAGACGCCTGGGAGGAATTCTGGGTGGATCCCGCAGGACGGACCACTGTCAAGAGAGAAAAATCATATTGGGTGTCTTCCCTGGAGGAGTCTGGGGTTGCTACCTGGGATGACAGAAACATAAACCGTGAGAAAAAGACTCAGGGACATAGCTGCCACAAGTCTCGGATGCTTCCCAGAGGATGGAGCTTTGTCCAAGGAGAAAAATCGTCTCGGGTATCTTCCCTGGAGGAGTCTGGGGTTGCTACCCGGGATTACAGGGACCCAAACCACAGGAAAAATGTTTGCGGGAGACGCCTGGGAGGAATCTCAGATGCATCCCAGAAGATGGAGCATTGTCCAAGGAGAAAAATCATCTCGGGTATCTTCCCTGGAGGAGTCTGGGGTTGCTACCCGGGATTACAGGGACCCAAACCACAGGAAAAATGTCTGCGGGAGACGCCTGGGAGGAATCTCAGATGCATCCCAGAAAATGGAGCATTGTCCAAGGAGAAAAATCATCTCGGGTATCTTCCCTGGAGGAGTCTGGGGTTGCTACCCGGGATCACAGGGCCCTAAAGCACTGGAGAAAACTCTGCGGGAGACGCCTGGGAGGAATTCTGGGTAGATCCCGTAGGATGGACCACTGTCAAGAGAGAAAAATCATATTGGGTGTCTTCCCTGGAGGAGTCTGGGGTTGCTACCCGGGATGACAGGGCCCAAAAGCACCGGAATAAACACTCAGGGAAAAAGCTGCAAGGAGTCTCGGATGCTTCCCAGAGGATGGAGCATTGTCCAAGGAGAAAAATCATCTCGGGTATCTTCCCTGGAGGAGTCTGGGGTTGCTACCCGGGATCACAGTGCCCTAAAGCACTGGAGAAAACTCTGCGGGAGACACCTGGGAGGAATTCTGGGTAGATCCCGCAGGATGGACCACTGTCAAGAGAGAAAAATCATATTGGGTGTCTTCCCTGGAGGAGTCTGGGGTTGCTACCTGGGATCACAGGGCCCTAAAGCACTGGAATAAACACTCAGGGACATACCTGCAAGGAGTCTCGGATGCTTCCCAGAGGATGGAGCTTTGTCCAAGGAGAAAATTCATCTCGGGTATCTTTCCTGGAGGAGTCTGGGGTTGCTACCCGGGATCACAGGGCCCTAAAGCACTGGAGAAAACTCTGCGGGACATGCCTGGGAGGAATCTCATATGCATCCCAGAAGATGGAGCTTTGTCCCAGGAGAAAAATCATCTCGGGTATCTTCCCTGGAGGAGTCTGGTGTTGCTACCCGGGAGCACAGGGCCCCAAAACACCGGAATAAATACTCAGGGACATACCTGGAAGGAGTTTCGGATGCTTCCCAGAGGATGGAGCATTGTCCAAGGAGAAAAATTATCTCGGGTATCTTCCCTGGAGGAGTCTGGGGTTGCTACCCGGGATTACAGGGACCCAAACCACAGGAAAAATGTCTGCGGGAGACGCCTGGGAGGAATCTCAGATGCATCCCAGAAAATGGAGCATTGTCCAAGGAGAAAAATCATCTCGGGTATCTTCCCTGGAGGAGTCTGGGGTTGCTACCCGGGATCACAGGGCCCTAAAGCACTGGAGAAAACTCTGCGGGAGACGCCTGGGAGGAATTCTGGGTAGATCCCGCAGGATGGACCACTGTCAAGAGAGAAAAATCATATTGGGTGTCTTCCCTGGAGGAGTCTGGGGTTGCTACCTGGGATGACAGAACCATAAACCGTGAGAAAAAGACTCAGGGACATAGCTGCGACAAGTCTCGGATGCAGCCCAGAGGATGGAGCTTTGTCCAAGGAGAAAAATCATCTCGGGTATCTTCCCTGGAGGAGTCTGGGGTTGCTACCCAGGATCACAGGGCCCCAAAACACCGGAATAAAAACTCAGGGACATACCTGCAAGGAGTTTCGGATGCTTCCCAGAGGATGGAGCATTGTCCAAGGAGAAAAATTATCTCGGGTATCTTCCCTAGAGGAGTCTGGGGTTGCTACCCGGGATTAAAGGGACCCAAACCACGGGAAAAATGTCTGCGGGAGACGCCTGGGAGGAATCTCAGATGCATCCCAGAAGATGGAGCATTGTCCAAGGAGAAAAATCATCTCGGGTGTCTTCCCTGGAGGAGTCTGGGGTTGCTACCCGGGATCACAGGGCCCTAAAGCACCGGAATAAACACTCAGGGACATACCTGCAAGGAGTCTCGGATGCTTCCCAGAGGATGGAGCTTTGTCCAAGGAGAAAATTCATCTCGGGTATCTTCCCTGGAGGAGTCTGGGGTTGCTACCCGGGAGCACAGGGCGCTAAACCCCAGGAAGAAAACACTCAGAAACAGAGCTGGGAGGAGTCTCGGGTGCATCCCGCAGGATGGACAATAGTCCAAGGAGAAAAATCAACTTGGGTATCTTCCACGGAGGAGTCTGGGGTTGCTACCCGGGATCACAGGGCCCTAAAGCACCGGAATAAACACTCAGGGACATACCTGCAAGGAGTCTCGGATGCTTCCCAGAGGATGGAGCTTTGTCCAAGGAGAAAATTCATCTCGGGTATCTTCCCTGGAGGAGTCTGGGGTTGCTACCCGGGAGCACAGGGCGCTAAACCCCAGGAAGAAAACACTCAGAAACAGAGCTGGGAGGAGTCTCGGGTGCATCCCGCAGGATGGACAATAGTCCAAGGAGAAAAATCAACTTGGGTATCTTCCACGGAGGAGTCTGGGGTTGCTACCCGGGATTAAAGGGACCCAAACCACGGGAAAAATGTCTGCGGGAGACGCCTGGGAGGAATCTCAGATGCATCCCAGAAGATGGAGCATTGTCCAAGGAGAAAAATCATCTCGGGTGTCTTCCCTGGAGGAGTCTGGGGTTGCTACCCGGGATCACAGGGCCCTAAAGCACTGGAATAAACACTCAGGGACATACCTGCAAGGAGTCTCGGATGCTTCCCAGAGGATGGAGCTTTGTCCAAGGAGAAAAATCATCTCGGGTATCTTCCCTGGAGGAGTCTGGGGTTGCTACCCGGGAGCACAGGGCCCCAAAACACCGGAATAAACACTCAGGGACATACCTGGAAGGAGTTTCGGATGCTTCCCAGAGGATGGAGCATTGTCCAAGGAGAAAAATCATCTCGGGTATCTTCCCTGGAGGAGTCTGAGGTTGCTACCCGGGATCACAGGGCCCCAAAACACCGGAATAAACACTCAGGGACATACCTGCAAGGAGTCTCGGATGCTTCCCAGAGAATGGAGCATTGTCTAAGGAGAAAAATCATCTCGGGTATCTTCCCTGGAGGAGTCTGGGGTTGCTACCCGGGATTACAGGGACCCAAACCACAGGAAAAATGTCTGCGGGAGACGCCTGGGAGGAATCTCAGATGCATCCCAGAAGATGGAGCATTGTCCAAGGAGAAAAATCATCTCGGGTATCTTCCCTGGAGGAGTCTGGGGTTGCTACCCGGGATCACAGGGCCCTAAACCCCAGGAAGAAAACACTCAGAAACAGAGCTGGGAGGAGTCTCGGGTGCATCCCTCAGGATGGACAATAGTCCAAGGAGAAAAATCAACTTGGGTATCTTCCACGGAGGAGTCTGGGGTTGCTACCCGGGATGACAGGGCCCAAAAGCACCGGAATAAACACTCAGGGAAAAAGCTGCAAGGAGTCTCGGATGCTTCCCAGAGGATGGAGCATTGTCCAAGGAGAAAAATCATCTCGGGTATCTTCCCTGGAGGAGTCTGGGGTTGCTACCCGGGATCACAGTGCCCTAAAGCACTGGAGAAAACTCTGCGGGAGATGCCTGGGAGGAATTCTGGGTAGATCCCGCAGGATGGACCACTGTCAAGAGAGAAAAATCATATTGGGTGTCTTCCCTGGAGGAGTCTGGGGTTGCTACCTGGGATGACAGAACCATAAACCGTGAGAAAAAGACTCAGGGACATAGCTGCGACAAGTCTCGGATGCAGCCCAGAGGATGGAGCTTTGTCCAAGGAGAAAAATCATCTCGGGTATCTTCCCTGGAGGAGTCTGGGGTTGCTACCCGGGATTAAATGGACCCAAACCACGGGAAAAATGTCTGCGGGAGACGCCTGGGAGGAATCTCAGATGCATCCCAGAAGATGGAGCATTGTCCAAGGAGAAAAATCATCTCGGGTGTCTTCCCTGGAGGAGTCTGGGGTTGCTACCCGGGATCACAGGGCCCTAAAGCACTGGAATAAACACTCAGGGACATACCTGCAAGGAGTCTCGGATGCTTCCCAGAGGATGGAGCTTTGTCCAAGGAGAAAATTCATCTCGGGTATCTTCCCTGGAGGAGTCTGGGGTTGCTACCCGGGATCACAGGGCCCTAAAGCACTGGAGAAAACTCTGCGGGACATGCCTGGGAGGAATCTCATATGCATCCCAGAAGATGGAGCTTTGTCCCAGGAGAAAAATCATCTCGGGTATCTTCCCTGGAGGAGTCTGGTGTTACTACCCGGGAGCACAGGGCCCCAAAACACCGGAATAAACACTCAGGGACATACCTGGAAGGAGTTTCGGATGCTTTCCAGAGGATGGAGCATTGTCCAAGGAGAAAAATTATCTCGGGTATCTTCCCTGTAGGAGTCTGGGGTTGCTACCCGGGATTACAGGGACCCAAACCACAGGAAAAATGTCTGCGGGAGACGCCTGGGAGGAATCTCAGATGCATCCCAGAAAATGGAGCATTGTCCAAGGAGAAAAATCATCTCGGGTATCTTCCCTGGAGGAGTCTGGGGTTGCTACCCGGGATCACAGGGCCCTAAAGCACTGGAGAAAACTCTGCGGGAGACGCCTGGGAGGAATTCTGGGTAGATCCCGCAGGATGGACCACTGTCAAGAGAGAAAAATCATATTGGGTGTCTTCCCTGGAGGAGTCTGGGGTTGCTACCTGGGATGACAGAACCATAAACCGTGAGAAAAAGACTCAGGGACATAGCTGCGACAAGTCTCGGATGCAGCCCAGAGGATGGAGCTTTGTCCAAGGAGAAAAATCATCTCGGGTATCTTCCCTGGAGGAGTCTGGGGTTGCTACCCAGGATCACAGGGCCCCAAAACACCGGAATAAAAACTCAGGGACATACCTGCAAGGAGTTTCGGATGCTTCCCAGAGGATGGAGCATTGTCCAAGGAGAAAAATTATCTCGGGTATCTTCCCTAGAGGAGTCTGGGGTTGCTACCCGGGATTAAAGGGACCCAAACCACGGGAAAAATGTCTGCGGGAGACGCCTGGGAGGAATCTCAGATGCATCCCAGAAGATGGAGCATTGTCCAAGGAGAAAAATCATCTCGGGTGTCTTCCCTGGAGGAGTCTGGGGTTGCTACCCGGGATCACAGGGCCCTAAAGCACTGGAGAAAACTCTGCGGGAGACGCCTGGGAGGAATTCTTGGTAGATCCCGCAGGATGGACCACTGTCAAGAGAGAAAAATCATCTTGGGTGTCTTCCCTGGAGGAGTCTGGGGTTGCTACCTGGAATGACAGAACCATAAACCGTGAGAAAAAGACTCAGGGACATAGCTGCGACAAATCTCGGATGCATCCCAGAGGATGGAGCATTGTGCAAGGAGAAAAATGATCCCGGATATCTTTCCTGGAGGAGTCTGGGTTTGCTACCTGGGATTAAAGGGACCCAAACCACGGGAAAAATGTCTGCGGGAGACGCCTGGGAGGAATCTCAGATGCATCCCAGAAGATGGAGCATTGTCCCAGGAGAAAAATCATCTCGGGTGTCTTCCCTGGAGGAGTCTGGGGTTGCTACCCGGGATCACAGGGCCCTAAAGCACTGGAATAAACACTCAGGGACAAAGCTGTAAGGAGTCTCGGATGCTTCCCAGAGGATGGAGCATTGTCCAAGGAGAAAAATCATCTCGGGTATCTTCCCTGGAGGAGTCTGGGGTTGCTACCCGGGATCACAGGGCCCTAAAGCACTGGAGAAAACTCTGCGGGAGACGCCTGGAAGGAATTCTGGGTAGATCCCGCAGGATGGACCACTGTCAAGAGAGAAAAATCATATTGGGTGTCTTCCCTGGAGGAGTCTGGGGTTGCTACCTGGGATGACAGAACCATAAACCGTGAGAAAAAGACTCAGGGACATAGCTGCCACAAGTCTCGGATGCTTCCCAGAGGATGGAGCTTTGTCCAAGGAGAAAAATCATCTCGGGTATCTTCCCTGGAGGAGTCTGGGGTTGCTACCCGGGATTACAGGGACCCAAACCACAGGAAAAATGTCTGGGAGATGCCTGGGAGGAATCTCATATGCATCCCAGAAGATGGAGCTTTGTCCCAGGAGAAAAATCATCTCGGGTATCTTCCCTGGAGGAGTCTGGGGTTGCTACCCGGGATCACAGGGCCCCAAAACACCGGAATAAACACTCAGGGACATACCTGCAAGGAGTCTCGGATGCTTCCCAGAGGATGGACCTTTGTCCAAGGAGAAAAATCATCTCGGGTATCTTCCCTGGAGGAGTCTGGGATTGCTACCCAGGATGACAGGGCGCTAAACCACCGGAATAAAGACTCAGGGACATACCTGGAAGGAGTTTCGGATGCTTCCCAGAGGATGGAGCATTGTCCAAGGAGAAAAATCATCTCGGGTATCTTCCCTGGAGGAGTCTGGGGTTGCTACCCGGGATTACAGGGACCCAAAACACAGGAAAAATGTCTGCGGGAGACGCCTGGGAGGAATCTCAGATGCATCCCAGAAGATGGAGCATTGTCCAAGGAGAAAAATCATCTCGGGTGTCTTCCCTGGAGGAGTCTGGGGTTGCTACCTGGGATGACAGAACCATAAACCGTGAAAAAAAGACTCAGGGACATAGCTGCCACAAGTCTCGGATGCATCCCAGAGGATGGAGCTTTGTCCAAGGAGAAAAATCATCTCGGGTATCTTCCCTGGAGGAGTCTGGGGTTGCTACCCGGGATTACAGGGAACCAAACCACAGGAAAAATGTCTGGGAAATGCCTGGGAGGAATCTCAGATGCATCCCAGAAGATGGAGCATTGTCCAAGGAGAAAAATCATCTCGGGTATCTTCCCTGGAGGAGTCTGGGGTTGCTACCCGGGATCACAGGGCCCCAAAACACCGGAATAAACACTCAGGGACATACCTGCAAGGAGTCTCGGATGCTTCCCAGAGAATGGAGCATTGTCTAAGGAGAAAAATCATCTCGGGTATCTTCCCTGGAGGAGTCTGGGGTTGCTACCCGGGATTACAGGGAATCAAACCACAGGAAAAATGTCTGCAGGAGATGCCTGGGAGGAATCTCAGATGCATCCCAGAGGATGGAGCATTGTCCAAAGAGAAAAATCATCTCGGGTATCTTCCCTGGAGGAGTCTGGGGTTGCTACCCGGGATCACAGGGCCCTAAACCCCAGGAAGAAAACACTCAGAAACAGAGCTGGGAGGAATCTCATATGCATCCCAGAAGATGGAGCTTTGTCCCAGGAGAAAAATCATCTCGGGTATCTTCCCTGGAGGAGTCTGGGGTTGCTACCCGGGATCACAGGGCCCCAAAACACCGGAATAAACACTCAGGGACATACCTGCAAGGAGTCTCGGATGCTTCCCAGAGGATGGAGCATTGTCTAAGGAGAAAAATCATCTCGGGTATCTTCCCTGGAGGAGTCTGGGGTTGCTACCCGGGATCACAGGGCCCTAAAGCACTGGAGAAAACTCTGCGGGAGACGCCTGGGAGGAATTCTGGGTAGATCCCGCAGGATGGACCACTGTCAAGAGAGAAAAATCATATTGGGTGTCTTCCCTGGAGGAGTCTGGGGTTGCTACCTGGGATGACAGAACCATAAACCGTGAGAAAAAGACTCAGGGACATAGCTGCCACAAGTCTCGGATGCTTCCCAGAGGATGGAGCTTTGTCCAAGGAGAAAAATCATCTCGGGTATCTTCCCTGGAGGAGTCTGGGATTGCTACCCAGGATGACAGGGCGCTAAACCACCGGAATAAAGACTCAGGGACATACCTGGAAGGAGTTTCGGATGCTTCCCAGAGGATGGAGCATTGTCCAAGGAGAAAAATCATCTCGGGTATCTTCCCTGGAGGAGTCTGGGGTTGCTACCCGGGATTACAGGGACCCAAAACACAGGAAAAATGTCTGCGGGAGACGCCTGGGAGGAATGTCAGATGCATCCCAGAAGATGGAGCATTGTCCAAGGAGAAAAATCATCTCGGGTGTCTTCCCTGGAGGAGTCTGGGGTTGCTACCTGGGATGACAGAACCATAAACCGTGAAAAAAAGACTCAGGGACATAGCTGCCACAAGTCTCGGATGCATCCCAGAGGATGGAGCTTTGTCCAAGGAGAAAAATCATCTCGGGTATCTTCCCTGGAGGAGTCTGGGGTTGCTACCCGGGATCACAGGGCCCTAAAGCACTGGAGAAAACTCTGCGGGAGACGCCTGGGAGGAATTCTGGGTAGATCCCGCAGGATGGACCACTGTCAAGAGAGAAAAATCATATTGGGTGTCTTCCCTGGAGGAGTCTGGGGTTGCTACCCAGGATCACAGGGCCCCAAAACACCGGAATAAACACTCAGGGACATAACTGCAAGGAGTCTCGGATGCTTCCCAGAGGATGGAGCTTTGTCCAAGGAGAAAATTAATCTCGGGTATCTTCCACGGAGGAGTCTGGGGTTGCTACCCGGGATCACAGGGCCCCAAAACACCGGAATAAACACTCAGGGACATACCTGCAAGGAGTCTCGGATGCTTCCAAGAGAATGGAGCATTATCTAAGGAGAAAAATCATCTCGGGTATCTTCCCTGGAGGAGTCTTGGGTTGCTAACCGGGATTACAGGGACCCAAACCACAGGAAAAATGTCTGCGGGAGACGCCTGGGAGGAATCTCAGATGCATCCCAGAAGATGGAGCATTGTCCAAGGAGAAAAATCATCTCGGGTATCTTCCCTGGAGGAGTCTGGGGTTGCTACCCGGGATCACAGGGCCCTAAAGCACTGGAGAAAACTCTGCGGGAGACGCCTGGGAGGAATTCTGGGTAGATCCCGCAGGATGGACCACTGTCAAGAGAGAAAAATCATATTGGGTGTCTTCCCTGGAGGAGTCTGGGGTTGCTACCTGGGATGACAGAACCATAAACCGTGAGAAAAAGACTCAGGGACATAGCTGCCACAAGTCTCGGATGCTTCCCAGAGGATGGAGCTTTGTCCAAGGAGAAAAATCATCTCGGGTATCTTCCCTGGAGGAGTCTGGGGTTGCTACCCGGGATTACAGGGACCCAAACCACAGGAAAAATGTCTGGGAGATGCCTGGGAGGAACCTCATATGCATCCCAGAAGATGGAGCTTTGTCCCAGGAGAAAAATCATCTCGGGTATCTTCCCTGGAGGAGTCTGGGGTTGCTACCCGGGATCACAGGGCCCCAAAACACCGGAATAAACACTCAGGGACATACCTGCAAGGAGTCTCGGATGCTTCCCAGAGGATGGAGCTTTGTCCAAGGAGAAAAATCATCTCGGGTATCTTCCCTGGAAGAGTCTGGGGTTGCTACCCGGGATCACAGGGCCCCAAAACACCGGAATAAACACTCAGGGACATACCTGCAAGGAGTCTCGGATGCTTCCCAGAGAATGGAGCATTGTCTAAGGAGAAAAATCATCTCGGGTATCTTCCCTGGAGGAGTCTGGGGTTGCTACCCGGGATTACAGGGACCCAAACCACAGGAAAAATGTCTGCGGGAGACGCCTGGGAGGAATCTCAGATGCATCCCAGAAGATGGAGAATTGTCCAAGGAGAAAAATCATCTCGGGTATCTTCCCTGGAGGAGTCTGGGGTTGCTACCCGGGATCACAGGGCCCTAAAGCACTGGAGAAAACTCTGCGGGATATGCCTGGGAGGAATTCTGGGTAGATCCCGCAGGATGGACCACTGTCAAGAGAGAAAAATCATATTGGGTGTCTTCCCTGGAGGAGTCTGGGGTTGCTACCTGGGATGACAGAACCATAAACCGTGAGAAAAAGACTCAGGGACATAGCTGCCACAAGTCTCGGATGCTTCCCAGAGGATGGAGCTTTGTCCAAGGAGAAAAATCATCTCGGGTATCTTCCCTGGAGGAGTCTGGGGTTGCTACCCGGGATTACAGGGACCCAAACCACAGGAAAAATGTCTGGGAGATGCCTGGGAGGAATCTCATATGCATCCCAGAAGATGGAGCTTTGTCCCAGGAGAAAAATCATCTCGGGTATCTTCCCTGGAGGAGTCTGGGGTTGCTACCCGGGATCACAGGGCCCCAAAACACCGGAATAAACACTCAGGGACATACCTGCAAGGAGTCTCGGATGCTTCCCAGAGGATGGAGCTTTGTCCAAGGAGAAAAATCATCTCGGGTATCTTCCCTGGAGGAGTCTGGGATTGCTACCCAGGATGACAGGGCGCTAAACCACCGGAATAAAGACTCAGGGACATACCTGGAAGGAGTTTCGGATGCTTCCCAGAGGATGGAGCATTGTCCAAGGAGAAAAATTATCTCGGGTATCTTCCCTGGAGGAGTCTGGGGTTGCTACCCGGGATCACAGGGCCCTAAAGCACTGGAGAAAACTCTGCGGGAGACGCCTGGGAGGAATTCTGGGTGGATCCCGCAGGACGGACCACTGTCAAGAGAGAAAAATCATATTGGGTGTCTTCCCTGGAGGAGTCTGGGGTTGCTACCTGGGATGACAGAAACATAAACCGTGAGAAAAAGACTCAGGGACATAGCTGCCACAAGTCTCGGATGCTTCCCAGAGGATGGAGCTTTGTCCAAGGAGAAAAATCGTCTCGGGTATCTTCCCTGGAGGAGTCTGGGGTTGCTACCCGGGATTACAGGGACCCAAACCACAGGAAAAATGTTTGCGGGAGACGCCTGGGAGGAATCTCAGATGCATCCCAGAAGATGGAGCATTGTCCAAGGAGAAAAATCATCTCGGGTATCTTCCCTGGAGGAGTCTGGGGTTGCTACCCGGGATTACAGGGACCCAAACCACAGGAAAAATGTCTGCGGGAGACGCCTGGGAGGAATCTCAGATGCATCCCAGAAAATGGAGCATTGTCCAAGGAGAAAAATCATCTCGGGTATCTTCCCTGGAGGAGTCTGGGGTTGCTACCCGGGATCACAGGGCCCTAAAGCACTGGAGAAAACTCTGCGGGAGACGCCTGGGAGGAATTCTGGGTAGATCCCGTAGGATGGACCACTGTCAAGAGAGAAAAATCATATTGGGTGTCTTCCCTGGAGGAGTCTGGGGTTGCTACCCGGGATGACAGGGCCCAAAAGCACCGGAATAAACACTCAGGGAAAAAGCTGCAAGGAGTCTCGGATGCTTCCCAGAGGATGGAGCATTGTCCAAGGAGAAAAATCATCTCGGGTATCTTCCCTGGAGGAGTCTGGGGTTGCTACCCGGGATCACAGTGCCCTAAAGCACTGGAGAAAACTCTGCGGGAGACACCTGGGAGGAATTCTGGGTAGATCCCGCAGGATGGACCACTGTCAAGAGAGAAAAATCATATTGGGTGTCTTCCCTGGAGGAGTCTGGGGTTGCTACCTGGGATCACAGGGCCCTAAAGCACTGGAATAAACACTCAGGGACATACCTGCAAGGAGTCTCGGATGCTTCCCAGAGGATGGAGCTTTGTCCAAGGAGAAAATTCATCTCGGGTATCTTTCCTGGAGGAGTCTGGGGTTGCTACCCGGGATCACAGGGCCCTAAAGCACTGGAGAAAACTCTGCGGGACATGCCTGGGAGGAATCTCATATGCATCCCAGAAGATGGAGCTTTGTCCCAGGAGAAAAATCATCTCGGGTATCTTCCCTGGAGGAGTCTGGTGTTGCTACCCGGGAGCACAGGGCCCCAAAACACCGGAATAAATACTCAGGGACATACCTGGAAGGAGTTTCGGATGCTTCCCAGAGGATGGAGCATTGTCCAAGGAGAAAAATTATCTCGGGTATCTTCCCTGGAGGAGTCTGGGGTTGCTACCCGGGATTACAGGGACCCAAACCACAGGAAAAATGTCTGCGGGAGACGCCTGGGAGGAATCTCAGATGCATCCCAGAAAATGGAGCATTGTCCAAGGAGAAAAATCATCTCGGGTATCTTCCCTGGAGGAGTCTGGGGTTGCTACCCGGGATCACAGGGCCCTAAAGCACTGGAGAAAACTCTGCGGGAGACGCCTGGGAGGAATTCTGGGTAGATCCCGCAGGATGGACCACTGTCAAGAGAGAAAAATCATATTGGGTGTCTTCCCTGGAGGAGTCTGGGGTTGCTACCTGGGATGACAGAACCATAAACCGTGAGAAAAAGACTCAGGGACATAGCTGCGACAAGTCTCGGATGCAGCCCAGAGGATGGAGCTTTGTCCAAGGAGAAAAATCATCTCGGGTATCTTCCCTGGAGGAGTCTGGGGTTGCTACCCAGGATCACAGGGCCCCAAAACACCGGAATAAAAACTCAGGGACATACCTGCAAGGAGTTTCGGATGCTTCCCAGAGGATGGAGCATTGTCCAAGGAGAAAAATTATCTCGGGTATCTTCCCTAGAGGAGTCTGGGGTTGCTACCCGGGATTAAAGGGACCCAAACCACGGGAAAAATGTCTGCGGGAGACGCCTGGGAGGAATCTCAGATGCATCCCAGAAGATGGAGCATTGTCCAAGGAGAAAAATCATCTCGGGTGTCTTCCCTGGAGGAGTCTGGGGTTGCTACCCGGGATCACAGGGCCCTAAAGCACCGGAATAAACACTCAGGGACATACCTGCAAGGAGTCTCGGATGCTTCCCAGAGGATGGAGCTTTGTCCAAGGAGAAAATTCATCTCGGGTATCTTCCCTGGAGGAGTCTGGGGTTGCTACCCGGGAGCACAGGGCGCTAAACCCCAGGAAGAAAACACTCAGAAACAGAGCTGGGAGGAGTCTCGGGTGCATCCCGCAGGATGGACAATAGTCCAAGGAGAAAAATCAACTTGGGTATCTTCCACGGAGGAGTCTGGGGTTGCTACCCGGGATCACAGGGCCCTAAAGCACCGGAATAAACACTCAGGGACATACCTGCAAGGAGTCTCGGATGCTTCCCAGAGGATGGAGCTTTGTCCAAGGAGAAAATTCATCTCGGGTATCTTCCCTGGAGGAGTCTGGGGTTGCTACCCGGGAGCACAGGGCGCTAAACCCCAGGAAGAAAACACTCAGAAACAGAGCTGGGAGGAGTCTCGGGTGCATCCCGCAGGATGGACAATAGTCCAAGGAGAAAAATCAACTTGGGTATCTTCCACGGAGGAGTCTGGGGTTGCTACCCGGGATTAAAGGGACCCAAACCACGGGAAAAATGTCTGCGGGAGACGCCTGGGAGGAATCTCAGATGCATCCCAGAAGATGGAGCATTGTCCAAGGAGAAAAATCATCTCGGGTGTCTTCCCTGGAGGAGTCTGGGGTTGCTACCCGGGATCACAGGGCCCTAAAGCACTGGAATAAACACTCAGGGACATACCTGCAAGGAGTCTCGGATGCTTCCCAGAGGATGGAGCTTTGTCCAAGGAGAAAAATCATCTCGGGTATCTTCCCTGGAGGAGTCTGGGGTTGCTACCCGGGAGCACAGGGCCCCAAAACACCGGAATAAACACTCAGGGACATACCTGGAAGGAGTTTCGGATGCTTCCCAGAGGATGGAGCATTGTCCAAGGAGAAAAATCATCTCGGGTATCTTCCCTGGAGGAGTCTGAGGTTGCTACCCGGGATCACAGGGCCCCAAAACACCGGAATAAACACTCAGGGACATACCTGCAAGGAGTCTCGGATGCTTCCCAGAGAATGGAGCATTGTCTAAGGAGAAAAATCATCTCGGGTATCTTCCCTGGAGGAGTCTGGGGTTGCTACCCGGGATTACAGGGACCCAAACCACAGGAAAAATGTCTGCGGGAGACGCCTGGGAGGAATCTCAGATGCATCCCAGAAGATGGAGCATTGTCCAAGGAGAAAAATCATCTCGGGTATCTTCCCTGGAGGAGTCTGGGGTTGCTACCCGGGATCACAGGGCCCTAAACCCCAGGAAGAAAACACTCAGAAACAGAGCTGGGAGGAGTCTCGGGTGCATCCCTCAGGATGGACAATAGTCCAAGGAGAAAAATCAACTTGGGTATCTTCCACGGAGGAGTCTGGGGTTGCTACCCGGGATGACAGGGCCCAAAAGCACCGGAATAAACACTCAGGGAAAAAGCTGCAAGGAGTCTCGGATGCTTCCCAGAGGATGGAGCATTGTCCAAGGAGAAAAATCATCTCGGGTATCTTCCCTGGAGGAGTCTGGGGTTGCTACCCGGGATCACAGTGCCCTAAAGCACTGGAGAAAACTCTGCGGGAGATGCCTGGGAGGAATTCTGGGTAGATCCCGCAGGATGGACCACTGTCAAGAGAGAAAAATCATATTGGGTGTCTTCCCTGGAGGAGTCTGGGGTTGCTACCTGGGATGACAGAACCATAAACCGTGAGAAAAAGACTCAGGGACATAGCTGCGACAAGTCTCGGATGCAGCCCAGAGGATGGAGCTTTGTCCAAGGAGAAAAATCATCTCGGGTATCTTCCCTGGAGGAGTCTGGGGTTGCTACCCGGGATTAAATGGACCCAAACCACGGGAAAAATGTCTGCGGGAGACGCCTGGGAGGAATCTCAGATGCATCCCAGAAGATGGAGCATTGTCCAAGGAGAAAAATCATCTCGGGTGTCTTCCCTGGAGGAGTCTGGGGTTGCTACCCGGGATCACAGGGCCCTAAAGCACTGGAATAAACACTCAGGGACATACCTGCAAGGAGTCTCGGATGCTTCCCAGAGGATGGAGCTTTGTCCAAGGAGAAAATTCATCTCGGGTATCTTCCCTGGAGGAGTCTGGGGTTGCTACCCGGGATCACAGGGCCCTAAAGCACTGGAGAAAACTCTGCGGGACATGCCTGGGAGGAATCTCATATGCATCCCAGAAGATGGAGCTTTGTCCCAGGAGAAAAATCATCTCGGGTATCTTCCCTGGAGGAGTCTGGTGTTGCTACCCGGGAGCACAGGGCCCCAAAACACCGGAATAAACACTCAGGGACATACCTGGAAGGAGTTTCGGATGCTTTCCAGAGGATGGAGCATTGTCCAAGGAGAAAAATTATCTCGGGTATCTTCCCTGTAGGAGTCTGGGGTTGCTACCCGGGATTACAGGGACCCAAACCACAGGAAAAATGTCTGCGGGAGACGCCTGGGAGGAATCTCAGATGCATCCCAGAAAATGGAGCATTGTCCAAGGAGAAAAATCATCTCGGGTATCTTCCCTGGAGGAGTCTGGGGTTGCTACCCGGGATCACAGGGCCCTAAAGCACTGGAGAAAACTCTGCGGGAGACGCCTGGGAGGAATTCTGGGTAGATCCCGCAGGATGGACCACTGTCAAGAGAGAAAAATCATATTGGGTGTCTTCCCTGGAGGAGTCTGGGGTTGCTACCTGGGATGACAGAACCATAAACCGTGAGAAAAAGACTCAGGGACATAGCTGCGACAAGTCTCGGATGCAGCCCAGAGGATGGAGCTTTGTCCAAGGAGAAAAATCATCTCGGGTATCTTCCCTGGAGGAGTCTGGGGTTGCTACCCAGGATCACAGGGCCCCAAAACACCGGAATAAAAACTCAGGGACATACCTGCAAGGAGTTTCGGATGCTTCCCAGAGGATGGAGCATTGTCCAAGGAGAAAAATTATCTCGGGTATCTTCCCTAGAGGAGTCTGGGGTTGCTACCCGGGATTAAAGGGACCCAAACCACGGGAAAAATGTCTGCGGGAGACGCCTGGGAGGAATCTCAGATGCATCCCAGAAGATGGAGCATTGTCCAAGGAGAAAAATCATCTCGGGTGTCTTCCCTGGAGGAGTCTGGGGTTGCTACCCGGGATCACAGGGCCCTAAAGCACCGGAATAAACACTCAGGGACATACCTGCAAGGAGTCTCGGATGCTTCCCAGAGGATGGAGCTTTGTCCAAGGAGAAAATTCATCTCGGGTATCTTCCCTGGAGGAGTCTGGGGTTGCTACCCGGGAGCACAGGGCGCTAAACCCCAGGAAGAAAACACTCAGAAACAGAGCTGGGAGGAGTCTCGGGTGCATCCCGCAGGATGGACAATAGTCCAAGGAGAAAAATCAACTTGGGTATCTTCCACGGAGGAGTCTGGGGTTGCTACCCGGGATCACAGGGCCCTAAAGCACCGGAATAAACACTCAGGGACATACCTGCAAGGAGTCTCGGATGCTTCCCAGAGGATGGAGCTTTGTCCAAGGAGAAAATTCATCTCGGGTATCTTCCCTGGAGGAGTCTGGGGTTGCTACCCGGGAGCACAGGGCGCTAAACCCCAGGAAGAAAACACTCAGAAACAGAGCTGGGAGGAGTCTCGGGTGCATCCCGCAGGATGGACAATAGTCCAAGGAGAAAAATCAACTTGGGTATCTTCCACGGAGGAGTCTGGGGTTGCTACCCGGGATTAAAGGGACCCAAACCACGGGAAAAATGTCTGCGGGAGACGCCTGGGAGGAATCTCAGATGCATCCCAGAAGATGGAGCATTGTCCAAGGAGAAAAATCATCTCGGGTGTCTTCCCTGGAGGAGTCTGGGGTTGCTACCCGGGATCACAGGGCCCTAAAGCACTGGAATAAACACTCAGGGACATACCTGCAAGGAGTCTCGGATGCTTCCCAGAGGATGGAGCTTTGTCCAAGGAGAAAAATCATCTCGGGTATCTTCCCTGGAGGAGTCTGGGGTTGCTACCCGGGAGCACAGGGCCCCAAAACACCGGAATAAACACTCAGGGACATACCTGGAAGGAGTTTCGGATGCTTCCCAGAGGATGGAGCATTGTCCAAGGAGAAAAATCATCTCGGGTATCTTCCCTGGAGGAGTCTGAGGTTGCTACCCGGGATCACAGGGCCCCAAAACACCGGAATAAACACTCAGGGACATACCTGCAAGGAGTCTCGGATGCTTCCCAGAGAATGGAGCATTGTCTAAGGAGAAAAATCATCTCGGGTATCTTCCCTGGAGGAGTCTGGGGTTGCTACCCGGGATTACAGGGACCCAAACCACAGGAAAAATGTCTGCGGGAGACGCCTGGGAGGAATCTCAGATGCATCCCAGAAGATGGAGCATTGTCCAAGGAGAAAAATCATCTCGGGTATCTTCCCTGGAGGAGTCTGGGGTTGCTACCCGGGATCACAGGGCCCTAAACCCCAGGAAGAAAACACTCAGAAACAGAGCTGGGAGGAGTCTCGGGTGCATCCCTCAGGATGGACAATAGTCCAAGGAGAAAAATCAACTTGGGTATCTTCCACGGAGGAGTCTGGGGTTGCTACCCGGGATGACAGGGCCCAAAAGCACCGGAATAAACACTCAGGGAAAAAGCTGCAAGGAGTCTCGGATGCTTCCCAGAGGATGGAGCATTGTCCAAGGAGAAAAATCATCTCGGGTATCTTCCCTGGAGGAGTCTGGGGTTGCTACCCGGGATCACAGTGCCCTAAAGCACTGGAGAAAACTCTGCGGGAGATGCCTGGGAGGAATTCTGGGTAGATCCCGCAGGATGGACCACTGTCAAGAGAGAAAAATCATATTGGGTGTCTTCCCTGGAGGAGTCTGGGGTTGCTACCTGGGATGACAGAACCATAAACCGTGAGAAAAAGACTCAGGGACATAGCTGCGACAAGTCTCGGATGCAGCCCAGAGGATGGAGCTTTGTCCAAGGAGAAAAATCATCTCGGGTATCTTCCCTGGAGGAGTCTGGGGTTGCTACCCGGGATTAAATGGACCCAAACCACGGGAAAAATGTCTGCGGGAGACGCCTGGGAGGAATCTCAGATGCATCCCAGAAGATGGAGCATTGTCCAAGGAGAAAAATCATCTCGGGTGTCTTCCCTGGAGGAGTCTGGGGTTGCTACCCGGGATCACAGGGCCCTAAAGCACTGGAATAAACACTCAGGGACATACCTGCAAGGAGTCTCGGATGCTTCCCAGAGGATGGAGCTTTGTCCAAGGAGAAAATTCATCTCGGGTATCTTCCCTGGAGGAGTCTGGGGTTGCTACCCGGGATCACAGGGCCCTAAAGCACTGGAGAAAACTCTGCGGGACATGCCTGGGAGGAATCTCATATGCATCCCAGAAGATGGAGCTTTGTCCCAGGAGAAAAATCATCTCGGGTATCTTCCCTGGAGGAGTCTGGTGTTGCTACCCGGGAGCACAGGGCCCCAAAACACCGGAATAAACACTCAGGGACATACCTGGAAGGAGTTTCGGATGCTTTCCAGAGGATGGAGCATTGTCCAAGGAGAAAAATTATCTCGGGTATCTTCCCTGTAGGAGTCTGGGGTTGCTACCCGGGATTACAGGGACCCAAACCACAGGAAAAATGTCTGCGGGAGACGCCTGGGAGGAATCTCAGATGCATCCCAGAAAATGGAGCATTGTCCAAGGAGAAAAATCATCTCGGGTATCTTCCCTGGAGGAGTCTGGGGTTGCTACCCGGGATCACAGGGCCCTAAAGCACTGGAGAAAACTCTGCGGGAGACGCCTGGGAGGAATTCTGGGTAGATCCCGCAGGATGGACCACTGTCAAGAGAGAAAAATAATATTGGGTGTCTTCCCTGGAGGAGTCTGGGGTTGCTACCTGGGATGACAGAACCCTAAACCGTGAGAAAAAAGACTCAGGGACATAGCTGCCACAAGTCTCGGATGCATCCCAGAGGATGGAGCTTTGTCCAAGGAGAAAAATCATCTCGGGTATCTTCCCTGGAGGAGTCTGGGGTTGCTACCCGGGATCACAGGGCCCCAAAACACCGGAATAAACACTCAGGGACATACCTGCAAGGAGTCTCGGATGCTTCCCAGAGAATGGAGCATTGTCTAAGGAGAAAAATCATCTCGGGTATCTTCCCTGGAGGAGTCTGGGGTTGCTACCCGGGATTACAGGGACCCAAACCACAGGAAAAATGTCTGCGGGAGACGCCTGGGAGGAATCTCAGATGCATCCCAGAAGATGGAGCATTGTCCAAGGAGAAAAATCATCTCGGGTATCTTCCCTGGAGGAGTCTGGGGTTGCTACCCGGGATCACAGGGCCCTAAACCCCAGGAAGAAAACACTCAGAAACAGAGCTGGGAGGAGTCTCGGGTGCATCCCTCAGGATGGACAATAGTCCAAGGAGAAAAATCAACTTGGGTATCTTCCACGGAGGAGTCTGGGGTTGCTACCCGGGATGACAGGGCCCAAAAGCACCGGAATAAACACTCAGGGAAAAAGCTGCGAGGAGTATCGGATGTTTCCCAGAGGATGGAGCATTGTCCAAGGAGAAAAATCATCTCGGGTATCTTCCCTGGAGGAGTCTGGGGTTGCTACCCGGGATCACAGGGCCCTAAAGCACTGGAGAAAACTCTGCGGGAGACGCCTGGGAGGAATTCTGGGTAGATCCCGCAGGATGGACCACTGTCAAGAGAGAAAAATCATATTGGGTGTCTTCCCTGGAGGAGTCTGGGGTTGCTACCTGGGATGACAGAACCATAAACCGTGAGAAAAAGACTCAGGGACATAGCTGCGACAAGTCTCGGATGCAGCCCAGAGGATGGAGCTTTGTCCAAGGAGAAAAATCATCTCGGGTATCTTCCCTGGAGGAGTCTGGGGTTGCTACCCGGGATCACAGGGCCCCAAAACACCGGAATAAAAACTCAGGGACATACCTGCAAGGAGTTTCGGATGCTTCCCAGAGGATGGAGCATTGTCCAAGGAGAAAAATTATCTCGGGTATCTTCCCTAGAGGAGTCTGGGGTTGCTACCCGGGATTAAAGGGACCCAAACCACGGGAAAAATGTCTGCGGGAGATGCCTGGGAGGAATCTCAGATGCATCCCAGAAGATGGAGCATTGTCCAAGGAGAAAAATCATCTCGGGTGTCTTCCCTGGAGGAGTCTGGGGTTGCTAACCGGGATCACAGGGCCCTAAAGCACCGGAATAAACACTCAGGGACATACCTGCAAGGAGTCTCGGATGCTTCCCAGAGGATGGAGCTTTGTCCAAGGAGAAAATTCATCTCGGGTATCTTCCCTGGAGGAGTCTGGGGTTGCTACCCGGGAGCACAGGGCCCCAAAACACCGGAATAAACACTCAGGGACATACCTGGAAGGAGTTTCGGATGCTTCCCAGAGGATGGAGCATTGTCCAAGGAGAAAAATTATCTCGGGTATCTTCCCTGGACGAGTCTGAGGTTGCTACCCGGGATTACAGGGACCCAAACCACAGGAAAAATGTCTGCGGGAGACGCCTGGGAGGAATCTCAGATGCATCCCAGAAGATGGAGCATTGTCCAAGGAGAAAAATCAACTTGGGTATCTTCCACGGAGGAGTCTGGGGTTGCTACCCGGGATGACAGGGCCCAAAAGCACCGGAATAAACACTCAGGGAAAAAGCTGCAAGGAGTCTCGGATGCTTCCCAGAGGATGGAGCATTGTCCAAGGAGAAAAATCATCTCGGGTATCTTCCCTGGAGGAGTCTGGGGTTGCTACCCGGGATTACAGGGAACCAAACCACAGGAAAAATGTCTGCGGGAGACGCCTGGGAGGAATCTCAGATGTATCCCAGAAGATGGAGCATTGTTCAAGGAGAAAAATCATCTCGGGTATCTTCCCTGGAGGAGTCTGGGGTTGCTACCCGGGATCACAGGGCCCTAAAGCACTGGAGAAAACTCTGCGGGAGACGCCTGGGAGGAATTCTGGGTAGATCCCGCAGGATGGACCACTGTCAAGAGAGAAAAATCATATTGGGTGTCTTCCCTGGAGGAGTCTGGGGTTGCTACCTGGGATGACAGAACCCTAAACCCTGAGAAAAAAGACTCAGGGACATAGCTGCCACAAGTCTCGGATGCATCCCAGCGGATGGAGCTTTGTCCAAGGAGAAAAATCATCTCGGGTATCTTCCCTGGAGGAGTCTGGGGTTGCTACCCGGGATTACAGGGAACCAAACCACAGGAAAAATGTCTGGGAAATGCCTGGGACGAATCTCATATGCATCCCAGAAGATGGAGCTTTGTCCCAGGAGAAAAATCATCTCGGGTATCTTCCCTGGAGGAGTCTGGGGTTGCTACCCGGTATCACAGGGCCCCAAAACACCGGAATAAACACTCAGGGACATACCTGCAAGGAGTCTCGGATGCTTCCCAGAGGATGGAGCTTTGTCCAAGGAGAAAATTCATCTCGGGTATCTTCCCTGGAGGAGTCTGGGGTTGCTACCCGGGATTACAGGGACCCAAAACACAGGAAAAATGTCTGCGGGAGACGCCTGGGAGGAATCTCAGATGCATCCCAGAGGATGGAGCATTGTCCAAAGAGAAAAATCATCTCGGGTATCTTCCCTGGAGGAGTCTGGGGTTGCTACCCGGGATCACAGGGCCCTAAACCCCAGGAAGAAAACACTCAGAAACAGAGCTGGGAGGAGTCTCGGGTGCATCCCGCAGGATGGACAATATTCCAAGGAGAAAAATCAACTTGGGTATCTTCCACGGAGGAGTCTCGGGTTGCTACCCGGGATTACAGGGAAGAAAACCACAGGAAAAATGTCTGCGGGAGACGCCTGGGAGGAATCTCAGATGCATCCCAGAAGATGGAGCATTGTCCAAGGAGAAAAATCATCTCGGGTATCTACCCTGGAGGAGTCTGGGGTTGCTACCCGGGATCACAGGGCCCTAAAGCACTGGAGAAAACTCTGCGGGAGACGCCTGGGAGGAATTCTGGGTAGATCCCGCAGGATGGACCACTGTCAAGAGAGAAAAATCATATTGGGTGTCTTCCCTGGAGGAGTCTGGGGTTGCTACCTGGGATGACAGAACCATAAACCGTGAGAAAAAGACTCAGGGACATAGCTGCCACAAGTCTCGGATGCATCCCAGGGGATGGAGCTTTGTCCAAGGAGAAAAATCATCTCGGGTATCTTCCCTGGAGGAGTCTGGGGTTGCTACCCGGGATTACAGGGACCCAAAACACTGGAATAAACACTCAGGGACATACCTGCAAGGAGTCTCGGATGCTTCCCAGAGAATGGAGCATTGTCTAAGGAGAAAAATCATCTCGGGTATCTTCCCTGGAGGAGTCTGGGGTTGCTACCCGGGATTACAGGGACCCAAACCACAGGAAAAATGTCTGCGGGAGACGCCTGGGAGGAATCTCAGATGCATCCCAGAAGATGGAGCATTGTCCAAGGAGAAAAATCATCTCGGGTATCTTCCCTGGAGGAGTCTGGGGTTGCTACCCAGGATGACAGGGCGCTAAACCACCGGAATAAAGACTCAGGTACATACCTGCAAGGAGTCTAAGATGCTTCCCAGAGGATGGAGCTTTGTCCAAGGAGAAAAATCATCTCGGGTATCTTCACTGGAGGAGTCTGGTGTTGCTACCCGGGATCACAGGGCCCAAAAGCACTGGGATAAACACGCAGGGACAAAGCTGCAAGGAGTCTCGGATGCTTCCCAGAGGATGGAGCATTGTCCAAGGAGAAAAATCATCTCGGGTACCTTCCCTGGAGGAGTCTGGGGTTCCTACCCGGAATCACAGGGCCCTAAAGCACTGGAGAAAACTCTGCGGGAGACGCCTGGGAGGAATTCTGGGTAGATCCCGCAGGACTGACCACTGTCAAGAGAGAAAAATCATATTGGGTGTCTTCCCTGGAGGAGTCTGCGGTTGCTACCCGGGATTGCAGGGCCCTAAAGCACTGGAGAAAGCTCTGCGGGAGACGCCTGGGAGGAGTTCTGGATAGATCGGCATGATGGACCACTGTCAAGAGAGAAAAATCATCTTGGCTGTCTTCCCTGGAGGAGTCTGGGGTTGCTACCTGGGATGACAGAACCCTAAACGGCGAGAAAAAAGACTCGGGGACATAGCTGCGACAAGTCTCGGATGCATCCCAGAGGATGGAGCTTTATCCAAGGAGAAAAATCATCTCGGGTATCTTCCCTGGAGGAGTCTGGGGTTGCTACCCGGGATTACAGGGACCCAAACCACCGGAAAAATGTCTGCGGGAGACGCCTGGGAGGAATCTCAGATGCATCCCAGAGATGGAGCATTGTCCAAGGAGAAAAATCAGCTCGGGTATCTTCCCTGGAGGAGTCTGGGGTTGCTACCCGGGATTACAGGGACCCAAACTACAGGAAAAATGTTTGCGGGAGACGCCTGGGAGGAATCTCAGATGCATCCCAGAAGATGGAGCTTTGTCCCAGGAGAAAAATCATCTCGGGTATCTTCCCTGGAGGAGTCTGGGGTTGCTACCCGGGATTACAGGGACCCAAACCACAGGAAAAATGTCTGCGGGAGACGCCTGGGAGGAATCTCAGATGCATCCCAGAAGATGGAGCATTGTCCAAAGAAAAAAATCATCTTGGGTATCTTCCCTGGAGGAGTCTGGGGTTGCTACCCGGGATCACAGGGCCCTAAAGCACTGGAGAAAACTCTGCGGGAGACGCCTGGGAGGAATTCTGGGTAGATCCCGCAGGATGGACCACTGTCAAGAGAGAAAAATCATATTGGGTGTCTTCCCTAGAGGAGTCTGGGGTTGCTACCTGGGATGACAGAACCATAAACCGTGAGAAAAAGACTCAGGGACATAGCTGCCACAAGTCTCGGATGCTTCCCAGAGGATGGAGCTTTGTCCAAGGAGAAAAATCATCTCGGGTATCTTCCCTGGAGGAGTCTGGGGTTGCTACCCGGGATTACAGGGACCCAAACCACAGGAAAAATGTCTGGGAGATGCCTGCGAGGAATCTCATATGCATCCCAGAAGATGGAGCTTTGTCCAAGGAGAAAAATCATCTCGGGTATCTTCCCTGGAGGAGTCTGGGGTTGCTACCCGGGATCACAGGGCCCCAAAACACCGGAATAAACACTCAGGGACATACCTGCAAGGAGTCTCGGATGCTTCCCAGAGGATGGAGCTTTGTCCAAGGAGAAAAATCATCTCAGGTATCTTCCCTGGAGGAATCTGGGATTGCTACCCAGGATGACAGGGCGCTCAACCACCGGAATAAAGACTCAGGGACATACCTGGAAGGAGTCTCGGATGCTTCCCAGAGGATGGAGCTTTGTCCAAGGAGAAAAATCATCTCGGATATCTTCCCTGGAGGAGTCTGGGGTTGCTACCCGGGATTACAGGGACCAAAACCACAGGAAAAACGTCTGCGGGAGACGCCTGGGAGGAATCTCAGATGCATCCCAGAAGATGGAGCATTGTCCAAGGAGAAAAATCATCTCGGGTATCTTCGCTGGAGGAGTCTGGGGTTGCTACCCGGGATTACAGGGCCCTAAAGCACTGGAATAAACACTCAGGGACAAAGCTGCAAGGAGTCTCGGATGCTTCCCAGAGGATGGAGCATTGTCCAAGGAGAAAAATCATCTCGGATATCTTCCCTGGAGGAGTCTGCGGTTGCTACCCGGGATCTCAGGGCCCTAAAGCACTGGAATAAACACTAAGGGACAAAGCTGCAAGGAGTCTCGGATGTTTCCCAGAGGATGGAGCTTTGTCCAAGGAGAAAAATCATCTCGGGTATCTTCCCTGGAGGAGTCTGGGGTTGCTACCTGGGATCACAGGGCCCTAAAGCACTGGAGAAAACTCTGCGGGAGACGCCTGGGAGGAGTTCTGGGTAGATCCCGCAGGACTGACCACTGTCAAGAGAGAAAAATCATATTGGGTGTCTTCCCTGGAGGAGTCTGGGGTTGCTACCTGGGATGACAGAACCCTAAACCGCGAGAAAAAAGACTCAGGGACATAGCTGCGACAAGTCTCGGATGCATCCCAGAGGATGGAGCATTGTCCAAGGAGAAAAATCATCTCGGGTATCTTTCCTGGAGGAGTCTGGGGTTGCTACCCGGGATTACAGGGAACCAAACCACAGGAAAAATGTCTGCGGGAGACATTTGGGAGGAATCTCAGATGCATCCCAGAGGATGGAGTATTGTCCAAGGAGAAAAATTATCTCGGGTATCTTCCCTGGAGGAGTCTGGGGTTGCTACCCAGGATGACAGGGTGCTAAACCACCGGAATAAAGACTCAGGGACATACCTGCAAGGAATCTAAGATGCTTCACAGAGGATGGAGATTTGTCCAAGGAGAAAAATCATCTCGGGTATCTTCCCTGGAGGAGTCTGGGGTTGCTACCCGGGATTACAGGGAACCAAACAACAGGAAAAATGTCTGCGGGAGACGCCTGGGAGGAATCTCAGATGCATCCCAGAAGATGGAGCATTGTCCAAAGAGAAAAATCATCTCGGGTATCTTTCCTGGAGGAGTCTGGGGTTGCTACCCGGGATCACAGGGAACCAAACCACAGGAAAAATGTCTGCGGGAGACGCCTGGGAGGAATCTCAGATGCATCCCAGAGGATGGAGCATTGTCCAAAGAGAAAAATCATCTCGGGTATCTTCCCTGGAGGAGTCTGGGGTTGCTACCCGGGATCACAGGGCCCTAAACACTGGAGAAAACTCTGCGGGAGACGCCTGGGAGGAGTTCTGGGTAGATCCCGCAGGACTGACCACTGTCAAGAGAGAAAAATCATATTGGGTGTCTTCCCTGGAGGAGTCTGGGGTTGCTACCCGGGATCACAGGGCCCAAAAGCACCGGAATAAACAATCAGGAAAAAGCTGCAAGGAGTCTCGGATGCTTCCCAGAGAATGAAGCATTGTCTAAGGAGAAAAATCATCTCGGGTATCTTCCCTGGAGGAGTCTGGGGTTGCTACCCGGGATTACAGGGACCCAAACCACAGCAAAAATGTCTGCGGGAGACGCCTGGGAGGAATCTCAGATGCATCCGAGAAGATGGAGCATTGTCCAAGGAGAAAAATCATCTCGGGTATCTTTCCTGGAGGAGTCTGGGGTTGCTACCCGGGATTACAGGGAACCAAACCACAGGAAAAATGTCTGCGGGAGACGCCTGGGAGGAATCTCAGATGCATCCCAGAGGATGGAGCATTGTCCAAAGAGAAAAATCATCTCGGGTATCTTCCCTGGAGGAGTCTGGGGTTGCTACCCGGGATCACAGGGCCCTAAAGCACTGGAATAAACACTCAGGGACAAAGCTGTAAGGAGTCTCGGATGCTTCCCAGAGGATGGAGCATTGTCCAAGGAGAAAAATCATCTCGGGTATCTTCCCTGGAGGAGTCTGGGGTTGCTACCCGGGATCACAGGGCCCTAAAGCACTGGAGAAAACTCTGCGGGAGACGCCTGGGAGGAATTCTGGGTAGATCCCGCAGGATGGACCACTGTCAAGAGAGAAAAATCATATTGGGTGTCTTCCCTGGAGGAGTCTGGGGTTGCTACCTGGGATGACAGAACCATAAACCGTGAGAAAAAGACTCAGGGACATAGCTGCCACAAGTCTCGGATGCTTCCCAGAGGATGGAGCTTTGTCCAAGGAGAAAAATCATCTCGGGTATCTTCCCTGGAGGAGTCTGGGGTTGCTACCCGGGATTACAGGGACCCAAACCACAGGAAAAATGTCTGGGAGATGCCTGGGAGGAATCTCATATGCATCCCAGAAGATGGAGCTTTGTCCCAGGAGAAAAATCATCTCGGGTATCTTCCCTGGAGGAGTCTGGGGTTGCTACCCGGGATCACAGGGCCCCAAAACACCGGAATAAACACTCAGGGACATACCTGCAAGGAGTCTCGGATGCTTCCCAGAGGATGGAGCATTGTCCAAGGAGAAAAATCATCTCGGGTATATTCCCTGGAGGAGTCTGGGGTTGCTACCCAGGATGACAGGGCGCTAAACCACCGGAATAAGGACTCAGGGACATACCTGGAAGGAGTCTCGGATGCTTCCCAGAGGATGGAGCTTTGTCCAAGGAGAAAAATCATCTCGGGTATCTTCCCTGGAGGAGTCTGGGGTTGCTACCCGGGATCACAGGGCCCCAAAACACCGGAATAAACAATCAGGGACATACCTGCAAGGAGTCTCGGATGCTTCCCAGAGGATGGAGCTTTGTCCAAGGAGAAAAATCATCTCGGGTATATTCCCTGGAGGAGTCTCGGGTTGCTACCCGGGATTACAGGGAACCAAACCACAGGAAAAATGTCTGCGGGAGACGCCTGGGAGGAATCTCAGATGCATCCCAGAAGATGGAGCATTGTCCAAGGAGAAAAATCATCTCGGGTATCTTTCCTGGAGGAGTCTGGGGTTGCTACCCGGGATTACAGGGAACCAAACCACAGGAAAAATGTCTGCGGGAGATGCCTGGGAGGAATCTCAGATGCATCCCAGAGGATGGAGCATTGTCCAAAGAGAAAAATCATCTCGGGTATCTTCCCTGGAGGAGTCTGGGGTTGCTACCCGGGATCACAGGGCCCTAAACCCCAGGAAGAAAACACTCAGAAACAGAGCTGGGAGGAGTCTCGGGTGCATCCCGCAGGATGGACAATAGTCCAAGGAGAAAAATCAACTTGGGTATCTTCCACGGAGGAGTCTGGGGTTGCTACCCGGGATGACAGGGCCCAAAAGCACCGGAATAAACACTCAGGGACATACCTGCAAGGAGTCCCGGATGCTTCCCAGAGGATGGAGCATTGTCCAAGGAGAAAAATCATCTCGGGTATCTTCCCTGGAGGAGTCTGGGGTTGCTACCCGGGATTACAGGGAACCAAACCACAGGAAAAATGTCTGCGGGAGATGCCTGGGAGGAATCTCAGATGCATCCCAGAGGATGGAGCATTGTCCAAAGAGAAAAATCATCTTGGGTATCTTCCCTGGAGGAGTCTGGGGTTGCTACCCGGGATCACAGGGCCCTAAACCCCAGGAAGAAAACACTCAGAAACAGAGCTGGGAGGAGTCTCGGGTGCATCCCGCAGGATGGACAATAGTCCAAGGAGAAAAATCAACTTGGGTATCTTCCACGGAGGAGTCTCGGGTTGCTACCCGGGATTACAGGGAAGAAAACCACAGGAAAAATGTCTGCGGGAGACGCCTGGGAGGAATCTCAGATGCATCCCAGAAGATGGAGCATTGTCCAAGGAGAAAAATCATCTCGGGTATCTACCCTGGAGGAGTCTGGGGTTGCTACCCGGGATCACAGGGCCCTAAAGCACTGGAGAAAACTCTGCGGGAGACGCCTGGGAGGAATTCTGGGTAGATCCCGCAGGATGGACCACTGTCAAGAGAGAAAAATCATATTGGGTGTCTTCCCTGGAGGAGTCTGGGGTTGCTACCTGGGATGACAGAACCATAAACCGTGAGAAAAAGACTCAGGGACATAGCTGCCACAAGTCTCGGATGCATCCCAGGGGATGGAGCTTTGTCCAAGGAGAAAAATCATCTCGGGTATCTTCCCTGGAGGAGTCTGGGGTTGCTACCCGGGATTACAGGGACCCAAAACACTGGAATAAACACTCAGGGACATACCTGCAAGGAGTCTCGGATGCTTCCCAGAGAATGGAGCATTGTCTAAGGAGAAAAATCATCTCGGGTATCTTCCCTGGAGGAGTCTGGGGTTGCTACCCGGGATTACAGGGACCCAAACCACAGGAAAAATGTCTGCGGGAGACGCCTGGGAGGAATCTCAGATGCATCCCAGAAGATGGAGCATTGTCCAAGGAGAAAAATCATCTCGGGTATCTTCCCTGGAGGAGTCTGGGGTTGCTACCCAGGATGACAGGGCGCTAAACCACCGGAATAAAGACTCAGGTACATACCTGCAAGGAGTCTAAGATGCTTCCCAGAGGATGGAGCTTTGTCCAAGGAGAAAAATCATCTCGGGTATCTTCACTGGAGGAGTCTGGTGTTGCTACCCGGGATCACAGGGCCCAAAAGCACTGGGATAAACACGCAGGGACAAAGCTGCAAGGAGTCTCGGATGCTTCCCAGAGGATGGAGCATTGTCCAAGGAGAAAAATCATCTCGGGTACCTTCCCTGGAGGAGTCTGGGGTTCCTACCCGGAATCACAGGGCCCTAAAGCACTGGAGAAAACTCTGCGGGAGACGCCTGGGAGGAATTCTGGGTAGATCCCGCAGGACTGACCACTGTCAAGAGAGAAAAATCATATTGGGTGTCTTCCCTGGAGGAGTCTGCGGTTGCTACCCGGGATTGCAGGGCCCTAAAGCACTGGAGAAAGCTCTGCGGGAGACGCCTGGGAGGAGTTCTGGATAGATCGGCATGATGGACCACTGTCAAGAGAGAAAAATCATCTTGGCTGTCTTCCCTGGAGGAGTCTGGGGTTGCTACCTGGGATGACAGAACCCTAAACGGCGAGAAAAAAGACTCGGGGACATAGCTGCGACAAGTCTCGGATGCATCCCAGAGGATGGAGCTTTATCCAAGGAGAAAAATCATCTCGGGTATCTTCCCTGGAGGAGTCTGGGGTTGCTACCCGGGATTACAGGGACCCAAACCACCGGAAAAATGTCTGCGGGAGACGCCTGGGAGGAATCTCAGATGCATCCCAGAGATGGAGCATTGTCCAAGGAGAAAAATCAGCTCGGGTATCTTCCCTGGAGGAGTCTGGGGTTGCTACCCGGGATTACAGGGACCCAAACTACAGGAAAAATGTTTGCGGGAGACGCCTGGGAGGAATCTCAGATGCATCCCAGAAGATGGAGCTTTGTCCCAGGAGAAAAATCATCTCGGGTATCTTCCCTGGAGGAGTCTGGGGTTGCTACCCGGGATTACAGGGACCCAAACCACAGGAAAAATGTCTGCGGGAGACGCCTGGGAGGAATCTCAGATGCATCCCAGAAGATGGAGCATTGTCCAAAGAAAAAAATCATCTCGGGTATCTTCCCTGGAGGAGTCTGGGGTTGCTACCCGGGATCACAGGGCCCTAAAGCACTGGAGAAAACTCTGCGGGAGACGCCTGGGAGGAATTCTGGGTAGATCCCGCAGGATGGACCACTGTCAAGAGAGAAAAATCATATTGGGTGTCTTCCCTAGAGGAGTCTGGGGTTGCTACCTGGGATGACAGAACCATAAACCGTGAGAAAAAGACTCAGGGACATAGCTGCCACAAGTCTCGGATGCTTCCCAGAGGATGGAGCTTTGTCCAAGGAGAAAAATCATCTCGGGTATCTTCCCTGGAGGAGTCTGGGGTTGCTACCCGGGATTACAGGGACCCAAACCACAGGAAAAATGTCTGGGAGATGCCTGCGAGGAATCTCATATGCATCCCAGAAGATGGAGCTTTGTCCAAGGAGAAAAATCATCTCGGGTATCTTCCTGGAGGAGTCTGGGGTTGCTACCCGGGATCACAGGGCCCCAAAACACCGGAATAAACACTCAGGGACATACCTGCAAGGAGTCTCGGATGCTTCCCAGAGGATGGAGCTTTGTCCAAGGAGAAAAATCATCTCAGGTATCTTCCCTGGAGGAATCTGGGATTGCTACCCAGGATGACAGGGCGCTCAACCACCGGAATAAAGACTCAGGGACATACCTGGAAGGAGTCTCGGATGCTTCCCAGAGGATGGAGCTTTGTCCAAGGAGAAAAATCATCTCGGATATCTTCCCTGGAGGAGTCTGGGGTTGCTACCCGGGATTACAGGGACCAAAACCACAGGAAAAACGTCTGCGGGAGACGCCTGGGAGGAATCTCAGATGCATCCCAGAAGATGGAGCATTGTCCAAGGAGAAAAATCATCTCGGGTATCTTCGCTGGAGGAGTCTGGGGTTGCTACCCGGGATCACAGGGCCCTAAAGCACTGGAATAAACACTCAGGGACAAAGCTGCAAGGAGTCTCGGATGCTTCCCAGAGGATGGAGCTTTGTCCAAGGAGAAAAATCATCTCGGGTATCTTCCCTGGAGGAGTCTGGGGTTGCTACCTGGGATCACAGGGCCCTAAAGCACTGGAGAAAACTCTGCGGGAGACGCCTGGGAGGAGTTCTGGGTAGATCCCGCAGGACTGACCACTGTCAAGAGAGAAAAATCATATTGGGTGTCTTCCCTGGAGGAGTCTGGGGTTGCTACCTGGGATGACAGAACCCTAAACCGCGAGAAAAAAGACTCAGGGACATAGCTGCGACAAGTCTCGGATGCATCCCAGAGGATGGAGCATTGTCCAAGGAGAAAAATCATCTCGGGTATCTTTCCTGGAGGAGTCTGGGGTTGCTACCCGGGATTACAGGGAACCAAACCACAGGAAAAATGTCTGCGGGAGACATTTGGGAGGAATCTCAGATGCATCCCAGAGGATGGAGTATTGTCCAAGCAGAAAAATTATCTCGGGTATCTTCCCTGGAGGAGTCTGGGGTTGCTACCCAGGATGACAGGGTGCTAAACCACCGGAATAAAGACTCAGGGACATACCTGCAAGGAATCTAAGATGCTTCACAGAGGATGGAGATTTGTCCAAGGAGAAAAATCATCTCGGGTATCTTCCCTGGAGGAGTCTGGGGTTGCTACCCGGGATTACAGGGAACCAAACAACAGGAAAAATGTCTGCGGGAGACGCCTGGGAGGAATCTCAGATGCATCCCAGAAGATGGAGCATTGTCCAAAGAGAAAAATCATCTCGGGTATCTTTCCTGGAGGAGTCTGGGGTTGCTACCCGGGATCACAGGGAACCAAACCACAGGAAAAATGTCTGCGGGAGACGCCTGGGAGGAATCTCAGATGCATCCCAGAGGATGGAGCATTGTCCAAAGAGAAAAATCATCTCGGGTATCTTCCCTGGAGGAGTCTGGGGTTGCTACCCGGGATCACAGGGCCCTAAACACTGGAGAAAACTCTGCGGGAGACGCCTGGGAGGAGTTCTGGGTAGATCCCGCAGGACTGACCACTGTCAAGAGAGAAAAATCATATTGGGTGTCTTCCCTGGAGGAGTCTGGGGTTGCTACCCGGGATCACAGGGCCCAAAAGCACCGGAATAAACAATCAGGAAAAAGCTGCAAGGAGTCTCGGATGCTTCCCAGAGAATGAAGCATTGTCTAAGGAGAAAAATCATCTCGGGTATCTTCCCTGGAGGAGTCTGGGGTTGCTACCCGGGATTACAGGGACCCAAACCACAGCAAAAATGTCTGCGGGAGACGCCTGGGAGGAATCTCAGATGCATCCGAGAAGATGGAGCATTGTCCAAGGAGAAAAATCATCTCGGGTATCTTTCCTGGAGGAGTCTGGGGTTGCTACCCGGGATTACAGGGAACCAAACCACAGGAAAAATGTCTGCGGGAGACGCCTGGGAGGAATCTCAGATGCATCCCAGAGGATGGAGCATTGTCCAAAGAGAAAAATCATCTCGGGTATCTTCCCTGGAGGAGTCTGGGGTTGCTACCCGGGATCACAGGGCCCTAAAGCACTGGAATAAACACTCAGGGACAAAGCTGTAAGGAGTCTCGGATGCTTCCCAGAGGATGGAGCATTGTCCAAGGAGAAAAATCATCTCGGGTATCTTCCCTGGAGGAGTCTGGGGTTGCTACCCGGGATCACAGGGCCCTAAAGCACTGGAGAAAACTCTGCGGGAGACGCCTGGGAGGAATTCTGGGTAGATCCCGCAGGATGGACCACTGTCAAGAGAGAAAAATCATATTGGGTGTCTTCCCTGGAGGAGTCTGGGGTTGCTACCTGGGATGACAGAACCATAAACCGTGAGAAAAAGACTCAGGGACATAGCTGCCACAAGTCTCGGATGCTTCCCAGAGGATGGAGCTTTGTCCAAGGAGAAAAATCATCTCGGGTATCTTCCCTGGAGGAGTCTGGGGTTGCTACCCGGGATTACAGGGACCCAAACCACAGGAAAAATGTCTGGGAGATGCCTGGGAGGAATCTCATATGCATCCCAGAAGATGGAGCTTTGTCCCAGGAGAAAAATCATCTCGGGTATCTTCCCTGGAGGAGTCTGGGGTTGCTACCCGGGATCACAGGGCCCCAAAACACCGGAATAAACACTCAGGGACATACCTGCAAGGAGTCTCGGATGCTTCCCAGAGGATGGAGCATTGTCCAAGGAGAAAAATCATCTCGGGTATATTCCCTGGAGGAGTCTGGGGTTGCTACCCAGGATGACAGGGCGCTAAACCACCGGAATAAGGACTCAGGGACATACCTGGAAGGAGTCTCGGATGCTTCCCAGAGGATGGAGCTTTGTCCAAGGAGAAAAATCATCTCGGGTATCTTCCCTGGAGGAGTCTGGGGTTGCTACCCGGGATCACAGGGCCCCAAAACACCGGAATAAACAATCAGGGACATACCTGCAAGGAGTCTCGGATGCTTCCCAGAGGATGGAGCTTTGTCCAAGGAGAAAAATCATCTCGGGTATATTCCCTGGAGGAGTCTCGGGTTGCTACCCGGGATTACAGGGAACCAAACCACAGGAAAAATGTCTGCGGGAGACGCCTGGGAGGAATCTCAGATGCATCCCAGAAGATGGAGCATTGTCCAAGGAGAAAAATCATCTCGGGTATCTTTCCTGGAGGAGTCTGGGGTTGCTACCCGGGATTACAGGGAACCAAACCACAGGAAAAATGTCTGCGGGAGATGCCTGGGAGGAATCTCAGATGCATCCCAGAGGATGGAGCATTGTCCAAAGAGAAAAATCATCTCGGGTATCTTCCCTGGAGGAGTCTGGGGTTGCTACCCGGGATCACAGGGCCCTAAACCCCAGGAAGAAAACACTCAGAAACAGAGCTGGGAGGAGTCTCGGGTGCATCCCGCAGGATGGACAATAGTCCAAGGAGAAAAATCAACTTGGGTATCTTCCACGGAGGAGTCTGGGGTTGCTACCCGGGATGACAGGGCCCAAAAGCACCGGAATAAACACTCAGGGACATACCTGCAAGGAGTCCCGGATGCTTCCCAGAGGATGGAGCATTGTCCAAGGAGAAAAATCATCTCGGGTATCTTCCCTGGAGGAGTCTGGGGTTGCTACCCGGGATTACAGGGAACCAAACCACAGGAAAAATGTCTGCGGGAGATGCCTGGGAGGAATCTCAGATGCATCCCAGAGGATGGAGCATTGTCCAAAGAGAAAAATCATCTTGGGTATCTTCCCTGGAGGAGTCTGGGGTTGCTACCCGGGATCACAGGGCCCTAAACCCCAGGAAGAAAACACTCAGAAACAGAGCTGGGAGGAGTCTCGGGTGCATCCCGCAGGATGGACAATAGTCCAAGGAGAAAAATCAACTTGGGTATCTTCCACGGAGGAGTCTGGGGTTGCTACCCGGGATGACAGGGCCCAAAAGCACCGGAATAAACACTCAGGGAAAAAGCTGCAAGGAGTCTTGGATGCTTCCCAGAGGATGGAGCATTGTCCAAGGAGAAAAATCATCTCGGGTATCTTCCCTGGAGGAGTCTGGGGTTGCTACCCGGGATCACAGGGCCCTAAAGCACTGGAGAAAACTCTGCGGGAGACGCCTGGGAGGAATTCTGGGTAGATCCCGCAGGATGGACCACTGTGAAGAGTGAAAAATCATATTGGGTGTCTTGCCTGGAGGAGTCTGGGGTTGGTACCTGGGATGACAGAACCGTAAACCGTGACAAAAAAGACTCAGGGACATAGCTGCGACAAGTCTCGGATGCACCCCAGAGGATGGAGCATTGTCCAAGGAGAAAAATGATCCCGGATATCTTTCCTGGAGGAGTCTGGGGTTGCTACCCGGGATTAAAGGGACCCAAACCACGGGAAAAATGTCTGCGGGAGACGCCTGGGAGGAATCTCAGATGCATCCCAGAAGATGGAGCATTGTCCAAGGAGAAAAATCATCTCGGGTGTCTTCCCTGGAGGAGTCTGGGGTTGCTACCCGGGATCACAGGGCCCTAAAGCACTGGAATAAACACTCAGGGACAAAGCTGTAAGGAGTCTCGGATGCTTCCCAGAGGATGGAGCATTGTCCAAAGAGAAAAATCATCTCGGGTATCTTCCCTGGAGGAGTCTGGGGTTGCTACCCGGGATCACAGGGCCCCAAAACACCGGAATAAACACTCAGGGACATACCTGCAAGGAGTCTCGGATGCTTCCCAGAGAATGGAGCATTGTCTAAGGAGAAAAATCATCTCGGGTATCTTCCCTGGAGGAGTCTGGGGTTGCTACCCGGGATTACAGGGAATCAAACCACAGGAAAAATGTCTGCAGGAGACGCCTGGGAGGAATCTCAGATGCATCCCAGAGGATGGAGCATTGTCCAAAGAGAAAAATCATCTCGGGTATCTTCCCTGGAGGAGTCTGGGGTTGCTACCCGGGATCACAGGGCCCTAAACCCCAGGAAGAAAACACTCAGAAACAGAGCTGGGAGGAGTCTCGGGTGCATCCCGCAGGATGGACAATAGTCCAAGGAGAAAAATCAACTTCGGTATCTTCCACGGAGGAGTCTGGGGTTGCTACCCGGGATGACAGGGCCCAAAAGCACCGGAATAAACACTCAGGGAAAAAGCTGCAAGGAGTCTTGGATGCTTCCCAGAGGATGGAGCATTGTCCAAGGAGAAAAATCATCTCGGGTATCTTCCCTGGAGGAGTCTGGGGTTGCTACCCGGGATCACAGGGCCCCAAAACACCGGAATAAAGACTCAGGGACATACCTGCAAGGAGTTTCGGATGCTTCCCAGAGGATGGAGCTTTGTCCAAGGAGAAAAATCATCTCGGGTATCTTCCCTGGAGGAGTCTGGGGTTGCTACCCGGGATCACAGGGCCCTAAAGCACTTGAGAAAACTCTGCGGGAGACGCCTGGGAGGAATTCTGGGTAGATCCCGTAGGATGGACCACTGTCAAGAGAGAAAAATCATATTGGGTGTCTTCCCTGGAGGAGTCTGGGGTTGCTACCTGGGATGACAAAAACATAAACCGTGAGAAAAAGACTCAGGGACATAGCTGCGACAAGTCTCGGATGCATCCCAGAGGATGGAGCTTTGTCCAAGGAGAAAAATCGTCTCGGGTATCTTCCCTGGAGGAGTCTGGGGTTGCTACCCGGGATTACAGGGACACAAACCACAGGAAAAATGTTTGCGGGAGACGCCTGGGAGGAATCTCAGATGCATCCCAGAAGACGGAGAATTGTCCAAGGAGAAAAATCATCTCGGGTATCTTTCCTGGAGGAGTCTGGGGTTCCTACCCGGGATTACAGGGAACCAAACCACAGGAAAAATGTCTGCGGGAGATGCCTGGGAGGAATCTCAGATGCATCCCAGAGGATGGAGCATTGTCCAAAGAAAAAAATCATCTCGGGTATCTTCCCTGGAGGACTCTGGGGTTGCTACCCGGGATCACAGGGCCCTAAACCCCAGGAAGAAAACACTCAGAAACAGAGCTGGGAGGAGTCTCGGGTGCATCCCGCAGGATGGACAATAGTCCAAGGAGAAAAATCAACTTGGGTATCTTCCACGGAGGAGTCTGGGGTTGCTACCCGGGATGACAGGGCCCAAAAGCACCGGAATAAACACTCAGGGAAAAAGCTGCAAGGAGTCTTGGATGCTTCCCAGAGGATGGAGCATTGTCCAAGGAGAAAAATCATCTCGGGTATCTTCCCTGGAGGAGTCTGGGGTTGCTACCCGGGATCACAGGGCCCCAAAACACCGAAATAAAGACTCAGGGACATACCTGCAAGGAGTTTCGGATGCTTCCCAGAGGATGGAGCTTTGTCCAAGGAGAAAAATTATCTCGGGTATCTTCCCTGGAGGAGTCTGGGGTTGCTACCCGGGATCACAGGGCCCTAAAGCACTGGAGAAAACTCTGCGGGAGACGCCTGGGAGGAATTCTGGGTAGATCCCGCAGGATGGACCACTGTCAAGAGAGAAAAATCATATTGGGTGTCTTCCCTGGAGGAGTCTGGGGTTGCTACCTGGGATGACAGAACCCTAAACCCTGAGAAAAAAGACTCAGGGACATAGCTGCCACAAGTCTCGGATGCATCCCAGCGGATGGAGCTTTGTCCAAGGAGAAAAATCATCTCGGGTATCTTCCCTGGAGGAGTCTGGGGTTGCTACCCGGGATTACAGGGAACCAAACCACAGGAAAAATGTCTGGGAAATGCCTGGGACGAATCTCATATGCATCCCAGAAGATGGAGCTTTGTCCCAGGAGAAAAATCATCTCGGGTATCTTCCCTGGAGGAGTCTGGGGTTGCTACCCGGTATCACAGGGCCCCAAAACACCGGAATAAACACTCAGGGACATACCTGCAAGGAGTCTCGGATGCTTCCCAGAGGATGGAGCTTTGTCCAAGGAGAAAATTCATCTCGGGTATCTTCCCTGGAGGAGTCTGGGGTTGCTACCCGGGATTACAGGGACCCAAAACACAGGAAAAATGTCTGCGGGAGACGCCTGGGAGGAATCTCAGATGCATCCCAGAGGATGGAGCATTGTCCAAAGAGAAAAATCATCTCGGGTATCTTCCCTGGAGGAGTCTGGGGTTGCTACCCGGGATCACAGGGCCCTAAACCCCAGGAAGAAAACACTCAGAAACAGAGCTGGGAGGAGTCTCGGGTGCATCCCGCAGGATGGACAATATTCCAAGGAGAAAAATCAACTTGGGTATCTTCCACGGAGGAGTCTCGGGTTGCTACCCGGGATTACAGGGAAGAAAACCACAGGAAAAATGTCTGCGGGAGACGCCTGGGAGGAATCTCAGATGCATCCCAGAAGATGGAGCATTGTCCAAGGAGAAAAATCATCTCGGGTATCTACCCTGGAGGAGTCTGGGGTTGCTACCCGGGATCACAGGGCCCTAAAGCACTGGAGAAAACTCTGCGGGAGACGCCTGGGAGGAATTCTGGGTAGATCCCGCAGGATGGACCACTGTCAAGAGAGAAAAATCATATTGGGTGTCTTCCCTGGAGGAGTCTGGGGTTGCTACCTGGGATGACAGAACCATAAACCGTGAGAAAAAGACTCAGGGACATAGCTGCCACAAGTCTCGGATGCATCCCAGGGGATGGAGCTTTGTCCAAGGAGAAAAATCATCTCGGGTATCTTCCCTGGAGGAGTCTGGGGTTGCTACCCGGGATTACAGGGACCCAAAACACTGGAATAAACACTCAGGGACATACCTGCAAGGAGTCTCGGATGCTTCCCAGAGAATGGAGCATTGTCTAAGGAGAAAAATCATCTCGGGTATCTTCCCTGGAGGAGTCTGGGGTTGCTACCCGGGATTACAGGGACCCAAACCACAGGAAAAATGTCTGCGGGAGACGCCTGGGAGGAATCTCAGATGCATCCCAGAAGATGGAGCATTGTCCAAGGAGAAAAATCATCTCGGGTATCTTCCCTGGAGGAGTCTGGGGTTGCTACCCAGGATGACAGGGCGCTAAACCACCGGAATAAAGACTCAGGTACATACCTGCAAGGAGTCTAAGATGCTTCCCAGAGGATGGAGCTTTGTCCAAGGAGAAAAATCATCTCGGGTATCTTCACTGGAGGAGTCTGGTGTTGCTACCCGGGATCACAGGGCCCAAAAGCACTGGGATAAACACGCAGGGACAAAGCTGCAAGGAGTCTCGGATGCTTCCCAGAGGATGGAGCATTGTCCAAGGAGAAAAATCATCTCGGGTACCTTCCCTGGAGGAGTCTGGGGTTCCTACCCGGAATCACAGGGCCCTAAAGCACTGGAGAAAACTCTGCGGGAGACGCCTGGGAGGAATTCTGGGTAGATCCCGCAGGACTGACCACTGTCAAGAGAGAAAAATCATATTGGGTGTCTTCCCTGGAGGAGTCTGCGGTTGCTACCCGGGATTGCAGGGCCCTAAAGCACTGGAGAAAGCTCTGCGGGAGACGCCTGGGAGGAGTTCTGGATAGATCGGCATGATGGACCACTGTCAAGAGAGAAAAATCATCTTGGCTGTCTTCCCTGGAGGAGTCTGGGGTTGCTACCTGGGATGACAGAACCCTAAACGGCGAGAAAAAAGACTCGGGGACATAGCTGCGACAAGTCTCGGATGCATCCCAGAGGATGGAGCTTTATCCAAGGAGAAAAATCATCTCGGGTATCTTCCCTGGAGGAGTCTGGGGTTGCTACCCGGGATTACAGGGACCCAAACCACCGGAAAAATGTCTGCGGGAGACGCCTGGGAGGAATCTCAGATGCATCCCAGAGATGGAGCATTGTCCAAGGAGAAAAATCAGCTCGGGTATCTTCCCTGGAGGAGTCTGGGGTTGCTACCCGGGATTACAGGGACCCAAACTACAGGAAAAATGTTTGCGGGAGACGCCTGGGAGGAATCTCAGATGCATCCCAGAAGATGGAGCTTTGTCCCAGGAGAAAAATCATCTCGGGTATCTTCCCTGGAGGAGTCTGGGGTTGCTACCCGGGATTACAGGGACCCAAACCACAGGAAAAATGTCTGCGGGAGACGCCTGGGAGGAATCTCAGATGCATCCCAGAAGATGGAGCATTGTCCAAAGAAAAAAATCATCTTGGGTATCTTCCCTGGAGGAGTCTGGGGTTGCTACCCGGGATCACAGGGCCCTAAAGCACTGGAGAAAACTCTGCGGGAGACGCCTGGGAGGAATTCTGGGTAGATCCCGCAGGATGGACCACTGTCAAGAGAGAAAAATCATATTGGGTGTCTTCCCTAGAGGAGTCTGGGGTTGCTACCTGGGATGACAGAACCATAAACCGTGAGAAAAAGACTCAGGGACATAGCTGCCACAAGTCTCGGATGCTTCCCAGAGGATGGAGCTTTGTCCAAGGAGAAAAATCATCTCGGGTATCTTCCCTGGAGGAGTCTGGGGTTGCTACCCGGGATTACAGGGACCCAAACCACAGGAAAAATGTCTGGGAGATGCCTGCGAGGAATCTCATATGCATCCCAGAAGATGGAGCTTTGTCCAAGGAGAAAAATCATCTCGGGTATCTTCCCTGGAGGAGTCTGGGGTTGCTACCCGGGATCACAGGGCCCCAAAACACCGGAATAAACACTCAGGGACATACCTGCAAGGAGTCTCGGATGCTTCCCAGAGGATGGAGCTTTGTCCAAGGAGAAAAATCATCTCAGGTATCTTCCCTGGAGGAATCTGGGATTGCTACCCAGGATGACAGGGCGCTCAACCACCGGAATAAAGACTCAGGGACATACCTGGAAGGAGTCTCGGATGCTTCCCAGAGGATGGAGCTTTGTCCAAGGAGAAAAATCATCTCGGATATCTTCCCTGGAGGAGTCTGGGGTTGCTACCCGGGATTACAGGGACCAAAACCACAGGAAAAACGTCTGCGGGAGACGCCTGGGAGGAATCTCAGATGCATCCCAGAAGATGGAGCATTGTCCAAGGAGAAAAATCATCTCGGGTATCTTCGCTGGAGGAGTCTGGGGTTGCTACCCGGGATTACAGGGCCCTAAAGCACTGGAATAAACACTCAGGGACAAAGCTGCAAGGAGTCTCGGATGCTTCCCAGAGGATGGAGCATTGTCCAAGGAGAAAAATCATCTCGGATATCTTCCCTGGAGGAGTCTGCGGTTGCTACCCGGGATCTCAGGGCCCTAAAGCACTGGAATAAACACTAAGGGACAAAGCTGCAAGGAGTCTCGGATGTTTCCCAGAGGATGGAGCTTTGTCCAAGGAGAAAAATCATCTCGGGTATCTTCCCTGGAGGAGTCTGGGGTTGCTACCTGGGATCACAGGGCCCTAAAGCACTGGAGAAAACTCTGCGGGAGACGCCTGGGAGGAGTTCTGGGTAGATCCCGCAGGACTGACCACTGTCAAGAGAGAAAAATCATATTGGGTGTCTTCCCTGGAGGAGTCTGGGGTTGCTACCTGGGATGACAGAACCCTAAACCGCGAGAAAAAAGACTCAGGGACATAGCTGCGACAAGTCTCGGATGCATCCCAGAGGATGGAGCATTGTCCAAGGAGAAAAATCATCTCGGGTATCTTTCCTGGAGGAGTCTGGGGTTGCTACCCGGGATTACAGGGAACCAAACCACAGGAAAAATGTCTGCGGGAGACATTTGGGAGGAATCTCAGATGCATCCCAGAGGATGGAGTATTGTCCAAGGAGAAAAATTATCTCGGGTATCTTCCCTGGAGGAGTCTGGGGTTGCTACCCAGGATGACAGGGTGCTAAACCACCGGAATAAAGACTCAGGGACATACCTGCAAGGAATCTAAGATGCTTCACAGAGGATGGAGATTTGTCCAAGGAGAAAAATCATCTCGGGTATCTTCCCTGGAGGAGTCTGGGGTTGCTACCCGGGATTACAGGGAACCAAACAACAGGAAAAATGTCTGCGGGAGACGCCTGGGAGGAATCTCAGATGCATCCCAGAAGATGGAGCATTGTCCAAAGAGAAAAATCATCTCGGGTATCTTTCCTGGAGGAGTCTGGGGTTGCTACCCGGGATCACAGGGAACCAAACCACAGGAAAAATGTCTGCGGGAGACGCCTGGGAGGAATCTCAGATGCATCCCAGAGGATGGAGCATTGTCCAAAGAGAAAAATCATCTCGGGTATCTTCCCTGGAGGAGTCTGGGGTTGCTACCCGGGATCACAGGGCCCTAAACACTGGAGAAAACTCTGCGGGAGACGCCTGGGAGGAGTTCTGGGTAGATCCCGCAGGACTGACCACTGTCAAGAGAGAAAAATCATATTGGGTGTCTTCCCTGGAGGAGTCTGGGGTTGCTACCCGGGATCACAGGGCCCAAAAGCACCGGAATAAACAATCAGGAAAAAGCTGCAAGGAGTCTCGGATGCTTCCCAGAGAATGAAGCATTGTCTAAGGAGAAAAATCATCTCGGGTATCTTCCCTGGAGGAGTCTGGGGTTGCTACCCGGGATTACAGGGACCCAAACCACAGCAAAAATGTCTGCGGGAGACGCCTGGGAGGAATCTCAGATGCATCCGAGAAGATGGAGCATTGTCCAAGGAGAAAAATCATCTCGGGTATCTTTCCTGGAGGAGTCTGGGGTTGCTACCCGGGATTACAGGGAACCAAACCACAGGAAAAATGTCTGCGGGAGACGCCTGGGAGGAATCTCAGATGCATCCCAGAGGATGGAGCATTGTCCAAAGAGAAAAATCATCTCGGGTATCTTCCCTGGAGGAGTCTGGGGTTGCTACCCGGGATCACAGGGCCCTAAAGCACTGGAATAAACACTCAGGGACAAAGCTGTAAGGAGTCTCGGATGCTTCCCAGAGGATGGAGCATTGTCCAAGGAGAAAAATCATCTCGGGTATCTTCCCTGGAGGAGTCTGGGGTTGCTACCCGGGATCACAGGGCCCTAAAGCACTGGAGAAAACTCTGCGGGAGACGCCTGGGAGGAATTCTGGGTAGATCCCGCAGGATGGACCACTGTCAAGAGAGAAAAATCATATTGGGTGTCTTCCCTGGAGGAGTCTGGGGTTGCTACCTGGGATGACAGAACCATAAACCGTGAGAAAAAGACTCAGGGACATAGCTGCCACAAGTCTCGGATGCTTCCCAGAGGATGGAGCTTTGTCCAAGGAGAAAAATCATCTCGGGTATCTTCCCTGGAGGAGTCTGGGGTTGCTACCCGGGATTACAGGGACCCAAACCACAGGAAAAATGTCTGGGAGATGCCTGGGAGGAATCTCATATGCATCCCAGAAGATGGAGCTTTGTCCCAGGAGAAAAATCATCTCGGGTATCTTCCCTGGAGGAGTCTGGGGTTGCTACCCGGGATCACAGGGCCCCAAAACACCGGAATAAACACTCAGGGACATACCTGCAAGGAGTCTCGGATGCTTCCCAGAGGATGGAGCATTGTCCAAGGAGAAAAATCATCTCGGGTATATTCCCTGGAGGAGTCTGGGGTTGCTACCCAGGATGACAGGGCGCTAAACCACCGGAATAAGGACTCAGGGACATACCTGGAAGGAGTCTCGGATGCTTCCCAGAGGATGGAGCTTTGTCCAAGGAGAAAAATCATCTCGGGTATCTTCCCTGGAGGAGTCTGGGGTTGCTACCCGGGATCACAGGGCCCCAAAACACCGGAATAAACAATCAGGGACATACCTGCAAGGAGTCTCGGATGCTTCCCAGAGGATGGAGCTTTGTCCAAGGAGAAAAATCATCTCGGGTATATTCCCTGGAGGAGTCTCGGGTTGCTACCCGGGATTACAGGGAACCAAACCACAGGAAAAATGTCTGCGGGAGACGCCTGGGAGGAATCTCAGATGCATCCCAGAAGATGGAGCATTGTCCAAGGAGAAAAATCATCTCGGGTATCTTTCCTGGAGGAGTCTGGGGTTGCTACCCGGGATTACAGGGAACCAAACCACAGGAAAAATGTCTGCGGGAGATGCCTGGGAGGAATCTCAGATGCATCCCAGAGGATGGAGCATTGTCCAAAGAGAAAAATCATCTCGGGTATCTTCCCTGGAGGAGTCTGGGGTTGCTACCCGGGATCACAGGGCCCTAAACCCCAGGAAGAAAACACTCAGAAACAGAGCTGGGAGGAGTCTCGGGTGCATCCCGCAGGATGGACAATAGTCCAAGGAGAAAAATCAACTTGGGTATCTTCCACGGAGGAGTCTGGGGTTGCTACCCGGGATGACAGGGCCCAAAAGCACCGGAATAAACACTCAGGGACATACCTGCAAGGAGTCCCGGATGCTTCCCAGAGGATGGAGCATTGTCCAAGGAGAAAAATCATCTCGGGTATCTTCCCTGGAGGAGTCTGGGGTTGCTACCCGGGATTACAGGGAACCAAACCACAGGAAAAATGTCTGCGGGAGATGCCTGGGAGGAATCTCAGATGCATCCCAGAGGATGGAGCATTGTCCAAAGAGAAAAATCATCTTGGGTATCTTCCCTGGAGGAGTCTGGGGTTGCTACCCGGGATCACAGGGCCCTAAACCCCAGGAAGAAAACACTCAGAAACAGAGCTGGGAGGAGTCTCGGGTGCATCCCGCAGGATGGACAATAGTCCAAGGAGAAAAATCAACTTGGGTATCTTCCACGGAGGAGTCTCGGGTTGCTACCCGGGATTACAGGGAAGAAAACCACAGGAAAAATGTCTGCGGGAGACGCCTGGGAGGAATCTCAGATGCATCCCAGAAGATGGAGCATTGTCCAAGGAGAAAAATCATCTCGGGTATCTACCCTGGAGGAGTCTGGGGTTGCTACCCGGGATCACAGGGCCCTAAAGCACTGGAGAAAACTCTGCGGGAGACGCCTGGGAGGAATTCTGGGTAGATCCCGCAGGATGGACCACTGTCAAGAGAGAAAAATCATATTGGGTGTCTTCCCTGGAGGAGTCTGGGGTTGCTACCTGGGATGACAGAACCATAAACCGTGAGAAAAAGACTCAGGGACATAGCTGCCACAAGTCTCGGATGCATCCCAGGGGATGGAGCTTTGTCCAAGGAGAAAAATCATCTCGGGTATCTTCCCTGGAGGAGTCTGGGGTTGCTACCCGGGATTACAGGGACCCAAAACACTGGAATAAACACTCAGGGACATACCTGCAAGGAGTCTCGGATGCTTCCCAGAGAATGGAGCATTGTCTAAGGAGAAAAATCATCTCGGGTATCTTCCCTGGAGGAGTCTGGGGTTGCTACCCGGGATTACAGGGACCCAAACCACAGGAAAAATGTCTGCGGGAGACGCCTGGGAGGAATCTCAGATGCATCCCAGAAGATGGAGCATTGTCCAAGGAGAAAAATCATCTCGGGTATCTTCCCTGGAGGAGTCTGGGGTTGCTACCCAGGATGACAGGGCGCTAAACCACCGGAATAAAGACTCAGGTACATACCTGCAAGGAGTCTAAGATGCTTCCCAGAGGATGGAGCTTTGTCCAAGGAGAAAAATCATCTCGGGTATCTTCACTGGAGGAGTCTGGTGTTGCTACCCGGGATCACAGGGCCCAAAAGCACTGGGATAAACACGCAGGGACAAAGCTGCAAGGAGTCTCGGATGCTTCCCAGAGGATGGAGCATTGTCCAAGGAGAAAAATCATCTCGGGTACCTTCCCTGGAGGAGTCTGGGGTTCCTACCCGGAATCACAGGGCCCTAAAGCACTGGAGAAAACTCTGCGGGAGACGCCTGGGAGGAATTCTGGGTAGATCCCGCAGGACTGACCACTGTCAAGAGAGAAAAATCATATTGGGTGTCTTCCCTGGAGGAGTCTGCGGTTGCTACCCGGGATTGCAGGGCCCTAAAGCACTGGAGAAAGCTCTGCGGGAGACGCCTGGGAGGAGTTCTGGATAGATCGGCATGATGGACCACTGTCAAGAGAGAAAAATCATCTTGGCTGTCTTCCCTGGAGGAGTCTGGGGTTGCTACCTGGGATGACAGAACCCTAAACGGCGAGAAAAAAGACTCGGGGACATAGCTGCGACAAGTCTCGGATGCATCCCAGAGGATGGAGCTTTATCCAAGGAGAAAAATCATCTCGGGTATCTTCCCTGGAGGAGTCTGGGGTTGCTACCCGGGATTACAGGGACCCAAACCACCGGAAAAATGTCTGCGGGAGACGCCTGGGAGGAATCTCAGATGCATCCCAGAGATGGAGCATTGTCCAAGGAGAAAAATCAGCTCGGGTATCTTCCCTGGAGGAGTCTGGGGTTGCTACCCGGGATTACAGGGACCCAAACTACAGGAAAAATGTTTGCGGGAGACGCCTGGGAGGAATCTCAGATGCATCCCAGAAGATGGAGCTTTGTCCCAGGAGAAAAATCATCTCGGGTATCTTCCCTGGAGGAGTCTGGGGTTGCTACCCGGGATTACAGGGACCCAAACCACAGGAAAAATGTCTGCGGGAGACGCCTGGGAGGAATCTCAGATGCATCCCAGAAGATGGAGCATTGTCCAAAGAAAAAAATCATCTCGGGTATCTTCCCTGGAGGAGTCTGGGGTTGCTACCCGGGATCACAGGGCCCTAAAGCACTGGAGAAAACTCTGCGGGAGACGCCTGGGAGGAATTCTGGGTAGATCCCGCAGGATGGACCACTGTCAAGAGAGAAAAATCATATTGGGTGTCTTCCCTAGAGGAGTCTGGGGTTGCTACCTGGGATGACAGAACCATAAACCGTGAGAAAAAGACTCAGGGACATAGCTGCCACAAGTCTCGGATGCTTCCCAGAGGATGGAGCTTTGTCCAAGGAGAAAAATCATCTCGGGTATCTTCCCTGGAGGAGTCTGGGGTTGCTACCCGGGATTACAGGGACCCAAACCACAGGAAAAATGTCTGGGAGATGCCTGCGAGGAATCTCATATGCATCCCAGAAGATGGAGCTTTGTCCAAGGAGAAAAATCATCTCGGGTATCTTCCTGGAGGAGTCTGGGGTTGCTACCCGGGATCACAGGGCCCCAAAACACCGGAATAAACACTCAGGGACATACCTGCAAGGAGTCTCGGATGCTTCCCAGAGGATGGAGCTTTGTCCAAGGAGAAAAATCATCTCAGGTATCTTCCCTGGAGGAATCTGGGATTGCTACCCAGGATGACAGGGCGCTCAACCACCGGAATAAAGACTCAGGGACATACCTGGAAGGAGTCTCGGATGCTTCCCAGAGGATGGAGCTTTGTCCAAGGAGAAAAATCATCTCGGATATCTTCCCTGGAGGAGTCTGGGGTTGCTACCCGGGATTACAGGGACCAAAACCACAGGAAAAACGTCTGCGGGAGACGCCTGGGAGGAATCTCAGATGCATCCCAGAAGATGGAGCATTGTCCAAGGAGAAAAATCATCTCGGGTATCTTCGCTGGAGGAGTCTGGGGTTGCTACCCGGGATCACAGGGCCCTAAAGCACTGGAATAAACACTCAGGGACAAAGCTGCAAGGAGTCTCGGATGCTTCCCAGAGGATGGAGCTTTGTCCAAGGAGAAAAATCATCTCGGGTATCTTCCCTGGAGGAGTCTGGGGTTGCTACCTGGGATCACAGGGCCCTAAAGCACTGGAGAAAACTCTGCGGGAGACGCCTGGGAGGAGTTCTGGGTAGATCCCGCAGGACTGACCACTGTCAAGAGAGAAAAATCATATTGGGTGTCTTCCCTGGAGGAGTCTGGGGTTGCTACCTGGGATGACAGAACCCTAAACCGCGAGAAAAAAGACTCAGGGACATAGCTGCGACAAGTCTCGGATGCATCCCAGAGGATGGAGCATTGTCCAAGGAGAAAAATCATCTCGGGTATCTTTCCTGGAGGAGTCTGGGGTTGCTACCCGGGATTACAGGGAACCAAACCACAGGAAAAATGTCTGCGGGAGACATTTGGGAGGAATCTCAGATGCATCCCAGAGGATGGAGTATTGTCCAAGCAGAAAAATTATCTCGGGTATCTTCCCTGGAGGAGTCTGGGGTTGCTACCCAGGATGACAGGGTGCTAAACCACCGGAATAAAGACTCAGGGACATACCTGCAAGGAATCTAAGATGCTTCACAGAGGATGGAGATTTGTCCAAGGAGAAAAATCATCTCGGGTATCTTCCCTGGAGGAGTCTGGGGTTGCTACCCGGGATTACAGGGAACCAAACAACAGGAAAAATGTCTGCGGGAGACGCCTGGGAGGAATCTCAGATGCATCCCAGAAGATGGAGCATTGTCCAAAGAGAAAAATCATCTCGGGTATCTTTCCTGGAGGAGTCTGGGGTTGCTACCCGGGATCACAGGGAACCAAACCACAGGAAAAATGTCTGCGGGAGACGCCTGGGAGGAATCTCAGATGCATCCCAGAGGATGGAGCATTGTCCAAAGAGAAAAATCATCTCGGGTATCTTCCCTGGAGGAGTCTGGGGTTGCTACCCGGGATCACAGGGCCCTAAACACTGGAGAAAACTCTGCGGGAGACGCCTGGGAGGAGTTCTGGGTAGATCCCGCAGGACTGACCACTGTCAAGAGAGAAAAATCATATTGGGTGTCTTCCCTGGAGGAGTCTGGGGTTGCTACCCGGGATCACAGGGCCCAAAAGCACCGGAATAAACAATCAGGAAAAAGCTGCAAGGAGTCTCGGATGCTTCCCAGAGAATGAAGCATTGTCTAAGGAGAAAAATCATCTCGGGTATCTTCCCTGGAGGAGTCTGGGGTTGCTACCCGGGATTACAGGGACCCAAACCACAGCAAAAATGTCTGCGGGAGACGCCTGGGAGGAATCTCAGATGCATCCGAGAAGATGGAGCATTGTCCAAGGAGAAAAATCATCTCGGGTATCTTTCCTGGAGGAGTCTGGGGTTGCTACCCGGGATTACAGGGAACCAAACCACAGGAAAAATGTCTGCGGGAGACGCCTGGGAGGAATCTCAGATGCATCCCAGAGGATGGAGCATTGTCCAAAGAGAAAAATCATCTCGGGTATCTTCCCTGGAGGAGTCTGGGGTTGCTACCCGGGATCACAGGGCCCTAAAGCACTGGAATAAACACTCAGGGACAAAGCTGTAAGGAGTCTCGGATGCTTCCCAGAGGATGGAGCATTGTCCAAGGAGAAAAATCATCTCGGGTATCTTCCCTGGAGGAGTCTGGGGTTGCTACCCGGGATCACAGGGCCCTAAAGCACTGGAGAAAACTCTGCGGGAGACGCCTGGGAGGAATTCTGGGTAGATCCCGCAGGATGGACCACTGTCAAGAGAGAAAAATCATATTGGGTGTCTTCCCTGGAGGAGTCTGGGGTTGCTACCTGGGATGACAGAACCATAAACCGTGAGAAAAAGACTCAGGGACATAGCTGCCACAAGTCTCGGATGCTTCCCAGAGGATGGAGCTTTGTCCAAGGAGAAAAATCATCTCGGGTATCTTCCCTGGAGGAGTCTGGGGTTGCTACCCGGGATTACAGGGACCCAAACCACAGGAAAAATGTCTGGGAGATGCCTGGGAGGAATCTCATATGCATCCCAGAAGATGGAGCTTTGTCCCAGGAGAAAAATCATCTCGGGTATCTTCCCTGGAGGAGTCTGGGGTTGCTACCCGGGATCACAGGGCCCCAAAACACCGGAATAAACACTCAGGGACATACCTGCAAGGAGTCTCGGATGCTTCCCAGAGGATGGAGCATTGTCCAAGGAGAAAAATCATCTCGGGTATATTCCCTGGAGGAGTCTGGGGTTGCTACCCAGGATGACAGGGCGCTAAACCACCGGAATAAGGACTCAGGGACATACCTGGAAGGAGTCTCGGATGCTTCCCAGAGGATGGAGCTTTGTCCAAGGAGAAAAATCATCTCGGGTATCTTCCCTGGAGGAGTCTGGGGTTGCTACCCGGGATCACAGGGCCCCAAAACACCGGAATAAACAATCAGGGACATACCTGCAAGGAGTCTCGGATGCTTCCCAGAGGATGGAGCTTTGTCCAAGGAGAAAAATCATCTCGGGTATATTCCCTGGAGGAGTCTCGGGTTGCTACCCGGGATTACAGGGAACCAAACCACAGGAAAAATGTCTGCGGGAGACGCCTGGGAGGAATCTCAGATGCATCCCAGAAGATGGAGCATTGTCCAAGGAGAAAAATCATCTCGGGTATCTTTCCTGGAGGAGTCTGGGGTTGCTACCCGGGATTACAGGGAACCAAACCACAGGAAAAATGTCTGCGGGAGATGCCTGGGAGGAATCTCAGATGCATCCCAGAGGATGGAGCATTGTCCAAAGAGAAAAATCATCTCGGGTATCTTCCCTGGAGGAGTCTGGGGTTGCTACCCGGGATCACAGGGCCCTAAACCCCAGGAAGAAAACACTCAGAAACAGAGCTGGGAGGAGTCTCGGGTGCATCCCGCAGGATGGACAATAGTCCAAGGAGAAAAATCAACTTGGGTATCTTCCACGGAGGAGTCTGGGGTTGCTACCCGGGATGACAGGGCCCAAAAGCACCGGAATAAACACTCAGGGACATACCTGCAAGGAGTCCCGGATGCTTCCCAGAGGATGGAGCATTGTCCAAGGAGAAAAATCATCTCGGGTATCTTCCCTGGAGGAGTCTGGGGTTGCTACCCGGGATTACAGGGAACCAAACCACAGGAAAAATGTCTGCGGGAGATGCCTGGGAGGAATCTCAGATGCATCCCAGAGGATGGAGCATTGTCCAAAGAGAAAAATCATCTTGGGTATCTTCCCTGGAGGAGTCTGGGGTTGCTACCCGGGATCACAGGGCCCTAAACCCCAGGAAGAAAACACTCAGAAACAGAGCTGGGAGGAGTCTCGGGTGCATCCCGCAGGATGGACAATAGTCCAAGGAGAAAAATCAACTTGGGTATCTTCCACGGAGGAGTCTGGGGTTGCTACCCGGGATGACAGGGCCCAAAAGCACCGGAATAAACACTCAGGGAAAAAGCTGCAAGGAGTCTTGGATGCTTCCCAGAGGATGGAGCATTGTCCAAGGAGAAAAATCATCTCGGGTATCTTCCCTGGAGGAGTCTGGGGTTGCTACCCGGGATCACAGGGCCCTAAAGCACTGGAGAAAACTCTGCGGGAGACGCCTGGGAGGAATTCTGGGTAGATCCCGCAGGATGGACCACTGTGAAGAGTGAAAAATCATATTGGGTGTCTTGCCTGGAGGAGTCTGGGGTTGGTACCTGGGATGACAGAACCGTAAACCGTGACAAAAAAGACTCAGGGACATAGCTGCGACAAGTCTCGGATGCACCCCAGAGGATGGAGCATTGTCCAAGGAGAAAAATGATCCCGGATATCTTTCCTGGAGGAGTCTGGGGTTGCTACCCGGGATTAAAGGGACCCAAACCACGGGAAAAATGTCTGCGGGAGACGCCTGGGAGGAATCTCAGATGCATCCCAGAAGATGGAGCATTGTCCAAGGAGAAAAATCATCTCGGGTGTCTTCCCTGGAGGAGTCTGGGGTTGCTACCCGGGATCACAGGGCCCTAAAGCACTGGAATAAACACTCAGGGACAAAGCTGTAAGGAGTCTCGGATGCTTCCCAGAGGATGGAGCATTGTCCAAAGAGAAAAATCATCTCGGGTATCTTCCCTGGAGGAGTCTGGGGTTGCTACCCGGGATCACAGGGCCCCAAAACACCGGAATAAACACTCAGGGACATACCTGCAAGGAGTCTCGGATGCTTCCCAGAGAATGGAGCATTGTCTAAGGAGAAAAATCATCTCGGGTATCTTCCCTGGAGGAGTCTGGGGTTGCTACCCGGGATTACAGGGAATCAAACCACAGGAAAAATGTCTGCAGGAGACGCCTGGGAGGAATCTCAGATGCATCCCAGAGGATGGAGCATTGTCCAAAGAGAAAAATCATCTCGGGTATCTTCCCTGGAGGAGTCTGGGGTTGCTACCCGGGATCACAGGGCCCTAAACCCCAGGAAGAAAACACTCAGAAACAGAGCTGGGAGGAGTCTCGGGTGCATCCCGCAGGATGGACAATAGTCCAAGGAGAAAAATCAACTTCGGTATCTTCCACGGAGGAGTCTGGGGTTGCTACCCGGGATGACAGGGCCCAAAAGCACCGGAATAAACACTCAGGGAAAAAGCTGCAAGGAGTCTTGGATGCTTCCCAGAGGATGGAGCATTGTCCAAGGAGAAAAATCATCTCGGGTATCTTCCCTGGAGGAGTCTGGGGTTGCTACCCGGGATCACAGGGCCCCAAAACACCGGAATAAAGACTCAGGGACATACCTGCAAGGAGTTTCGGATGCTTCCCAGAGGATGGAGCTTTGTCCAAGGAGAAAAATCATCTCGGGTATCTTCCCTGGAGGAGTCTGGGGTTGCTACCCGGGATCACAGGGCCCTAAAGCACTTGAGAAAACTCTGCGGGAGACGCCTGGGAGGAATTCTGGGTAGATCCCGTAGGATGGACCACTGTCAAGAGAGAAAAATCATATTGGGTGTCTTCCCTGGAGGAGTCTGGGGTTGCTACCTGGGATGACAAAAACATAAACCGTGAGAAAAAGACTCAGGGACATAGCTGCGACAAGTCTCGGATGCATCCCAGAGGATGGAGCTTTGTCCAAGGAGAAAAATCGTCTCGGGTATCTTCCCTGGAGGAGTCTGGGGTTGCTACCCGGGATTACAGGGACACAAACCACAGGAAAAATGTTTGCGGGAGACGCCTGGGAGGAATCTCAGATGCATCCCAGAAGACGGAGAATTGTCCAAGGAGAAAAATCATCTCGGGTATCTTTCCTGGAGGAGTCTGGGGTTCCTACCCGGGATTACAGGGAACCAAACCACAGGAAAAATGTCTGCGGGAGATGCCTGGGAGGAATCTCAGATGCATCCCAGAGGATGGAGCATTGTCCAAAGAAAAAAATCATCTCGGGTATCTTCCCTGGAGGACTCTGGGGTTGCTACCCGGGATCACAGGGCCCTAAACCCCAGGAAGAAAACACTCAGAAACAGAGCTGGGAGGAGTCTCGGGTGCATCCCGCAGGATGGACAATAGTCCAAGGAGAAAAATCAACTTGGGTATCTTCCACGGAGGAGTCTGGGGTTGCTACCCGGGATGACAGGGCCCAAAAGCACCGGAATAAACACTCAGGGAAAAAGCTGCAAGGAGTCTTGGATGCTTCCCAGAGGATGGAGCATTGTCCAAGGAGAAAAATCATCTCGGGTATCTTCCCTGGAGGAGTCTGGGGTTGCTACCCGGGATCACAGGGCCCCAAAACACCGAAATAAAGACTCAGGGACATACCTGCAAGGAGTTTCGGATGCTTCCCAGAGGATGGAGCTTTGTCCAAGGAGAAAAATTATCTCGGGTATCTTCCCTGGAGGAGTCTGGGGTTGCTACCCGGGATCACAGGGCCCTAAAGCACTGGAGAAAACTCTGCGGGAGACGCCTGGGAGGAATTCTGGGTAGATCCCGCAGGATGGACCACTGTCAAGAGAGAAAAATCATATTGGGTGTCTTCCCTGGAGGAGTCTGGGGTTGCTACCTGGGATGACAAAAACATAAACCGTGAGAAAAAGACTCAGGGACATAGCTGCGACAAGTCTCGGATGCATCCCAGAGGATGGAGCTTTGTCCAAGGAGAAAAATCGTCTCGGGTATCTTCCCTGGAGGAGTCTGGGGTTGCTACCCGGGATTACAGGGACCCAAACCACAGGAAAAATGTTTGCGGGAGACGCCTGGGAGGAATCTCAGATGCATCCCAGAAGACGGAGAATTGTCCAAGGAGAAAAATCATCTCGGGTATCTTCCCTGGAGGAGTCTGGGGTTGCTACCCGGGATTACAGGGACCCAAACCACAGGAAAAATGTCTGCGGGAGACGCCTGGGAGGAATCTCAGATGTATCCCAGAAGATGGAGCATTGTCCAAGGAGAAAAATCATCTCGGGTATCTTCCCTGGAGGAGTCTGGGGTTGCTACCCGGGATCACAGGGCCCTAAAGCACTGGAGAAAACTCTGCGGGAGACGCCTGGGAGGAATTCTGGGTAGATCCCGCAGGATGGACCACTGTCAAGAGGAAAAATCATATTGGGTGTCTTGCCTGGAGGAGTCTGGGGTTGCTACCTGGGATGACAGAACCATAAACCGTGAGAAAAAAGACTCAGGGACATAGCTGCGACAAGTCTCGGATGCATCCCAGCGGATGGAGCTTTGTCCAAGGAGAAAATTCATCTCGGGTATCTTCCCTGGAGGAGTCTGGGATTGCTACCCAGGATGACAGGGCGCTCAACCACCGGAATAAACACTCAGGGACATACCTGCAAGGAGTCTCGGATGCTTCCCAGAGGATGGAGCTTTGTCCAAGGAGAAAAATCATCTCGGGTATCTTCCCTGGAGGAGTCTGGGGTTGCTACCCGGGATCACAGGGCCCCAAAACACCGGAATAAACAATCAGGGACATACCTGCAAGGAGTCTCGGATGCTTCCCAGAGGATGGAGCATTGTCTAAGGAGAAAAATCATCTCGGGTATCTTCCCTGGAGGAGTCTGGGGTTGCTACCCGGGATTACAGGGACCCAAAACACAGGAAAAATGTCTGCGGGAGACGCCTGGGAGGAATCTCAGATGCATCCCAGAAGATGGAGCATTGTCCAAGGAGAAAAATCATCTCGGGTATCTTTCCTGGAGGAGTCTGGGGTTGCTACCCGGGATTACAGGGAACCAAACCACAGGAAAAATGTCTGCGGGAGATGCCTGGGAGGAATCTCAGATGCATCCCAGAGGATGGAGCATTGTCCAAAGAGAAAAATCATCTCGGGTATCTTCCCTGGAGGAGTCTGGGGTTGCTACCCGGGATCACAGGGCCCTAAACCCCAGGAAGAAAACACTCAGAAACAGAGCTGGGAGGAGTCTCGGGTGCATCCCGCAGGATGGACAATAGTCCAAGGAGAAAAATCAACTTGGGTATCTTCCACGGAGGAGTCTGGGGTTGCTACCCGGGATGACAGGGCCCAAAAGCACCGGAATAAACACTCAGGGAAAAAGCTGCAAGGAGTCCCGGATGCTTCCCAGAGGATGGAGCATTGTCCAAGGAGAAAAATCATCTCGGGTATCTTCCCTGGAGGAGTCTGGGGTTGCTACCCGGGATTACAGGGAACCAAACCACAGGAAAAATGTCTGCGGGAGATGCCTGGGAGGAATCTCAGATGCATCCCAGAGGATGGAGCATTGTCCAAAGAGAAAAATCATCTCGGGTATCTTCCCTGGAGGAGTCTGGGGTTGCTACCCGGGATCACAGGGCCCTAAACCCCAGGAAGAAAACACTCAGAAACAGAGCTGGGAGGAGTCTCGGGTGCATCCCGCAGGATGGACAATAGTCCAAGGAGAAAAATCAACTTGGGTATCTTCCATGGAAGAGTCTGGGGTTGCTACCCGGGATGACAGGGCCCAAAAGCACCGGAATAAACACTCAGGGAAAAAGCTGCAAGGAGTCTTGGATGCTTCCCAGAGGATGGAGCATTCTCCAAGGAGAAAAATCATCTCGGGTATCTTCCCTGGAGGAGTCTGGGGTTGCTACCCGGGATCACAGGGCCCTAAAGCACTGGAGAAAACTCTGCGGGAGACGCCTGGGAGGAATTCTGGGTAGATCCCGCAGGATGGACCACTGTCAAGAGAGAAAAATCATATTGGGTGTCTTCCCTGGAGGAGTCTGGGGTTGCTACCTGGGATGACAGAACCATAAACCGTGAGAAAAAGACTCAGGGACATAGCTGCGACAAGTCTCGGATGCAGCCCAGAGGATGGAGCTTTGTCCAAGGAGAAAAATCATCTCGGGTATCTTCCCTGGAGGAGTCTGGGGTTGCTACCCGGGATTACAGGGACCCAAACCACAGGAAAAAAGTCTGCGGGAGACGCCTGGGAGGAATCTCAGATGCATCCCAGAAGATGGAGCATTGTCCAAGGAGAAAAATCATCTCGGGTATCTTCCCTGGAGGAGTCTGGGGTTGCTACCCGGGATCACAGGGCCCTAAAGCACTGGAGAAAACTCTGCGGGAGACGCCTGGGAGGAATTCTGGGTAGATCCCGCAGGATGGACCACTGTCAAGAGAGAAAAATCATATTGGGTGTCTTCCCTGGAGGAGTCTGGGGTTGCTACCTGGGATGACAGAACCCTAAACCGTGAGAAAAAAGACGCAGGGACATAGCTGCCACAAGCCTCGGATGCATCCCAGCGGATGGAGCTTTGTCCAAGGAGAAAAATCATCTCGGGTATCTTCCCTGGAGGAGTCTGGGGTTGCTACCCGGGATTACAGGGAACCAAACCACAGGAGAAATGTCTGGGAAATGCCTGGGAGGAATCTCATATGCATCCCAGAAGATGGAGCTTTGTCCCAGGAGAAAAATCATCTCGGGTATCTTCCCTGGAGGAGTCTGGGGTTGCTACCCGGGATCACAGGGCCCCAAAACACCGGAATAAAGACTCAGGGACATACCTGCAAGGAGTCTCGGATGCTTCCCAGAGGATGGAGCTTTGTCCAAGGAGAAAATTCATCTCGGGTATCTTCCCTGGAGGAGTCTGGGGTTGTAACCCGGGATTACAGGGACCCAAAACACAGGAAAAATGTCTGCGGGAGACGCCTGGGAGGAATCTCAGATGCATCCCAGAACATGGAGCATTGTCCAAGGTCAAAAATCATCTCGGGTATCTTTCCTGGAGGAGTCTGGGGTTGCTACCCGGGATTACAGGGAACCAAACCACAGGAAAAATGTCTGCAGGAGACGCCTGGGAGGAATCTCAGATGCATCCCAGAGGATGGAGCATTGTCCAAAGAGAAAAATCATCTCGGGTATCTTCCCTGGAGGAGTCTGGGGTTGCTACCCGGATCACAGGGCCCTAAACCCCAGGAAGAAAACACTCAGAAACAGAGCTGGGAGGAGTCTCGGGTGCATCCCGCAGGATGGACAATAGTCCAAGGAGAAAAATCAACTTGGGTATCTTCCACGGAGGAGTCTGGGGTTGCTACCCGGGATGACAGGGCCCAAAAGCACCGGAATAAACACTCAGGGAAAAAGCTGCAAGGAGTCTCGGATGCTTCCCAGAGGATGGAGCATTGTCCAAGGAGAAAAATCATCTCGGGTATCTTCCCTGGAGGAGTCTGGGGTTGCTACCCGGGATCACAGGGCCCCAAAACACCGGAATAAACACTCAGGGACATACCTGCAAGGAGTCTCGGATGCTTCCCAGAGGATGGAGCTTTGTCCAAGGAGAAAAATCATCTCGGGTATCTTCCCTGGAGGAGTCTGGGGTTGCTACCCGGGATTACAGGGACCGAAACCACAGGAAAAATGTTTGCGGGAGACACCTGGGAGGAATCTCAGATGCATCCCAGAAGATGGAGCATTGTCCAAGGAGAAAAATCATCTCGGGTATCTTCCCTGGAGGAGTCTGGGGTTGCTACCCGGGATCACAGGGCCCCAAAACAGCGGAATAAACACTCAGGGACATACCTGCAAGGAGTCTCGGATGCTTCCCAGAGAATGGAGCATTGTCTAAGGAGAAAAATCATCTCGGGTATATTCCCTGGAGGAGTCTGGGGTTGCTACCCGGGATTACAGGGAACCAAACCACAGGAAAAATGTCTGCGGGAGACGCCTGGGAGGAATCTCAGATGCATCCCAGAGGATGGAGCATTGTCCAAAGAGAAAAATCATCTCGGGTATCTTCCCTTGAGGAGTCTGGGGTTGCTACCCGGGATCACAGAGCCCTAAACCCCAGGAAGAAAACACTCAGAAACAGAGCTGGGAGGAGTCTCGGGTGCATCCCGCAGGATGGACAATAGTCCAAGGAGAAAAATCAACTTGGGTATCTTCCACGGAGGAGTCTGGGGTTGCTACCCGGGATGACAGGGCCCAAAAGCACCGGAATAAACACTCAGGGAAAAAGCTGCAAGGAGTCTCAGATGCATCCCAGAGGATGGAGCATTGTCCAAGGAGAAAAATCATCTCGGGTATCTTCCCTGGAGGAGTCTGGGGTTGCTACCCGGGATCACAGGGCCCCAAAACACCGAAATAAAGACTCAGGGACATACCTGCAAGGAGTCTCGGATGCTTCCCAGAGGATGGAGCTTTGTCCAAGGAGAAAATTCATCTCGGGTATCTTCCCTAGAGGAGTCTGGGGTTGCTACCCGGGATTACAGGGAACCAAACCACAGGAAAAATGTCTGCGGGAGACGCCTGGGAGGAATCTCAGATGCATCCCAGAGGATGGAGCATTGTCCAAAGAGAAAAATCATCTCGGGTATCTTCCCTGGAGGAGTCTGGGGTTGCTACCCGGGATCACAGGGCCCTAAACCCCAGGAAGAAAACACTCAGAAACAGAGCTGGGAGGAGTCTCGGGTGCATCCCGCAGGATGGACAATAGTCCAAGGAGAAAAATCAACTTGGGTATCTTCCACGGAGGAGTCTGGGGTTGCTACCCGGGATGACAGGGCCCAAAAGCACCGGAATAAACACTCAGGGAAAAAGCTGCAAGGAGTCCCGGATGCTTCCCAGAGGATGGAGCATTGTCCAAGGAGAAAAATCATCTCGGGTATCTTCCCTGGAGGAGTCTGGGGTTGCTACCCGGGATTACAGGGAACCAAACCACAGGAAAAATGTCTGCGGGAGATGCCTGGGAGGAATCTCAGATGCATCCCAGAGGATGGAGCATTGTCCAAAGAGAAAAATCATCTCGGGTATCTTCCCTGGAGGAGTCTGGGGTTGCTACCCGGGATCACAGGGCCCTAAACCCCAGGAAGAAAACACTCAGAAACAGAGCTGGGAGGAGTCTCGGGTGCATCCCGCAGGATGGACAATAGTCCAAGGAGAAAAATCAACTTGGGTATCTTCCATGGAAGAGTCTGGGGTTGCTACCCGGGATGACAGGGCCCAAAAGCACCGGAATAAACACTCAGGGAAAAAGCTGCAAGGAGTCTTGGATGCTTCCCAGAGGATGGAGCATTCTCCAAGGAGAAAAATCATCTCGGGTATCTTCCCTGGAGGAGTCTGGGGTTGCTACCCGGGATCACAGGGCCCTAAAGCACTGGAGAAAACTCTGCGGGAGACGCCTGGGAGGAATTCTGGGTAGATCCCGCAGGATGGACCACTGTCAAGAGAGAAAAATCATATTGGGTGTCTTCCCTGGAGGAGTCTGGGGTTGCTACCTGGGATGACAGAACCATAAACCGTGAGAAAAAGACTCAGGGACATAGCTGCGACAAGTCTCGGATGCAGCCCAGAGGATGGAGCTTTGTCCAAGGAGAAAAATCATCTCGGGTATCTTCCCTGGAGGAGTCTGGGGTTGCTACCCGGGATTACAGGGACCCAAACCACAGGAAAAAAGTCTGCGGGAGACGCCTGGGAGGAATCTCAGATGCATCCCAGAAGATGGAGCATTGTCCAAGGAGAAAAATCATCTCGGGTATCTTCCCTGGAGGAGTCTGGGGTTGCTACCCGGGATCACAGGGCCCTAAAGCACTGGAGAAAACTCTGCGGGAGACGCCTGGGAGGAATTCTGGGTAGATCCCGCAGGATGGACCACTGTCAAGAGAGAAAAATCATATTGGGTGTCTTCCCTGGAGGAGTCTGGGGTTGCTACCTGGGATGACAGAACCCTAAACCGTGAGAAAAAAGACTCAGGGACATAGCTGCCACAAGTCTCGGATGCATCCCAGCGGATGGAGCTTTGTCCAAGGAGAAAAATCATCTCGGGTATCTTCCCTGGAGGAGTCTGGGGTTGCTACCCGGGATTACAGGGAACCAAACCACAGGAGAAATGTCTGGGAAATGCCTGGGAGGAATCTCATATGCATCCCAGAAGATGGAGCTTTGTCCCAGGAGAAAAATCATCTCGGGTATCTTCCCTGGAGGAGTCTGGGGTTGCTACCCGGGATCACAGGGCCACAAAACACCGGAATAAAGACTCAGGGACATACCTGCAAGGAGTCTCGGATGCTTCCCAGAGGATGGAGCTTTGTCCAAGGAGAAAATTCATCTCGGGTATCTTCCCTGGAGGAGTCTGGGGTTGTAACCCGGGATTACAGGGACCCAAAACACAGGAAAAATGTCTGCGGGAGACGCCTGGGAGGAATCTCAGATGCATCCCAGAACATGGAGCATTGTCCAAGGTCAAAAATCATCTCGGGTATCTTTCCTGGAGGAGTCTGGGGTTGCTACCCGGGATTACAGGGAACCAAACCACAGGAAAAATGTCTGCAGGAGACGCCTGGGAGGAATCTCAGATGCATCCCAGAGGATGGAGCATTGTCCAAAGAGAAAAATCATCTCGGGTATCTTCCCTGGAGGAGTCTGGGGTTGCTACCCGGATCACAGGGCCCTAAACCCCAGGAAGAAAACACTCAGAAACAGAGCTGGGAGGAGTCTCGGGTGCATCCCGCAGGATGGACAATAGTCCAAGGAGAAAAATCAACTTGGGTATCTTCCACGGAGGAGTCTGGGGTTGCTACCCGGGATGACAGGGCCCAAAAGCACCGGAATAAACACTCAGGGACATACCTGCAAGGAGTCTCGGATGCTTCCCAGAGGATGGAGCTTTGTCCAAGGAGAAAAATCATCTCGGGTATCTTCCCTGGAGGAGTCTGGGGTTGCTACCCGGGATTACAGGGACCCAAACCACAGGAAAAATGTTTGCGGGAGACACCTGGGAGGAATCTCAGATGCATCCCAGAAGATGGAGCATTGTCCAAGGAGAAAAATCATCTCGGGTATCTTCCCTGGAGGAGTCTGGGGTTGCTACCCGGGATCACAGGGCCCCAAAACAGCGGAATAAACACTCAGGGACATACCTGCAAGGAGTCTCGGATGCTTCCCAGAGAATGGAGCATTGTCTAAGGAGAAAAATCATCTCGGGTATATTCCCTGGAGGAGTCTGGGGTTGCTACCCGGGATTACAGGGAACCAAACCACAGGAAAAATGTCTGCGGGAGACGCCTGGGAGGAATCTCAGATGCATCCCAGAGGATGGAGCATTGTCCAAAGAGAAAAATCATCTCGGGTATCTTCCCTTGAGGAGTCTGGGGTTGCTACCCGGGATCACAGAGCCCTAAACCCCAGGAAGAAAACACTCAGAAACAGAGCTGGGAGGAGTCTCGGGTGCATCCCGCAGGATGGACAATAGTCCAAGGAGAAAAATCAACTTGGGTATCTTCCACGGAGGAGTCTGGGGTTGCTACCCGGGATGACAGGGCCCAAAAGCACCGGAATAAACACTCAGGGAAAAAGCTGCAAGGAGTCTCAGATGCATCCCAGAGGATGGAGCATTGTCCAAGGAGAAAAATCATCTCGGGTATCTTCCCTGGAGGAGTCTGGGGTTGCTACCCGGGATCACAGGGCCCCAAAACACCGAAATAAAGACTCAGGGACATACCTGCAAGGAGTCTCGGATGCTTCCCAGAGGATGGAGCTTTGTCCAAGGAGAAAATTCATCTCGGGTATCTTCCCTGGAGGAGTCTGGGGTTGCTACCCGGGATCACAGGGCCCTAAACCCCAGGAAGAAAACACTCAGAAACAGAGCTGGGAGGAGTCTCGGGTGCATCCCGCAGGATGGACAATATTCCAAGGAGAAAAATCAACTTGGGTATCTTCCACGGAGGAGTCTGGGGTTGCTACCCGGGATCACAGGGCCACAAAACACCGGAATAAACACTCAGGGACATACCTGCAAGGAGTCTCGGATGCTTCCCAGAGAATGGAGCATTGTCTAAGGAGAAAAATCATCCCGGATATCTTTCCTGGAGGAGTCTGGGGTTGCTACCCGGGATTACAGGGACCCAAAACACAGGAAAAATGTCTGCGGGAGACGCCTGGGAGGAATCTCAGATGCATCCCAGAAAATGGAGCATTGTCCAAGGAGAAAAATCATCTCGGGTATCTTCCCTGGAGGAGTCTGGGGTTGCTACCCGGGATTACAGGGACCCAAGCCACAGGAAAAATGTTTGCGGGACACGCCTGGGAGGAATCTCAGATGCATCCCAGAAGATGGAGCATTGTCCAAGGAGAAAAATCATCTCGGGTATCTACCCTGGAGGAGTCTGGGGTTGCTACCCGGGATCACAGGGCCCCAAAACACCGGAACAAACACTCAGGGACATACCTGCAAGGAGTCTCGGATGCTTCCCAGAGGATGGAGCATTGTCCAAGGAGAAAAATCATCTCGGGTATCTTCCCTGGAGGAGTCTGGGGTTGCTACCCGGGATCACAGGGCCCTAAAGCACTGGAGAAAACTCTGCGGGAGACGCCTGGGAGGAATTCTGGGTAGATCCCGCAGGATGGACCACTGTGAAGAGTGAAAAATCATATTGGGTGTCTTGCCTGGAGGAGTCTGGGGTTGCTACCTGGGATGACAGAACCATAAACCCTGAGAAAAAAGACTCAGGGACATAGCTGCGACAAGTCTTGGATGCATCCCAGAGGATGGAGCATTGTCCAAGGAGAAAAATGATCCCGGATATCTTTCCTGGAGGAGTCTGGGGTTGCTACCCGGGATTAAAGGGACCCAAACCACGGGAAAAATGTCTGCGGGAGACACCTGGGAGGAATCTCAGATGCATCCCAGAAGATGGAGCATTGTCCAAGGAGAAAAATCATCTCGGGTGTCTTCCCTGGAGGAGTCTGGGGTTGCTACCCGGGATCACAGGGCCCTAAAGCACTGGAATAAACACTCAGGGACAAAGCTGTAAGGAGTCTCGGATGCTTCCCAGAGGATGGAGCATTGTCCAAGGAGAAAAATCATCTCGGGTATCTTCCCTGGAGGAGTCTGGGGTTGCTACCCGGGATCACAGGGCCCTAAAGCACTGGAGAAAACTCTGCGGGAGACGCCTGGGAGGAATTCTGGGTAGATCCCGCAGGATGGACCACTGTCAAGAGAGAAAAATCATATTGGGTGTCTTCCCTGGAGGAGTCTGGGGTTGCTACCTGGGATGACAGAAACATAAACCGTGAGAAAAACACTCAGGGACATAGCTGCCACAAGTCTCGGATGCTTCCCAGAGGATGGAGCTTTGTCCAAGGAGAAAAATCATCTCGGGTATCTTCCCTGGAGGAGTCTGGGGTTGCTACCCGGGATCACAGGGCCCCAAAACACCGGAATAAACACTCAGGGACATACCTGCAAGGAGTCTCGGATGCTTCCCAGAGGATGGAGCTTTGTCCAAAGAGAAAAATCATCTCGGGTATCTTCCCTTGAGGAGTCTGGAGTTGCTACCCGGGATCACAGAGCCCTAAACCCCAGGAAGAAAACACTCAGAAACAGAGCTGGGAGGAGTCTCGGGTGCATCCCGCAGGATGGACAATAGTCCAAGGAGAAAAATCAACTTGGGTATCTTCCACGGAGGAGTCTGGGGTTGCTACCCGGGATGACAGGGCCCAAAAGCACCGGAATAAACACTCAGGGAAAAAGCTGCAAGGAGTCTCGGATGCTTCCCAGAGGATGGAGCATTGTCCAAGGAGAAAAATCATCTCGGGTATCTTCCCTGGAGGAGTCTGGGGTTGCTACCCGGGATCACAGGGACCCAAGCCACAGGAAAAATGTTTGCGGGACACGCCTGGGAGGAATCTCAGATGCATCCCAGAAGATGGAGCATTGTCCAAGGAGAAAAATCATCTCGGGTATCTACCCTGGAGGAGTCTGGGGTTGCTACCCGGGATCACAGGGCCCCAAAACACCGGAATAAAAACTCAGGGACATACCTGCAAGGAGTTTCGGATGCTTCCCAGAGGATGGAGCATTGTCCAAGGAGAAAAATTATCTCGGGTATCTTCCATGGAGGAGTCTGGGGTTGCTACCCGGGATCACAGGGCCCTAAACCCCAGGAAGAAAACACTCAGAAACAGAGCTGGGAGGAGTCTCGGGTGCATCCCGCAGGATGGACAATATTCCAAGGAGAAAAATCAACTTGGGTATCTTCCACGGAGGAGTCTGGGGTTGCTACCCGGGATCACAGGGCCACAAAACACCGGAATAAACACTCAGGGACATACCTGCAAGGAGTCTCGGATGCTTCCCAGAGAATGGAGCATTGTCTAAGGAGAAAAATCATCTCGGGTATCTTTCCTGGAGGAGTCTGGGGTTGCTACCCGGGTTTACAGGGACCCAAACCACAGGAAAAATGTCTGCGGGAGACGCCTGGGAGGAATCTCAGATGCATCCCAGAAGATGGAGCATTGTCCAAGGAGAAAAATCATCTCGGGTATCTACCCTGGAGGAGTCTGGGGTTGCTACCCGGGATCACAGGGCCCCAAAACACCGGAACAAACACTCAGGGACATACCTGCAAGGAGTCTCGGATGCTTCCCAGAGGATGGAGCATTGTCCAAGGAGAAAAATCATCTCGGGTATCTTCCCTGGAGGAGTCTGGGGTTGCTACCCGGGATCACAGGGCCCTAAAGCACTGGAGAAAACTCTGCGGGAGACGCCTGGGAGGAATTCTGGGTAGATCCCGCAGGATGGACCACTGTCAAGAGAGAAAAATCATATTGGGTGTCTTGCCTGGAGGAGTCTGGGGTTGCTACCTGGGATGACAGAACCATAAACCCTGAGAAAAAAGACTCAGGGACATAGCTGCGACAAGTCTTGGATGCATCCCAGAGGATGGAGCATTGTCCAAGGAGAAAAATGATCCCGGATATCTTTCCTGGAGGAGTCTGGGGTTGCTACCCGGGATTAAAGGGACCCAAACCACGGGAAAAATGTCTGCGGGAGACACCTGGGAGGAATCTCAGATGCATCCCAGAAGATGGAGCATTGTCCAAGGAGAAAAATCATCTCGGGTGTCTTCCCTGGAGGAGTCTGGGGTTGCTACCCGGGATCACAGGGCCCTAAAGCACTGGAATAAACACTCAGGGACAAAGCTGTAAGGAGTCTCGGATGCATCCCAGAGGATGGAGCATTGTCCAAGGAGAAAAATCATCTCGGGTATCTTCCCTGGAGGAGTCTGGGGTTGCTACCCGGGATCACAGGGCCCTAAAGCACTGGAGAAAACTCTGCGGGAGACGCCTGGGAGGAATTCTGGGTAGATCCCGCAGGATGGACCACTGTCAAGAGAGAAAAATCATATTGGGTGTCTTCCCTGGAGGAGTCTGGGGTTGCTACCTGGGATGACAGAAACATAAACCGTGAGAAAAACACTCAGGGACATAGCTGCCACAAGTCTCGGATGCTTCCCAGAGGATGGAGCTTTGTCCAAGGAGAAAAATCATCTCGGGTATCTTCCCTGGAGGAGTCTGGGGTTGCTACCCGGGATCACAGGGCCCCAAAACACCGGAATAAACACTCAGGGACATACCTGCAAGGAGTCTCGGATGCATCCCAGAGGATGGAGCTTTGTCCAAAGAGAAAAATCATCTCGGGTATCTTCCCTTGAGGAGTCTGGGGTTGCTACCCGGGATCACAGAGCCCTAAACCCCAGGAAGAAAACACTCAGAAACAGAGCTGGGAGGAGTCTCGGGTGCATCCCGCAGGATGGACAATAGTCCAAGGAGAAAAATCAACTTGGGTATCTTCCACGGAGGAGTCTGGGGTTGCTACCCGGGATGACAGGGCCCAAAAGCACCGGAATAAACACTCAGGGAAAAAGCTGCAAGGAGTCTCGGATGCTTCCCAGAGGATGGAGCATTGTCCAAGGAGAAAAATCATCTCGGGTATCTTCCCTGGAGGAGTCTGGGGTTGCTACCCGGGATCACAGGGCCCCAAAACACCGGAATAAAAACTCAGGGACATACCTGCAAGGAGTTTCGGATGCTTCCCAGAGGATGGAGCATTGTCCAAGGAGAAAAATTATCTCGGGTATCTTCCCTGGAGGAGTCTGGGGTTGCTACCCGGGATCACAGGGCCCTAAAGCACTGGAGAAAACTCTGCGGGAGACGCCTGGGAGGAATTCTGGGTAGATCCCGCAGGATGGACCACTGTCAAGAGAGAAAAATCATATTGGGTGTCTTGCCTGGAGGAGTCTGGGGTTGCTACCTGGGATGACAGAACCATAAACCGTGAGAAAAAGACTCAGGGACATAGCTGCGACAAGTCTTGGATGCATCCCAGAGGATGGAGCATTGTCCAAGGAGAAAAATGATCCCGGATATCTTTCCTGGAGGAGTCTGGGGTTGCTACCCGGGATTAAAGGGACCCAAACCACGGGAAAAATGTCTGCGGGAGACACCTGGGAGGAATCTCAGATGCATCCCAGAAGATGGAGCATTGTCCAAGGAGAAAAATCATCTCGGGTGTCTTCCCTGGAGGAGTCTGGGGTTGCTACCCGGGATCACAGGGCCCTAAAGCACTGGAATAAACACTCAGGGACAAAGCTGTAAGGAGTCTCGGATGCATCCCAGAGGATGGAGCATTGTCCAAGGAGAAAAATCATCTCGGGTATCTTCCCTGGAGGAGTCTGGGGTTGCTACCCGGGATCACAGGGCCCTAAAGCACTGGAGAAAACTCTGCGGGAGACGCCTGGGAGGAATTCTGGGTAGATCCCGCAGGATGGACCACTGTCAAGAGAGAAAAATCATATTGGGTGTCTTCCCTGGAGGAGTTTGAGGTTGCTACCTGGGATGACAGAACCATAAACCCTGAGAAAAAAGACTCAGGGACATAGCTGCGACAAGTCTCGGATGCATCCCAGAGGATGGAGCATTGTCCAAGCAGAAAAATGATCCCGGATATCTTTCCTGGAGGAGTCTGGGGTTGCTACCCGGGATTAAAGGGACCCAAACCACGGGAAAAATGTCTGCGGGAGACGCCTGGGAGGAATCTCAGATGCATCCCAGAAGATGGAGCATTGTCCAAGGAGAAAAATCATCTCGGGTGTCTTCCCTGGAGGAGTCTGGGGTTGCTACCCGGGATCACAGGGCCCTAAAGCACTGGAATAAACACTCAGGGACAAAGCTGTAAGGAGTCTCGGATGCTTCCCAGAGGATGGAGCATTGTCCAAGGAGAAAAATCATCTCGGGTATCTTCCCTGGAGGAGTCTGGGGTTGCTACCCGGGATCACAGGGCCCTAAAGCACTGGAGAAAACTCTGCGGGAGACGCCTGGGAGGAATTCTGGGTAGATCCCGCAGGATGGACCACTGTCAAGAGAGAAAAATCGTATTGGGTGTCTTCCCTGGAGGAGTCTGGGGTTGCTACCTGGGATGACAGAACCATAAACCGTGAGAAAAAGACTCAGGGACATAGCTGCCACAAGTCTCGGATGCTTCCCAGAGGATGGAGCTTTGTCCAAGGAGAAAAATCATCTCGGGTATCTTCCCTGGAGGAGTCTGGGGTTGCTACCCGGGATTACAGGGACCCAAACCACAGGAAAAATGTCTGGGAGATGCCTGGGAGGAATCTCAGATGCATCCCAGAAGATGGAGCTTTGTCCCAGGAGAAAAATCATCTCGGGTATCTTCCCTGGAGGAGTCTGGAATTGCTACCCGGGATCACAGGGCCCCAAAACACCGGAATAAACACTCAGGGACATACCTGCAAGGAGTCTCGGATGCTTCCCAGAGCATGGAGCTTTGTCCAAGGAGAAAAATCATCTCGGGTATCTTCCCTGGAGGAGTCTGGGATTGCTACCCGGGATCACAGGGCCCCAAAACACCGGAATAAACAATCAGGGACATACCTGCAAGGAGTCTCGGATGCTTCCCAGAGGATGGAGCTTTGTCCAAGGAGAAAAATCATCTCGGGTATATTCCCTGGAGGAGTCTGGGCTTTCTACCCGGGATTACAGGGACCCAAAACACAGGAAAAATGTCTGCGGGAGACACCTGGGAGGAAACTCAGATGCATCCCAGAAGATGGAGCATTGTCCAAGGAGAAAAATCATCTCGGGTATCTTTCCTGGAGGAGTCTGCGGTTGCTACCTGGGATTACAGGGAACCAAACCACAGGAAAAATGTCTGCGGGAGATGCCTGGGAGGAATCTCAGATGCATCCCAGAGGATGGAGCATTGTCCAAAGAGAAAAATCATCTCGGGTATCTTCCCTGGAGGAGTCTGGGGTTGCTACCCGGGATCACAGGGCCCTAAACCCCAGGAAGAAAACACTCAGAAACAGAGCTGGGAGGAGTCTCGGGTGCATCCCGCAGGATGGACAATAGTCCAAGGAGAAAAATCAACTTGGGTATCTTCGACGGAGGAGTCTGGGGTTGCTACCCGGGATGACAGGGCCCAAAAGCACCGGAATAAACACTCAGGGACATACCTGCAAGGAGTTTCGGATGCTTCCCAGAGGATGGAGCATTGTCCAAGGAGAAAAATTATCTCAGGTATCTTCCCTAGAGGAGTCTGGGGTTGCTACCCGGGATCACAGGGCCCTAAAGCACTGGAGAAAACTCTGCGGGAGACGCCTGGGAGGAATTCTGGGTAGATCCCGCAGGATGGACCACTGTCAAGAGAGAAAAATCATATTGGGTGTCTTCCCTGGAGGAGTCTGGGGTTGCTACCTGGGATGACAGAAACATAAACCGTGAGAAAAACACTCAGGGACATAGCTGCCACAAGTCTCGGATGCTTCCCAGAGGATGGAGCTTTGTCCAAGGAGAAAAATCATCTCGGGTATCTTCCCTGGAGGAGTCTGGGGTTGCTACCCGGGATCACAGGGCCCCAAAACACCGGAATAAACACTCAGGGACATACCTGCAAGGAGTCTCGGATGCTTCCCAGAGGATGGAGCTTTGTCCAAAGAGAAAAATCATCTCGGGTATCTTCCCTTGAGGAGTCTGGGGTTGCTACCCGGGATCACAGAGCCCTAAACCCCAGGAAGAAAACACTCAGAAACAGAGCTGGGAGGAGTCTCGGGTGCATCCCGCAGGATGGACAATAGTCCAAGGAGAAAAATCAACTTGGGTATCTTCCACGGAGGAGTCTGGGGTTGCTACCCGGGATGACAGGGCCCAAAAGCACCGGAATAAACACTCAGGGAAAAAGCTGCAAGGAGTCTCGGATGCTTCCCAGAGGATGGAGCATTGTCCAAGGAGAAAAATCATCTCGGGTATCTTCCCTGGAGGAGTCTGGGGTTGCTACCCGGGATCACAGGGCCCCAAAACACCGGAATAAAAACTCAGGGACATACCTGCAAGGAGTTTCGGATGCTTCCCAGAGGATGGAGCATTGTCCAAGGAGAAAAATTATCTCGGGTATCTTCCCTGGAGGAGTCTGGGGTTGCTACCCGGGATCACAGGGCCCTAAAGCACTGGAGAAAACTCTGCGGGAGACGCCTGGGAGGAATTCTGGGTAGATCCTGCAGGATGGACCACTGTCAAGAGAGAAAAATCATATTGGGTGTCTTCCCTGGAGGAGTTTGAGGTTGCTACCTGGGATGACAGAACCATAAACCCTGAGAAAAAAGACTCAGGGACATAGCTGCGACAAGTCTCGGATGCATCCCAGAGGATGGAGCATTGTCCAAGCAGAAAAATGATCCCGGATATCTTTCCTGGAGGAGTCTGGGGTTGCTACCCGGGATTAAAGGGACCCAAACCACGGGAAAAATGTCTGCGGGAGACGCCTGGGAGGAATCTCAGATGCATCCCAGAAGATGGAGCATTGTCCAAGGAGAAAAATCATCTCGGGTGTCTTCCCTGGAGGAGTCTGGGGTTGCTACCCGGGATCACAGGGCCCTAAAGCACTGGAATAAACACTCAGGGACAAAGCTGTAAGGAGTCTCGGATGCTTCCCAGAGGATGGAGCATTGTCCAAGGAGAAAAATCATCTCGGGTATCTTCCCTGGAGGAGTCTGGGGTTGCTACCCGGGATCACAGGGCCCTAAAGCACTGGAGAAAACTCTGCGGGAGACGCCTGGGAGGAATTCTGGGTAGATCCCGCAGGATGGACCACTGTCAAGAGAGAAAAATCGTATTGGGTGTCTTCCCTGGAGGAGTCTGGGGTTGCTACCTGGGATGACAGAACCATAAACCGTGAGAAAAAGACTCAGGGACATAGCTGCCACAAGTCTCGGATGCTTCCCAGAGGATGGAGCTTTGTCCAAGGAGAAAAATCATCTCGGGTATCTTCCCTGGAGGAGTCTGGGGTTGCTACCCGGGATTACAGGGACCCAAACCACAGGAAAAATGTCTGGGAGATGCCTGGGAGGAATCTCAGATGCATCCCAGAAGATGGAGCTTTGTCCCAGGAGAAAAATCATCTCGGGTATCTTCCCTGGAGGAGTCTGGAATTGCTACCCGGGATCACAGGGCCCCAAAACACCGGAATAAACACTCAGGGACATACCTGCAAGGAGTCTCGGATGCTTCCCAGAGCATGGAGCTTTGTCCAAGGAGAAAAATCATCTCGGGTATCTTCCCTGGAGGAGTCTGGGATTGCTACCCGGGATCACAGGGCCCCAAAACACCGGAATAAACAATCAGGGACATACCTGCAAGGAGTCTCGGATGCTTCCCAGAGGATGGAGCTTTGTCCAAGGAGAAAAATCATCTCGGGTATATTCCCTGGAGGAGTCTGGGCTTTCTACCCGGGATTACAGGGACCCAAAACACAGGAAAAATGTCTGCGGGAGACACCTGGGAGGAAACTCAGATGCATCCCAGAAGATGGAGCATTGTCCAAGGAGAAAAATCATCTCGGGTATCTTTCCTGGAGGAGTCTGCGGTTGCTACCTGGGATTACAGGGAACCAAACCACAGGAAAAATGTCTGCGGGAGATGCCTGGGAGGAATCTCAGATGCATCCCAGAGGATGGAGCATTGTCCAAAGAGAAAAATCATCTCGGGTATCTTCCCTGGAGGAGTCTGGGGTTGCTACCCGGGATCACAGGGCCCTAAACCCCAGGAAGAAAACACTCAGAAACAGAGCTGGGAGGAGTCTCGGGTGCATCCCGCAGGATGGACAATAGTCCAAGGAGAAAAATCAACTTGGGTATCTTCCACGGAGGAGTCTGGGGTTGCTACCCGGGATGACAGGGCCCAAAAGCACCGGAATAAACACTCAGGGACATACCTGCAAGGAGTTTCGGATGCTTCCCAGAGGATGGAGCATTGTCCAAGGAGAAAAATTATCTCAGGTATCTTCCCTAGAGGAGTCTGGGGTTGCTACCCGGGATCACAGGGCCCTAAAGCACTGGAGAAAACTCTGCGGGAGACGCCTGGGAGGAATTCTGGGTAGATCCCGCAGGATGGACCACTGTCAAGAGAGAAAAATCATATTGGGTGTCTTCCCTGGAGGAGTCTGGGGTTGCTACCTGGGATGACAGAACCATAAACCGTGAGAAAAAGACTCAGGGACATAGCTGCGACAAGTCTCGGATGCATCCCAGAGGATGGAGCATTGTCCAAGGAGAAAAATGATCCCGGATATCTTTCCTGGAGGAGTCTGGGGTTGCTACCCGGGATTAAAGGGACCCAAACCACGGGAAAAATGTCTGCGGGAGACACCTGGGAGGAATCTCAGATGCATCCCAGAAGATGGAGCATTGTCCAAGGAGAAAAATCATCTCGGGTGTCTTCCCTGGAGGAGTCTGGGGTTGCTACCCGGGATCACAGGGCCCTAAAGCACTGGAATAAACACTCAGGGACAAAGCTGTAAGGAGTCTCGGATGCTTCCCAGAGGATGGAGCATTGTCCAAGGAGAAAAATCATCTCGGGTATCTTCCCTGGAGGAGTCTGGGGTTGCTACCCGGGATCACAGGGCCCTAAAGCACTGGAGAAAACTCTGCGGGAGACGCCTGGGAGGAATTCTGGGTAGATCCCGCAGGATAGACCACTGTCAAGAGAGAAAAATCATATTGGGTGTCTTCCCTGGAGGAGTCTGGGGTTGCTACCTGGGATGACAGAAACATAAACCGTGAGAAAAACACTCAGGGACATAGCTGCCACAAGTCTCGGATGCTTCCCAGAGGATGGAGCTTTGTCCAAGGAGAAAAATCATCTCGGGTATCTTCCCTGGAGGAGTCTGGGGTTGCTACCCGGGATCACAGGGCCCCAAAACACCGGAATAAACACTCAGGGACATACCTGCAAGGAGTCTCGGATGCTTCCCAGAGGATGGAGCTTTGTCCAAAGAGAAAAATCATCTCGGGTATCTTCCCTTGAGGAGTCTGGGGTTGCTACCCGGGATCACAGAGCCCTAAACCCCAGGAAGAAAACACTCAGAAACAGAGCTGGGAGGAGTCTCGGGTGCATCCCGCAGGATGGACAATAGTCCAAGGAGAAAAATCAACTTGGGTATCTTCCACGGAGGAGTCTGGGGTTGCTACCCGGGATGACAGGGCCCAAAAGCACCGGAATAAACACTCAGGGAAAAAGCTGCAAGGAGTCTCGGATGCTTCCCAGAGGATGGAGCTTTGTCCAAGGAGAAAAATCATCTCGGGTATCTTCCCTGGAGGAGTCTGGGAGTGCTACCCGGGATCACAGGGCCCCAAAACACCGGAATAAAAACTCAGGGACATACCTGCAAGGAGTTTCGGATGCTTCCCAGAGGATGGAGCATTGTCCAAGGAGAAAAATTATCTCGGGTATCTTCCCTGGAGGAGTCTGGGGTTGCTACCCGGGATCACAGGGCCCTAAAGCACTGGAGAAAACTCTGCGGGAGACGCCTGGGAGGAATTCTGGGTAGATCCCGCAGGATGGACCACTGTCAAGAGAGAAAAATCATATTGGGTGTCTTCCCTGGAGGAGTCTGCGGAATAAAAACTCAGGGACATACCTGCAAGGAGTTTCGGATGCTTCCCAGAGGATGGAGCTTTGTCCAAGGAGAAAAATCATCTCGGGTATCTTCCCTGGAGGAGTCTGGGGTTGCTACCCGGGATCACAGGGCCCCAAAACACCGGAATAAACACTCAGGGACATACCTGCAAGGAGTCTCGGATGCTTCCCAGAGGATGGAGCTTTGTCCAAAGAGAAAAATCATCTCGGGTATCTTCCCTTGAGGAGTCTGGGGTTGCTACCCGGGATCACAGAGCCCTAAACCCCAGGAAGAAAACACTCAGAAACAGAGCTGGGAGGAGTCTCGGGTGCATCCCGCAGGATGGACAATAGTCCAAGGAGAAAAATCAACTTGGGTATCTTCCACGGAGGAGTCTGGGGTTGCTACCCGGGATGACAGGGCCCAAAAGCACCGGAATAAACACTCAGGGAAAAAGCTGCAAGGAGTCTCGGATGCTTCCCAGAGGATGGAGCATTGTCCAAGGAGAAAAATCATCTCGGGTATCTTCCCTGGAGGAGTCTGGGGTTGCTACCCGGGATCACAGGGCCCCAAAACACCGGAATAAAAACTCAGGGACATACCTGCAAGGAGTTTCGGATGCTTCCCAGAGGATGGAGCATTGTCCAAGGAGAAAAATTATCTCGGGTATCTTCCCTGGAGGAGTCTGGGGTTGCTACCCGGGATCACAGGGCCCTAAAGCACTGGAGAAAACTCTGCGGGAGACGCCTGGGAGGAATTCTGGGTAGATCCCGCAGGATGGACCACTGTCAAGAGAGAAAAATCATATTGTGTGTCTTCCCTGGAGGAGTCTGTGGAATAAAAACTCAGGGACATACCTGCAAGGAGTTTCGGATGCTTCCCAGAGGATGGAGCTTTGTCCAAGGAGAAAAATCATCTCGGGTATCTTCCCTGGAGGAGTCTGGGGTTGCTACCCGGGATCACAGGGCCCCAAAACACCGGAATAAACACTCAGGGACATACCTGCAAGGAGTCTCGGATGCTTCCCAGAGGATGGAGCTTTGTCCAAAGAGAAAAATCATCTCGGGTATCTTCCCTTGAGGAGTCTGGGGTTGCTACCCGGGATCACAGAGCCCTAAACCCCAGGAAGAAAACACTCAGAAACAGAGCTGGGAGGAGTCTCGGGTGCATCCCGCAGGATGGACAATAGTCCAAGGAGAAAAATCAACTTGGGTATCTTCCACGGAGGAGTCTGGGGTTGCTACCCGGGATGACAGGGCCCAAAAGCACCGGAATAAACACTCAGGGAAAAAGCTGCAAGGAGTCTCGGATGCTTCCCAGAGGATGGAGCATTGTCCAAGGAGAAAAATCATCTCGGGTATCTTCCCTGGAGGAGTCTGGGGTTGCTACCCGGGATCACAGGGCCCCAAAACACCGAAATAAAGACTCAGGGACATACCTGCAAGGAGTCTCGGATGCTTCCCAGAGGATGGAGCTTTGTCCAAGGAGAAAATTCATCTCGGGTATCTTCCCTGGAGGAGTCTGGGGTTGCTACCCGGGATCACAGGGCCCTAAACCCCAGGAAGAAAACACTCAGAAACAGAGCTGGGAGGAGTCTCGGGTGCATCCCGCAGGATGGACAATATTCCAAGGAGAAAAATCAACTTGGGTATCTTCCACGGAGGAGTCTGGGGTTGCTACCCGGGATCACAGGGCCACAAAACACCGGAATAAACACTCAGGGACATACCTGCAAGGAGTCTCGGATGCTTCCCAGAGAATGGAGCATTGTCTAAGGAGAAAAATCATCCCGGATATCTTTCCTGGAGGAGTCTGGGGTTGCTACCCGGGTTTACAGGGACCCAAACCACAGGAAAAATGTCTGCGGGAGACGCCTGGGAGGAATCTCAGATGCATCCCAGAAAATGGAGCATTGTCCAAGGAGAAAAATCATCTCGGGTATCTTCCCTGGAGGAGTCTGGGGTTGCTACCCGGGATTACAGGGACCCAAGCCACAGGAAAAATGTTTGCGGGACACGCCTGGGAGGAATCTCAGATGCATCCCAGAAGATGGAGCATTGTCCAAGGAGAAAAATCATCTCGGGTATCTACCCTGGAGGAGTCTGGGGTTGCTACCCGGGATCACAGGGCCCCAAAACACCGGAACAAACACTCAGGGACATACCTGCAAGGAGTCTCGGATGCTTCCCAGAGGATGGAGCATTGTCCAAGGAGAAAAATCATCTCGGGTATCTTCCCTGGAGGAGTCTGGGGTTGCTACCCGGGATCACAGGGCCCTAAAGCACTGGAGAAAACTCTGCGGGAGACGCCTGGGAGGAATTCTGGGTAGATCCCGCAGGATGGACCACTGTCAAGAGAGAAAAATCATATTGGGTGTCCTGCCTGGAGGAGTCTGGGGTTGCTACCTGGGATGACAGAACCATAAACCCTGAGAAAAAAGACTCAGGGACATAGCTGCGACAAGTCTTGGATGCATCCCAGAGGATGGAGCATTGTCCAAGGAGAAAAATGATCCTGGATATCTTTCCTGGAGGAGTCTGGAGTTGCTACCCGGGATTAAAGGGACCCAAACCACGGGAAAAATGTCTGCGGGAGACACCTGGGAGGAATCTCAGATGCATCCCAGAAGATGGAGCATTGTCCAAGGAGAAAAATCATCTCGGGTGTCTTCCCTGGAGGAGTCTGGGGTTGCTACCCGGGATCACAGGGCCCTAAAGCACTGGAATAAACACTCAGGGACAAAGCTGTAAGGAGTCTCGGATGCTTCCCAGAGGATGGAGCATTGTCCAAGGAGAAAAATCATCTCGGGTATCTTCCCTGGAGGAGTCTGGGGTTGCTACCCGGGATCACAGGGCCCTAAAGCACTGGAGAAAACTCTGCGGGAGACGCCTGGGAGGAATTCTGGGTAGATCCCGCAGGATGGACCACTGTCAAGAGAGAAAAATCATATTGGGTGTCTTCCCTGGAGGGGTCTGGGGTTGCTACCTGGGATGACAGAAACATAAACCGTGAGAAAAACACTCAGGGACATAGCTGCCACAAGTCTCGGATGCTTCCCAGAGGATGGAGCTTTGTCCAAGGAGAAAAATCATCTCGGGTATCTTCCCTGGAGGAGTCTGGGGTTGCTACCCGGGATCACAGGGCCCCAAAACACCGGAATAAACACTCAGGGACATACCTGCAAGGAGTCTCGGATGCTTCCCAGAGGATGGAGCTTTGTCCAAAGAGAAAAATCATCTCGGGTATCTTCCCTTGAGGAGTCTGGGGTTGCTACCCGGGATCACAGAGCCCTAAACCCCAGGAAGAAAACACTCAGAAACAGAGCTGGGAGGAGTCTCGGGTGCATCCCGCAGGATGGACAATAGTCCAAGGAGAAAAATCAACTTGGGTATCTTCCACGGAGGAGTCTGGGGTTGCTACCCGGGATCAAAGGGCCCTAAAGCACTGGAATAAATACTCAGGGACAAAGCTGTAAGGAGTCTCGGATGCTTCCCAGAGGATGGAGCATTGTCCAAGGAGAAAAATCATCTCGGGTATCTTCCCTGGAGGAGTCTGGGGTTGCTACCCGGGATCACAGGGCCCCAAAACACCGGAATAAAAACTCAGGGACATACCTTCAACGAGTTTCGGATGCTTCCCAGAGGATGGAGCATTGTCCAAGGAGAAAAATTATCTCGGGTATCTTCCCTGGAGGAGTCTGGGGTTGCTACCCGGGATCACAGGGCCCTAAAGCACTGGAAGAAAACACTCAGAAACAGAGCTGGGAGGAGTCTCGGGTGCATCCCGCAGGATGGACAATATTCCAAGGAGAAAAATCAACTTGGGTATCTTCCACGGAGGAGTCTGGGGTTGCTACCCGGGATCACAGGGCCACAAAACACCGGAATAAACACTCAGGGACATACCTGCAAGGAGTCTCGGATGCTTCCCAGAGAATGGAGCATTGTCTAAGGAGAAAAATCATCCCGGATATCTTTCCTGGAGGAGTCTGGGGTTGCTACCCGGGTTTACAGGGACCCAAACCACAGGAAAAATGTCTGCGGGAGACGCCTGGGAGGAATCTCAGATGCATCCCAGAAAATGGAGCATTGTCCAAGGAGAAAAATCATCTCGGGTATCTTCCCTGGAGGAGTCTGGGGTTGCTACCCGGGATTACAGGGACCCAAGCCACAGGAAAAATGTTTGCGGGACACGCCTGGGAGGAATCTCAGATGCATCCCAGAAGATGGAGCATTGTCCAAGGAGAAAAATCATCTCGGGTATCTGCCCTGGAGGAGTCTGGGGTTGCTACCCGGGATCACAGGGCCCCAAAACACCGGAATAAAAACTCAGGGACATACCTGCAAGGAGTTTCGGATGCTTCCCAGAGGATGGAGCATTGTCCAAGGAGAAAAATCATCTCGGGTATCTTCCATGGAGGAGTCTGGGGTTGCTACCCGGGATCACAGGGCCCTAAACCCCAGGAAGAAAACACTCAGAAACAGAGCTGGGAGGAGTCTCGGGTGCATCCCGCAGGATGGACAATATTCCAAGGAGAAAAATCAACTTGGGTATCTTCCACGGAGGAGTCTGGGGTTGCTACCCGGGATCACAGGGCCACAAAACACCGGAATAAACACTCAGGGACATACCTGCAAGGAGTCTCGGATGCTTCCCAGAGAATGGAGCATTGTCTAAGGAGAAAAATCATCCCGGATATCTTTCCTGGAGGAGTCTGGGGTTGCTACCCGGGTTTACAGGGACCCAAACCACAGGAAAAATGTCTGCGGGAGACGCCTGGGAGGAATCTCAGATGCATCCCAGAAAATGGAGCATTGTCCAAGGAGAAAAATCATCTCGGGTATCTTCCCTGGAGGAGTCTGGGGTTGCTACCCGGGATCACAGGGCCCTAAAGCACTGGAGAAAACTCTGCGGGAGACGCCTGGGAGGAATTCTGGGTAGATCCCGCAGGATGGACCACTGTCAAGAGAGAAAAATCATATTGGGTGTCTTGCCTGGAGGAGTCTGGGGTTGCTACCTGGGATGACAGAACCATAAACCCTGAGAAAAAAGACTCAGGGACATAGCTGCGACAAGTCTTGGATGCATCCCAGAGGATGGAGCATTGTCCAAGGAGAAAAATGATCCCGGATATCTTTCCTGGAGGAGTCTGGGGTTGCTACCCGGGATCACAGGGCCCTAAAGCACTGGAATAAACACTCAGGGACAAAGCTGTAAGGAGTCTCGGATGCATCCCAGAGGATGGAGCATTGTCCAAGGAGAAAAATCATCTCGGGTATCTTCCCTGGAGGAGTCTGGGGTTGCTACCCGGGATCACAGGGCCCTAAAGCACTGGAGAAAACTCTGCGGGAGACGCCTGGGAGGAATTCTGGGTAGATCCCGCAGGATGGACCACTGTCAAGAGAGAAAAATCATATTGGGTGTCTTCCCTGGAGGAGTCTGGGGTTGCTACCTGGGATGACAGAAACATAAACCGTGAGAAAAACACTCAGGGACATAGCTGCCACAAGTCTCGGATGCTTCCCAGAGGATGGAGCTTTGTCCAAGGAGAAAAATCATCTCGGGTATCTTCCCTGGAGGAGTCTGGGGTTGCTACCCGGGATCACAGGGCCCCAAAACACCGGAATAAACACTCAGGGACATACCTGCAAGGAGTCTCGGATGCTTCCCAGAGGATGGAGCTTTGTCCAAAGAGAAAAATCATCTCGGGTATCTTCCCTTGAGGAGTCTGGGGTTGCTACCCGGGATCACAGAGCCCTAAACCCCAGGAAGAAAACACTCAGAAACAGAGCTGGGAGGAGTCTCGGGTGCATCCCGCAGGATGGACAATAGTCCAAGGAGAAAAATCAACTTGGGTATCTTCCACGGAGGAGTCTGGGGTTGCTACCCGGGATGACAGGGCCCAAAAGCACCGGAATAAACACTCAGGGAAAAAGCTGCAAGGAGTCTCGGATGCTTCCCAGAGGATGGAGCATTGTCCAAGGAGAAAAATCATCTCGGGTATCTTCCCTGGAGGAGTCTGGGGTTGCTACCCGGGATCACAGGGCCCCAAAACACCGGAATAAAAACTCAGGGACATACCTGCAAGGAGTTTCGGATGCTTCCCAGAGGATGGAGCATTGTCCAAGGAGAAAAATTATCTCGGGTATCTTCCCTGGAGGAGTCTGGTGTTGCTACCCGGGATCACAGGGCCCTAAAGCACTGGAGAAAACTCTGCGGGAGACGCCTGGGAGGAATTCTGGGTAGATCCCGCAGGATGGACCACTGTCAAGAGAGAAAAATCATATTGGGTGTCTTCCCTGGAGGAGTCTGGGGTTGCTACCTGGGATGACAGAACCATAAACCCTGAGAAAAAAGACTCAGGGACATAGCTGCGACAAGTCTCGGATGCATCCCAGAGGATGGAGCATTGTCCAAGCAGAAAAATGATCCCGGATATCTTTCCTGGAGGAGTCTGGGGTTGCTACCCGGGATTAAAGGGACCCAAACCACGGGAAAAATGTCTGCGGGAGACGCCTGGGAGGAATCTCAGATGCATCCCAGAAGATGGAGCATTGTCCAAGGAGAAAAATCATCTCGGGTGTCTTCCCTGGAGGAGTCTGGGGTTGCTACCCGGGATCACAGGGCCCTAAAGCACTGGAATAAACACTCAGGGACAAAGCTGTAAGGAGTCTCGGATGCTTCCCAGAGGATGGAGCATTGTCCAAGGAGAAAAATCATCTCGGGTATCTTCCCTGGAGGAGTCTGGGGTTGCTACCCGGGATCACAGGGCCCTAAAGCACTGGAGAAAACTCTGCGGGAGACGCCTGGGAGGAATTCTGGGTAGATCCCGCAGGATGGACCACTGTCAAGAGAGAAAAATCGTATTGGGTGTCTTCCCTGGAGGAGTCTGGGGTTGCTACCTGGGATGACAGAACCATAAACCGTGAGAAAAAGACTCAGGGACATAGCTGCCACAAGTCTCGGATGCTTCCCAGAGGATGGAGCTTTGTCCAAGGAGAAAAATCATCTCGGGTATCTTCCCTGGAGGAGTCTGGGGTTGCTACCCGGGATTACAGGGACCCAAACCACAGGAAAAATGTCTGGGAGATGCCTGGGAGGAATCTCATATGCATCCCAGAAGATGGAGCTTTGTCCCAGGAGAAAAATCATCTCGGGTATCTTCCCTGGAGGAGTCTGGAATTGCTACCCGGGATCACAGGGCCCCAAAACACCGGAATAAACACTCAGGGACATACCTGCAAGGAGTCTCGGATGCTTCCCAGAGGATGGAGCTTTGTCCAAGGAGAAAAATCATCTCGGGTATCTTCCCTGGAGGAGTCTGGGATTGCTACCCGGGATCACAGGGCCCCAAAATACCGGAATAAACAATCAGGGACATACCTGCAAGGAGTCTCGGATGCTTCCCAGAGGATGGAGCTTTGTCCAAGGAGAAAAATCATCTCGGGTATCTTCCCTGGAGGAGTCTGGGGTTGCTACCCGGGATCACAGGGCCCTAAACCCCAGGAAGAAAACACTCAGAAACAGAGCTGGGAGGAGTCTCGGGTGCATCCCGCAGGATGGACAATAGTCCAAGGAGAAAAATCAACTTGGGTATCTTCCACGGAGGAGTCTGGGGTTGCTACCCGGGATGACAGGGCCCAAAAGCACCGGAATAAACACTCAGGGACATACCTGCAAGGAGTTTCGGATGATTCCCAGAGGATGGAGCATTGTCCAAGGAGAAAAATTATCTCGGGTATCTTCCCTAGAGGAGTCTGGGGTTGCTACCCGGGATCACAGGGCCCTAAAGCACTGGAGAAAACTCTGCGGGAGACGCCTGGGAGGAATTCTGGGTAGATCCCGCAGGATGGACCACTGTCAAGAGAGAAAAATCATATTGGGTGTCTTCCCTGGAGGAGTCTGGGGTTGCTACCTGGGATGACAGAACCATAAATCGTGAGAAAAAGACTCAGGGACATAGCTGCGACAAGTCTCGGATGCATCCCAGAGGATGGAGCATTGTCCAAGGAGAAAAATGATCCCGGATATCTTTCCTGGAGGAGTCTGGGGTTGCTACCCGGGATTAAAGGGACCCAAACCACGGGAAAAATGTCTGCGGGAGACGCCTGGGAGGAATCTCAGATGCATCCCAGAAGATGGAGCATTGTCCAAGGAGAAAAATCATCTCGGATGTCTTCCCTGGAGGAGTCTGGGGTTGCTACCCGGGATCACAGGGCCCTAAAGCACTGGAATAAACACTCAGGGACAAAGCTGTAAGGAGTCTCGGATGCTTCCCAGAGGATGGAGCATTGTCCAAGGAGAAAAATCATCTCGGTTATATTCCCTGGAGGAGTCTGGGGTTGCTACCCGGGATCACAGGGACCCAAACCACAGGAAAAATGTCTGCGGGAGACGCCTGGGAGGAATCTCAGATGCATCCCAGAGGATGGAGCATTGTCCAAAGAGAAAAATCATCTCGGGTATCTTCCCTGGAGGAGTCTGGGGTTGCTACCCGGGATCACAGGGCCCTAAACCCCAGGAAGAAAACACTCAGAAACAGAGCTGGGAGGAGTCTCGGGTGCATCCCGCAGGATGGACAATAGTCCAAGGAGAAAAATCAACTTGGGTATCTTCCACGGAGGAGTCTGGGGTTGCTACCCGGGATGACAGGGCCCAAAAGCACCGGAATAAACACTCAGGGAAAAAGCTGCAAGGAGTCTTGGATGCTTCCCAGAGGATGGAGCATTGTCCAAGGAGAAAAATCATCTCGGGTATCTTCCCTGGAGGAGTCTGGGGTTGCTACCCGGGATCACAGGGCCCCAAAACACCGGAATAAAGACTCAGGGACATACCTGCAAGGAGTTTCGGATGCTTCCCAGAGGATGGAGCATTGTCCAAGGAGAAAAATTATCTCGGGTATCTTCCCTAGAGGAGTCTGGGGTTGCTACCCGGGATCACAGGGCCCTAAAGCACTGGAGAAAACTCTGCGGGAGACGCCTGGGAGGAATTCTGGGTAGATCCCGTAGGATGGACCACTGTCAAGAGAGAAAAATCATATTGGGTGTCTTCCCTGGAGGAGTCTGGGGTTGCTACCTGGGATGACAGAACCATAAACCGTGAGAAAAAGACTCAGGGACATAGCTGCGACAAGTCTCGGATGCATCCCAGAGGATGGAGCTTTGTCCAAGGAGAAAAATCGTCTCGGGTATCTTCCCTGGAGGAGTCTGGGGTTGCTACCCGGGATTACAGGGACCCAAACCACTGGAAAAATGTTTGCGCGAGACGCCTGGGAGGAATCTCAGATGCATCCCAGAAGACGGAGAATTGTCCAAGGAGAAAAATCATCTCGGGTATCTTCCCTGGAGGAGTCTGGGGTTGCTACCCGGGATCACAGGGCCCTAAAGCACTGGAGAAAACTCTGCGGGAGACGCCTGGGAGGAATTCTGGGTAGATCCCGCAGGATGGACCACTGTCAAGAGAGAAAAATCATATTGGGTGTCTTCCCTGGAGGAGTCTGGGGTTGCTACCTGGGATGACAGAACCATAAACCGTGAGAAAAAGACTCAGGGACATAGCTGCGACAAGTCTCGGATGCTTCCCAGAGGATGGAGCTTTGTCCAAGGAGAAAAATCATCTCGGGTATCTTCCCTGGAGGAGTCTGGGGTTGCTACCCGGGATTACAGGGACCCAAACCACAGGAAAAATGTCTGGGAGATGCCTGGGAGGAATCTCATATGCATCCCAGAAGATGGAGCTTTGTCCCAGGAGAAAAATCATCTCGGGTATCTTCCCTGGAGGAGTCTGGGGTTGCTACCCGGGATCACAGGGCCCCAAAACACCGGAATAAACAGTCAGGGACATACCTGCAAGGAGATTCGGATGCTTCCCAGAGGATGGAGCATTGTCCAAGGAGAAAAATCATCTCGGGTATCTTCCCTGGAGGAGTCTGGGATTGCTACCCAGGATGACAGGGCGCTAAACCACCGGAATAAGGACTCAGGGACATACCTGGAAGGAGTCTCGGATGCTTCCCAGAGGATGGAGCTTTGTCCAAGGAGAAAAATCATCTCGGGTATATTCCCTGGAGGAGTCTGGGGTTGCTACCCGGGATCACAGGGCCCTAAAGCACTGGAGAAAACTCTGCGGGAGACGCCTGGGAGGAATTCTGGGTAGATCCCGCAGGATGGACCACTGTCAAGAGAGAAAAATCATATTGGGTGTCTTCCCTGGAGGAGTCTGGGGTTGCTACCTGGGATGACAGAAACATAAACCATGAGAAAAAGACTCAGGGACATAGCTGCGACAAGTCTCGGATGCATCCCAGAGGATGGAGCTTTGTTCAAGGAGAAAAATCGTCTCGGGTATCTACCCTGGAGGAGTCTGGGGTTGCTACCCGGGATTATAGGGACCCAAACCACAGGAAAAATGTCTGCGGGAGACGCCTGGGAGGAATCTCAGATGCATCCCAGAAGATGGAGCATTGTCCAAGGAGAAAAATCATCTCGGGTATCTTCCCTGGAGGAGTCTGGGGTTGCTACCCGGGATTACAGGGACCGAAACCACAGGAAAAATGTCTGCGGGAGACGCCTGGGAGGAATCTCAGATGTATCCCAGAAGATGGAGCATTGTCCAAGGAGAAAAATCATCTCGGGTATCTTCCCTGGAGGAGTCTGGGGTTGCTACCCGGGATCACAGGGCCCTAAAGCACTGGAGAAAACTCTGCGGGAGACGCCTGGGAGGAATTCTGGGTAGATCCCGCAGGATGGACTACTGTCAAGAGAGAAAAATCATATTGGGTGTCTTCCCTGGAGGAGTCTGGGGTTGCTACCTGGGATGACAGAACCATAAACCGTGAGAAAAAGACTCAGGGACATAGCTGCAACAAGTCTCGGATGCAGCCCAGAGGATGGAGCTTTGTCCAAGGAGAAAAATCATCTCGGGTATCTTCCCTGGAGGAGTCTGGGGTTGCTACCCGGGATCACAGGGCCCCAAAACACCGGAATAAAGACTCAGGGACATACCTGCAAGGAGTTTCGGATGCTTCCCAGAGGATGGAGCATTGTCCAAGGAGAAAAATTATCTCGGGTATCTTCCCTAGAGGAGTCTGGGGTTGCTACCCGGGATCACAGGGCCCTAAAGCACTGGAATAAACCCTCAGGGACAAAGCTGTAAGGAGTCTCGGATGCTTCCCAGAGGATGGAGCTTTGTCCAAGGAGAAAAATCATCTCGGGTATCTTCCCTGGAGGAGTCTGGGGTTGCTACCCGGGATCACAGTGCCCTAAAGCACTGGAGAAAACTCTGCGGGAGATGCCTGGGAGGAATTCTGGGTAGATCCCGCAGGATGGACCACTGTCAAGAGAGAAAAATCATATTGGGTGTCTTCCCTGGAGGAGTCTGGGGTTGCTACCTGGGATGACAGAACCATAAACCGTGAGAAAAAGACTCAGGGTCATAGCTGCCACAAGTCTCGGATGATTCCCAGAGGATGGAGCTTTGTCCAAGAAGAAAAATCATCTCGGGTATCTTCCCTGGAGGAGTCTGGGGTTGCTACCCGGGTTCACAGGGACCCAAACCACAGGAAAAATGTCTGGGAGATGCCTGGGAGGAATCTCATATGCATCCCAGAAGATGGAGCTTTGTCCCAGGAGAAAAATCATCTCGGGTATCTTCCCTGGAGGAGTCTGGGGTTGCTACCCGGGATTACAGGGACCCAAACCACAGGAAAAATGTCTGCGGGAGACGCCTGGGAGGAATCTCAGATGCATCCCAGAAGATGGAGCATTGTCCAAGGAGAAAAATCATCTCGGGTATCTTTCCTGGAGGAGTCTGGGGTTGCTACCCGGGATTACAGGGAACCAAACCACAGGAAAAATGTCTGCGGGAGATGCCTGGGAGGAATCTCAGATGCATCCCAGAGGATGGAGCATTGTCCAAAGAAAAAAATCATCTCGGGTATCTTCCCTGGAGGAGTCTGGGGTTGCTACCCGAGATCACAGGGCCCTAAACCCCAGCAAGAAAACACTCAGAAACAGAGCTGGGAGGAGTCTCGGGTGCATCCCGCAGGATGGACAATAGTCCAAGGAGAAAAATCAACTTGGGTATCTTCCACGGAGGAGTCTGGGGTTGCTACCCGGGATGACAGGGCCCAAAAGCACCGGAATAAACACTCAGGGAAAAAGCTGCAAGGAGTCTTGGATGCTTCCCAGAGGATGGAGCATTGTCCAAGGAGAAAAATCATCTCGGGTATCTTCCCTGGAGGAGTCTGGGGTTGCTACCCGGGATCACAGGGCCCCAAAACACCGAAATAAAGACTCAGGGACATACCTGCAAGGAGTTTCGGATGCTTCCCAGAGGATGGAGCTTTGTCCAAGGAGAAAAATTATCTCGGGTATCTTCCCTGGAGGAGTCTGGGGTTGCTACCCGGGATTACAGGGACCCAAACCACAGGAAAAATGTTTGCGGGAGACGCCTGGGAGGAATCTCAGATGCATCCCAGAAGACGGAGAATTGTCCAAGGAGAAAAATCATCTCGGGTATCTTCCCTGGAGGAGTCTGGGGTTGCTACCCGGGATCACAGGGCCCTAAAGCACTGGAGAAAACTCTGCGGGAGACGCCTGGGAGGAATTCTGGGTAGATCCCGCAGGATGGAGCACTGTCAAGAGAGAAAAATCATCTCGGGTATCTTCCCTGGAGGAGTCTGGGGTTGCTACCTGGGATGACAGAACCATAAACCGTGAGAAAAAAGACTCAGGGACATAGCTGCGACAAGTCTCGGATGCATCCCAGAGGATGGAGCTTTGTCCAAGGAGAAAATTCATCTCGGGTATCTTCCCTGGAGGAGTCTGGGATTGCTACCCAGGATGACAGGGCGCTCAACCACCGGAATAAAGACTCAGGGACATACCTGCAAGGAGTCTCGGATGCTTCCCAGAGGATGGAGCTTTGTCCAAGGAGAAAAATCATCTCGGGTATCTTCCCTGGAGGAGTCTGGGGTTGCTACCCGGGATCACAGGGCCCCAAAACACCGGAATAAACAATCAGGGACATACCTGCAAGGAGTCTCGGATGCTTCCCAGAGGATGGAGCTTTGTCCAAGGAGAAAAATCATCTCGGGTATCTTCCCTGGAGGAGTCTGGGGTTGCTACCCGGGATTACAGGGACCCAAAACACAGGAAAAATATCTGCGGGAGATGCCTGGGAGGAATCTCAGATGCATCCCAGAAGATGGAGCATTGTCCAAGGAGAAAAATCATCTCAGGTATCTTTCCTGGAGGAGTCTGGGGTTACTACCCGGGATTACAGGGAACCAAACCACAGGAAAAATGTCTGCGGGAGATGCCTGGGAGGAATCTCAGATGCATCCCAGAGGATGGAGCATTGTCCAAAGAAAAAAATCATCTCGGGTATCTTCCCTGGAGGAGTCTGGGGTTGCTACCCGGGATCACAGGGCCCTAAACCCCAGGAAGAAAACACTCAGAAACAGAGCTGGGAGGAGTCTCGGGTGCATCCCGCAGGATGGACAATAGTCCAAGGAGAAAAATCAACTTGGGTATCTTCCACGGAGGAGTCTGGGGTTGCTACCCGGGATGACAGGGCCCAAAAGCACCGGAATAAACACTCAGGGAAAAAGCTGCAAGGAGTCCCGGATGCTTCCCAGAGGATGGAGCATTGTCCAAGGAGAAAAATCATCTCGGGTATCTTCCCTGGAGGAGTCTGGGGTTGCTACCCGGGATTACAGGGAACCAAACCACAGGAAAAATGTCTGCGGGAGATGCCTGGGAGGAATCTCAGATGCATCCCAGAGGATGGAGCATTGTCCAAGGAGAAAAATCATCTCGGGTATCTTCCCTGGAGGAGTCTGGGGTTGCTACCCGGGATCACAGGGCCCTAAACCCCAGGAAGAAAACACTCAGAAACAGAGCTGGGAAGAGTCTCGGGTGCATCCCGCAGGATGGACAATAGTCCAAGGAGAAAAATGAACTTGGGTATCTTCCATGGAAGAGTCTGGGGTTGCTACCCGGGATGACAGGGCCCAAAAGCACCGGAATAAACACTCAGGGAAAAAGCTGCAAGGAGTCTTGGATGCTTCCCAGAGGATGGAGCTTTGTCCAAGGAGAAAAATCATCTTGGGTATCTTCCCTGGAGGAGTCTGGGGTTGCTACCCGGGATGACAGGGCCCAAAAGCACCGGAATAAACACTCAGGGAAAAAGCTGCAAGGAGTCTTGGATGCTTCCCAGAGGATGGAGCATTGTCCAAGGAGAAAAATCATCTCGGGTATCTTCCCTGGAGGAGTCTGGGGTTGCTACCCGGGATCACAGGGCCCCAAAACACCGGAATAAACACGCAGGGACATACCTGCAAGGAGTTTCGGATGCTTCCCAGAGGATGGAGCATTGTCCAAGGAGAAAAATTATCTCGGGTATCTTCCCTAGAGGAGTCTGGGGTTGCTACCCGGGATTACAGGGACCCAAACCACAAGAAAAAAGTCTGCGGGAGACGCCTGGGAGGAATCTCAGATGTATCCCAGAAGATGGAGCATTGTCCAAGGAGAAAAATCATCTCGGGTATCTTCCCTGGAGGAGTCTGGGGTTGCTACCCGGGATCACAGGGCCCTAAAGCACTGGAGAAAACTCTGCGGGAGACGCCTGGGAGGAATTCTGGGTAGATCCCGCAGGATGGACCACTGTCAAGAGAGAAAAATCATATTGGGTGTCTTCCCTGGAGGAGTCTGGGGTTGCTACCTGGGATGACAGAACCATAAACCGTGAGAAAAAGACTCAGGGACATAGCTGCCACAAGTCTCGGATGCTTCCCAGAGGATGGAGCTTTGTCCAAGGAGAAAAATCATCTCGGGTATCTTCCCTGGAGGAGTCTGGGGTTGCTACCCGGGATTACAGGGACCCAAACCACAGGAAAAATGTCTGGGAGATGCCTGGGAGGAATCTCATATGCATCCCAGAAGATGGAGCTTTGTCCCAGGAGAAAAATCATCTCGGGTATCTTCCCTGGAGGAGTCTGGGGTTGCTACCCGGGATCATAGGGCCCCAAAACACCGGAATAAACACTCAGGGACATACCTGCAAGGAGTCTCGGATGCTTCCCAGAGGATGGAGCATTGTCCAAGGAGAAAAATCATCTCGGGTATCTTCCCTGGAGGAGTCTGGGATTGCTACCCAGGATGACAGGGCGCTAAACCACCGGAATAAGGACTCAGGGACATACCTGGAAGGAGTCTCGGATGCTTCCCAGAGGATGGAGCTTTGTCCAAGGAGAAAAATCATCTCGGGTATATTCCCTGGAGGAGTCTGGGGTTGCTACCCGGGATCACAGGGCCCCAAAACACCGGAATAAACAATCAGGGACATACCTGCAAGGTGTCTCGGATGCTAACCAGAGGATGGAGCTTTGTCCAAGGAGAAAAATCATCTCGGGTATATTCCCTGGAGGAGTCTCGGGTTGCTACCCGGGATTACAGGGACCCAAAACACAGGAAAAATGTCTGCGGGAGACGCCTGGGAGGAATCTCAGATGCATCCCAGAAGATGGAGCATTGTCCAAGGAGAAAAATCATCTCGGGTATCTTTCCTGGAGGAGTCTGGGGTTGCTACCCGGGATCACAGGGCCCTAAACCCCAGGAAGAAAACACTCAGAAACAGAGCTGGGAGGAGTCTCGGGTGCATCCCGCAGGATGGACAATAGTCCAAGGAGAAAAATCAACTTGGGTATCTTCCACGGAGGAGTCTGGGGTTGCTACCCGGGATGACAGCGCCCAAAAGCACCGGAATAAACACTCAGGGAAAAAGCTGCAAGGAGTCCCGGATGCTTCCCAGAGGATGGAGCATTGTCCAAGGAGAAAAATCATCTCGGGTATCTTCCCTGGAGGAGTCTGGGGTTGCTACCCGGGATTACAGGGAACCAAACCACAGGAAAAATGTCTGCGGGAGATGCCTGGGAGGAATCTCAGATGCATCCCAGAGGATGGAGCATTGTCCAAAGAGAAAAATCATCTCGGGTATCTTCCCTGGAGGAGTCTGGGGTTGCTACCCGGGATCACAGGGCCCTAAACCCCAGGAAGAAAACACTCAGAAACAGAGCTGGGAGGAGTCTCGGGTGCATCCCGCAGGATGGACAATAGTCCAAGGAGAAAAATCAACTTGGGTATCTTCCACGGAGGAGTCTGGGGTTGCTACCCGGGATGACAGGGCCCAAAAGCACCGGAATAAACACTCAGAGAAAAAGCTGCAAGGAGTCCGGGATGCTTCCCAGAGGATGGAGCATTGTCCAAGGAGAAAAATCATCTCGGGTATCTTCCCTGGAGGAGTCTGGGGTTGCTACCCGGGATTACAGGGAACCAAACCACAGGAAAAATGTCTGCGGGAGATGCCTGGGAGGAATCTCAGATGCATCCCAGAGGATGGAGCATTGTCCAAAGAGAAAAATCATCTCGGGTATCTTCCCTGGAGGAGTCTGGGGTTGCTACCCGGGATCACAGGGCCCTAAACCCCAGGAAGAAAACACTCAGAAACAGAGCTGGGAGGAGTCTCGGGTGCATCCCGCAGGATGGACAATAGTCCAAGGAGAAAAATCAACTTGGGTATCTTCCATGGAAGAGTCTGGGGTTGCTACCCGGGATGACAGGGCCCAAAAGCACCGGAATAAACACTCAGGGAAAAAGCTGCAAGGAGTCTTGGATGCTTCCCAGAGGATGGAGCATTGTCCAAGGAGAAAAATCATCTCGGGTATCTTCCCTGGAGGAGTCTGGGGTTGCTAACCGGGATCACAGGGCCCTAAAGCACTGGAGAAAACTCTGCGGGAGACGCCTGGGAGGAATTCTGGGTAGATCCCGCAGGATGGACCACTGTCAAGAGAGAAAAATCATATTGGGTGTCTTCCCTGGAGGAGTCTGGGGTTGCTACCTGGGATGACAGAACCATAAACCGTGAGAAAAAGACTCAGGGACATAGCTGCGACAAGTCTCGGATGCAGCCCAGAGGATGGAGCTTTGTCCAAGGAGAAAAATCATCTCGGGTATCTTCCCTGGAGGAGTCTGGGGTTGCTACCCGGGATTACAGGGAACCAAACCACAGGAAAAATGTCTGCGGGAGATGCCTGGGAGGAATATCAGATGCATCCCAGAGGATGGAGCATTGTCCAAAGAAAAAAATCATCTCGGGTATCTTCCCTGGAGGACTCTGGGGTTGCTACCCGGGATCACAGGGCCCTAAAGCCCAGGAAGAAAACACTCAGAAACAGAGCTGGGAGGAGTCTCGGGTGCATCCCGCAGGATGGACAATAGTCCAAGGAGAAAAATCAACTTGGGTATCTTCCACGGAGGAGTCTGGGGTTGCTACCTGGGATGACAGAACCATAAACCGTGAGAAAAAGACTCAGGGACATAGCTGCGACAAGTCTCGGATGCTTCCCAGAGGATGGAGCTTTGTCCAAGGAGAAAAATCATCTCGGGTATCTTCCCTGGAGGAGTCTGGGGTTGCTACCTGGGATCACAGGGCCCTAAAGCACTGGAGAAAACTCCGCGGGAGACGCCTGGGAGGAATTCTTGGTAGATCCCGCAGGATGGACCACTGTCAAGAGAGAAAAATCATCTTGGGTGTCTTCCCTGGAGGAGTCTGGGGTTGCTACCTGGAATGACAGAACCATAAACCGTGAGAAAAAGACTCAGGGACATAGCTGCGACAAGTCTCGGATGCATCCCAGAGGATGGAGCATTGTCCAAGGAGAAAAATGATCCCGGATATCTTTCCTGGAGGAGTCTGGGGTTGCTACCTGGGATTAAAGGGACCCAAACCACGGGAAAAATGTCTGCGGGAGACGCCTGGGAGGAATCTCAGATGCATCCCAGAAGATGGAGCATTGTCCAAGGAGAAAAATCATCTCGGGTATCTTCCCTGGAGGAGTCTGGGGTTGCTACCCGGGATCACAGGGCCCTAAAGCACTGGAGAAAACTCTGCGGGAGACGCCTGGGAGGAATTCTGGGTAGATCCCGCAGGATGGACCACTGTCAAGAGAGAAAAATCATATTGGGTGTCTTCCCTGGAGGAGTCTGGGGTTGCTACCTGGGATGACAGAACCATAAACCGTGAGAAAAATACTCAGGGACATAGCTGCCACAAGTCTCGGATGCTTCCCAGAGGATGGAGCTTTGTCCAAGGAGAAAAATCATCTCGGGTATCTTCCCTGGAGGAGTCTGGGGTTGCTACCCGGGATCACAGGGCCCCAAAACACCGGAATAAACACTCAGGGACATACCTGCAAGGAGTCTCGGATGCTTCCCAGAGGATGGAGCTTTGTCCAAGGAGAAAAATCATCTCGGGTATCTTCCCTGGAGGAGTCTGGGGTTGCTACCCGGGATCACAGGGCCCCAAAACACCGGAATAAACAATCAGGGACATACCTGCAAGGAGTCTCGGATGCTTCCCAGAGGATGGAGCTTTGTCCAAGGAGAAAAATCATCTCGGGTATATTCCCTGGAGGAGTCTGGGGTTGCTACCCGGGATCACAGGGCCCCAAAACACCGGAATAAACAATCAGGGACATACCTGCAAGGAGTCTCGGATGCTTCCCAGAGGATGGAGCTTTGTCCAAGGAGAAAAATCATCTCGGGTATATTCCCTGGAGGAGTCTCGGGTTGCTACCCGGGATTACAGGGACCCAAACCACAGGAAAAATGTCTGCGGGAGACGCCTGGGAGGAATCTCAGATGCATCCCAGAAGATGGAGCATTGTCCAAGGAGAAAAATCATCTCGGGTATCTTTCCTGGAGGAGTCTGGGGTTGCTACCCGGGATTACAGGGAACCAAACCACAGGAAAAATGTCTGCGGGAGATGCCTGGGAGGAATCTCAGATGCATCCCAGAGGATGGAGCATTGTCCAAAGAAAAAAATCATCTCGGGTATCTTCCCTGGAGGAGTCTGGGGTTGCTACCCGGGATCACAGGGCCCTAAACCCCAGGAAGAAAACACTCAGAAACAGAGCTGGGAGGAGTCTCGGGTGCATCCCGCAGGATGGACAATAGTCCAAGGAGAAAAATCAACTTGGGTATCTTCCACGGAGGAGTCTGGGGTTGCTACCCGGGATGACAGGGCCCAAAAGCACCGGAATAAACACTCAGGGAAAAAGCTGCAAGGAGTCTCGGATGCTTCCCAGAGGATGGAGCATTGTCCAAGGAGAAAAATCATCTCGGGTATCTTCCCTGGAGGAGTCTGGGGTTGCTACCCGGGATCACAGGGCCCCAAAACACCGGAATAAAAACTCAGGGACATACCTGCAAGGAGTTTCGGATGCTTCCCAGAGGATGGAGCATTGTCCAAGGAGAAAAATTATCTCGGGTATCTTCCCTGGAGGAGTCTGGGGTTGCTACCCGGGATCACAGGGCCCTAAAGCACTGGAGAAAACTCTGCGGGAGACGCCTGGGAGGAATTCTGGGTAGATCCCGCAGGATGGACCACTGTCAAGAGAGAAAAATCATATTGGGTGTCTTCCCTGGAGGAGTCTGGGGTTGCTACCTGGGATGACAGAACCATAAACCCTGAGAAAAAAGACTCAGGGACATAGCTGCGACAAGTCTCGGATGCATCCCAGAGGATGGAGCATTGTCCAAGCAGAAAAATGATCCCGGATATCTTTCCTGGAGGAGTCTGGGGTTGCTACCCGGGATTAAAGGGACCCAAACCACGGGAAAAATGTCTGCGGGAGACGCCTGGGAGGAATCTCAGATGCATCCCAGAAGATGGAGCATTGTCCAAGGAGAAAAATCATCTCGGGTGTCTTCCCTGGAGGAGTCTGGGGTTGCTACCCGGGATCACAGGGCCCTAAAGCACTGGAATAAACACTCAGGGACAAAGCTGTAAGGAGTCTCGGATGCTTCCCAGAGGATGGAGCATTGTCCAAGGAGAAAAATCATCTCGGGTATCTTCCCTGGAGGAGTCTGGGGTTGCTACCCGGGATTACAGGGACCCAAACCACAGGAAAAATGTCTGGGAGATGCCTGGGAGGAATCTCATATGCATCCCAGAAGATGGAGCTTTGTCCCAGGAGAAAAATCATCTCGGGTATCTTCCCTGGAGGAGTCTGGAATTGCTGCCCGGGATCACAGGGCCCCAAAACACCGGAATAAACACTCAGGGACATACCTGCAAGGAGTCTCGGATGCTTCCCAGAGGATGGAGCTTTGTCCAAGGAGAAAAATCATCTCGGGTATCTTCCCTGGAGGAGTCTGGGATTGCTACCCGGGATCACAGGGCCCCAAAATACCGGAATAAACAATCAGGGACATACCTGCAAGGAGTCTCGGATGCTTCCCAGAGGATGGAGCTTTGTCCAAGGAGAAAAATCATCTCGGGTATCTTCCCTGGAGGAGTCTGGGGTTGCTACCCGGGATCACAGGGCCCTAAACCCCAGGAAGAAAACACTCAGAAACAGAGCTGGGAGGAGTCTCGGGTGCATCCCGCAGGATGGACAATAGTCCAAGGAGAAAAATCAACTTGGGTATCTTCCACGGAGGAGTCTGGGGTTGCTACCCGGGATGACAGGGCCCAAAAGCACCGGAATAAACACTCAGGGACATACCTGCAAGGAGTTTCGGATGCTTCCCAGAGGATGGAGCATTGTCCAAGGAGAAAAATTATCTCGGGTATCTTCCCTAGAGGAGTCTGGGGTTGCTACCCGGGATCACAGGGCCCTAAAGCACTGGAGAAAACTCTGCGGGAGACGCCTGGGAGGAATTCTGGGTAGATCCCGCAGGATGGACCACTGTCAAGAGAGAAAAATCGTATTGGGTGTCTTCCCTGGAGGAGTCTGGGGTTGCTACCTGGGATGACAGAACCATAAACCGTGAGAAAAAGACTCAGGGACATAGCTGCGACAAGTCTCGGATGCATCCCAGAGGATGGAGCATTGTCCAAGGAGAAAAATGATCCCGGATATCTTTCCTGGAGGAGTCTGGGGTTGCTACCCGGGATTAAAGGGACCCAAACCACGGGAAAAATGTCTGCGGGAGACGCCTGGGAGGAATCTCAGATGCATCCCAGAAGATGGAGCATTGTCCAAGGAGAAAAATCATCTCGGATGTCTTCCCTGGAGGAGTCTGGGGTTGCTACCCGGGATCACAGGGCCCTAAAGCACTGGAATAAACACTCAGGGACAAAGCTGTAAGGAGTCTCGGATGCTTCCCAGAGGATGGAGCATTGTCCAAGGAGAAAAATCATCTCGGTTATATTCCCTGGAGGAGTCTGGGGTTGCTACCCGGGATCACAGGGACCCAAACCACAGGAAAAATGTCTGCGGGAGACGCCTGGGAGGAATCTCAGATGCATCCCAGAGGATGGAGCATTGTCCAAGGAGAAAAATCATCTCGGGTATCTTCCCTGGAGGAGTCTGGGGTTGCTACCCGGGATCACAGGGCCCCAAAACACCGGAATAAAGACTCAGGGACATACCTGCAAGGAGTTTCGGATGCTTCCCAGAGGATGGAGCATTGTCCAAGGAGAAAAATTATCTCGGGTATCTTCCCTAGAGGAGTCTGGGGTTGCTACCCGGGATCACAGGGCCCTAAAGCACTGGAGAAAACTCTGCGGGAGACGCCTGGGAGGAATTCTGGGTAGATCCCGTAGGATGGACCACTGTCAAGAGAGAAAAATCATATTGGGTGTCTTCCCTGGAGGAGTCTGGGGTTGCTACCTGGGATGACAGAACCATAAACCGTGAGAAAAAGACTCAGGGACATAGCTGCGACAAGTCTCGGATGCATCCCAGAGGATGGAGCTTTGTCCAAGGAGAAAAATCGTCTCGGGTATCTTCCCTGGAGGAGTCTGGGGTTGCTACCCGGGATTACAGGGACCCAAACCACTGGAAAAATGTTTGCGCGAGACGCCTGGGAGGAATCTCAGATGCATCCCAGAAGATGGAGCATTGTCCAAGGAGAAAAATCATCTCGGGTATCTTCCCTGGAGGAGTCTGGGGTTGCTACCCGGGATCACAGGGCCCTAAAGCACTGGAGAAAACTCTGCGGGAGACGCCTGGGAGGAATTCTGGGTAGATCCCGCAGGATGGACCACTGTCAAGAGAGAAAAATCATATTGGGTGTCTTCCCTGGAGGAGTCTGGGGTTGCTACCTGGGATGACAGAACCATAAACCGTGAGAAAAAGACTCAGGGACATAGCTGCGACAAGTCTCGGATGCTTCCCAGAGGATGGAGCTTTGTCCAAGGAGAAAAATCATCTCGGGTATCTTCCCTGGAGGAGTCTGGGGTTGCTACCCGGGATTACAGGGACCCAAACCACAGGAAAAATGTCTGGGAGATGCCTGGGAGGAATCTCATATGCATCCCAGAAGATGGAGCTTTGTCCCAGGAGAAAAATCATCTCGGGTATCTTCCCTGGAGGAGTCTGGGGTTGCTACCCGGGATCACAGGGCCCCAAAACACCGGAATAAACACTCAGGGACATACCTGCAAGGAGATTCGGATGCTTCCCAGAGGATGGAGAATTGTCCAAGGAGAAAAATCATCTCGGGTATCTTCCCTGGAGGAGTCTGGGATTGCTACCCAGGATGACAGGGCGCTAAACCACCGGAATAAGGACTCAGGGACATACCTGGAAGGAGTCTCGGATGCTTCCCAGAGGATGGAGCTTTGTCCAAGGAGAAAAATCATCTCGGGTATATTCCCTGGAGGAGTCTGGGGTTGCTACCCGGGATCACAGGGCCCTAAAGCACTGGAGAAAACTCTGCGGGAGACGCCTGGGAGGAATTCTGGGTAGATCCCGCAGGATGGACCACTGTCAAGAGAGAAAAATCATATTGGGTGTCTTCCCTGGAGGAGTCTGGGGTTGCTACCTGGGATGACAGAAACATAAACCATGAGAAAAAGACTCAGGGACATAGCTGCGACAAGTCTCGGATGCATCCCAGAGGATGGAGCTTTGTTCAAGGAGAAAAATCGTCTCGGGTATCTTCCCTGGAGGAGTCTGGGGTTGCTACCCGGGATTATAGGGACCCAAACCACAGGAAAAATGTCTGCGGGAGACGCCTGGGAGGAATCTCAGATGCATCCCAGAAGATGGAGCATTGTCCAAGGAGAAAAATCATCTCGGGTATCTTCCCTGGAGGAGTCTGGGGTTGCTACCCGGGATTACAGGGACCGAAACCACAGGAAAAATGTCTGCGGGAGACGCCTGGGAGGAATCTCAGATGTATCCCAGAAGATGGAGCATTGTCCAAGGAGAAAAATCATCTCGGGTATCTTCCCTGGAGGAGTCTGGGGTTGCTACCCGGGATCACAGGGCCCTAAAGCACTGGAGAAAACTCTGCGGGAGACGCCTGGGAGGAATTCTGGGTAGATCCCGCAGGATGGACTACTGTCAAGAGAGAAAAATCATATTGGGTGTCTTCCCTGGAGGAGTCTGGGGTTGCTACCTGGGATGACAGAACCATAAACCGTGAGAAAAAGACTCAGGGACATAGCTGCAACAAGTCTCGGATGCAGCCCAGAGGATGGAGCTTTGTCCAAGGAGAAAAATCATCTCGGGTATCTTCCCTGGAGGAGTCTGGGGTTGCTACCCGGGATCACAGGGCCCCAAAACACCGGAATAAAGACTCAGGGACATACCTGCAAGGAGTTTCGGATGCTTCCCAGAGGATGGAGCATTGTCCAAGGAGAAAAATTATCTCGGGTATCTTCCCTAGAGGAGTCTGGGGTTGCTACCCGGGATCACAGGGCCCTAAAGCACTGGAATAAACCCTCAGGGACAAAGCTGTAAGGAGTCTCGGATGCTTCCCAGAGGATGGAGCTTTGTCCAAGGAGAAAAATCATCTCGGGTATCTTCCCTGGAGGAGTCTGGGGTTGCTACCCGGGATCACAGGGCCCTAAAGCACTGGAGAAAACTCTGCGGGAGATGCCTGGGAGGAATTCTGGGTAGATCCCGCAGGATGGACCACTGTCAAGAGAGAAAAATCATATTGGGTGTCTTCCCTGGAGGAGTCTGGGGTTGCTACCTGGGATGACAGAACCATAAACCGTGAGAAAAAGACTCAGGGTCATAGCTGCCACAAGTCTCGGATGATTCCCAGAGGATGGAGCTTTGTCCAAGAAGAAAAATCATCTCGGGTATCTTCCCTGGAGGAGTCTGGGGTTGCTACCCGGGATCACAGGGACCCAAACCACAGGAAAAATGTCTGGGAGATGCCTGGGAGGAATCTCATATGCATCCCAGAAGATGGAGCTTTGTCCCAGGAGAAAAATCATCTCGGGTATCTTCCCTGGAGGAGTCTGGGGTTGCTACCCGGGATTACAGGGACCCAAACCACAGGAAAAATGTCTGCGGGTGACGCCTGGGAGGAATCTCAGATGCATCCCAGAAGATGGAGCATTGTCCAAGGAGAAAAATCATCTCGGGTATCTTTCCTGGAGGAGTCTGGGGTTGCTACCCGGGATTACAGGGAACCAAACCACAGGAAAAATGTCTGCGGGAGATGCCTGGGAGGAATCTCAGATGCATCCCAGAGGATGGAGCATTGTCCAAAGAAAAAAATCATCTCGGGTATCTTCCCTGGAGGAGTCTGGGGTTGCTACCCGAGATCACAGGGCCCTAAACCCCAGGAAGAAAACACTCAGAAACAGAGCTGGGAGGAGTCTCGGGTGCATCCCGCAGGATGGACAATAGTCCAAGGAGAAAAATCAACTTGGGTATCTTCCACGGAGGAGTCTGGGGTTGCTACCCGGGATGACAGGGCCCAAAAGCACCGGAATAAACACTCAGGGAAAAAGCTGCAAGGAGTCTTGGATGCTTCCCAGAGGATGGAGCATTGTCCAAGGAGAAAAATCATCTCGGGTATCTTCCCTGGAGGAGTCTGGGGTTGCTACCCGGGATCACAGGGCCCCAAAACACCGAAATAAAGACTCAGGGACATACCTGCAAGGAGTTTCGGATGCTTCCCAGAGGATGGAGCTTTGTCCAAGGAGAAAAATTATCTCGGGTATCTTCCCTGGAGGAGTCTGGGGTTGCTACCCGGGATTACAGGGACCCAAACCACAGGAAAAATGTTTGCGGGAGACGCCTGGGAGGAATCTCAGATGCATCCCAGAAGACGGAGAATTGTCCAAGGAGAAAAATCATCTCGGGTATCTTCCCTGGAGGAGTCTGGGGTTGCTACCCGGGATCACAGGGCCCTAAAGCACTGGAGAAAACTCTGCGGGAGACGCCTGGGAGGAATTCTGGGTAGATCCCGCAGGATGGAGCACTGTCAAGAGAGAAAAATCATCTCGGGTATCTTCCCTGGAGGAGTCTGGGGTTGCTACCTGGGATGACAGAACCATAAACCGTGAGAAAAAAGACTCAGGGACATAGCTGCGACAAGTCTCGGATGCATCCCAGAGGATGGAGCTTTGTCCAAGGAGAAAATTCATCTCGGGTATCTTCCCTGGAGGAGTCTGGGATTGCTACCCAGGATGACAGGGCGCTCAACCACCGGAATAAAGACTCAGGGACATACCTGCAAGGAGTCTCGGATGCTTCCCAGAGGATGGAGCTTTGTCCAAGGAGAAAAATCATCTCGGGTATCTTCCCTGGAGGAGTCTGGGGTTGCTACCCGGGATCACAGGGCCCCAAAACACCGGAATAAACAATCAGGGACATACCTGCAAGGAGTCTCGGATGCTTCCCAGAGGATGGAGCTTTGTCCAAGGAGAAAAATCATCTCGGGTATCTTCCCTGGAGGAGTCTGGGGTTGCTACCCGGGATTACAGGGACCCAAAACACAGGAAAAATATCTGCGGGAGATGCCTGGGAGGAATCTCAGATGCATCCCAGAAGATGGAGCATTGTCCAAGGAGAAAAATCATCTCAGGTATCTTTCCTGGAGGAGTCTGGGGTTGCTACCCGGGATTACAGGGAACCAAACCACAGGAAAAATGTCTGCGGGAGATGCCTGGGAGGAATCTCAGATGCATCCCAGAGGATGGAGCATTGTCCAAAGAAAAAAATCATCTCGGGTATCTTCCCTGGAGGAGTCTGGGGTTGCTACCCGGGATCACAGGGCCCTAAACCCCAGGAAGAAAACACTCAGAAACAGAGCTGGGAGGAGTCTCGGGTGCATCCCGCAGGATGGACAATAGTCCAAGGAGAAAAATCAACTTGGGTATCTTCCACGGAGGAGTCTGGGGTTGCTACCCGGGATGACAGGGCCCAAAAGCACCGGAATAAACACTCAGGGAAAAAGCTGCAAGGAGTCTTGGATGCTTCCCAGAGGATGGAGCATTGTCCAAGGAGAAAAATCATCTCGGGTATCTTCCCTGGAGGAGTCTGGGGTTGCTACCCGGGATTACAGGGAACCAAACCACAGGAAAAATGTCTGCGGGAGATGCCTGGGAGGAATCTCAGATGCATCCCAGAGGATGGAGCATTGTCCAAGGAGAAAAATCATCTCGGGTATCTTCCCTGGAGGAGTCTGGGGTTGCTACCCGGGATCACAGGGCCCTAAACCCCAGGAAGAAAACACTCAGAAACAGAGCTGGGAAGAGTCTCGGGTGCATCCCGCAGGATGGACAATAGTCCAAGGAGAAAAATGAACTTGGGTATCTTCCATGGAAGAGTCTGGGGTTGCTACCCGGGATGACAGGGCCCAAAAGCACCGGAATAAACACTCAGGGAAAAAGCTGCAAGGAGTCTTGGATGCTTCCCAGAGGATGGAGCTTTGTCCAAGGAGAAAAATCATCTTGGGTATCTTCCCTGGAGGAGTCTGGGGTTGCTACCCGGGATGACAGGGCCCAAAAGCACCGGAATAAACACTCAGGGAAAAAGCTGCAAGGAGTCTTGGATGCTTCCCAGAGGATGGAGCATTGTCCAAGGAGAAAAATCATCTCGGGTATCTTCCCTGGAGGAGTCTGGGGTTGCTACCCGGGATCACAGGGCCCCAAAACACCGGAATAAACACGCAGGGACATACCTGCAAGGAGTTTCGGATGCTTCCCAGAGGATGGAGCATTGTCCAAGGAGAAAAATTATCTCGGGTATCTTCCCTAGAGGAGTCTGGGGTTGCTACCCGGGATTACAGGGACCCAAACCACAAGAAAAAAGTCTGCGGGCGACGCCTGGGAGGAATCTCAGATGTATCCCAGAAGATGGAGCATTGTCCAAGGAGAAAAATCATCTCGGGTATCTTCCCTGGAGGAGTCTGGGGTTGCTACCCGGGATCACAGGGCCCTAAAGCACTGGAGAAAACTCTGCGGGAGACGCCTGGGAGGAATTCTGGGTAGATCCCGCAGGATGGACCACTGTCAAGAGAGAAAAATCATATTGGGTGTCTTCCCTGGAGGAGTCTGGGGTTGCTACCTGGGATGACAGAACCATAAACCGTGAGAAAAAGACTCAGGGACATAGCTGCCACAAGTCTCGGATGCTTCCCAGAGGATGGAGCTTTGTCCAAGGAGAAAAATCATCTCGGGTATCTTCCCTGGAGGAGTCTGGGGTTGCTACCCGGGATTACAGGGACCCAAACCACAGGAAAAATGTCTGGGAGATGCCTGGGAGGAATCTCATATGCATCCCAGAAGATGGAGCTTTGTCCCAGGAGAAAAATCATCTCGGGTATCTTCCCTGGAGGAGTCTGGGGTTGCTACCCGGGATCACAGGGCCCCAAAACACCGGAATAAACACTCAGGGACATACCTGCAAGGAGTCTCGGATGCTTCCCAGAGGATGGAGCATTGTCCAAGGAGAAAAATCATCTCGGGTATCTTCCCTGGAGGAGTCTGGGATTGCTACCCAGGATGACAGGGCGCTAAACCACCGGAATAAGGACTCAGGGACATACCTGGAAGGAGTCTCGGATGCTTCCCAGAGGATGGAGCTTTGTCCAAGGAGAAAAATCATCTCGGGTATATTCCCTGGAGGAGTCTGGGGTTGCTACCCGGGATCACAGGGCCCCAAAACACCGGAATAAACAATCAGGGACATACCTGCAAGGTGTCTCGGATGCTAACCAGAGGATGGAGCTTTGTCCAAGGAGAAAAATCATCTCGGGTATATTCCCTGGAGGAGTCTCGGGTTGCTACCCGGGATTACAGGGACCCAAAACACAGGAAAAATGTCTGCGGGAGACGCCTGGGAGGAATCTCAGATGCATCCCAGAAGATGGAGCATTGTCCAAGGAGAAAAATCATCTCGGGTATCTTTCCTGGAGGAGTCTGGGGTTGCTACCCGGGATTACAGGGAACCAAACCACAGGAAAAATGTCTGCGGGAGATGCCTGGGAGGAATCTCAGATGCATCCCAGAGGATGGAGCATTGTCCAAAGAGAAAAATCATCTCGGGTATCTTCCCTGGAGGAGTCTGGGGTTGCTACCCGGGATCACAGGGCCCTAAACCCCAGGAAGAAAACACTCAGAAACAGAGCTGGGAGGAGTCTCGGGTGCATCCCGCAGGATGGACAATAGTCCAAGGAGAAAAATCAACTTGGGTATCTTCCACGGAGGAGTCTGGGGTTGCTACCCGGGATGACAGGGCCCAAAAGCACCGGAATAAACACTCAGGGAAAAAGCTGCAAGGAGTCCCGGATGCTTCCCAGAGGATGGAGCATTGTCCAAGGAGAAAAATCATCTCGGGTATCTTCCCTGGAGGAGTCTGGGGTTGCTACCCGGGATTACAGGGAACCAAACCACAGGAAAAATGTCTGCGGGAGATGCCTGGGAGGAATCTCAGATGCATCCCAGAGGATGGAGCATTGTCCAAAGAGAAAAATCATCTCGGGTATCTTCCCTGGAGGAGTCTGGGGTTGCTACCCGGGATCACAGGGCCCTAAACCCCAGGAAGAAAACACTCAGAAACAGAGCTGGGAGGAGTCTCGGGTGCATCCCGCAGGATGGACAATAGTCCAAGGAGAAAAATCAACTTGGGTATCTTCCACGGAGGAGTCTGGGGTTGCTACCCGGGATGACAGGGCCCAAAAGCACCGGAATAAACACTCAGAGAAAAAGCTGCAAGGAGTCCGGGATGCTTCCCAGAGGATGGAGCATTGTCCAAGGAGAAAAATCATCTCGGGTATCTTCCCTGGAGGAGTCTGGGGTTGCTACCCGGGATTACAGGGAACCAAACCACAGGAAAAATGTCTGCGGGAGATGCCTGGGAGGAATCTCAGATGCATCCCAGAGGATGGAGCATTGTCCAAAGAGAAAAATCATCTCGGGTATCTTCCCTGGAGGAGTCTGGGGTTGCTACCCGGGATCACAGGGCCCTAAACCCCAGGAAGAAAACACTCAGAAACAGAGCTGGGAGGAGTCTCGGGTGCATCCCGCAGGATGGACAATAGTCCAAGGAGAAAAATCAACTTGGGTATCTTCCATGGAAGAGTCTGGGGTTGCTACCCGGGATGACAGGGCCCAAAAGCACCGGAATAAACACTCAGGGAAAAAGCTGCAAGGAGTCTTGGATGCTTCCCAGAGGATGGAGCATTGTCCAAGGAGAAAAATCATCTCGGGTATCTTCCCTGGAGGAGTCTGGGGTTGCTAACCGGGATCACAGGGCCCTAAAGCACTGGAGAAAACTCTGCGGGAGACGCCTGGGAGGAATTCTGGGTAGATCCCGCAGGATGGACCACTGTCAAGAGAGAAAAATCATATTGGGTGTCTTCCCTGGAGGAGTCTGGGGTTGCTACCTGGGATGACAGAACCATAAACCGTGAGAAAAAGACTCAGGGACATAGCTGCGACAAGTCTCGGATGCAGCCCAGAGGATGGAGCTTTGTCCAAGGAGAAAAATCATCTCGGGTATCTTCCCTGGAGGAGTCTGGGGTTGCTACCCGGGATTACAGGGAACCAAACCACAGGAAAAATGTCTGCGGGAGATGCCTGGGAGGAATATCAGATGCATCCCAGAGGATGGAGCATTGTCCAAAGAAAAAAATCATCTCGGGTATCTTCCCTGGAGGAGTCTGGGGTTGCTACCCGGGATCACAGGGCCCTAAAGCCCAGGAAGAAAACACTCAGAAACAGAGCTGGGAGGAGTCTCGGGTGCATCCCGCAGGATGGACAATAGTCCAAGGAGAAAAATCAACTTGGGTATCTTCCACGGAGGAGTCTGGGGTTGCTACCCGGGATGACAGGGCCCAAAAGCACCGGAATAAACACTCAGGGAAAAAGCTGCAAGGAGTCTTGGATGCTTCCCAGAGGATGGAGCTTTGTCCAAGGAGAAAAATCATCTCGGGTATCTTCCCTGGAGGAGTCTGGGGTTGCTACCTGGGATCACAGGGCCCTAAAGCACTGGAGAAAACTCCGCGGGAGACGCCTGGGAGGAATTCTGGGTAGATCCCGCAGGATGGACCACTGTCAAGAGAGAAAAATCATCTTGGGTGTCTTCCCTGGAGGAGTCTGGGGTTGCTACCTGGAATGACAGAACCATAAACCGTGAGAAAAAGACTCAGGGACATAGCTGCGACAAGTCTCGGATGCATCCCAGAGGATGGAGCATTGTCCAAGGAGAAAAATGATCCCGGATATCTTTCCTGGAGGAGTCTGGGGTTGCTACCTGGGATTAAAGGGACCCAAACCACGGGAAAAATGTCTGCGGGAGACGCCTGGGAGGAATCTCAGATGCATCCCAGAAGATGGAGCATTGTCCAAGGAGAAAAATCATCTCGGGTATCTTCCCTGGAGGAGTCTGGGGTTGCTACCCGGGATCACAGGGCCCTAAAGCACTGGAGAAAACTCTGCGGGAGACGCCTGGGAGGAATTCTGGGTAGATCCCGCAGGATGGACCACTGTCAAGAGAGAAAAATCATATTGGGTGTCTTCCCTGGAGGAGTCTGGGGTTGCTACCTGGGATGACAGAACCATAAACCGTGAGAAAAAGACTCAGGGACATAGCTGCCACAAGTCTCGGATGCTTCCCAGAGGATGGAGCTTTGTCCAAGGAGAAAAATCATCTCGGGTATCTTCCCTGGAGGAGTCTGGGGTTGCTACCCGGGATCACAGGGCCCCAAAACACCGGAATAAACACTCAGGGACATACCTGCAAGGAGTCTCGGATGCTTCCCAGAGGATGGAGCTTTGTCCAAGGAGAAAAATCATCTCGGGTATCTTCCCTGGAGGAGTCTGGGGTTGCTACCCGGGATCACAGGGCCCCAAAACACCGGAATAAACAATCAGGGACATACCTGCAAGGAGTCTCGGATGCTTCCCAGAGGATGGAGCTTTGTCCAAGGAGAAAAATCATCTCGGGTATATTCCCTGGAGGAGTCTGGGGTTGCTACCCGGGATCACAGGGCCCCAAAACACCGGAATAAACAATCAGGGACATACCTGCAAGGAGTCTCGGATGCTTCCCAGAGGATGGAGCTTTGTCCAAGGAGAAAAATCATCTCGGGTATATTCCCTGGAGGAGTCTCGGGTTGCTACCCGGGATTACAGGGACCCAAACCACAGGAAAAATGTCTGCGGGAGACGCCTGGGAGGAATCTCAGATGCATCCCAGAAGATGGAGCATTGTCCAAGGAGAAAAATCATCTCGGGTATCTTTCCTGGAGGAGTCTGGGGTTGCTACCCGGGATTACAGGGAACCAAACCACAGGAAAAATGTCTGCGGGAGATGCCTGGGAGGAATCTCAGATGCATCCCAGAGGATGGAGCATTGTCCAAAGAAAAAAATCATCTCGGGTATCTTCCCTGGAGGAGTCTGGGGTTGCTACCCGGGATCACAGGGCCCTAAACCCCAGGAAGAAAACACTCAGAAACAGAGCTGGGAGGAGTCTCGGGTGCATCCCGCAGGATGGACAATAGTCCAAGGAGAAAAATCAACTTGGGTATCTTCCACGGAGGAGTCTGGGGTTGCTACCCGGGATGACAGGGCCCAAAAGCACCGGAATAAACACTCAGGGAAAAAGCTGCAAGGAGTCTTGGATGCTTCCCAGAGGATGGAGCATTGTCCAAGGAGAAAAATGATCCCGGATATCTTTCCTGGAGGAGTCTGGGTTTGCTACCTGGGATTAAAGGGACCCAAACCACGGGAAAAATGTCTGCGGGAGACGCCTGGGAGGAATCTCAGATGCATCCCAGAAGATGGAGCATTGTCCAAGGAGAAAAATCATCTCGGGTGTCTTCCCTGGAGGAGTCTGGGGTTGCTACCCGGGATCACAGGGCCCTAAAGCACTGGAGAAAACTCTGCGGGAGACGCCTGGGAGGAATCTCAGATGCATCCCAGAAGATGGAGCATTGTCCAAGGAGAAAAATCATCTCGGGTGTCTTCCCTGGAGGAGTCTGGGGTTGCTACCCGGGATCACAGGGCCCTAAAGCACTGGAGAAAACTCTGCGGGAGACGCCTGGGAGGAATTCTGGGTAGATCCCGCAGGATGGAGCACTGTCAAGAGAGAAAAATCATATTGGGTGTCTTCCCTGGAGGAGTCTGGGGTTGCTACCTGGGATGACAGAACCATAAACCGTGAGAAAAAAGACTCAGGGACATAGCTGCGACAAGTCTCGGATGCATCCCAGAGGATGGAGCTTTGTCCAAGGAGAAAAATCATCTCGGGTATCTTCCCTGGAGGAGTCTGGGGTTGCTACCCGGGATTACAGGGAACCAAACCACAGGAAAAATGTCTGGGAGATGCCTGGGAGGAATCTCATATGCATCCCAGAAGATGGAGCTTTGTCCCAGGAGAAAAATCATCTCGGGTATCTTCCCTGGAGGAGTCTGGGGTTGCTACCCGGGATCACAGGGCCCCAAAACACCGGAATAAACACTGAGTGACATACCTGCAAGGAGTCTCGGATGCTTCCCAGAGGATGGAGCTTTGTCCAAGGAGAAAAATCATCTCGGGTATCTTCCCTGGAGGAGTCTGGGATTGCTACCCAGGATGACAGGGCGCCTAACCACCGGAATAAAGACTCAGGGACATACCTGGAAGGAGTTTCGGATGCTTCCCAGAGGATGGAGCATTGTCCAAGGAGAAAAATTATCTCGGGTATCTTTCCTGGAGGAGTCTGGGGTTGCTACCCGGGATCACAGGGCCCTAAAGCACTGGAGAAAACTCTGCGGGAGACGCCTGGGAGGAATTCTGGGTGGATCCCGCAGGATGGACTACTGTCAAGAGAGAAAAATCATATTGGGTGTCTTCCCTGGAGGAGTCTGGGGTTGCTACCTGGGATGACAGAAACATAAACCGTGAGAAAAAGACTCAGGGACATAGCTGCGACAAGTCTCGGATGCATCCCAGAGGATGGAGCTTTGTCCAAGGAGAAAAATCGTCTCGGGTATCTTCCCTGGAGGAGTCTGGGGTTGCTACCCGGGATTACAGGGACCCAAACCACAGGAAAAATGTCTGCGGGAGACGCCTGGGAGGAATCTCAGATGTATCCCAGAAGATGGAGCATTGTCCTAGGAGAAAAATCATCTCGGGTATCTTCCCTGGAGGAGTCTGGGGTTGCTACCCGGGATCACAGGGCCCTAAAGCACTGGAGAAAACTCTGCCTGAGACGCCTGGGAGGAATTCTGGGTAGATCCCGCAGGATGGACCACTGTCAAGAGAGAAAAATCATATTGGGTGTCTTCCCTGGAGGAGTCTGGGGTTGCTACCTGGGATGACAGAACCATAAACCGTGAGAAAAAGACTCAGGGACATAGCTGCGACAAGTCTCGGATGCAGCCCAGAGGATGGAGCTTTGTCCAAGGAGAAAAATTATCTCGGGTATCTTCCCTAGAGGAGTCTGGGGTTGCTACCCGGGATCACAGGGCCCTAAAACACCGGAATAAAAACTCAGGGACATACCTGCAAGGAGTTTCGGATACTTCCCAGAGGATGGAGCATTGTCCAAGGAGAAAAATTATCTCGGGTATCTTCCCTAGAGGAGTCTGGGGTTGCTACCCGGGATTAAAGGGACCCAAACCACGGGAAAAATGTCTGCGGGAGACGCCTGGGAGGAATCTCAGATGCATCCCAGAAGATGGAGCATTGTCCAAGGAGAAAAATCATCTCGGGTGTCTTCCCTGGAGGAGTCTGGGGTTGCTACCCGGGATCACAGGGCCCTAAAGCACTGGAGAAAACTCTGCGGGAGACGCCTGGGAGGAATTCTGGGTAGATCCCGCAGGATGGACCACTGTCAAGAGAGAAAAATCATATTGGGTGTCTTCCCTGGAGGAGTCTGGGGTTGCTACCCGGGATTACAGGGAACCAAACCACAGGAAAAATGTCTGGGAAATGCCTGGGAGGAATCTCAGATGCATCCCAGAAGATGGAGCTTTGTCCCAGGAGAAAAATCATCTCGGGTATCTTCCCTGGAGGAGTCTGGGGTTGCTACCCAGGATCACAGGGCCCCAAAACACCGGAATAAACACTCAGGGACATACCTGCAAGGAGTCTCGGATGCTTCCCAGAGGATGGAGCTTTGTCCAAGGAGAAAATTCATCTCGGGTATCTTCCCTGGAGGAGTCTGGGGTTGCTACCCGGGATTACAGGGACCCAAACCACAGGAAAAATGTTAGCGGGAGACACCTGGGAGGAATCTCAGATGCATCCCAGAAGATGGAGCATTGTCCAAGGAGAAAAATCATCTCGGGTATCTTCCCTGGAGGAGTCTGGGGTTGCTACCCGGGATCACAGGGACCCAAAACACCGGAATAAACACTCAGGGACATACCTGCAAGGAGTCTCGGATGCTTCCCACAGAATGGAGCATTGTCCAAGGAGAAAAATCATCTCGGGTATCTTCCCTGGAGGAGTCTGGGATTGCTACCCGGGATTACAGGGAAACAAACCACAGGAAAAATGTCTGCGGGAGACGCCTGGGAGGAATCTCAGATGCATCCCAGAAGATGGAGCATTGTCCAAGGAGAAAAATCATCTCGGGTATCTTTCCTGGAGGAGTGTGGGGTTGCTAGCCGGGATTACAGGGCCCTAAAGCACTGGAATAAACACTCAGGGACAAAGCTGCAAGGAGTCTCGGATGCTTCCCAGAGGATGGAGCATTGTCTAAGGAGAAAAATCATCTCGGATATCTTCCCTGGAGGAGTCTGGGGTTGCTACCCGGGATCACAGGGCCCCAAAACACCGGAATAAACAATCAGGGACATACCTGCAAGGAGTCTCGGATGCTTCCCAGAGGATGGAGCTTTCTCCAAGGAGAAAAATCATCTCGGTTATCTTCCCCGGAGGAGTCTGGGGTTGCTACCCGGGATTACAGGGACCCAAACCACAGGAAAAATGTCTGCGGGAGACGCCTGGGAGGAATCTCAGATGTATCCCAGAAGATGGAGCATTGTCCAAGGAGAAAAATCATCTCGGGTATCTTCCCTGGAGGAGTCTGGGGTTGCTACCCGGGATCACAGGGCCCTAAAGCACTGGAGAAAACTCTGCGGGAGACGCCTGGGAGGAATTCTGGGTAGATCCCGCAGGATGGATCACTGTCAAGAGAGAAAAATCATATTGGGTGTCTTCCCTGGAGGAGTCTGGGTTTGCTAGCTGGGATGACAGAACCCTAAACCGTGAGAAAAAGACTCAGGGATATAGCTGCCACAAGTCTCGGATGCATCCCAGAGGATGGAGCTTTGTCCAAGGAGAAAAATCATCTCGGGTATCTTCCCTGGAGGAGTCTGGGGTTGCTACCCGGGATTACAGGGAACCAAACCACAGGAAAAATGTCTGGGAAATGCCTGGGAGGAATCTCATATGCATCCCAGAAGATGGAGCTTTGTCCCAGGAGAAAAATCATCTCGGGTATCTTCCCTGGAGGAGTCTGGGGTTGCTACCCAGGATCACAGGGCCCCAAAACACCGGAATAAACACTCAGGGACATACCTGCAAGGAGTCTCGGATGCTTCCCAGAGGATGGAGCTTTGTCCAAGGAGAAAATTAATCTCGGGTATCTTCCCTGGAGGAGTCTGGGGTTGCTACCCGGGATCACAGGGCCCCAAAACACCGGAATAAACACTCAGGGACATACCTGCAAGGAGTCTCGGATGCTTCCAAGAGAATGGAGCATTATCTAAGGAGAAAAATCATCTCGGGTATCTTCCCTGGAGGAGTCTGGGGTTGCTAACCGGGATTACAGGGACCCAAACCACAGGAAAAATGTCTGGGAGATGCCTGGGAGGAATCTCATATGCATCCCAGAAGATGGAGCATTGTCCAAGGAGAAAAATCATCTCGGGTATCTTCCCTGGAGGAGTCTGGGGTTGCTACCCGGGATCACAGGGCCCTAAAGCACTGGAGAAAACTCTGCGGGAGACTCCTGGGAGGAATTCTGGGTAGATCCCGCAGGATGGACCACTGTCAAGAGAGAAAAATCATATTGGGTGTCTTCCCTGGAGGAGTCTGGGGTTGCTACCTGGGATGACAGAACCATAAACCGTGAGAAAAAGACTCAGGGACATAGCTGCCACAAGTCTCGGATGCTTCCCAGAGGATGGAGCTTTGTCCAAGGAGAAAAATCATCTCGGGTATCTTCCCTGGAGGAGTCTGGGATTGCTACCCGGGATTACAGGGACCCAAACCACAGGAAAAATGTCTGGGAGATGCCTGTGAGGAATCTCATATGCATCCCAGAAGATGGAGATTTGTCCCAGGAGAAAAATCATCTCGGGTATCTTCCCTGGAGGAGTCTGGGGTTGCTACCCGGGATCACAGGGCCCCAAAACACCGGAATAAACACTCAGGGACATACCTGCAAGGAGTCTCGGATGCTTCCCAGAGGATGGAGCTTTGTCCAAGGAGAAAATTCATCTCGGGTATCTTCCCTGGAAGAGTCTGGGGTTGCTACCCGGGATCACAGGGCCCCAAAACACCGGAATAAACACTCAGGGACATACCTGCAAGGAGTCTCGGATGCTTCCCAGAGAATGGAGCATTGTCTAAGGAGAAAAATCATCTCGGGTATCTTCCCTGGAGGAGTCTGGGGTTGCTACCCGGGATTACAGGGACCCAAACCACAGGAAAAATGTCTGCGGGAGACGCCTGGGAGGAATCTCAGATGCATCCCAGAAGATGGAGCATTGTCCAAGGAGAAAAATCATCTCGGGTATCTTCCCTGGAGGAGTCTGGGGTTGCTACCCGGGATCACAGGGCCCTAAAGCACTGGAGAAAACTCTGCGGGAGACGCCTGGGAGGAATTCTGGGTAGATCCCGCAGGATGGACCACTGTCAAGAGAGAAAAATCATATTGGGTGTCTTCCCTGGAGGAGTCTGGGGTTGCTACCTGGGATGACAGAACCATAAACCGTGAGAAAAAGACTCAGGGACATAGCTGCCACAAGTCTCGGATGCTTCCCAGAGGATGGAGCTTTGTCCAAGGAGAAAAATCATCTCGGGTATCTTCCCTGGAGGAGTCTGGGGTTGCTACCCGGGATTACAGGGAACCAAACCACAGGAAAAATGTCTGGGAGATGCCTGGGAGGAATCTCATATGCATCCCAGAAGATGGAGCTTTGTCCCAGGAGAAAAATCATCTCGGGTATCTTCCCTGGAGGAGTCTGGGGTTGCTACCCGGGATCACAGGGCCCCAAAACACCGGAATAAACACTCAGGGACATACCTGCAAGGAGTCTCGGATGCTTCCCAGAGGATGGAGCTTTGTCCAGGGAGAAAAATCATCTCGGGTATCTTCCCTGGAGGAGTCTGGGATTGCTACCCAGGATGACAGGGCGCTAAACCACCGGAATAAAGACTCAGGGACATACCTGGAAGGAGTTTCGGATGCTTCCCAGAGGATGGAGCATTGTCCAAGGAGAAAAATTATCTCGGGTATCTTCCCTGGAGGAGTCTGGGGTTGCTACCCGGGATCACAGGGCCCTAAAGCACTGGAGAAAACTCTGCGGGAGACGCCTGGGAGGAATTCTGGGTGGATCCCGCAGGACGGACCACTGTCAAGAGAGAAAAATCATATTGGGTGTCTTCCCTGGAGGAGTCTGGGGTTGCTACCTGGGATGACAGAAACATAAACCGTGAGAAAAAGACTCAGGGACATAGCTGCCACAAGTCTCGGATGCTTCCCAGAGGATGGAGCTTTGTCCAAGGAGAAAAATCGTCTCGGGTATCTTCCCTGGAGGAGTCTGGGGTTGCTACCCGGGATTACAGGGACCCAAACCACAGGAAAAATGTTTGCGGGAGACGCCTGGGAGGAATCTCAGATGCATCCCAGAAGATGGAGCATTGTCCAAGGAGAAAAATCATCTCGGGTATCTTCCCTGGAGGAGTCTGGGGTTGCTACCCGGGATTACAGGGACCCAAACCACAGGAAAAATGTCTGCGGGAGACGCCTGGGAGGAATCTCAGATGCATCCCAGAAAATGGAGCATTGTCCAAGGAGAAAAATCATCTCGGGTATCTTCCCTGGAGGAGTCTGGGGTTGCTACCCGGGATTACAGGGCCCTAAAGCACTGGAAGAAAACACTCAGAAACAGAGCTGGGAGGAGTCTCGGGTGCATCCCTCAGGATGGACAATAGTCCAAGGAGAAAAATCAACTTGGGTATCTTCCACGGAGGAGTCTGGGGTTGCTACCCGGGATGACAGGGCCCAAAAGCACCGGAATAAACACTCAGGGAAAAAGCTGCAAGGAGTCTCGGATGTTTCCCAGAGGATGGAGCATTGTCCAAGGAGAAAAATCATCTCGGGTATCTTCCCTGGAGGAGTCTGGGGTTGCTACCCGGGATCACAGGGCCCTAAAGCACTGGAGAAAACTCTGCGGGAGACGCCTGGGAGGAATTCTGGGTAGATCCCGCAGGATGGACCACTGTCAAGAGAGAAAAATCATATTGGGTGTCTTCCCTGGAGGAGTCTGGGGTTGCTACCTGGGATGACAGAACCATAAACCGTGAGAAAAAGACTCAGGGACATAGCTGCGACAAGTCTCGAATGCAGCCCAGAGGATGGAGCTTTGTCCAAGGAGAAAAATCATCTCGGGTATCTTCCCTGGAGGAGTCTGGGGTTGCTACCCGGGATCACAGGGCCCTAAAGCACTGGAGAAAACTCTGCGGGACATGCCTGGGAGGAATCTCATATGCATCCCAGAAGATGGAGCTTTGTCCCAGGAGAAAAATCATCTCGGGTATCTTCCCTGGAGGAGTCTGGTGTTGCTACCCGGGAGCACAGGGCCCCAAAACACCGGAATAAACACTCAGGGACATACCTGGAAGGACTTTCGGATGCTTCCCAGAGGATGGAGCATTGTCCAAGGAGAAAAATTATCTCGGGTATCTTCCCTGGAGGAGTCTGGGGTTGCTACCCGGGATTACAGGGAACAAAACCACAGGAAAAATGTCTGCGGGAGACGCCTGGGAGGAATCTCAGATGCATCCCAGAAAATGGAGCATTGTCCAAGGAGAAAAATCATCTCGGGTATCTTCCCTGGAGGAGTCTGGGGTTGCTACCCGGGATCACAGGGCCCTAAAGCACTGGAGAAAACTCTGCGGGAGACGCCTGGGAGGAATTCTGGGTAGATCCCGCAGGATGGACCACTGTCAAGAGAGAAAAATCATATTGGGTGTCTTCCCTGGAGGAGTCTGGGGTTGCTACCTGGGATGACAGAACCATAAACCGTGAGAAAAAGACTCAGGGACATAGCTGCGACAAGTCTCGGATGCAGCCCAGAGGATGGAGCTTTGTCCAAGGAGAAAAATCATCTCGGGTATCTTCCCTGGAGGAGTCTGGGGTTGCTACCCGGGATCACAGGGCCCCAAAACACCGGAATAAAAACTCAGGGACATACCTGCAAGGAGTTTCGGATGCTTCCCAGAGGATGGAGCATTGTCCAAGGAGAAAAATTATCTCGGGTATCTTCCCTAGAGGAGTCTGGGGTTGCTACCCGGGATCACAGGGCGCTAAACCCCAGGAAGAAAACACTCAGAAACAGAGCTGGGAGGAGTCTCGGGTGCATCCCGCAGGATGGACAATAGTCCAAGGAGAAAAATCAACTTGGGTATCTTCCACGGAGGAGTCTGGGGTTGCTACCCGGGATTAAAGGGACCCAAACCATGGGAAAAATGTCTGCGGGAGACGCCTGGGAGGAATCTCACATGCATCCCAGAAGATGGAGCATTGTCCAAGGAGAAAAATCATCTCGGGTGTCTTCCCTGGAGGAGTCTGGGGTTGCTACCCGGGATCACAGGGCCCTAAAGCACTGGAATAAACACTCAGGGACATACCTGCAAGGAGTCTCGGATGCTTCCCAGAGGATGGAGCTTTGTCCAAGGAGAAAATTCATCTCGGGTATCTTCCCTGGAGGAGTCTGGGGTTGCTACCCGGGATCACAGGGCCCTAAAGCACTGGAGAAAACTCTGCGGGAGATGCCTGGGAGGAATCTCATATGCATCCCAGAAGATAGAGCTTTGTCCCAGGAGAAAAATCATCTCGGGTATCTTCCCTGGAGGAGTCTGGGGTTGCTACCCGGGAGCACAGGGCCCCAAAACACCGGAATAAACACTCAGGGACATACCTGGAAGGAGTTTCGGATGCTTCCCAGAGGATGGAGCATTGTCCAAGGAGAAAAATTATCTCGGGTATCTTCCCTGGAGGAGTCTGAGGTTGCTAGCCGGGATCACAGGGCCCCAAAACACCGGAATAAACACTCAGGGACATACCTGCAAGGAGTCTCGGATGCTTCCCAGAGAATGGAGCATTGTCTAAGGAGAAAAATCATCTCGGGTATCTTCCCTGGAGGAGTCTGGGGTTGCTACCCGGGATTACAGGGACCCAAACCACAGGAAAAATGTCTGCGGGAGACGCCTGGGAGGAATCTCAGATGCATCCCAGAAGATGGAGCATTGTCCAAGGAGAAAAATCATCTCGGGTATCTTCCCTGGAGGAGTCTGGGGTTGCTACCCGGGATCACAGGGCCCCAAAACACCGGAATAAAAACTCAGGGACATACCTGCAAGGAGTTTCGGATGCTTCCCAGAGGATGGAGCATTGTCCAAGGAGAAAAATTATCTCGGGTATCTTCCCTAGAGGAGTCTGGGGTTGCTACCCGGGATTAAAGGGACCCAAACCACGGGAAAAATGTCTGCGGGAGACGCCTGGGAGGAATCTCAGATGCATCCCAGAAGATGGAGCATTGTCCAAGGAGAAAAATCATCTCGGGTGTCTTCCCTGGAGGAGTCTGGGGTTGCTACCCGGGATCACAGGGCCCTAAAGCACCGGAATAAACACTCAGGGACATACCTGCAAGGAGTCTCGGATGCTTCCCAGAGGATGGAGCTTTGTCCAAGGAGAAAATTCATCTCGGGTATCTTCCCTGGAGGAGTCTGGGGTTGCTACCCGGGAGCACAGGGCGCTAAACCCCAGGAAGAAAACACTCAGAAACAGAGCTGGGAGGAGTCTCGGGTGCATCCCGCAGGATGGACAATAGTCCAAGGAGAAAAATCAACTTGGGTATCTTCCACGGAGGAGTCTGGGGTTGCTACCCGGGATTAAAGGGACCCAAACCATGGGAAAAATGTCTGCGGGAGACGCCTGGGAGGAATCTCACATGCATCCCAGAAGATGGAGCATTGTCCAAGGAGAAAAATCATCTCGGGTGTCTTCCCTGGAGGAGTCTGGGGTTGCTACCCGGGATCACAGGGCCCTAAAGCACTGGAATAAACACTCAGGGACATACCTGCAAGGAGTCTCGGATGCTTCCCAGAGGATGGAGCTTTGTCCAAGGAGAAAATTCATCTCGGGTATCTTCCCTGGAGGAGTCTGGGGTTGCTACCCGGGATCACAGGGCCCTAAAGCACTGGAGAAAACTCTGCGGGAGATGCCTGGGAGGAATCTCATATGCATCCCAGAAGATGGAGCTTTGTCCCAGGAGAAAAATCATCTCGGGTATCTTCCCTGGAGGAGTCTGGGGTTGCTACCCGGGAGCACAGGGCCCCAAAACACCGGAATAAACACTCAGGGACATACCTGGAAGGAGTTTCGGATGCTTCCCAGAGGATGGAGCATTGTCCAAGGAGAAAAATTATCTCGGGTATCTTCCCTGGAGGAGTCTGAGGTTGCTAGCCGGGATCACAGGGCCCCAAAACACCGGAATAAACACTCAGGGACATACCTGCAAGGAGTCTCGGATGCTTCCCAGAGAATGGAGCATTGTCTAAGGAGAAAAATCATCTCGGGTATCTTCCCTGGAGGAGTCTGGGGTTGCTACCCGGGATTACAGGGACCCAAACCACAGGAAAAATGTCTGCGGGAGACGCCTGGGAGGAATCTCAGATGCATCCCAGAAGATGGAGCATTGTCCAAGGAGAAAAATCATCTCGGGTATCTTCCCTGGAGGAGTCTGGGGTTGCTACCCGGGATCACAGGGCCCTAAACCCCAGGAAGAAAACACTCAGAAACAGAGCTGGGAGGAGTCTCGGGTGCATCCCTCAGAATGGACAATAGTCCAAGGAGAAAAATCAACTTGGGTATCTTCCACGGAGGAGTCTGGGGTTGCTACCCGGGATGACAGGGCCCAAAAGCACCGGAATAAACACTCAGGGAAAAAGCTGCAAGGAGTCTCGGATGCTTCCCAGAGGATGGAGCATTGTCCAAGGAGAAAAATCATCTCGGGTATCTTCCCTGGAGGAGTCTGGGGTTGCTACCCGGGATCACAGGGCCCTAAAGCACTGGAATAAACACTGCGGGAGACACCTGGGAGGAATTCTGGGTAGATCCCGCAGGATGGACCACTGTCAAGAGAGAAAAATCATATTGGGTGTCTTCCCTGGAGGAGTCTGGGGTTGCTACCTGGGATGACAGAACCATAAACCGTGAGAAAAAGACTCACGGACATAGCTGCGACAAGTCTCGGATGCAGCCCAGAGGATGGAGCTTTGTCCAAGGAGAAAAATCATCTCGGGTATCTTCCCTGGAGGAGTCTGGGGTTGCTACCCGGGATTAAATGGACCCAAACCACGGGAAAAATGTCTGCGGGAGACGCCTGGGAGGAATCTCAGATGCATCCCAGAAGATGGAGCATTGTCCAAGGAGAAAAATCATCTCGGGTGTCTTCCCTGGAGGAGTCTGGGGTTGCTACCCGGGATCACAGGGCCCTAAAGCACTGGAATAAACACTCAGGGACATACCTGCAAGGAGTCTCGGATGCTTCCCAGAGGATGGAGCTTTGTCCAAGGAGAAAATTCATCTCGGGTATCTTCCCTGGAGGAGTCTGGGGTTGCTACCCGGGATCACAGGGCCCTAAAGCACTGGAGAAAACTCTGCGGGACATGCCTGGGAGGAATCTCATATGCATCCCAGAAGATGGAGCTTTGTCCCAGGAGAAAAATCATCTCGGGTATCTTCCCTGGAGGAGTCTGGTGTTGCTACCCGGGAGCACAGGGCCCCAAAACACCGGAATAAACACTCAGGGACATACCTGGAAGGAGTTTCGGATGCTTCCCAGAGGATGGAGCATTGTCCAAGGAGAAAAATTATCTCGGGTATCTTCCCTGGAGGAGTCTGGGGTTGCTACCCGGGTTTACAGGGAACCAAACCACAGGAAAAATGTCTGCGGGAGACGCCTGGGAGGAATCTCAGATGCATCCCAGAAAATGGAGCATTGTCCAAGGAGAAAAATCATCTCGGGTATCTTCTCTGGAGGAGTCTGGGGTTGCTACCCGGGATCACAGGGCCCTAAAGCACTGGAGAAAACTCTGCGGGAGACGCCTGGGAGGAATTCTGGGTAGATCCCGCAGGATGGACCACTGTCAAGAGAGAAAAATCATATTGGGTGTCTTCCCTGGAGGAGTCTGGGGTTGCTACCTGGGATGACAGAACCCTAAACCGTGAGAAAAAAGACTCAGGGACATAGCTGCCACAAGTCTCGGATGCAGCCCAGAGGATGGAGCTTTGTCCAAGGAGAAAAATCATCTCGGGTATCTTCCCTGGAGGAGTCTGGGGTTGCTACCCGGGATCACAGGGCCCCAAAACACCGGAATAAACACTCAGGGACATACCTGCAAGGAGTCTCGGATGCTTCCCAGAGAATGGAGCATTGTCTAAGGAGAAAAATCATCTCGGGTATCTTCCCTGGAGGAGTCTGGGGTTTCTACCCGGGATTACAGGGACCCAAACCACAGGAAAAATGTCTGCGGGAGACGCCTGGGAGGAATCTCAGATGCATCCCAGAAGATGGAGCATTGTCCAAGGAGAAAAATCATCTCAGGTATCTTCCCTGGAGGAGTCTGGGGTTGCTACCCGGGATCACAGGGCCCCAAAACACCGGAATAAAAACTCAGGGACATACCTGCAAGGAGTTTCGGATGCTTCCCAGAGGATGGAGCATTGTCCAAGGAGAAAAATTATCTCGGGTATCTTCCCTAGAGGAGTCTGGGGTTGCTACCCGGGATTAAAGGGACCCAAACCACGGGAAAAATGTCTGCGGGAGACGCCTGGGAGGAATCTCAGATGCATCCCAGAAGATGGAGCATTGTCCAAGGAGAAAAATCATCTCGGGTGTCTTCCCTGGAGGAGTCTGGGGTTGCTACCCGGGAGCACAGGGCCCCAAAACACCGGAATAAACACTCAGGGACATACCTGGAAGGAGTTTCGGATGCTTCCCAGAGGATGGAGCATTGTCCAAGGAGAAAAATTATCTCGGGTATCTTCCCTGGAGGAGTCTGAGGTTGCTACCCGGGATCACAGGGCCCCAAAACACCGGAATAAACACTCAGGGACATACCTGCAAGGAGTCTCGGATGCTTCCCAGAGAATGGAGCATTGTCTAAGGAGAAAAATCATCTCGGGTATCTTCCCTGGAGGAGTCTGGGGTTGCTACCCGGGATTACAGGGACCCAAACCACAGGAAAAATGTCTGCGGGAGACGCCTGGGAGGAATCTCAGATGCATCCCAGAAGATGGAGCATTGTCCAAGGAGAAAAATCATCTCGGGTATCTTCCCTGGAGGAGTCTGGGGTTGCTACCCGGGATCACAGGGCCCTAAACCCCAGGAAGAAAACACTCAGAAACAGAGCTGGGAGGAGTCTCGGGTGCATCCCTCAGGATGGACAATAGTCCAAGGAGAAAAATCAACTTGGGTATCTTCCACGGAGGAGTCTGGGGTTGCTACCCGGGATGACAGGGCCCAAAAGCACCGGAATAAACACTCAGGGAAAAAGCTGCAAGGAGTCTCGGATGCTTCCCAGAGGATGGAGCATTGTCCAAGGAGAAAAATCATCTCGGGTATCTTCCCTGGAGGAGTCTGGGGTTGCTACCCGGGATTACAGGGAACCAAACCACAGGAAAAATGTCTGCGGGAGACGCCTGGGAGGAATCTCAGATGTATCCCAGAAGATGGAGCATTGTCCAAGGAGAAAAATCATCTCGGGTATCTTCCCTGGAGGAGTCTGGGGTTGCTACCCGGGATCACAGGGCCCTGAAGCACTGGAGAAAACTCTGCGGGAGACGCCTGGGAGGAATTCTGGGTAGATCCCGCAGGATGGACCACTGTCAAGAGAGAAAAATCATATTGGGTGTCTTCCCTGGAGGAGTCTGGGGTTGCTACCTGGGATGACAGAACCCTAAACCCTGAGAAAAAAGACTCAGGGACATAGCTGCCACAAGTCTCGGATGCATCCCAGCGGATGGAGCTTTGTCCAAGGAGAAAAATCATCTCGGGTATCTTCCCTGGAGGAGTCTGGGGTTGCTACCCGGGATTACAGGGAACCAAACCACAGGAAAAATGTCTGGGAAATGCCTGGGACGAATCTCATATGCATCCCAGAAGATGGAGCTTTGTCCCAGGAGAAAAATCATCTCGGGTATCTTCCCTGGAGGAGTCTGGGGTTGCTACCCGGTATCACAGGGCCCCAAAACACCGGAATAAACACTCAGGGACATACCTGCAAGGAGTCTCGGATGCTTCCCAGAGGATGGAGCTTTGTCCAAGGAGAAAATTCATCTCGGGTATCTTCCCTGGAGGAGTCTGGGGTTGCTACCCGGGATTACAGGGACCCAAACCACAGGAAAAATGTCTGCGGGAGACGCCTGGGAGGAATCTCAGATGCATCCCAGAAGATGGAGCATTGTCCAAGGAGAAAAATCATCTCGGGTATCTTCCCTGGAGGAGTCTGGGGTTGCTACCCGGGATTACAGGGCCCTAAAGCACTGGAATAAACACTCAGGGACAAAGCTGCAAGGAGTCTCGGATGCTTCCCAGAGGATGGAGCATTGTCCAAGGAGAAAAATCATCTCGGATATCTTCCCTGGAGGAGTCTGGGGTTGCTACCCGGGATCACAGGGCCCTAAAGCACTGGAGAAAACTCTGCGGGAGACGCCTGGGAGGAATTCTGGGTAGATCTCGCAGGATGGTCCACTGTGAAGAGAGAAAAATCATATTGGGTGTCTTCCCTGGAGGAGTCTGGGGTTGCTACCTGGGATGACAGAACCCTAAACCGCGAGAAAAAAGACTCAGGGACATAGCTGCGACAAGTCTCAGATGCATCCAGGAGGATGGAGCATTGTCCAACGAGAAAAATCATCTCGGGTATCTTCCCTGGAGGAGTCTGGGGTTGCTACCCAGGATGACAGGGCGCTAAACCACCGGAATAAAGACTCAGGTACATACCTGCAAGGAGTCTAAGATGCTTCCCAGAGGATGGAGCTTTGTCCAAGGAGAAAAATCATCTCGGGTATCTTCACTGGAGGAGTCTGGTGTTGCTACCCGGGATCACAGGGCCCAAAAGCACTGGGATAAACACGCAGGGACAAAGCTGCAAGGAGTCTCGGATGCTTCCCAGAGGATGGAGCATTGTCCAAGGAGAAAAATCATCTCGGGTACCTTCCCTGGAGGAGTCTGGGGTTCCTACCCGGAATCACAGGGCCCTAAAGCACTGGAGAAAACTCTGCGGGAGACGCCTGGGAGGAATTCTGGGTAGATCCCGCAGGACTGACCACTGTCAAGAGAGAAAAATCATATTGGGTGTCTTCTGTGGAGGAGTCTGGGGTTGCTACCTGAGATGACAGAAGCCTAAACCGCGAGAAAAAAGACTCAGGGACATAGCTGCGAAAAGTCTCGGGTACATCCCAGAGGATGGAGCATTGTCCAAGGAGAAAAATCATCTCGGGTATCTTTCCTGGAGGAGTCTGGGGTTGCTACCCGGGATTACAGGGAACCAAACCACAGGAAAAATGTCTGCGGGAGACATTTGGGAGGAATCTCAGATGCATCCCAGAGGATGGAGTATTGTCCAAGCAGAAAAATTATCTCGGGTATCTTCCCTGGAGGAGTCTGGGGTTGCTACCCAGGATGACAGGGCGCTAAACCACCGGAATAAAGACTCCGGGACATACCCGCAAGGAGTCTAAGATGCTTCCCAGAGGATGGAGCTTTGTCCAAGGAGAAAAATCATCTCGGGTATCTTCCCTGCAGGAGTCTGGGGTTGCTACCCGGGATCACAGGGCCCCAAAACACCGGAATAAACACTCAGGGACATACCTGCAAGGAGTCTCGGATGCTTCCCAGAGAATGAAGCATTGTCTAAGGAGAAAAATCATCTCGGGTATCTTCCCTGGAGGAGTCTGGGGTTGCTACCGGGGATTACAGGGACCCAAACCACAGCAAAAATGCCTGCGGGAGACGCCTGGGAGGAATCTCAGATGCATCCCAGAAGATGGAGCATTGTCCAAGGAGAAAAATCATCTCGTGTATCTTCCCTGGAGGAGTCTGGAGTTGCTACCCGGGATCACAGGGTGCTAAACCACCGGAAGAAAACACTCAGAAACAGAGCTGGGAGGAGTCTCGGGTGCATCCCGCAGGATGGACAATAGTCCAAGGAGAAAAATCAACTTGGGTATCTTCCACGGAGGAGTCTGGGGTTGCTACCCGGGATGACAGGGCCCAAAAGCACCGGAATAAACACTCAGGGAAAAAGCTGCAAGGAGTCCCGGATGCTTCCCAGAGGATGGAGCATTGTCCAAGGAGAAAAATCATCTCGGGTATCTTCCCTGGAGGAGTCTGGGGTTGCTACCCGGGATTACAGGGAACCAAACCACAGGAAAAATATCTGCGGGAGATGCCTGGGAGGAATCTCAGATGCATCCCAGAGGATGGAGCATTGTCCAAAGAGAAAAATCATCTCGGGTATCTTCCCTGGAGGAGTCTGGGGTTGCTACCCGGGATCACAGGGCCCTAAACCCCAGGAAGAAAACACTCAGAAACAGAGCTGGGAGGAGTCTCGGGTGCATCCCGCAGGATGGACAATAGTCCAAGGAGAAAAATCAAATTGGGTATCTTCCACGGAGGAGTCTGGGGTTGCTACCCGGGATGACAGGGCCCAAAAGCACAGGAACAAACACTCAGGGAAAAAGCTGCAAGGAGTCTTGGATGCTTCCCAGAGGATGGAGCATTGTCCAAGGAGAAAAATCATCTCGGGTATCTTCCCTGGAGGAGTCTGGGGTTGCTACTGGGGATCACAGGGCCCCAAAACACCGGAATAAAAAGTCAGGGACATACCTGCAAGGAGTTTCGGATGCTTCCCAGGGGATGGAGCATTGTCCAAGCAGAAAAATTATCTCGGGTATCTTCCCTAGAGGAGTCTGGGGTTGCTACCCGGGATCACAGGGCCCTAATGCACTGGAGAAAACTCTGCGGGAGACGCCTGGGAGGAATTCTGGGTAGATCCCGCAGGATGGACCACTGTCAAGAGAGAAAAATCATATTGGGTGTCTTGCCTGGAGGAGTCTGGGGTTGCTACCTGGGATGACAGAACCATAAACCGTGAGAAAAAAGACTCAGGGAGATAGCTGCGACAAGTCTCGGATGCATCCCAGAGGATGGAGCATTGTCCAAGGAGAAAAATGATCCCGGATATCTTTCCTGGAGGAGTCTGGGGTTGCTACCCGGGATTAAAGGGACCCAAACCACGGGAAAAATATCTGCGGGAGACGCCTGGGAGGAATCTCAGATGCATCCCAGAAGATGGAGCATTGTCCAAGGAGAAAAATCATCTCGGGTGTCTTCCCTGGAGGAGTCTGGGGTTGCTACCCGGGATCACAGGGCCCTAAAGCACTGGAATAAACACTCAGGGACAAAGCTGTAAGGAGTCTCGGATGCTTCCCAGAGGATGGAGCATTGTCCAAGGAGAAAAATCATCTCGGGTATCTTCCCTGGAGGAGTCTGGGGTTGCTACCCGGGATCACAGGGCCCTAAAGCACTGGAGAAAACTCTGCGGGAGACGCCTGGGAGGAATTCTGGATAGATCTCGCAGGATGGACCACTGTCAAGAGAGAAAAATCATATTGGGTGTCTTCCCTGGAGGAGTCTGGGGTTGCTACCCGGGATTGCAGGGCCCTAAAGCACTGGAGAAAGCTCTGCGGGAGACGCCTGGGAGGAGTTCTGGATAGATCGGCATGATGGACCACTGTCAAGAGAGAAAAATCATCTTGGCTGTCTTCCCTGGAGGAGTCTGGGGTTGCTACCTGGGATGACAGAACCCTAAACGGCGAGAAAAAAGACTCGGGGACATAGCTGCGACAAGTCTCGGATGCATCCCAGAGGATGGAGCATTGTCCAAGGAGAAAAATCATCTCGGGTATCTTCCCTGGAGGAGTCTGGGGTTGCTACCCGGGATTACAGGGACCCAAACCACCGGAAAAATGTCTGCGGGAGACGCCTGGGAGGAATCTCAGATGCATCCCAGAGATGGAGCATTGTCCAAGGAGAAAAATCGGCTCGGGTATCTTCCCTGGAGGAGTCTGGGGTTGCTACCCGGGATTACAGGGACCCAAACTACAGGAAAAATGTTTGCGGGAGACGCCTGGGAGGAATCTCAGATGCATCCCAGAAGATGGAGCTTTGTCCCAGGAGAAAAATCATCTCGGGTATCTTCCCTGGAGGAGTCTGGGGTTGCTACCCGGGATTACAGGGAACCAAACCACAGGAAAAATGTCTGCGGGAGACGCCTGGGAGGAATCTCAGATGCATCCCAGAAGATGGAGCATTGTCCAAGGAGAAAAATCATCTCGGGTATCTTCCCTGGAGGAGTCTGGGGTTGCTACCCGGGATCACAGGGCCCTAAAGCACTGGAGAAAACTCTGCGGGAGACGCCTGGGAGGAATTCTGGGTAGATCCCGCAGGATGGACCACTGTCAAGAGAGAAAAATCATATTGGGTGTCTTCCCTAGAGGAGTCTGGGGTTGCTACCTGGGATGACAGAACCATAAACCGTGAGAAAAAGACTCAGGGACATAGCTGCCACAAGTCTCGGATGCTTCCCAGAGGATGGAGCTTTGTCCAAGGAGAAAAATCATCTCGGGTATCTTCCCTGGAGGAGTCTGGGGTTGCTACCCGGGATTACAGGGACCCAAACCACAGGAAAAATGTATGGGAGATGCCTGCGAGGAATCTCATATGCATCCCAGAAGATGGTGCTTTGTCCAAGGAGAAAAATCATCTCGGGTATCTTCCCTGGAGGAGTCTGCGGTTGCTACCCGGGATCACAGGGCCCCAAAACACCGGAATAAACACTCAGGGACATACCTGCAAGGAGTCTCGGATGCTTCCCAGAGGATGGAGCTTTGTCCAAGGAGAAAAATCATCTCAGGTATCTTCCCTGGAGGAGTCTGGGATTGCTACCCAGGATGACAGGGCGCTCAACCACCGGAATAAAGACTCAGGGACATACCTGGAAGGAGTCTCGGATGCTTCCCAGAGGATGGAGCTTTGTCCAAGGAGAAAAATCATCTCGGATATCTTCCCGGGAGGAGTGTGGGGTTGCTACCCGGGATTACAGGGACCAAAACCACAGGAAAAACGTCTGCGGGAGACGCCTGGGAGGAATCTCAGATGCATCCCAGAAGATGGGGCATTGTCCAAGGAGAAAAATCATCTCGGGTATCTTCCCTGGAGGAGTCTGGGGTTGCTACCCGGGATCACAGGGCCCCAAAACACCGGAATAAACAGTCAGGGACATACCTGCAAGGAGTCTCGGATGCTTCCCAGAGGATGGAGCTTTGTCCAAGGAGAAAAATCGTCTCGGGTATCTTCCCTGGAGGAGTCTGGGGTTGCTACCCGGGATTACAGGGACCCAAACCACAGGAAAAATGTTTGCGGGAGACGCCTGGGAGGAATCTCAGACGCATCCCAGAAGATGGAGCATTGTCCAAGGAGAAAAATCATCTCGGGTATCTTCCCTGGAGGAGTCTGGGGTTGCTACCCGGGATTACAGGGCCCTAAAGCACTGGAATAAACACTCAGGGACAAAGCTGCAAGGAGTCTCGGATGCTTCCCAGAGGATGGAGCATTGTCCAAGGAGAAAAATCATCTCGGATATCTTCCCTGGAGGAGTCTGCGGTTGCTACCCGGGATCTCAGGGCCCTAAAGCACTGGAATAAACACTAAGGGACAAAGCTGCAAGGAGTCTCGGATGTTTCCCAGAGGATGTAGCTTTGTCCAAGGAGAAAAATCATCTCGGGTATCTTCCCTGGAGGAGTCTGGTGTTGCTACCCGGGATCACAGGGCCCAAAAGCACTGGGATAAACACTCAGGGACAAAGCTGCAAGGAGTCTCGGATGCTTCCCAGAGGATGGAGCATTGTCCAAGGAGAAAAATCATCTCGGGTACCTTCCCTGGAGGAGTCTGGGGTTCCTACCTGGAATCACAGGGCCCTAAAGCACTGGAGAAAACTCTGCGGGAGACGCCTGGGAGGAGTTCTGGGTAGATCCCGCAGGACTGACCACTGTCAAGAGAGAAAAATCATATTGGGTGTCTTCCCTGGAGGAGTCTGGGGTTGCTACCTGGGATGACAGAACCCTAAACCGCGAGAAAAAAGACTCAGGGACATAGCTGCGACAAGTCTCGGATGCATCCCAGAGGATGGAGCATTGTCCAAGGAGAAAAATCATCTCGGGTATCTTTCCTGGAGGAGTCTGGGGTTGCTACCCGGGATTACAGGGAACCAAACCACAGGAAAAATGTCTGCGGGAGACATTTGGGAGGAATCTCAGATGCATCCCAGAGGATGGAGTATTGTCCAAGCAGAAAAATTATCTCGGGTATCTTCCCTGGAGGAGTCTGGGGTTGCTACCCAGGATGACAGGGTGCTAAACCACCGGAATAAAGACTCAGGGACATACCTGCAAGGAATCTAAGATGCTTCACAGAGGATGGAGATTTGTCCAAGGAGAAAAATCATCTCGGGTATCTTCCCTGGAGGAGTCTGGGGTTGCTACCCGGGATTACAGGGAACCAAACAACAGGAAAAATGTCTGCGGGAGACGCCTGGGAGGAATCTCAGATGCATCCCAGAGGATGGAGCATTGTCCAAAGAGAAAAATCATCTCGGGTATCTTCCCTGGAGGTGTCTGGGGTTGCTACCCGGGATCACAAGGCCCCAAAACACCGGAATAAACACTCAGGGACATACCTGCAAGGAGTCTCGGATGCTTCCCAGAGAATGAAGCATTGTCTAAGGAGAAAAATCATCTCGGGTATCTTCCCTGGAGGAGTCTGGGGTTGCTACCCGGGATTACAGGGACCCAAACCACAGCAAAAATGTCTGCGGGAGACGCCTGGGAGGAATCTCAGATGCATCCCAGAAGATGGAGCATTGTCCAAAGAGAAAAATCATCTCGGGTATCTTTCCTGGAGGAGTCTGGGGTTGCTACCCGGGATTACAGGGAACCAAACCACAGGAAAAATGTCTGCGGGAGACGCCTGGGAGGAATCTCAGATGCATCCCAGAGGATGGAGCATTGTCCAAAGAGAAAAATCATCTCGGGTATCTTCCCTGGAGGAGTCTGGGGTTGCTACCCGGGATCACAGGGCCCTAAACACTGGAGAAAACTCTGCGGGAGACGCCTGGGAGGAGTTCTGGGTAGATCCCGCAGGACTGACCACTGTCAAGAGAGAAAAATCATATTGGGTGTCTTCCCTGGAGGAGTCTGGGGTTACTACCTGGGATGACAGAACCCTAAACCGCGAGAAAAAAGACTCAGGGACATAGCTGCGACAAGTCTCGGATGCATCGCAGAGGATGGAGCATTGTCCAAGGAGAAAAATCATCTCGGGTATCTTTCCTGGAGGAGTCTGGGGTTGCTACCCGGGATTACAGGGAACCAAACCACAGGAAAAATGTCTGCGGGAGACATTTGGGAGGAATCTCAGATGCATCCCAGAGGATGGAGTATTGTCCAAGCAGAAAAATTATCTCGGGTATCTTCCCTGGAGGAGTCTGGGGTTGCTACCCAGGATGACAGGGCGCTAAACCACCGGAATAAAGACTCAGGGACATACCTGCAAGGAGTCTCGGATGCTTCCCAGAGGATGGAGCATTGTCCAAGGAGAAAAATCATCTCGGGTATCTTCCCTGGAGGAGTCTGGGGTTGCTACCCGGGATTACAGGGAACAAAACAACAGGAAAAATGTCTGCGGGAGACGCCTGGGAGGAATCTCAGATGCATCCCAGAGGATGGAGCATTGTCCAAGGAGAAAAATCATCTCGGGTATCTTCCCTGGAGGAGTCTGGTGTTGCTACCCGGGATCACAGGGCCCAAAAGCACTGGGATAAACACTCAGGGACAAAGCTGCAAGGAGTCTCGGATGCTTCCCAGAGAATGAAGCATTGTCTAAGGAGAAAAATCATCTCGGGTATCTTCCCTGGAGGAGTCTGGGGTTGCTACCCGGGATTACAGGGACCCAAACCACAGCAAAAATGTCTGCGGGAGACGCCTGGGAGGAATCTCAGATGCATCCCAGAAGATGGAGCATTGTCCAAGGAGAAAAATCATCTCGGGTATCTTCCCTGGAGGAGTCTGGGGTTGCTACCCGGGATCACAGGGCCCAAAAGCACTGGAGAAAACTCTGCGGGAGACGCCTGGGAGGAATTCTGGGTAGATCCCGCAGGATGGACCACTGTCAAGAGAGAAAAATCATATTGGGTGTCTTCCCTGGAGGAGTCTGGGGTTGCTACCTGGGATGACAGAACCATAAACCGTGAGAAAAAGACTCAGGGACATAGCTGCCACAAGTCTCGGATGCTTCCCAGAGGATGGAGCTTTGTCCAAGGAGAAAAATCATCTCGGGTATCTTCCCTGGAGGAGTCTGGGGTTGCTACCCGGGATTACAGGGACCCAAACCACAGGAAAAATGTCTGGGAGATGCCTGGGAGGAATCTCATATGCATCCCAGAAGATGGAGCTTTGTCCCAGGAGAAAAATCATCTCGGGTATCTTCCCTGGAGGAGTCTGGGGTTGCTACCCGGGATCACAGGGCCCCAAAACACCGGAATAAACACTCAGGGACATACCTGCAAGGAGTCTCGGATGCTTCCCAGAGGATGGAGCATTGTCCAAGGAGAAAAATCATCTCGGGTATCTTCCCTGGAGGAGTCTGGGATTGCTACCCAGGATGACAGGGCGCTAAACCACCGGAATAAGGACTCAGGGACATACCTGGAAGGAGTCTCGGATGCTTCCCAGAGGATGGAGCTTTGTCCAAGGAGAAAAATCATCTCGGGTATATTCCCTGGAGGAGTCTGGGGTTGCTACCCGGGATTACAGGGAACCAAACCACAGGAAAAATGTCTGCGGGAGATGCCTGGGAGGAATCTCAGATGCATCCCAGAGGATGGAGCATTGTCCAAAGAGAAAAATCATCTCGGGTATCTTCCCTGGAGGAGTCTGGGGTTGCTACCCGGGATCACAGGGCCCTAAACCCCAGGAAGAAAACACTCAGAAACAGAGCTGGGAGGAGTCTCGGGTGCATCCCGCAGGATGGACAATAGTCCAAGGAGAAAAACCAACTTGGGTATCTTCCACGGAGGAGTCTGGGGTTGCTACCCGGGATGACAGGGCCCAAAAGCACCGGAATAAACACTCAGGGAAAAAGCTGCAAGGAGTCCCGGATGCTTCCCAGAGGATGGAGCATTGTCCAAGGAGAAAAATCATCTCGGGTATCTTCCCTGGAGGAGTCTGGGGTTGCTACCCGGGATTACAGGGAACCAAACCACAGGAAAAATGTCTGCGGGAGATGCCTGGGAGGAATCTCAGATGCATCCCAGAGGATGGAGCATTGTCCAAAGAGAAAAATCATCTCGGGTATCTTCCCTGGAGGAGTCTGGGGTTGCTACCCGGGATCACAGGGCCCCAAAACACCGGAATAAACACTCAGGGACATACCTGCAAGGAGTCTCGGATGCTTCCCAGAGAATGAAGCATTGTCTAAGGAGAAAAATCATCTCGGGTATCTTCCCTGGAGGAGTCTGGGGTTGCTACCCGGGATCACAGGGCCCAAAAGCACTGGGATAAACACGCAGGGACAAAGCTGCAAGGAGTCTCGGATGCTTCCCAGAGGATGGAGCATTGTCCAAGGAGAAAAATCATCTCGGGTACCTTCCCTGGAGGAGTCTGGGGTTCCTACCCGGAATCACAGGGCCCTAAAGCACTGGAGAAAACTCTGCGGGAGACGCCTGGGAGGAATTCTGGGTAGATCCCGCAGGACTGACCACTGTCAAGAGAGAAAAATCATATTGGGTGTCTTCTGTGGAGGAGTCTGGGGTTGCTACCTGAGATGACAGAACCCTAAACCGCGAGAAAAAAGACTCAGGGACATAGCTGCGAAAAGTCTCGGGTACATCCCAGAGGATGGAGCATTGTCCAAGGAGAAAAATCATCTCGGGTATCTTTCCTGGAGGAGTCTGGGGTTGCTACCCGGGATTACAGGGAACCAAACCACAGGAAAAATGTCTGCGGGAGACATTTGGGAGGAATCTCAGATGCATCCCAGAGGATGGAGTATTGTCCAAGCAGAAAAATTATCTCGGGTATCTTCCCTGGAGGAGTCTGGGGTTGCTACCCAGGATGACAGGGCGCTAAACCACCGGAATAAAGACTCCGGGACATACCCGCAAGGAGTCTAAGATGCTTCCCAGAGGATGGAGCTTTGTCCAAGGAGAAAAATCATCTCGGGTATCTTCCCTGCAGGAGTCTGGGGTTGCTACCCGGGATCACAGGGCCCCAAAACACCGGAATAAACACTCAGGGACATACCTGCAAGGAGTCTCGGATGCTTCCCAGAGAATGAAGCATTGTCTAAGGAGAAAAATCATCTCGGGTATCTTCCCTGGAGGAGTCTGGGGTTGCTACCGGGGATTACAGGGACCCAAACCACAGCAAAAATGTCTGCGGGAGACGCCTGGGAGGAATCTCAGATGCATCCCAGAAGATGGAGCATTGTCCAAGGAGAAAAATCATCTCGTGTATCTTCCCTGGAGGAGTCTGGAGTTGCTACCCGGGATCACAGGGCCCTAAAGCCCAGGAAGAAAACACTCAGAAACAGAGCTGGGAGGAGTCTCGGGTGCATCCCGCAGGATGGACAATAGTCCAAGGAGAAAAATCAACTTGGGTATCTTCCACGGAGGAGTCTGGGGTTGCTACCCGGGATGACAGGGCCCAAAAGCACCGGAATAAACACTCAGGGAAAAAGCTGCAAGGAGTCCCGGATGCTTCCCAGAGGATGGAGCATTGTCCAAGGAGAAAAATCATCTCGGGTATCTTCCCTGGAGGAGTCTGGGGTTGCTACCCGGGATTACAGGGAACCAAACCACAGGAAAAATATCTGCGGGAGATGCCTGGGAGGAATCTCAGATGCATCCCAGAGGATGGAGCATTGTCCAAAGAGAAAAATCATCTCGGGTATCTTCCCTGGAGGAGTCTGGGGTTGCTACCCGGGATCACAGGGCCCTAAACCCCAGGAAGAAAACACTCAGAAACAGAGCTGGGAGGAGTCTCGGGTGCATCCCGCAGGATGGACAATAGTCCAAGGAGAAAAATCAAATTGGGTATCTTCCACGGAGGAGTCTGGGGTTGCTACCCGGGATGACAGGGCCCAAAAGCACCGGAACAAACACTCAGGGAAAAAGCTGCAAGGAGTCTTGGATGCTTCCCAGAGGATGGAGCATTGTCCAAGGAGAAAAATCATCTCGGGTATCTTCCCTGGAGGAGTCTGGGGTTGCTACTGGGGATCACAGGGCCCCAAAACACCGGAATAAAAAGTCAGGGACATACCTGCAAGGAGTTTCGGATGCTTCCCAGGGGATGGAGCATTGTCCAAGCAGAAAAATTATCTCGGGTATCTTCCCTAGAGGAGTCTGGGGTTGCTACCCGGGATCACAGGGCCCTAATGCACTGGAGAAAACTCTGCGGGAGACGCCTGGGAGGAATTCTGGGTAGATCCCGCAGGATGGACCACTGTCAAGAGAGAAAAATCATATTGGGTGTCTTGCCTGGAGGAGTCTGGGGTTGCTACCTGGGATGACAGAACCATAAACCGTGAGAAAAAAGACTCAGGGAGATAGCTGCGACAAGTCTCGGATGCATCCCAGAGGATGGAGCATTGTCCAAGGAGAAAAATGATCCCGGATATCTTTCCTGGAGGAGTCTGGGGTTGCTACCCGGGATTAAAGGGACCCAAACCACGGGAAAAATATCTGCGGGAGACGCCTGGGAGGAATCTCAGATGCATCCCAGAAGATGGAGCATTGTCCAAGGAGAAAAATCATCTCGGGTGTCTTCCCTGGAGGAGTCTGGGGTTGCTACCCGGGATCACAGGGCCCTAAAGCACTGGAATAAACACTCAGGGACAAAGCTGTAAGGAGTCTCGGATGCTTCCCAGAGGATGGAGCATTGTCCAAGGAGAAAAATCATCTCGGGTATCTTCCCTGGAGGAGTCTGGGGTTGCTACCCGGGATCACAGGGCCCTAAAGCACTGGAGAAAACTCTGCGGGAGACGCCTGGGAGGAATTCTGGATAGATCTCGCAGGATGGACCACTGTCAAGAGAGAAAAATCATATTGGGTGTCTTCCCTGGAGGAGTCTGCGGTTGCTACCCGGGATTGCAGGGCCCTAAAGCACTGGAGAAAGCTCTGCGGGAGACGCCTGGGAGGAGTTCTGGATAGATCGGCATGATGGACCACTGTCAAGAGAGAAAAATCATCTTGGCTGTCTTCCCTGGAGGAGTCTGGGGTTGCTACCTGGGATGACAGAACCCTAAACGGCGAGAAAAAAGACTCGGGGACATAGCTGCGACAAGTCTCGGATGCATCCCAGAGGATGGAGCTTTATCCAAGGAGAAAAATCATCTCGGGTATCTTCCCTGGAGGAGTCTGGGGTTGCTACCCGGGATTACAGGGACCCAAACCACCGGAAAAATGTCTGCGGGAGACGCCTGGGAGGAATCTCAGATGCATCCCAGAGATGGAGCATTGTCCAGGGAGAAAAATCATCTCGGGTATCTTTCCTGGAGGAGTCTGGGGTTGCTACCCGGGATCACAGGGCCCTAAAGCACTGGAATAAACACTCAGGGACAAAGCTGTAAGGAGTCTCAGATGCATCCCAGAAGATGGAGCTTTGTCCCAGGAGAAAAATCATCTCGGGTATCTTCCCTGGAGGAGTCTGGGGTTGCTACCCGGGATTACAGGGAACCAAACCACAGGAAAAATGTCTGCGGGAGACGCCTGGGAGGAATCTCAGATGCATCCCAGAAGATGGAGCATTGTCCAAGGAGAAAAATCATCTCGGGTATCTTCCCTGGAGGAGTCTGGGGTTGCTACCCGGGATCACAGGGCCCTAAAGCACTGGAGAAAACTCTGCGGGAGACGCCTGGGAGGAATTCTGGGTAGATCCCGCAGGATGGACCACTGTCAAGAGAGAAAAATCATATTGGGTGTCTTCCCTAGAGGAGTCTGGGGTTGCTACCTGGGATGACAGAACCATAAACCGTGAGAAAAAGACTCAGGGACATAGCTGCCACAAGTCTCGGATGCTTCCCAGAGGATGGAGCTTTGTCCAAGGAGAAAAATCATCTCGGGTATCTTCCCTGGAGGAGTCTGGGGTTGCTACCCGGGATTACAGGGACCCAAACCACAGGAAAAATGTCTGGGAGATGCCTGCGAGGAATCTCATATGCATCCCAGAAGATGGAGCTTTGTCCCAGGAGAAAAATCATCTCGGGTATCTTCCCTGGAGGAGTCTGGGGTTGCTACCCGGGATCACAGGGCCCCAAAACACCGGAATAAACACTCAGGGACATACCTGCAAGGAGTCTCGGATACTTCCCAGAGGATGGAGCTTTGTCCAAGGAGAAAAATCATCTCAGGTATCTTCCCTGGAGGAGTCTGGGATTGCTACCCAGGATGACAGGGTGCTAAACCACCGGAATAAAGACTCAGGGACATACCTGCAAGGAATCTAAGATGCTTCACAGAGGATGGAGATTTGTCCAAGGAGAAAAATCATCTCGGGTATCTTCCCTGGAGGAGTCTGGGGTTGCTACCCGGGATTACAGGGAACCAAACAACAGGAAAAATGTCTGCGGGAGACGCCTGGGAGGAATCTCAGATGCATCCCAGAGGATGGAGCATTGTCCAAAGAGAAAAATCATCTCGGGTATCTTCCCTGGAGGTGTCTGGGGTTGCTACCCGGGATCACAGGGCCCCAAAACACCGGAATAAACACTCAGGGACATACCTGCAAGGAGTCTCGGATGCTTCCCAGAGAATGAAGCATTGTCTAAGGAGAAAAATCATCTCGGGTATCTTCCCTGGAGGAGTCTGGGGTTGCTACCCGGGATTACAGGGACCCAAACCACAGCAAAAATGTCTGCGGGAGACGCCTGGGAGGAATCTCAGATGCATCCCAGAAGATGGAGCATTGTCCAAAGAGAAAAATCATCTCGGGTATCTTTCCTGGAGGAGTCTGGGGTTGCTACCCGGGATTACAGGGAACCAAACCACAGGAAAAATGTCTGCGGGAGACGCCTGGGAGGAATCTCAGATGCATCCCAGAGGATGGAGCATTGTCCAAAGAGAAAAATCATCTCGGGTATCTTCCCTGGAGGAGTCTGGGGTTGCTACCCGGGATCACAGGGCCCTAAACACTGGAGAAAACTCTGCGGGAGACGCCTGGGAGGAGTTCTGGGTAGATCCCGCAGGACTGACCACTGTCAAGAGAGAAAAATCATATTGGGTGTCTTCCCTGGAGGAGTCTGGGGTTGCTACCTGGGATGACAGAACCCTAAACCGCGAGAAAAAAGACTCAGGGACATAGCTGCGACAAGTCTCGGATGCATCCCAGAGGATGGAGCATTGTCCAAGGAGAAAAATCATCTCGGGTATCTTTCCTGGAGGAGTCTGGGGTTGCTACCCGGGATTACAGGGAACCAAACCACAGGAAAAATGTCTGCGGGAGACATTTGGGAGGAATCTCAGATGCATCCCAGAGGATGGAGTATTGTCCAAGCAGAAAAATTATCTCGGGTATCTTCCCTGGAGGAGTCTGGGGTTGCTACCCAGGATGACAGGGCGCTAAACCACCGGAATAAAGACTCAGGGACATACCTGCAAGGAGTCTCGGATGCTTCCCAGAGGATGGAGCATTGTCCAAGGAGAAAAATCATCTCGGGTATCTTCCCTGGAGGAGTCTGGGGTTGCTACCCGGGATTACAGGGAACCAAACAACAGGAAAAATGTCTGCGGGAGACGCCTGGGAGGAATCTCAGATGCATCCCAGAGGATGGAGCATTGTCCAAGGAGAAAAATCATCTCGGGTATCTTCCCTGGAGGAGTCTGGTGTTGCTACCCGGGATCACAGGGCCCAAAAGCACTGGGATAAACACTCAGGGACAAAGCTGCAAGGAGTCTCGGATGCTTCCCAGAGAATGAAGCATTGTCTAAGGAGAAAAATCATCTCGGGTATCTTCCCTGGAGGAGTCTGGGGTTGCTACCCGGGATCACAGGGCCCAAAAGCACCGGAATAAACATTCAGGGAAAAAGCTGCAAGGAGTCTCGGATGCTTCCCAGAGAATGAAGCATTGTCTAAGGAGAAAAATCATCTCGGGTATCTTCCCTGGAGGAGTCTGGGGTTGCTACCCGGGATTACAGGGACCCAAACCACAGCAAAAATGTCTGCGGGAGACGCCTGGGAGGAATCTCTGATGCATCCGAGAAGATGGAGCATTGTCCAGGGAGAAAAATCATCTCGGGTATCTTTCCTGGAAGGAGTCTGGGGTTGCTACCCGGGATCACAGGGCCCTAAAGCACTGGAATAAACACTCAGGGACAAAGCTGTAAGGAGTCTCGGATGCTTCCCAGAGGATGGAGCATTGTCCAAGGAGAAAAATCATCTCGGGTATCTTCCCTGGAGGAGTCTGGGGTTGCTACCCGGGATCACAGGGCCCTAAAGCACTGGAGAAAACTCTGCGGGAGACGCCTGGGAGGAATTCTGGGTAGATCCCGCAGGATGGACCACTGTCAAGAGAGAAAAATCATATTGGGTGTCTTCCCTGGAGGAGTCTGGGGTTGCTACCTGTGATGACAGAACCATAAACCGTGAGAAAAAGACTCAGGGACATAGCTGCCACAAGTCTCGGATGCTTCCCAGAGGATGGAGCTTTGTCCAAGGAGAAAAATCATCTCGGGTATCTTCCCTGGAGGAGTCTGGGATTCCTACCCAGGATGACAGGGCGCTAAACCACCGGAATAAGGACTCAGGGACATACCTGGAAGGAGTCTCGGATGCTTCCCAGAGGATGGAGCTTTGTCCAAGGAGAAAAATCATCTCGGGTATATTCCCTGGAGGAGTCTGGGGTTGCTACCCGGGATTACAGGGAACCAAACCACAGGAAAAATGTCTGCGGGAGATGCCTGGGAGGAATCTCAGATGCATCCCAGAGGATGGAGCATTGTCCAAAGAGAAAAATCATCTCGGGTATCTTCCCTGGAGGAGTCTGGGGTTGCTACCCGGGATCACAGGGCCCTAAACCCCAGGAAGAAAACACTCAGAAACAGAGCTGGGAGGAGTCTCGGGTGCATCCCGCAGGATGGACAATAGTCCAAGGAGAAAAATCAACTTGGGTATCTTCCACGGAGGAGTCTGGGGTTGCTACCCGGGATGACAGGGCCCAAAAGCACCGGAATAAACACTCAGGGAAAAAGCTGCAAGGAGTCCCGGATGCTTCCCAGAGGATGGAGCATTGTCCAAGGAGAAAAATCATCTCGGGTATCTTCCCTGGAGGAGTCTGGGGTTGCTACCCGGGATTACAGGGACCCAAACCACAGCAAAAATGTCTGCGGGAGACGCCTGGGAGGAATCTCTGATGCATCCGAGAAGATGGAGCATTGTCCAAGGAGAAAAATCATCTCGGGTATCTTCCCTGGAGGAGTCTGGGGTTGCTACCCGGGATTACAGGGAACCAAACCACAGGAAAAATGTCTGCGGGAGACGCCTGGGAGGAATCTCAGATGCATCCCAGAGGATGGAGCATTGTCCAAAGAGAAAAATCATCTCGGGTATCTTCCCTGGAGGAGTCTGGGGTTGCTACCCGGGATCACAGGGCCCTAAAGCACTGGAGAAAACTCTGCGGGAGACGCCTGGGAGGAATTCTGGGTAGATCCCGCAGGATGGACCACTGTCAAGAGAGAAAAATCATATTGGGTGTCTTCCCTGGAGGAGTCTGGGGTTGCTACCTGGGATGACAGAACCATAAACCGTGAGAAAAAGACTCAGGGACATAGCTGCCACAAGTCTCGGATGCTTCCCAGAGGATGGAGCTTTGTCCAAGGAGAAAAATCATCTCGGGTATCTTCCCTGGAGGAGTCTGGGGTTGCTACCCGGGATTACAGGGACCCAAACCACAGGAAAAATGTCTGGGAGATGCCTGGGAGGAATCTCATATGCATCCCAGAAGATGGAGCTTTCTCCCAGGAGAAAAATCATCTCGGGTATCTTCCCTGGAGGAGTCTGGGGTTGCTACCCGGGATTACAGGGACCCAAACCACAGGAAAAATGTCTGGGAGATGCCTGGGAGGAATCTCATATGCATCCCAGAAGATGGAGCTTTCTCCCAGGAGAAAAATCATCTCGGGTATCTTCCCTGGAGGAGTCTGGGGTTGCTACCCGGGATCACAGGGCCCCAAAACACCGGAATAAACACTCAGGGACATACCTGCAAGGAGTCTCGGATGCTTCCCAGAGGATGGAGCATTGTCCAAGGAGAAAAATCATCTCGGGTATCTTCCCTGGAATAGTCTGGGATTGCTACCCAGGATGACAGGGCGCTAAACCACCGGAATAAGGACTCAGGGACATACCTGGAAGGAGTCTCGGATGCTTCCCAGAGGATGGAGCTTTGTCCAAGGAGAAAAATCATCTCGGGTATATTCCCTGGAGGAGTCTGGGATTGCTACCCGGGATCACAGGGCCCCAAAACACCGGAATAAACAATCAGGGACATACCTGCAAGGAGTCTCGGATGCTTCCCAGAGGATGGAGCTTTGTCCAAGGAGAAAAATCATCTCGGGTATATTCCCTGGAGGAGTCTCGGGTTGCTACCCGGGATTACAGGGAACCAAACCACAGGAAAAATGGCTGCGGGAGACGCCTGGGAGGAATCTCAGATGCATCCCAGAAGATGGAGCATTGTCCAAGGAGAAAAATCATCTCGGGTATCTTCCCTGGAGGAGTCTGGGGTTGCTACCCGGGATTACAGGGAACCAAACCACAGGAAAAATGTCTGCGGGAGATGCCTGGGAGGAATCTCAGATGCATCCCAGAGGATGGAGCATTGTCCAAAGAGAAAAATCATCTCGGGTATCTTCCCTGGAGGAGTCTGGGGTTGCTACCCGGGATCACAGGGCCCTAAACCCCAGGAAGAAAACACTCAGAAACAGAGCTGGGAGGAGTCTCGGGTGCATCCCGCAGGATGGACAATAGTCCAAGGAGAAAAATCAACTTGGGTATCTTCCACGGAGGAGTCTGGGGTTGCTACCCGGGATGACAGGGCCCAAAAGCACCGGAATAAACACTCAGGGAAAAAGCTGCAAGGAGTCCCGGATGCTTCCCAGAGGATGGAGCATTGTCCAAGGAGAAAAATCATCTCGGGTATCTTCCCTGGAGGAGTCTGGGGTTGCTACCCGGGATTACAGGGAACCAAACCACAGGAAAAATATCTGCGGGAGATGCCTGGGAGGAATCTCAGATGCATCCCAGAGGATGGAGCATTGTCCAAAGAGAAAAATCATCTCGGGTATCTTCCCTGGAGGAGTCTGGGGTTGCTACCCGGGATCACAGGGCCCTAAACCCCAGGAAGAAAACACTCAGAAACAGAGCTGGGAGGAGTCTCGGGTGCATCCCGCAGGATGGACAATAGTCCAAGGAGAAAAATCAAATTGGGTATCTTCCACGGAGGAGTCTGGGGTTGCTACCCGGGATGACAGGGCCCAAAAGCACCGGAATAAACACTCAGGGAAAAAGCTGCAAGGAGTCTTGGATGCTTCCCAGAGGATGGAGCATTGTCCAAGGAGAAAAATCATCTCGGGTATCTTCCCTGGAGGAGTCTGGGGTTGCTACCCGGGATCACAGGGCCCTAAAGCACTGGAGAAAACTCTGCGGGAGACGCCTGGGAGGAATTCTGGGTAGATCCCGCAGGATGGACCACTGTGAAGAGTGAAAAATCATATTGGGTGTCTTGCCTGGAGGAGTCTGGGGTTGCTACCTGGGATGACAGAACCGTACACCGTGAGAAAAAAGACTCAGGGACATAGCTGCGACAAGTCTCGGATGCATCCCAGAGGATGGAGCATTATCCAAGGAGAAAAATGATCCCGGATATCTTTCCTGGAGGAGTCTGGGGTTGCTACCCGGGATTAAAGGGACCCAAACCACGGGAAAAATGTCTGCGGGAGACGCCTGGGAGGAATCTCAGATGCATCCCAGAAGATGGAGCATTGTCCAAGGAGAAAAATCATCTCGGGTGTCTTCCCTGGAGGAGTCTGGGGTTGCTACCCGGGATCACAGGGCCCTAAAGCACTGGAATAAACACTCAGGGACAAAGCTGTAAGGAGTCTCGGATGCTTCCCAGAGGATGGAGCATTGTCCAAGGAGAAAAATCATCTCGGGTATCTTCCCTGGAGGAGTCTGGGGTTGCTACCCGGGATCACAGGGCCCTAAAGCACTGGAGAAAACTCTGCGGGAGACGCCTGGGAGGAATTCTGGGTAGATCCCGCAGGATGGACCACTGTCAAGAGAGAAAAATCATATTGGGTGTCTTCCCTGGAGGAGTCTGGGGTTGCTACCTGGGATGACAGAACCATAAACCGTGAGAAAAAGACTCAGGGACATAGCTGCCACAAGTCTCGGATGCTTCCCAGAGGATGGAGCTTTGTCCAAGGAGAAAAATCATCTCGGGTATCTTCCCTGGAGGAGTCTGGGGTTGCTACCCGGGATTACAGGGACCCAAACCACAGGAAAAATGTCTGGGAGATGCCTGGGAGGAATCTCATATGCATCCCAGAAGATGGAGCTTTGTCCCAGGAGAAAAATCATCTCGGGTATCTTCCCTGGAGGAGTCTGGGGTTGCTACCCGGGATCACAGGGCCCCAAAACACCGGAATAAACACTCAGGGACATACCTGCAAGGAGTCTCGGAGGCTTCCCAGAGGATGGAGCTTTGTCCAAGGAGAAAAATCATCTCGAGTATCTTCCCTGGAGGACTCTGGGATTGCTACCCGGGATGACAGGGTGCTCAACCACCGGAATAAAGACTCAGGGACATACCTGGAAGGAGTCTCGGATGCTTCCCAGAGGATGGAGCTTTGTCCAAGGAGAAAAATCATCTCGGGTATATTCCCTGGAGGAGTCTGGGGTTGCTACCCGGGATCACAGGGCCGCAAAACACCGGAATAAACAATCAGGGACATACCTGCAAAGAGTCTCGGATGCTTCCCAGAGGATGGAGCTTTGTCCAAGGAGAAAAATCATCTCGGGTATATTCCCTGGAGGAGTCTCGGGTTGCTACCCGGGATTACAGGGAACCAAACCACAGGAAAAATGTCTGCGGGAGATGCCTGGGAGGAATCTCAGATGCATCCCAGAGGATGGAGCATTGTCCAAAGAAAAAAATCATCTCGGGTATCTTCCCTGGAGGAGTCTGGGGTTGCTACCCGGGATCACAGGGCCCTAAACCCCAGGAAGAAAACACTCAGAAACAGAGCTGGGAGGAGTCTCGGGTGCATCCCGCAGGATGGACAATAGTCCAAGGAGAAAAATCAACTTGGGTATCTTCCACGGAGGAGTCTGGGGTTGCTACCCGGGATGACAGGGCCCAAAAGCACCGGAATAAACACTCAGGGAAAAAGCTGCAAGGAGTCTTGGATGCTTCCCAGAGGATGGAGCATTGTCCAAGGAGAAAAATCATCTCGGGTATCTTCCCTGGAGGAGTCTGGGGTTGCTACCCGGGATCACAGGGCCCTAAAGCACTGGAGAAAACTCTGCGGGAGACGCCTGGGAGGAATTCTGGGTAGATCCCGCAGGATGGACCACTGTCAAGAGAGAAAAATCATATTGGGTGTCTTCCCTGGAGGAGTCTGGGGTTGCTACCTGGGATGACAGAACCATAAACCGTGAGAAAAAGACTCAGGGACATAGCTGCGACAAGTCTCGGATGCATCCCAGAGGATGGAGCATTGTCCAAGGAGAAAAATCGTCTCGGGTATCTTCCCTGGAGGAGTCTGGGGTTGCTACCCGGGATTACAGGGACCCAAACCACAGGAAAAAAGTCTGCGGGAGACGCCTGGGAGGAATCTCAGATGTATCCCAGAAGATGGAGCATTGTCCAAGGAGAAAAATCATCTCGGGTATCTTCCCTGGAGGAGTCTGGGGTTGCTACCCGGGATCACAGGGCCCTAAAGCACTGGAGAAAACTCTGCGGGAGACGCCTGGGAGGAATTCTGGGTAGATCCCGCAGGATGGACCACTGTCAAGAGAGAAAAATCATATTGGGTGTCTTCCCTGGAGGAGTCTGGGGTTGCTACCTGGGATGACAGAACCATAAACCGTGAGAAAAAGACTCAGGGACATAGCTGCCACAAGTCTCGGATGCTTCCCAGAGGATGGAGCTTTGTCCAAGGAGAAAAATCATCTCGGGTATCTTCCCTGGAGGAGTCTGGGGTTGCTACCCGGGATTACAGGGACCCAAACCACAGGAAAAATGTCTGGGAGATGCCTGGGAGGAATCTCATATGCATCCCAGAAGATGGAGCTTTGTCCCAGGAGAAAAATCATCTCGGGTATCTTCCCTGGAGGAGTCTGGGGTTGCTACCCGGGATCACAGGGCCCCAAAACACCGGAATAAACACTCAGGGACATACCTGCAAGGAGTCTCGGATGCTTCCCAGAGGATGGAGCTTTGTCCAAGGAGAAAAATCATCTCGAGTATCTTCCCTGGAGGACTCTGGGATTGCTACCCGGGATGACAGGGTGCTCAACCACCGGAATAAAGACTCAGGGACATACCTGGAAGGAGTCTCGGATGCTTCCCAGAGGATGGAGCTTTGTCCAAGGAGAAAAATCATCTCGGGTATATTCCCTGGAGGAGTCTGGGGTTGCTACCCGGGATCACAGGGCCGCAAAACACCGGAATAAACAATCAGGGACATACCTGCAAGGAGTCTCGGATGCTTCCCAGAGGATGGAGCTTTGTCCAAGGAGAAAAATCATCTCGGGTATATTCCCTGGAGGAGTCTCGGGTTGCTACCCGGGATTACAGGGAACCAAACCACAGGAAAAATGTCTGCGGGAGATGCCTGGGAGGAATCTCAGATGCATCCCAGAGGATGGAGCATTGTCCAAAGAAAAAAATCATCTCGGGTATCTTCCCTGGAGGAGTCTGGGGTTGCTACCCGGGATCACAGGGCCCTAAACCCCAGGAAGAAAACACTCAGAAACAGAGCTGGGAGGAGTCTCGGGTGCATCCCGCAGGATGGACAATAGTCCAAGGAGAAAAATCAACTTGGGTATCTTCCACGGAGGAGTCTGGGGTTGCTACCCGGGATGACAGGGCCCAAAAGCACCGGAATAAACACTCAGGGAAAAAGCTGCAAGGAGTCTTGGATGCTTCCCAGAGGATGGAGCATTGTCCAAGGAGAAAAATCATCTCGGGTATCTTCCCTGGAGGAGTCTGGGGTTGCTACCCGGGATCACAGGGCCCTAAAGCACTGGAGAAAACTCTGCGGGAGACGCCTGGGAGGAATTCTGGGTAGATCCCGCAGGATGGACCACTGTCAAGAGAGAAAAATCATATTGGGTGTCTTCCCTGGAGGAGTCTGGGGTTGCTACCTGGGATGACAGAACCATAAACCGTGAGAAAAAGACTCAGGGACATAGCTGCGACAAGTCTCGGATGCATCCCAGAGGATGGAGCATTGTCCAAGGAGAAAAATCGTCTCGGGTATCTTCCCTGGAGGAGTCTGGGGTTGCTACCCGGGATTACAGGGACCCAAACCACAGGAAAAAAGTCTGCGGGAGACGCCTGGGAGGAATCTCAGATGTATCCCAGAAGATGGAGCATTGTCCAAGGAGAAAAATCATCTCGGGTATCTTCCCTGGAGGAGTCTGGGGTTGCTACCCGGGATCACAGGGCCCTAAAGCACTGGAGAAAACTCTGCGGGAGACGCCTGGGAGGAATTCTGGGTAGATCCCGCAGGATGGACCACTGTCAAGAGAGAAAAATCATATTGGGTGTCTTCCCTGGAGGAGTCTGGGGTTGCTACCTGGGATGACAGAACCATAAACCGTGAGAAAAAGACTCAGGGACATAGCTGCCACAAGTCTCGGATGCTTCCCAGAGGATGGAGCTTTGTCCAAGGAGAAAAATCATCTCGGGTATCTTCCCTGGAGGAGTCTGGGGTTGCTACCCGGGATTACAGGGACCCAAACCACAGGAAAAATGTCTGGGAGATGCCTGGGAGGAATCTCATATGCATCCCAGAAGATGGAGCTTTGTCCCAGGAGAAAAATCATCTCGGGTATCTTCCCTGGAGGAGTCTGGGGTTGCTACCCGGGATCACAGGGCCCCAAAATACCGGAATAAACACTCAGGGACATACCTGCAAGGAGTCTCGGATGCTTCCCAGAGGATGGAGCTTTGTCCAAGGAGAAAAATCATCTCGGGTATCTTCCCTGGAGGAGTCTGGGATTGCTACCCAGGATGACAGGGTGCTCAACCACCGGAATAAAGACTCAGGGACATACCTGGAAGGAGTCTCGGATGCTTCCCAGAGGATGGAGCTTTGTCCAAGGAGAAAAATCATCTCGGGTATATTCCCTGGAGGAGTCTGGGGTTGCTACCCGGGATCACAGGGCCCCAAAACACCGGAATAAACAATCAGGGACATACCTGCAAGGAGTCTCGGATGCTTCCCAGAGGATGGAGCATTGTCCAAGGAGAAAAATCATCTCGGGTATCTTTCCTGGAGGAGTCTGGGGTTGCTACCCGGGATTACAGGGAACAAAACCACAGGAAAAATGTCTGCGGGAGATGCCTGGGAGGAATCTCAGATGCATCCCAGAGGATGGAGCATTGTCCAAAGAAAAAAATCATCTCGGGTATCTTCCCTGGAGGAGTCTGGGGTTGCTACCCGGGATCACAGGGCCCTAAACCCCAGGAAGAAAACACTCAGAAACAGAGCTGGGAGGAGTCTCGGGTGCATCCCGCAGGATGGACAATAGTCCAAGGAGAAAAATCAACTTGGGTATCTTCCACGGAGGAGTCTGGGGTTGCTACCCGGGATGACAGGGCCCAAAAGCACCGGAATAAACACTCAGGGAAAAAGCTGCAAGGAGTCTTGGATGCTTCCCAGAGGATGGAGCATTGTCCAAGGAGAAAAATCATCTCGGGTATCTTCCCTGGAGGAGTCTGGGGTTGCTACCCGGGATCACAGGGCCCTAAAGCACTGGAGAAAACTCTGCGGGAGACGCCTGGGAGGAATTCTGGGTAGATCCCGCAGGATGGACCACTGTCAAGAGAGAAAAATCATATTGGGTGTCTTCCCTGGAGGAGTCTGGGGTTGCTACCTGGGATGACAGAACCCTAAACCGTGAGAAAAAAGACTCAGGGACATAGCTGCGAAAAGTCTCGGATGCAGCCCAGAGGATGGAGCTTTGTCCAAGGAGAAAAATCATCTCGGGTATCTTCCCTGGAGGAGTCTGGGGTTGCTACCCGGGATTACAGGGACCCAAACCACAGGAAAAAAGTCTGCGGGAGACGCCTGGGAGGAATCTCAGATGTATCCCAGAAGATGGAGCATTGTCCAAGGAGAAAAATCATCTCGGGTATCTTCCCTGGAGGAGTCTGGGGTTGCTACCCGGGATCACAGGGCCCTAAAGCACTGGAGAAAACTCTGCGGGAGACGCCTGGGAGGAATTCTGGGTAGATCCCGCAGGATGGACCACTGTCAAGAGAGAAAAATCATATTGGGTGTCTTCCCTGGAGGAGTCTGGGGTTGCTACCTGGGATGACAAAACCATAAACCGTGAGAAAAAGACTCAGGGACATAGCTGCGACAAGTCTCGGATGCAGCCCAGAGGATGGAGCTTTGTCCCAGGAGAAAAATCATCTCGGGTATCTTCCCTGGAGGAGTCTGGGGTTGCTACCCGGGATCACAGGGCCCTAAACCCCAGGAAGAAAACACTCAGAAACAGAGCTGGGAGGAGTCTCGGGTGCATCCCGCAGGATGGACAATAGTCCAAGGAGAAAAATCAACTTGGGTATCTTCCACGGAGGAGTCTGGGGTTGCTACCCGGGATGACAGGGCCCAAAAGCACCGGAATAAACACTCAGGGAAAAAGCTGCAAGGAGTCTTGGATGCTTCCCAGAGGATGGAGCATTGTCCAAGGAGAAAAATCATCTCGGGTATCTTCCCTGGAGGAGTCTGGGGTTGCTACCCGGGATCACAGGGCCCTAAAGCACTGGAGAAAACTCTGCGGGAGACGCCTGGGAGGAATTCTGGGTAGATCCCGCAGGATGGACCACTGTCAAGAGAGAAAAATCATATTGGGTGTCTTCCCTGGAGGAGTCTGGGGTTGCTACCTGGGATGACAGAACCATAAACCGTGAGAAAAAGACTCAGGGACATAGCTGCGAAAAGTCTCGGATGCAGGCCAGAGGATGGAGCTTTGTCCCAGGAGAAAAATCATCTCGGGTATCTTCCCTGGAGGAGTCTGGGGTTGCTACCCGGGATTACAGGGCCCCAAAACACCGGAATAAACACTCAGGGACATACCTGCAAGGAGTCTCGGATGCTTCCCAGAGGATGGAGCTTTGTCCAAGGAGAAAAATCATCTCGGGTATCTTCCCTGGAGGAGTCTGGGATTGCTACCCAGGATGACAGGGTGCTCAACCACCGGAATAAAGACTCAGGGACATACCTGGAAGGAGTCTCGGATGCTTCCCAGAGGATGGAGCTTTGTCCAAGGAGAAAAATCATCTCGGGTATATTCCCTGGAGGAGTCTGGGGTTGCTACCCGGGATCACAGGGCCCCAAAACACCGGAATAAACAATCAGGGACATACCTGCAAGGAGTCTCGGATGCTTCCCAGAGGATGGAGCTTTGTCCAAGGAGAAAAATCATCTCGGGTATATTCCCTGGAGGAGTCTCGGGTTGCTACCCGGGATTACAGGGACCCAAACCACAGGAAAAAAGTCTGCGGGAGACGCCTGGGAGGAATCTCAGATGTATCCCAGAAGATGGAGCATTGTCCAAGGAGAAAAATCATCTCGGGTATCTTCCCTGGAGGAGTCTGGGGTTGCTACCCGGGATCACAGGGCCCTAAAGCACTGGAGAAAACTCTGCGGGAGACGCCTGGGAGGAATTCTGGGTAGATCCCGCAGGATGGACCACTGTGAAGAGTGAAAAATCATATTGGGTGTCTTGCCTGGAGGAGTCTGGGGTTGCTACCTTGGATGACAGAACCATAAACCGTGAGAAAAAAGACTCAGGGACATAGCTGCGACAAGTCTCGGATGCACCCCAGAGGATGGAGCATTGTCCAAGGAGAAAAATGATCCCGGATATCTTTCCTGGAGGAGTCTGGGGTTGCTACCCGGGATTAAAGGGACCCAAACCACGGGAAAAATGTCTGCGGGAGACGCCTGGGAGGAATCTCAGATGCATCCCAGAAGATGGAGCTTTGTCCCAGGAGAAAAATCATCTCGGGTATCTTCCCTGGAGGAGTCTGGGGTTGCTACCCGGGATCACAGGGCCCCAAAACACCGGAATAAACACTCAGGGACATACCTGCAAGGAGTCTCGGATGCTTCCCAGAGGATGGAGCTTTGTCCAAGGAGAAAAATCATCTCGGGTATATTCCCTGGAGGAGTCTGGGGTTGCTACCCGGGATCACAGGGCCCCAAAACACCGGAATAAACAATCAGGGACATACCTGCAAGGAGTCTCGGATGCTTCCCAGAGGATGGAGCTTTGTCCAAGGAGAAAAATCATCTCGGGTATATTCCCTGGAGGAGTCTCGGGTTGCTACCCGGGATTACAGGGACCCAAACCACAGGAAAAATGTCTGCGGGAGACGCCTGGGAGGAATCTCAGATGCATCCCAGAAGATGGAGCATTGTCCAAGGAGAAAAATCATCTCGGGTATCTTTCCTGGAGGAGTCTGGGGTTGCTACCCGGGATTACAGGGAACCAAACCACAGGAAAAATGTCTGCGGGAGATGCCTGGGAGGAATCTCAGATGCATCCCAGAGGATGGAGCATTGTCCAAAGAAAAAAATCATCTCGGGTATCTTCCCTGGAGGAGTCTGGGGTTGCTACCCGGGATCACAGGGCCCTAAACCCCAGGAAGAAAACACTCAGAAACAGAGCTGGGAGGAGTCTCGGGTGCATCCCGCAGGATGGACAATAGTCCAAGGAGAAAAATCAACTTGGGTATCTTCCACGGAGGAGTCTGGGGTTGCTACCCGGGATGACAGGGCCCAAAAGCACCGGAATAAACACTCAGGGAAAAAGCTGCAAGGAGTCTTGGATGCTTCCCAGAGGATGGAGCATTGTCCAAGGAGAAAAATCATCTCGGGTATCTTCCCTGGAGGAGTCTGGGGTTGCTACCCGGGATCACAGGGCCCTAAAGCACTGGAGAAAACTCTGCGGGAGACGCCTGGGAGGAATTCTGGGTAGATCCCGCAGGATGGACCACTGTCAAGAGAGAAAAATCATATTGGGTGTCTTCCCTGGAGGAGTCTGGGGTTGCTACCTGGGATGACAGAACCATAAACCGTGAGAAAAAGACTCAGGGACATAGCTGCGACGAGTCTCGGATGCAGCCCAGAGGATGGAGCTTTGTCCAAGGAGAAAAATCATCTCGGGTATCTTCCCTGGAGGAGTCTGGGGTTGCTACCCGGGATTACAGGGACCCAAACCACAGGAAAAAAGTCTGCGGGAGACGCCTGGGAGGAATCTCAGATGTATCCCAGAAGATGGAGCATTGTCCAAGGAGAAAAATCATCTCGGGTATCTTCCCTGGAGGAGTCTGGGGTTGCTACCCGGGATCACAGGGCCCTAAAGCACTGGAGAAAACTCTGCGGGAGACGCCTGGGAGGAATTCTGGGTAGATCCCGCAGGATGGACCACTGTCAAGAGAGAAAAATCATATTGGGTGTCTTCCCTGGAGGAGTCTGGGGTTGCTACCTGGGATGACAGAACCATAAACCGTGAGAAAAAGACTCAGGGACATAGCTGCGACAAGTCTCGGATGCAGCCCAGAGGATGGAGCTTTGTCCAAGGAGAAAAATCATCTCGGGTATCTTCCCTGGAGGAGTCTGGGGTTGCTACCCGGGATCACAGGGCCCCAAAACACCGGAATAAACACTCAGGGACATACCTGCAAGGAGTCTCGGATGCTTCCCAGAGGATGGAGCTTTGTCCAAGGAGAAAAATCATCTCGGGTATCTTCCCTGGAGGAGTCTGGGATTGCTACCCAGGATGACAGGGTGCTCAACCACCGGAATAAAGACTCAGGGACATACCTGGAAGGAGTCTCGGATGCTTCCCAGAGGATGGAGCTTTGTCCAAGGAGAAAAATCATCTCGGGTATATTCCCTGGAAGAGTCTGGGGTTGCTACCCGGGATCACAGGGCCCCAAAACACCGGAATAAACAATCAGGGACATACCTGCAAGGAGTCTCGGATGCTTCCCAGAGGATGGAGCTTTGTCCAAGGAGAAAAATCATCTCGGGTATATTCCCTGGAGGAGTCTCGGGTTGCTACCCGGGATTACAGGGACCCAAACCACAGGAAAAATGTCTGCGGGAGACGCCTGGGAGGAATCTCAGATGCATCCCAGAAGATGGAGCATTGTCCAAGGAGAAAAATCATCTCGGGTATCTTTCCTGGAGGAGTCTGGGGTTGCTACCCGGGATTACAGGGAACCAAACCACAGGAAAAATGTCTGCGGGAGATGCCTGGGAGGAATCTCAGATGCATCCCAGAGGATGGAGCATTGTCCAAAGAAAAAAATCATCTCGGGTATCTTCCCTGGAGGAGTCTGGGGTTGCTACCCGGGATCACAGGGCCCTAAACCCTAGGAAGAAAACACTCAGAAACAGAGCTGGGAGGAGTCTCGGGTGCATCCCGCAGGATGGACAATAGTCCAAGGAGAAAAATCAACTTGGGTATCTTCCACGGAGGAGTCTGGGGTTGCTACCCGGGATGACAGGGCCCAAAAGCACCGGAATAAACACTCAGGGAAAAAGCTGCAAGGAGTCTTGGATGCTTCCCAGAGGATGGAGCATTGTCCAAGGAGAAAAATCATCTCGGGTATCTTCCCTGGAGGAGTCTGGGGTTGCTACCCGGGATCACAGGGCCCTAAAGCACTGGAGAAAACTCTGCGGGAGACGCCTGGGAGGAATTCTGGGTAGATCCCGCAGGATGGACCACTGTCAAGAGAGAAAAATCATATTGGGTGTCTTCCCTGGAGGAGTCTGGGGTTGCTACCTGGGATGACAGAACCATAAACCGTGAGAAAAAGACTCAGGGACATAGCTGCGACAAGTCTCGGATGCAGCCCAGAGGATGGAGCTTTGTCCAAGGAGAAAAATCATCTCGGGTATCTTCCACGGAGGAGTCTGGGGTTGCTACCCGGGATTACAGGGACCCAAACCACAGGAAAAAAGTCTGCGGGAGACGCCTGGGAGGAATCTCAGATGTATCCCAGAAGATGGAGCATTGTCCAAGGAGAAAAATCATCTCGGGTATATTCCCTGGAGGAGTCTGGGGTTGCTACCCGGGATCACAGGGCCCTAAAGCACTGGAGAAAACTCTGCGGGAGACGCCTGGGAGGAATTCTGGGTAGATCCCGCAGGATGGACCACTGTCAAGAGAGAAAAATCATATTGGGTGTCTTGCCTGGAGGAGTCTGGGGTTGCTACCTGGGATGACAGAACCATAAACCGTGAGAAAAAAGACTCAGGGACATAGCTGCGACAAGTCTCGGATGCACCCCAGAGGATGGAGCATTGTCCAAGGAGAAAAATGATCCCGGATATCTTTCCTGGAGGAGTCTGGGGTTGCTACCCGGGATTAAAGGGACCCAAACCACGGGAAAAATGTCTGCGGGAGACGCCTGGGAGGAATCTCAGATGCATCCCAGAAGATGGAGCATTGTCCAAGGAGAAAAATCATCTCGGGTGTCTTCCCTGGAGGAGTCTGGGGTTGCTACCCGGGATCACAGGGCCCTAAAGCACTGGAATAAACACTCAGGGACAAAGCTGTAAGGAGTCTCGGATGCTTCCCAGAGGATGGAGCATTGTCCAAGGAGAAAAATCATCTCGGGTATCTTCCCTGGAGGAGTCTGGGGTTGCTACCCGGGATCACAGGGCCCTAAAGCACTGGAGAAAACTCTGCGGGAGACGCCTGGGAGGAATTCTGGGTAGATCCCGCAGGATGGACCACTGTCAAGAGAGAAAAATCATATTGGGTGTCTTCCCTGGAGGAGTCTGGGGTTGCTACCTGGGATGACAGAACCATAAACCGTGAGAAAAAGACTCAGGGACATAGCTGCGACAAGTCTCGGATGCAGCCCAGAGGATGGAGCTTTGTCCAAGGAGAAAAATCATCTCGGGTATCTTCCCTGGAGGAGTCTGGGGTTGCTACCCGGGATCACAGGGCCCCAAAACACCGGAATAAACACTCAGGGACATACCTGCAAGGAGTCTCGGATGCTTCCCAGAGGATGGAGCTTTGTCCAAGGAGAAAAATCATCTCGGGTATCTTCCCTGGAGGAGTCTGGGATTGCTACCCAGGATGACAGGGTGCTCAACCACCGGAATAAAGACTCAGGGACATACCTGGAAGGAGTCTCGGATGCTTCCCAGAGGATGGAGCTTTGTCCAAGGAGAAAAATCATCTCGGGTATATTCCCTGGAGGAGTCTGGGGTTGCTACCCGGGATCACAGGGCCCCAAAACACCGGAATAAACAATCAGGGACATACCTGCAAGGAGTCTCGGATGCTTCCCAGAGGATGGAGCTTTGTCCAAGGAGAAAAATCATCTCGGGTATATTCCCTGGAGGAGTCTCGGGTTGCTACCCGGGATTACAGGGACCCAAACCACAGGAAAAATGTCTGCGGGAGACGCCTGGGAGGAATCTCAGATGCATCCCAGAAGATGGAGCATTGTCCAAGGAGAAAAATCATCTCGGGTATCTTTCCTGGAGGAGTCTGGGGTTGCTACCCGGGATCACAGGGCCCTAAACCCCAGGAAGAAAACACTCAGAAACAGAGCTGGGAGGAGTCTCGGGTGCATCCCGCAGGATGGACAATAGTCCAAGGAGAAAAATCAACTTGGGTATCTTCCACGGAGGAGTCTGGGGTTGCTACCCGGGATGACAGGGCCCAAAAGCACCGGAATAAACACTCAGGGAAAAAGCTGCAAGGAGTCTTGGATGCTTCCCAGAGGATGGAGCATTGTCCAAGGAGAAAAATCATCTCGGGTATCTTCCCTGGAGGAGTCTGGGGTTGCTACCCGGGATCACAGGGCCCTAAAGCACTGGAGAAAACTCTGCGGGAGACGCCTGGGAGGAATTCTGGGTAGATCCCGCAGGATGGACCACTGTCAAGAGAGAAAAATCATATTGGGTGTCTTCCCTGGAGGAGTCTGGGGTTGCTACCTGGGATGACAGAACCATAAACCGTGAGAAAAAGACTCAGGGACATAGCTGCGACAAGTCTCGGATGCAGCCCAGAGGATGGAGCTTTGTCCAAGGAGAAAAATCATCTCGGGTATCTTCCCTGGAGGAGTCTGGGGTTGCTACCCGGGATTACAGGGACCCAAACCACAGGAAAAAAGTCTGCGGGAGACGCCTGGGAGGAATCTCAGATGTATCCCAGAAGATGGAGCATTGTCCAAGGAGAAAAATCATCTCGGGTATCTTCCCTGGAGGAGTCTGGGGTTGCTACCCGGGATCACAGGGCCCTAAAGCACTGGAGAAAACTCTGCGGGAGACGCCTGGGAGGAATTCTGGGTAGATCCCGCAGGATGGACCACTGTCAAGAGAGAAAAATCATATTGGGTGTCTTGCCTGGAGGAGTCTGGGGTTGCTACCTGGGATGACAGAACCATAAACCGTGAGAAAAAAGACTCAGGGACATAGCTGCGACAAGTCTCGGATGCATCCCAGAGGATGGAGCATTGTCCAAGGAGAAAAATGATCCCGGATATCTTTCCTGGAGGAGTCTGGGGTTGCTACCCGGGATTAAAGGGACCCAAACCACGGGAAAAATGTCTGCGGGAGACGCCTGGGAGGAATCTCAGATGCATCCCAGAAGATGGAGCATTGTCCAAGGAGAAAAATCATCTCGGGTGTCTTCCCTGGAGGAGTCTGGGGTTGCTACCCGGGATCACAGGGCCCTAAAGCACTGGAATAAACACTCAGGGACAAAGCTGTAAGGAGTCTCGGATGCTTCCCAGAGGATGGAGCATTGTCCAAGGAGAAAAATCATCTCGGGTATCTTCCCTGGAGGAGTCTGGGGTTGCTACCCGGGATCACAGGGCCCTAAAGCACTGGAGAAAACTCTGCGGGAGACGCCTGGGAGGAATTCTGGGTAGATCCCGCAGGATGGACCACTGTCAAGAGAGAAAAATCATATTGGGTGTCTTCCCTGGAGGAGTCTGGGGTTGCTACCTGGGATGACAGAACCATAAACCGTGAGAAAAAGACTCAGGGACATAGCTGCCACAAGTCTCGGATTCTTCCCAGAGGATGGAGCTTTGTCCAAGGAGAAAAATCATCTCGGGTATCTTCCCTGGAGGAGTCTGGGGTTGCTACCCGGGATTACAGGGACCCAAACCACAGGAAAAATGTCTGGGAGATGCCTGGGAGGAATCTCATATGCATCCCAGAAGATGGAGCTTTGTCCCAGGAGAAAAATCATCTCGGGTATCTTCCCTGGAGGAGTCTGGGGTTGCTACCCGGGATCACAGGGCCCCAAAACACCGGAATAAACACTCAGGGACATACCTGCAAGGAGTCTCGGATGCTTCCCAGAGGATGGAGCTTTGTCCAAGGAGAAAAATCATCTCGGGTATCTTCCCTGGAGGAGTCTGGGATTGCTACCCAGGATGACAGGGTGCTCAACCACCGGAATAAAGACTCAGGGACATACCTGGAAGGAGTCTCGGATGCTTCCCAGAGGATGGAGCTTTGTCCAAGGAGAAAAATCATCTCGGGTATATTCCCTGGAGGAGTCTCGGGTTGCTACCCGGGATTACAGGGACCCAAACCACAGGAAAAATGTCTGCGGGAGACGCCTGGGAGGAATCTCAGATGCATCCCAGAAGATGGAGCATTGTCCAAGGAGAAAAATCATCTCGGGTATCTTTCCTGGAGGAGTCTGGGGTTCCTACCCGGGATTACAGGGAACCAAACCACAGGAAAAATGTCTGCGGGAGATGCCTGGGAGGAATCTCAGATGCATCCCAGAAGATGGAGCATTGTCCAAAGAAAAAAATCATCTCGGGTATCTTCCCTGGAGGAGTCTGGGGTTGCTACCCGGGATCACAGGGCCCTAAACCCCAGGAAGAAAACACTCAGAAACAGAGCTGGGAGGAGTCTCGGGTGCATCCCGCAGGATGGACAATAGTCCAAGGAGAAAAATCAACTTGGGTATCTTCCACGGAGGAGTCTGGGGTTGCTACCCGGGATGACAGGGCCCAAAAGCACCGGAATAAACACTCAGGGAAAAAGCTGCAAGAAGTCTTGGATGCTTCCCAGAGGATGGAGCATTGTCCAAGGAGAAAAATCATCTCGGGTATCTTCCCTGGAGGAGTCTGGGGTTGCTACCCGGGATCACAGGGCCCCAAAACACCGAAATAAAGACTCAGGGACATACCTGCAAGGAGTTTCGGATGCTTCCCAGAGGATGGAGCTTTGTCCAAGGAGAAAAATTATCTCGGGTATCTTCCCTGGAGGAGTCTGGGGTTGCTACCCGGGATCACAGGGCCCTAAAGCACTGGAGAAAACTCTGCGGGAGACGCCTGGGAGGAATTCTGGGTAGATCCCGTAGGATGGACCACTGTCAAGAGAGAAAAATCATATTGGGTGTCTTCCCTGGAGGAGTCTGGGGTTGCTACCTGGGATGACAAAAACATAAACCGTGAGAAAAAGACTCAGGGACATAGCTGCGACAAGTCTCGGATGCATCCCAGAGGATGGAGCTTTGTCCAAGGAGAAAAATCGTCTCGGGTATCTTCCCTGGAGGAGTCTGGGGTTGCTACCCAGGATTACAGGGACCCAAACCACAGGAAAAATGTTTGCGGGAGACACCTGGGAGGAATCTCAGATGCATCCCAGAAGACGGAGAATTGTCCAAGGAGAAAAATCATCTCGGGTATCTTCCCTGGAGGAGTCTGGGGTTGCTACCCGGGATTACAGGGACTCAAACCACAGGAAAAAAGTCTGCGGGAGACGCCTGGGAGGAATCTCAGATGTATCCCAGAAGATGGAGCATTGTCCAAGGAGAAAAATCATCTCGGGTATCTTCCCTGGAGGAGTCTGGGGTTGCTACCCGGGATCACAGGGCCCCAAAACACCGGAATAAAGACTCAGGGACATACCTGCAAGGAGTTTCGGATGCTTCCCAGAGGATGGAGCTTTGTCCAAGGAGAAAAATTATCTCGGGTATCTTCCCTGGAGGAGTCTGGGGTTGCTACCCGGGATCACAGGGCCCTAAAGCACTGGAGAAAACTCTGCGGGAGACGCCTGGGAGGAATTCTGGGTAGATCCCGTAGGATGGACCACTATCAAGAGAGAAAAATCATATTGGGTGTCTTCCCTGGAGGAGTCTGGGGTTGCTACCTGGGATGACAAAAACATAAACCGTGAGAAAAAGACTCAGGGACATAGCTGCGACAAGTCTCGGATGCATCCCAGAGGATGGAGCTTTGTCCAAGGAGAAAAATCGTCTCGGGTATCTTCCCTGGAGGAGTCTGGGGTTGCTACCCGGGATTACAGGGACACAAACCACAGGAAAAATGTTTGCGGGAGACGCCTGGGAGGAATCTCAGATGCATCCCAGAGGATGGAGCATTGTCCAAAGAAAAAAATCATCTCGGGTATCTTCCCTGGAGGACTCTGGGGTTGCTACCCGGGATCACAGGGCCCTAAACCCCAGGAAGAAAACACTCAGAAACAGAGCTGGGAGGAGTCTCGGGTGCATCCCGCAGGATGGACAATAGTCCAAGGAGAAAAATCAACTTGGGTATCTTCCACGGAGGAGTCTGGGGTTGCTACCCGGGATGACAGGGCCCAAAAGCACCGGAATAAACACTCAGGGAAAAAGCTGCAAGGAGTCTTGGATGCATCCCAGAAGATGGAGCTTTGTCCCAGGAGAAAAATCATCTCGGGTATCTTCCCTGGAGGAGTCTGGGGTTGCTACCCGGGATCACAGGGCCCCAAAACACCGAAATAAAGACTCAGGGACATACCTGCAAGGAGTTTCGGATGCTTCCCAGAGGATGGAGCTTTGTCCAAGGAGAAAAATTATCTCGGGTATCTTCCCTGGAGGAGTCTGGGGTTGCTACCCGGGATCACAGGGCCCTAAAGCACTGGAGAAAACTCTGCGGGAGACGCCTGGGAGGAATTCTGGGTAGATCCCGCAGGATGGACCACTGTCAAGAGAGAAAAATCATATTGGGTGTCTTCCCTGGAGGAGTCTGGGGTTGCTACCTGGGATGACAAAAACATAAACCGTGAGAAAAAGACTCAGGGACATAGCTGCGACAAGTCTCGGATGCATCCCAGAGGATGGAGCTTTGTCCAAGGAGAAAAATCGTCTCGGGTATCTTCCCTGGAGGAGTCTGGGGTTGCTACCCGGGATTACAGGGACCCAAACCACAGGAAAAATGTTTGCGGGAGACGCCTGGGAGGAATCTCAGATGCATCCCAGAAGACGGAGAATTGTCCAAGGAGAAAAATCATCTCGGGTGTCTTCCCTGGAGGAGTCTGGGGTTGCTACCCGGGATTACAGGGACCCAAACCACAGGAAAAAAGTCTGCGGGAGACGCCTGGGAGGAATCTCAGATGTATCCCAGAAGATGGAGCATTGTCCAAGGAGAAAAATCATCTCGGGTATCTTCCCTGGAGGAGTCTGGGGTTGCTACCCGGGATCACAGGGCCCTAAAGCACTGGAGAAAACTCTGCGGGAGACGCCTGGGAGGAATTCTGGGTAGATCCCGCAGGATGGACCACTGTCAAGAGGAAAAATCATATTGGGTGTCTTCCCTGGAGGAGTCTGGGGTTGCTACCTGGGATGACAGAACCATAAACCGTGAGAAAAAAGACTCAGGGACATAGCTGCGACAAGTCTCGGATGCATCCCAGAGGATGGAGCTTTGTCCAAGGAGAAAATTCATCTCGGGTATATTCCCTGGAGGAGTCTGGGATTGCTACCCAGGATGACAGGGCGCTCAACCACCGGAATAAACACTCAGGGACATACCTGCAAGGAGTCTCGGATGCTTCCCAGAGGATGGATCTTTGTCCAAGGAGAAAAATCATCTCGGGTATCTTCCCTGGAGGAGTCTGGGGTTGCTACCCGGGATTACAGGGACCCAAACCACAGGAAAAATGTTTGCGGGAGACGACTGGGAGGAATCTCAGATGCATCCCAGAAGATGGAGCATTGTCCAAGGAGAAAAATCATCTCGGGTATCTTCCCTGGAGGAGTCTGGGGTTGCTACCCGGGATCACAGGGCCCTAAACCCCAGGAAGAAAACACTCAGAAACAGAGCTGGGAGGAGTCTCGGGTGCATCCCGCAGGATGGACAATAGTCCAAGGAGAAAAATCAACTTGGGTATCTTCCATGGAAGAGTCTGGGGTTGCTACCCGGGATGACAGGGCCCAAAAGCACCGGAATAAACACTCAGGGAAAAAGCTGCAAGGAGTCTTGGATGCTTCCCAGAGGATGGAGCATTGTCCAAGGAGAAAAATCATCTCGGGTGTCTTCCCTGGAGGAGTCTGGGGTTGCTACCCGGGATTACAGGGACCCAAACCACAGGAAAAATGTCTGGGAGATGCCTGGGAGGAATCTCATATGCATCCCAGAAGATGGAGCTTTGTCCCAGGAGAAAAATCATCTCGGGTATCTTCCCTGGAGGAGTCTGGGGTTGCTACCCGGGATCACAGGGCCCCAAAACACCGGAATAAACATTCAGGGACATACCTGCACGGAGTCTCGGATGCTTCCCAGAGGATGGAGCTTTGTCCAAGGAGAAAAATCATCTCGGGTATCTTCCCTGGAGGAGTCTGGGATTACTACCCAGGATGACAGGGCGCTAAACCACCGGAATAAAGACTCAGGGACATACCTGGAAGGAGTTTCGGATGCTTCCCAGAGGATGGAGCATTGTCCAAGGAGAAAAATTATCTCGGGTATCTTCCCTGGAGGAGTCTGGGGTTGCTACCCGGGATTACAGGGACCCAAAACACAGGAAAAATGTCTGCGGGAGACGCCTGGGAGGAATCTCAGATGCATCCCAGAAGATGGAGCATTGTCCAAGGAGAAAAATCATCTCGGGTATCTTTCCTGGAGGAGTCTGGGGTTGCTACCCGGGATTACAGGGAACCAAACCACAGGAAAAATGTCTGCGGGAGACGCCTGGGAGGAATCTCAGATGCATCCCAGAGAATGGAGCATTGTCCAAAGAGAAAAATCATCTCGGGTATCTTCCCTGGAGGAGTCTGGGGTTGCTTCCCGGGATCACAGGGCCCCAAAACACCGGAATAAACAATCAGGGACATACCTGCAAGGAGTCTCGGATGCTTCCCAGAGGATGGAGCATTGTCCAAAGAGAAAAATCATCTCGGGTATCTTCCCTGGAGGAGTCTGGGGTTGCTACCCGGGATCACAGGGCCCTAAAGCACTGGAGAAAACTCTGCGGGAGACGCCTGGGAGGAATTCTGGGTAGATCCCGCAGGATAGACCACTGTCAAGAGAGAAAAATCATATTGGGTGTCTTCCCTGGAGGAGTCTGGGGTTGCTACCTGGGATGACAGAACCATAAACCGTGAGAAAAAAGACTCAGGGACATAGCTGCGACAAGTCTCGGATGCATCCCAGAGGATGGAGCATTGTCCAAGGAGAAAAATGATCCCGGATATCTTTCCTGGAGGAGTCTGGGGTTGCTACCCGGGATTAAAGGGACCCAAACCACGGGAAAAATGTCTGCGGGAGACGCCTGGGAGGAATCTCAGATGCATCCCAGAAGATGGAGCATTGTCCAAGGAGAAAAATCATCTCGGGTGTCTTCCCTGGAGGAGTCTGGGGTTGCTACCCGGGATCACAGGGCCCTAAAGCACTGGAATAAACACTCAGGGACAAAGCTGTAAGGAGTCTCGGATGCTTCCCAGAGGATGGAGCATTGTCCAAGGAGAAAAATCATCTCGGGTATCTTCCCTGGAGGAGTCTGGGGTTGCTACCCGGGATCACAGGGCCCTAAAGCACTGGAGAAAACTCTGCGGGAGACGCCTGGGAGGAATTCTGGGTAGATCCCGCAGGATGGACCACTGTCAAGAGAGAAAAATCATATTGGGTGTCTTCCCTGGAGGAGTCTGGGGTTGCTACCTGGGATGACAGAACCATAAACCGTGAGAAAAAGACTCAGGGACATAGCTGCCACAAGTCTCGGATGCTTCCCAGAGGATGGAGCATTGTCCAAGGAGAAAAATCATCTCGGGTATCTTCCCTGGAGGAGTCTGGGGTTGCTACCTGGGATTACAGGGACCCAAACCACAGGAAAAATGTCTGGGAGATGCCTGGGAGGAATCTCATATGCATCCCAGAAGATGGAGCTTTGTCCCAGGAGAAAAATCATCTCGGGTATCTTCCCTGGAGGAGTCTGGGGTTGCTACCCGGGATCACAGGGCCTCAAAACACAGGAATAAACACTCAGGGACATACCTGCAAGGAGTCTCGGATGCTTCCCAGAGGATGGAGCTTTGTCCAAGGAGAAAAATCATCTCGGGTATCTTCCCTGGAGGAGTCTGGGTTTGCTACCCAGGATGACAGGGCGCTAAACCACCGGAATAAAGACTCAGGGACATACCTGGAAGGAGTTTCGGATGCTTCCCAGAGGATGGAGCATTGTCCAAGGAGAAAAATTATCTCGGGTATCTTCCCTGGAGGAGTCTGGGGTTGCTACCCGGGATCACAGGGCCCTAAAGCACTGGAGAAAACTCTGCGGGAGACGCCTGGGAGGAATTCTGGGTGGATCCCGCAGGATGGACCACTGTCAAGAGAGAAAAATCATATTGGGTGTCTTCCCTGGAGGAGTCTGGGGTTGCTACCTGGGATGACAGAACCCTAAACCGCGAGAAAAAAGACTCAGGGACATAGCTGCGACAAGTCTCGGATGCTTCCCAGAGGATGTAGCATTGTCCAAGGAGAAAAATCATCTCGGGTATCTTCCCTGGAGGAGTCTGGTGTTGGTACCCGGGATTACAAGGACCCAAACCACAGGAAAAATGTCTGCGGGAGACGCCTGGGAGGAATCTCAGATGCATCCCAGAAGATGGAGCATTGTCCAAGGAGAAAAATCATCTCGGGTATCTTTCCTGGAGGAGTGTGGGGTTGCTACCCGGGATTACAGGGCCCTAAAGCACTGGAATAAACACTCAGGGACATACCTGCAAGGAGTCTCGGATGCTTCCCAGAGGATGGAGCTTTGTCCAAGGAGAAAAATCATCTCGGTTATCTTCCCTGGAGGAGTCTGGGGTTGCTACCCGGGATCACAGGGCCCTAAAGCCCTGGAAGAAAACACTCAGAAACAGAGCTGGGAGGAGTCTCGGGTGCATCCCGCAGGATGGACAATAGTCCAAGGAGAAAAATCAACTTGGGTATCTTCCACGGAGGAGTCTGGGGTTGCTACCCGGGATGACAGGGCCCAAAAGCACCGGAATAAACACTCAGGGAAAAAGCTGCAAGGAGTTTCGGATGCTTCCCAGAGGATGGAGCATTGTCCAAGGAGAAAAATTATCTCGGGTATCTTCCCTGGAGGAGTCTGGGGTTGCTACCCGGGATCACAGGGCCCTAAAGCACTGGAGAAAACTCTGCGGGAGACGCCTGGGAGGAATTCTGGCTAGATCCCGCAGGATAGACCACTGTCAAGAGAGAAAAATCATATTGGGTGTCTTCCCTGGAGGAGTCTGGGGTTGCTACCTGGGATGACAGAACCATAAACCGTGAGAAAAAAGACTCAGGGACATAGCTGCGACAAGTCTCGGATGCATCCCAGAGGATGGAGCATTGTCCAAGGAGAAAAATGATCCCGGATATCTTTCCTGGAGGAGTCTGGGGTTGCTACCCGGGATTACAGGGACCCAAACCACAGGAAAAATGTCTGGGAGATGCCTGGGAGGAATCTCATATGCATCCCAGAAGATGGAGCTTTGTCCCAGGAGAAAAATCATCTCGGGTATCTTCCCTGGAGGAGTCTGGGGTTGCTGCCCGGGATCACAGGGCCCCAAAACACCGGAATAAACACTCAGGGACATACCTGCAAGGAGTCTCGGATGCTTCCCAGAGGATGGAGCTTTGTCCAAGGAGAAAAATCATCTCGGGTATCTTCCCTGGGGGAGTCTGGGATTGCTACCCAGGATGACAGGGCGCTAAACCACCGGAATAAAGACTCAGGGACATACCTGGAAGGAGTTTCGGATGCTTCCCAGAGGAAGAAGCATTGTCCAAGGAGAAAAATTATCTCGGGTATCTTCCCTGGAGGAGTCTGGGGTTGCTACCCGGGATCACAGGGCCCCAAAACACCGGAATAAACAATCAGGGACATACCTGCAAGGTGTCTCGGATGCTTCCCAGAGGATGGAGCTTTGTCCAAGGAGAAAAATCATCTCGGGTATCTTCCCTGGAGGAGTCTGGGGTTGCTACCCGAGTTTACAGGGACCCAAACCACAGGAAAAATGTTAGCGGGAGACACCTGGGAGGAATCTCAGATGCATCCCAGAAGATGGAGCATTGTCCAAGGAGAAAAATCATCTCGGGTATCTTCCCTGGAGGAGTCTGGGGTTGCTACCCGGGATCACAGGGCCCCAAAACACCGGAATAAACACTCAGGGACATACCTGCAAGGAGTCTCGGATGCTTCCCAGAGAATGGAGCATTGTCTAAGGAGAAAAATCATCTCGGGTATCTTCCCTGGAGGAGTCTGGGGTTGCTACCCGGGATTACAGGGACCCAAACCACAGGAAAAATGTCTGCGGGAGACGCCTGGGAGGAATCTCAGATGCATCCCAGAAGATGGAGCATTGTCCAAGGAGAAAAATCATCTTGGGTGTCTTCCCTGGAGGAGTCTGGGGTTGCTACCCGGGATCACAGGGCCCTAAAGCACTGGAATAAACACTCAGGGACAAAGCTGTAACGAGTCTCGGATGCTTCCCAGAGGATGGAGCATTGTCCAAGGAGAAAAATCATCTCGGGTATCTTCCCTGGAGGAGTCTGGGGTTGCTACCCGGGATTACAGGGACCCAAACCACAGGAAAAATGTTTGCGGGAGACGCCTGGGAGGAATCTCAGATGCATCCCAGAAGATGGAGCATTGTCCAAGGAGAAAAATCATCTCGGGTATCTTCCCTGGAGGAGTCTGGGGTTGCTACCCGGGATCACAGGGCCCTAAAGCACTGGAGAAAACTCTGCGGGAGACGCCTGGGAGGAATTCTGGGTAGATCCCGCAGGATGGACCACTGTCAAGAGAGAAAAATCATATTGGGTGTCTTCCCTGGAGGAGTCTGGGGTTGCTACCCGGGATGACAGAACCAGGAACCGCGAGAAAAAAGACTCAGGGACATAGCTGCGACAAGTCTCGGATGCATCCCAGAGGATGGAGCTTTGTCCAAGGAGAAAAATCATCTCGGGTATCTTCCCTGGAGGAGTCTGGGGTTGCTACCCGGGATTACAGGGACCCAAACCACAGGAAAAATGTCTGGGAGATGCCTGGGAGGAATCTCATATGCATCCCAGAAGATGGAGCTTTGTCCAAGGAGAAAAATCATCTCGGGTATCTTCCCTGGAGGAGTCTGGGGTTGCTACCCGGGATCACAGGGCCCCAAAACACCGGAATAAACACTCAGGGACATATCTGCAAGGAGTCTCGGATGCTTCCCAGAGGATGGAGCTTTGTCCAAGGAGAAAATTCATCTCGGGTATCTTCCCTGGAGGAGTCTGGGGTTGCTACCCGGGATCACAGGGCCCTAAAGCACTGGAGAAAACTCTGCGGGAGACGCCTGGGAGGAATTCTGGGTAGATCCCGCAGGATAGACCACTGTCAAGAGAGAAAAATCATATTGGGTGTCTTCCCTGGAGGAGTCTGGGGTTGCTACCTGGGATGACAGAACCCTAAACCGTGAGAAAAAAGACTCAGGGACATAGCTGCGACAAGTCTCGGATGCATCCCAGAGGATGGAGCATTGTCCAAGGAGAAAAATGATCCCGGATATCTTTCCTGGAGGAGTCTGGGGTTGCTACCCGGGATTAAAGGGACCCAAACCACGGGAAAAATGTCTGCGGGAGACGCCTGGGAGGAATCTCAGATGCATCCCAGAAGATGGAGCATTGTCCAAGGAGAAAAATCATCTCGGGTGTCTTCCCTGGAGGAGTCTGGGGTTGCTACCCGGGATCACAGGGCCCTAAAGCACTGGAATAAACACTCAGGGACAAAGCTGTAAGGAGTCTCGGATGCTTCCCAGAGGATGGAGCATTGTCCAAGGAGAAAAATCATCTCCGGTATCTTCCCTGGAGGAGTCTGGGGTTGCTACCCGGGATCACAGGGCCCTAAAGCACTGGAGAAAACTCTGCGGGAGACGCCTGGGAGGAATTCTGGGTAGATCCCGCAGGATGGACCACTGTCAAGAGAGAAAAATCATATTGGGTGTCTTCCCTGGAGGAGTCTGGGGTTGCTACCTGGGATGACAGAACCATAAACCGTGAGAAAAAGACTCAGGGACATAGCTGCGACAAGTCTCGGATGCAGCCCAGAGGATGGAGCTTTGTCCAAGGAGAAAAATCATCTCGGGTATCTTCCCTGGAGGAGTCTGGGGTTGCTACCCGGGATCACAGGGCCCCAAAACACCGGAATAAAAACTCAGGGACATACCTGCAAGGAGTTTCGGATGCTTCCCAGAGGATGGAGCATTGTCCAAGGAGAAAAATCATCTCGGGTATCTTCCCTAGAGGAGTCTGGGGTTGCTACCCGGGATTAAAGGGACCCAAAGCTCGGGAAAAATGTCTGAGGGAGACGCCTGGGAGGAATCTCAGATGCATCCCAGAAGATGAAGCATTGTCCAAGGAGAAAAATCATCTCAGATATCTTCCCTGGAGGAGTCTGGGGTTGCTACCCGGGATCACAGGGCCCTAAAGCACTGGAGAAAACTCTGCGGGAGACTCCTGGGAGGAGTTCTGGATAGATCCCGCAGGATGGACCACTGTCAAGAGAGAAAAATCATATTGGGTGTCTTCCCTGGAGGAGTCTGGGGTTGCTACCTGGGATGACAGAACCATAAACCGTGAGAAAAAAGACTCAGGGACATAGCTGCCACAAGTCTCGGATGCTTCCCAGAGGATGGAGCTTTGTCCAAGGAGAAAAATCATCTCGGGTATCTTCCCTGGAGGAGTCTGGGGTTGCTACCCGGGATTACAGGGACCCAAACCACAGGAAAAATGTCTGGGAGATGCCTGGGAGGAATCTCATATACATCCCAGAAGATGGAGCTTTGTCCCAGGAGAAAAATCATCTCGGGTATCTTCCCTGGAGGAGTCTGGGGTTGCTACCTGGGATCACAGGGCCCCAAAACACCGGAATAAAAACTCAGGGACATACCTGCAAGGAGTTTCGGATGCTTCCCAGAGGATGGAGCATTGTCCAAGGAGAAAAATCATCTCGGGTATCTTCCCTGGAGGAGTCTGGGGTTGCTACCCGGGATCACAGGGCCCTAAAGCACTGGAGAAAACTCTGCGGGAGACGCCTGGGAGGAATTCTGGGTAGATCCCGCAGGATGGACCACTGTCAAGAGAGAAAAATCATATTGGGTGTCTTCCCTGGAGGAGTCTGGGGTTGCTACCTGGGATGACAGAACCCTAAACCGTGAGAAAAAAGACTCACGGACATAGCTGCGACAAGTCTCGGATACATCCCAGAGGATGGAGCATTGTCCAAGGAGAAAAATGATCCCGGATATCTTTCCTGGAGGAGTCTGGGGTTGCTACCCGGGATCACAGGGCCCCAAAACACCGGAATAAACACTCAGGGACATACCTGCAAGGAGTCTCGGATGCTTCCCATAGGATGGAGCTTTGTCCAAGGAGAAAAATCATCTCGGGTGTCTTCCCTGGAGGAGTCTGGGATTGCTACCCAGGATGACAGGGCGCTAAACCACCGGAATAAAGACTCAGGGACATACCTGGAAGGAGTTTCGGATGCTTCCCAGAGGATGGAGCATTGTCCAAGGAGAAAAATTATCTCGGGTATCTTCCCTGGAGGAGTCTGGGGTTGCTACCCGGGATCACAGGGCCCTAAAGCACTGGAGAAAACTCTGCGGGAGACGCCTGGGAGGAACTCTGGGTGGATCCCGCAGGATGGACCACTGTCAAGAGAGAAAAATCATATTGGGTGTCTTCCCTGGAGGAGTCTGGGGTTGCTACCTGGGATGACAGAAACATAAACCGTGAGAAAAAGACTCAGGGACATAGCTGCGACAAGTCTCGGATGCATCCCAGAGGATGGAGCTTTGTCCAAGGAGAAAAATCGTCTCGGGTATCTTCCCTGGAGGAGTCTGGGGTTGCTACCCGGGATTACAGGGACCCAAACCACAGGAAAAATGTTTACGGGAGACGCCTGGGAGGAATCTCAGATGCATCCCAGAAGATGGAGCATTGTCCAAGGAGAAAAATCATCTCGGGTATCTTCCCTGGAGGAGTCTGGGGTTGCTACCCGGGATTACAGGGACCCAAACCACAGGAAAAATGTCTGCGGGAGACGCCTGGGAGGAATCTCAGATGTATCCCAGAAGATGGAGCATTGTCCAAGGAGAAAAATCATCTCGGGTATCTTCCCTGGAGGAGTCTGGGGTTGCTACCCGGGATCACAGGGCCCTAAAGCACTGGAGAAAACTCTGCGGGAGACGCCTGGGAGGAATTCTGGGTAGATCCCGCAGGATGGACCACTGTCAAGAGAGAAAAATCATATTGGGTGTCTTCCCTGGAGGAGTCTGGGGTTGCTACCCAGGATTACAGGGAACCAAACCACCAGAAAAATGTCTGGGAAATGCCTGGGAGGAATCTCATATGCATCCCAGAAGATGGAGCTTTGTCCCAGGAGAAAAATCATCTCGGGTATCTTCCCTGGAGGAGTCTGGGGTTGCTACCCAGGATCACAGGGCCCCAAAACACCGGAATAAACACTCAGGGACATACCTGCAAGGAGTCTCGGATGCTTCCCAGAGGATGGAGCTTTGTCCAAGGAGAAAATTCATCTCGGGTATCTTCCCTGGAGGAGTCTGGGGTTGCTACCCGGGATTACAGGGACCCAAACCACAGGAAAAATGTTAGCGGGAGACACCTGGGAGGAATCTCAGATGCATCCCAGAAGATGGAGCATTGTCCAAGGAGAAAAATCATCTCGGGTATCTTCCCTGGAGGAGTCTGGGGTTGCTACCCGGGATCACAGGGCCCCAAAACACCGGAATAAACACTCAGGGACATACCTGCAAGGAGTCTCGGATGCTTCCCAGAGAATGGAGCATTGTCTAAGGAGAAAAATCATCTCGGGTATCTTCCCTGGAGGAGTCTGGGGTTGCTACCCGGGATTACAGGGACCCAAACAACAGGAAAAATGTCTGCGGGAGACGCCTGGGAGGAATCTCAGATGCATCCCAGAAGATGGAGCATTGTCCAAGGAGAAAAATCATCTCGGGTATCTTTCCTGGAGGAGTCTGGGGTTGCTACCCGGGATTACAGGGCCCTAAAGCACTGGAATAAACACTCAGGGACAAAGCTGCAAGGAGTCTCGGATGCTTCCCAGAGGATGGAGCATTGTCCAAGGAGAAAAATCATCTCGGGTATCTTCCCTGGAGGAGTCTGGGATTGCTACCCGGGATCACAGGGCCCTAAAGCACTGGAGAAAACTCTGCGGGAGACGCCTGGGAGGAATTCTGGGTAGATCCCGCAGGATAGACCACTGTCAAGAGAGAAAAATCATATTGGGTGTCTTCCCTGGAGGAGTCTGGGGTTGCTACCTGGGATGACAGAACCATAAACCGTGAGAAAAAAGACTCAGGGACATAGCTGCGACAAGTCTCGGATGCATCCCAGAGGATGGAGCATTGTCCAAGGAGAAAAATGATCCCGGATATCTTTCCTGGAGGAGTCTGGGGTTGCTACCCGGGATTAAAGGGACCCAAACCACGGGAAAAATGTCTGCGGGAGACGCCTGGGAGGAATCTCAGATGCATCCCAGAAGATGGAGCTTTGTCCCAGGAGAAAAATCATCTCGGGTATCTTCCCTGGAGGAGTCTGGGGTTGCTACCCGGGATCACAGGGCCCCAAAACACCGGAATAAACACTCAGGGACATACCTGCAAGGAGTCTCGGATGCTTCCCAGAGGATGGAGCTTTGTCCAAGGAGAAAAATCATCTCGGGTATCTTCCCTGGGGGAGTCTGGGATTGCTACCCAGGATGACAGGGCGCTAAACCACCGGAATAAAGACTCAGGGACATACCTGGAAGGAGTTTCGGATGCTTCCCAGAGGATGGAGCATTGTCCAACTAGAAAAATTATCTCGGGTATCTTCCCTGGAGGAGTCTGGGGTTGCTACCCGGGATCACAGGGCCCCAAAACACCGGAATAAACACTCAGGGACATACCTGCAAGGTGTCTCGGATGCTTCCCAGAGGATGGAGCTTTGTCCAAGGAGAAAAATCATCTTGGGTATCTTCCCTGGAGGAGTCTGGGGTTGCTACCTGGGATGACAGAAACATAAACCGTGAGAAAAAGACTCAGGGACATAGCTGCGACAAGTCTCGGATGCATCCCAGAGGATGGAGCTTTGTCCAAGGAGAAAAATCGTCTCGGGTATCTTCCCTGGAGGAGTCTGGGGTTGCTACCCGGGATTACAGGGACCCAAACCACAGGAGAAATGTCTGCGGGAGACGCCTGGGAGGAATCTCAGATGTATCCCAGAAGATGGAGCATTGTCCAAGGAGAAAAATCATCTCGGGTATCTTCCCTGGAGGAGTCTGGGGTTGCTACCCGGGATCACAGGGCCCTAAAGCACTGGAGAAAACTCTGCGGGAGACGCCTGGGAGGAATTCTGGGTAGATCCCGCAGGATGGACCACTGTCAAGAGAGAAAAATCATATTGGGTGTCTTCCCTGGAGGAGTCTGGGGTTGCTACCCGGGATGACAGAACCAGGAACCGCGAGAAAAAAGACTCAGGGACATAGCTGCGACAAGTCTCGGATGCATCCCAGAGGATGGAGCTTTGTCCAAGGAGAAAAATCATCTCGGGTATCTTCCCTGGAGGAGTCTGGGGTTGCTACCCGGGATTACAGGGACCCAAACCACAGGAAAAATGTCTGGGAGATGCCTGGGAGGAATCTCATATGCATCCCAGAAGATGGAGCTTTGTCCCAGGAGAAAAATCATCTCGGGTATCTTCCCTGGCGGAGTCTGGGGTTGTTACCCGGGATCACAGGGCCCCAAAACACCGGAATAAACACTCAGGGACATACCTGCAAGGAGTCTCGGATGCTTCCCAGAGGATGGAGCTTTGTCCAAGGAGAAAATTCATCTCGGGTATCTTCCCTGGAGGAGTCTGGGGTTGCTACCCGGGATTAAAGGGACCCAAACCACGGGAAAAATGTCTGCGGGAGACGCCTGGGAGGAATCTCAGATGCATCCCAGAAGATGGAGCATTGTCCAAGGAGAAAAATCATCTCGGGTGTCTTCCCTGGAGGAGTCTGGGGTTGCTACCCGGGATCACAGGGCCCTAAAGCACTGGAGAAAACTCTGCGGGAGACGCCTGGGAGGAATTCTGGGTAGATCCCGCAGGATGGACCACTGTCAAGAGAGAAAAATCATATTGGGTGTCTTCCCTGGAGGAGTCTGGGGTTGCTACCCGGGATTACAGGGAACCAAACCACCGGAAAAATGTCTGGGAAATGCCTGGGAGGAATCTCATATGCATCCCAGAAGATGGAGCTTTGTCCCAGGAGAAAAATCATCTCGGGTATCTTCCCTGGAGGAGTCTGGGGTTGCTACCCAGGATCACAGGGCCCCAAAACACCGGAATAAACACTCAGGGACATACCTGCAAGGAGTCTCGGATGCTTCCCAGAGGATGGAGCTTTGTCCAAGGAGAAAATTCATCTCGGGTATCTTCCCTGGAGGAGTCTGGGGTTGCTACCCGGGATCACAGGGCCCCAAAACACCGGAATAAACACTCAGGGACATACCTGCAAGGAGTCTCGGATGCTTCCCAGAGAATGGAGCATTGTCTAAGGAGAAAAATCATCTCGGGTATCTTCCCTGGAGGAGTCTGGGGTTGCTACCCGGGATTACAGGGACCCAAACCACAGGAAAAATGTCTGCGGGAGACGCCTGGGAGGAATCTCAGATGCATCCCAGAAGATGGAGCATTGTCCAAGGAGAAAAATCATCTCGGGTATCTTTCCTGGAGGAGTCTGGGGTTGCTACCCGGGATTACAGGGCCCTAAAGCACTGGAATAAACACTCAGGGACAAAGCTGCAAGGAGTCTCGGATGCTTCCCAGAGGATGGAGCTTTGTCCAAGGAGAAAAATCATCTTGATTATCTTCCCTGGAGGAGTCTGGGGTTGCTACCCGGGATCACAGGGCCCTAAACCCCTGGAAGAAAACACTCAGAAACAGAGCTGGGAGGAGTCTCGGGTGCATCCCGCAGGATGGACAATAGTCCAACGAGAAAAATCAACTTGGGTATCTTCCACGGAGGAGTCTGGGGTTGCTACCCGGGAAGACAGGGCCCAAAAGCACCGGAATAAACACTCAGGGAAAAAGCTGCAAGGAGTCTTGGATGCTTCCCAGAGGATGGAGCATTGTCCAAGGAGAAAAATCATCTCGGGTATCTTCCCTGGAGGAGTCTGGGATTGCTACCCGGGATCACAGGGCCCTAAAGCACTGGAGAAAACTCTGCGGGAGACGCCTGGGAGGAATTCTGGGTAGATCCCGCAGGATAGACCACTGTCAAGAGAGAAAAATCATATTGGGTGTCTTCCCTGGAGGAGTCTGGGGTTGCTACCTGGGATGACAGAACGATAAACCGTGAGAAAAAAGACTCAGGGACATAGCTGCGACAAGTCTCGGATGCATCCCAGAGGATGGAGCATTGTCCAAGGAGAAAAATGATCCCGGATATCTTTCCTGGAGGAGTCTGGGGTTGCTACCCGGGATTAAAGGGACCCAAACCACGGGAAAAATGTCTGCGGGAGACGCCTGGGAGGAATCTCAGATGCATCCCAGAAGATGGAGCATTGTCCAAGGAGAAAAATCATCTCGGGTGTCTTCCCTGGAGGAGTCTGGGGTTGCTACCCGGGATCACAGGGCCCTAAAGCACTGGAATAAACACTCAGGGACAAAGCTGTAAGGAGTCTCGGATGCTTCCCAGAGGATGGAGCATTGTCCAAGGAGAAAAATCATCTCCGGTATCTTCCCTGGAGGAGTCTGGGGTTGCTACCCGGGATCACAGGGCCCTAAAGCACTGGAGAAAACTCTGCGGGAGATGCCTGGGAGGAATTCTGGGTAGATCCCGCAGGATGGACCACTGTCAAGAGAGAAAAATCATATTGGGTGTCTTCCCTGGAGGAGTCTGGGGTTGCTACCTGGGATGACAGAAACATAAACCGTGAGAAAAAGACTCAGGGACATAGCTGCGACAAGTCTCGGATGCAGCCCAGAGGATGGAGCTTTGTCCAAGGAGAAAAATCATCTCGGGTATCTTCCCTGGAGGAGTCTGGGGTTGCTACCCGGGATCACAGGGCCCTAAAGCACTGGAGAAAACTCTGCGGGAGACGCCTGGGAGGAATTCTGGGTAGATCCCGCAGGATAGACCACTGTCAAGAGAGAAAAATCATATTGGGTGTCTTCCCTGGAGGAGTCTGGGGTTGCTACCTGGGATGACAGAACCATAAACCGTGAGAAAAAAGACTCACGGACATAGCTGCGACAAGTCTCGGATACATCCCAGAGGATGGAGCATTGTCCAAGGAGAAAAATGATCCCGGATATCTTTCCTGGAGGAGTCTGGGGTTGCTACCCGGGATCACAGGGCCCCAAAACACCGGAATAAACACTCAGGGACATACCTGCAAGGAGTCTCGGATGCTTCCCATAGGATGGAGCTTTGTCCAAGGAGAAAAATCATCTCGGGTGTCTTCCCTGGAGGAGTCTGGGATTGCTACCCAGGATGACAGGGCGCTAAACCACCGGAATAAAGACTCAGGGACATACCTGGAAGGAGTTTCGGATGCTTCCCAGAGGATGGAGCATTGTCCAAGGAGAAAAATTATCTCGGGTATCTTCCCTGGAGGAGTCTGGGGTTGCTACCCGGGATCACAGGGCCCTAAAGCACTGGAGAAAACTCTGCGGGAGACGCCTGGGAGGAATTCTGGGTGGATCCCGCAGGATGGACCACTGTCAAGAGAGAAAAATCATATTGGGTGTCTTTCCTGGAGGAGTCTGGGGTTGCTACCTGGGATGACAGAAACATAAACCGTGAGAAAAAGACTCAGGGACATAGCTGCGACAAGTCCCGGATGCATCCCAGAGGATGGAGCTTTGTCCAAGGAGAAAAATCGTCTCGGGTATCTTCCCTGGAGGAGTCTGGGGTTGCTACCCGGGATTACAGGGACCCAAACCACAGGAAAAATGTTTGCGGGAGACGCCTGGGAGGAATCTCAGATGCATCCCAGAAGATGGAGCATTGTCCAAGGAGAAAAATCATCTCGGGTATCTTCCCTGGAGGAGTCTGGGGTTGCTACCCGGGATTACAGGGAACAAAACCACAGGAAAAATGTCTGCGGGAGACGCCTGGGAGGAATCTCAGATGTATCCCAGAAGATGGAGCATTGTCCAAGGAGAAAAATCATCTCGGGTATCTTCCCTGGAGGAGTCTGGGGTTGCTACCCGGGATCACAGGGCCCTAAAGCACTGGAGAAAACTCTGCGGGAGACGCCTGGGAGGAATTCTGGGTAGATCCCGCAGGATGGACCACTGTCAAGAGAGAAAAATCATATTGGGTGTCTTCCCTGGAGGAGTCTGGGGTTGCTACCTGGGATGACAGAACCATAAACCGTGAGAAAAAGACTCAGGGACATAGCTGCGACAAGTCTCGGATGCAGCCCAGAGGATGGAGCTTTGTCCAAGGAGAAAAATCATCTCGGGTATCTTCCCTGGAGGAGTCTGGGGTTGCTACCCGGGATCACAGGGCCCTAAAGCACTGGAATAAACACTCAGGGACAAAGCTGTAAGGAGTCTCGGATGCTTCCCAGAGGATGGAGCATTGTCCAAGGAGAAAAATCATCTCCGGTATCTTCCCTGGAGGAGTCTGGGGTTGCTACCCGGGATCACAGGGCCCTAAAGCACTGGAGAAAACTCTGCGGGAGACGCCTGGGAGGAATTCTGGGTAGATCCCGCAGGATGGACCACTGTCAAGAGAGAAAAATCATATTGGGTGTCTTCCCTGGAGGAGTCTGGGGTTGCTACCTGGGATGACAGAACCATAAACCGTGAGAAAAAGACTCAGGGACATAGCTGCCACAAGTCTCGGATGCTTCCCAGAGGATGGAGCTTTGTCCAAGGAGAAAAATCATCTCGGGTATCTTCCCTGGAGGAGTCTGGGGTTGCTACCCGGGATTACAGGGACCCAAACCACAGGAAAAATGTCTGGGAGATGCCTGGGAGGAATCTCATATACATCCCAGAAGATGGAGCTTTGTCCCAGGAGAAAAATCATCTCGGGTATCTTCCCTGGAGGAGTCTGGGGTTGCTACCCGGGATTACAGGGACCCAAACCACAGAAAAAATGTTTGCGGGAGACGCCTGGGAGGAATCTCAGATGCATCCCAGAAGATGGAGCATTGTCCAAGGAGAAAAATCATCTCGGGTATCTTCCCTGGAGGAGTCTGGGGTTGCTACCCGGGATTACAGGGACCCAAACCACAGGAAAAATGTCTGCGGGAGACGCCTGGGAGGAATCTCAGATGTATCCCAGAAGATGGAGCATTGTCCAAGGAGAAAAATCATCTCGGGTATCTTCCCTGGAGGAGTCTGGGGTTGCTACCCGGGATCACAGGGCCCTAAAGCACTGGAGAAAACTCTGCGGGAGACGCCTGGGAGGAATTCTGGGTAGATCCCGCAGGATGGACCACTGTCAAGAGAGAAAAATCATATTGGGTGTCTTCCCTGGAGGAGTCTGGGGTTGCTACCTGGGATGACAGAACCATAAACCGTGAGAAAAAGACTCAGGGACATAGCTGCGACAAGTCTCGGTTGCAGCCCAGAGGATGGAGCTTTGTCCAAGGAGAAAAGTCATCTCGGGTATCTTCCCTGGAGGAGTCTGGGGTTGCTACACGGGATCACAGGGCCCCAAAACACCGGAATAAAAACTCAGGGACATACCTGCAAGGAGTTTCGGATGCTTCCCAGAGGATGGAGCATTGTCCAAGGAGAAAAATTATCTCGGGTATCTTCCCTAGAGGAGTCTGGGGTTGCTACCCGGGATTACAGGGAACCAAACCACCGGAAAAATGTCTGGGAAATGCCTGGGAGGAATCTCATATGCATCCCAGAAGATGGAGCTTTGTCCCAGGAGAAAAATCATCTCGGGTATCTTCCCTGGAGGAGTCTGGGGTTGCTACCCAGGATCACAGGGCCCCAAAACACCGGAATAAACACTCAGGGACATACCTGCAAGGAGTCTCGGATGCTTCCCAGAGGATGGAGCTTTGTCCAAGGAGAAAATTCATCTCGGGTATCTTCCCTGGAGGAGTCTGGGGTTGCTACCCGGGATTACAGGGACCCAAACCACAGGAAAAATGTTAGCGGGAGACACCTGGGAGGAATCTCAGATGCATCCCAGAAGATGGAGCATTGTCCAAGGAGAAAAATCATCTCGGGTATCTTCCCTGGAGGAGTCTGGGGTTGCTACCCGGGATCACAGGGCCCCAAAACACCGGAATAAACACTCAGGGACAAAGCTGTAAGGAGTCTCGGATGCTTCCCAGAGGATGGAGCATTGTCCAAGGAGAAAAATCATCTCGGGTATCTTCCCTGGAGGAGTCTGGGGTTGCTACCCGGGATTACAGGCACCCAAACAACAGGAAAAATGTCTGCGGGAGACGCCTGGGAGGAATCTCAGATGCATCCCAGAAGATGGAGCATTGTCCAAGGAGAAAAATCATCTCGGGTATCTTTCCTGGAGGAGTCTGGGGTTGCTACCCGGGATTACAGGGCCCTAAAGCACTGGAATAAACACTCAGGGAAAAAGCTGCAAGGAGTCTCGGATGCTTCCCAGAGGATGGAGCTTTGTCCAAGGAGAAAAATCATCTTGATTATCTTCCTTGGAGGAGTCTGGGGTTGCTACCCGGGATCACAGGGCCCTAAACCCCTGGAAGAAAACACTCAGAAACAGAGCTGGGAGGAGTCTCGGGTGCATCCCGCAGGATGGACAATAGTCCAACGAGAAAAATCAACTTGGGTATCTTCCACGGAGGAGTCTGGGGTTGCTACCCGGGATGACAGGGCCCAAAAGCACCGGAATAAACACTCAGGGAAAAAGCTGCAAGGAGTCTTGGATGCTTCCCAGAGGATGGAGCATTGTCCAAGGAGAAAAATCATCTCGGGTATCTTCCCTGGAGGAGTCTGGGGTTGCTACCCGGGATCACAGGGCCCTAAAGCACTGGAGAAAACTCTGCGGGAGACGCCTGGGAGGAATTCTGGGTGGATCCCGCAGGATGGACCACTGTCAAGAGAGAAAAATCATATTGGGTGTCTTCCCTGGAGGAGTCTGGGGTTGCTACCTGGGATGACAGAAACATAAACCGTGAGAAAAAGACTCAGGGACATAGCTGCGACAAGTCTCGGATGCATCCCAGAGGATGGAGCTTTGTCCAAGGAGAAAAATCGTCTCGGGTATCTTCCCTGGAGGAGTCTGGGGTTGCTACCCGGGATTACAGGGACCCAAACCACAGGAAAAATGTTTGCGGGAGACGCCTGGGAGGAATCTCAGATGCATCCCAGAAGATGGAGCATTGTCCAAGGAGAAAAATCATCTCGGGTATCTTCCCTGGAGGAGTCTGGGGTTGCTACCCGGGATCACAGGGCCCTAAAGCACTGGAGAAAACTCTGCGGGAGACGCCTGGGAGGAATTCTGGGTGGATCCTGCAGGATGGACCACTGTCAAGAGAGAAAAATCATATTGGGTGTCTTCCCTGGAGGAGTCTGGGGTTGCTAGCTGGGATGACAGAACCCTAAACCGTGAGAAAAAAGACTCAGGGACATAGCTGCCACAAGTCTCGGATGCATCCCAGAGGATGGAGCTTTGTCCAAGGAGAAAAATCATCTCGGGTATCTTCCCTGGAGGAGTCTGGGGTTGCTACCCGGGATCACAGGGCCCTAAACCCCTGGAAGAAAACACTCAGAAACAGAGCTGGGAGGAGTCTCGGGTGCATCCCGCAGGATGGACAATAGTCCAAGGAGAAAAATCAACTTGGGTATCTTCCACGGAGGAGTCTGGGGTTGCTACCCGGGATGACAGGGCCCAAAAGCACCGGAATAAACACTCAGGGAAAAAGCTGCAAGGAGTCTTGGATGCTTCCCAGAGGATGGAGCATTGTCCAAGGAGAAAAATTATCTCGGGTATCTTCCCTGGAGGAGTCTGGGGTTGCTACCCGGGATCACAGGGCCCTAAAGCACTGGAGAAAACTCTGCGGGAGACGCCTGGGAGGAATTCTGGGTAGATCCCGCAGGATAGACCACTGTCAAGAGAGAAAAATCATATTGGGTGTCTTCCCTGGAGGAGTCTGGGGTTGCTACCTGGGATGACAGAACCATAAACCGTGAGAAAAAAGACTCAGGGACATAGCTGCGACAAGTCTCGGATGCATCCCAGAGGATGGAGCATTGTCCAAGGAGAAAAATGATCCCGGATATCTTTCCTGGAGGAGTCTGGGGTTGCTACCCGGCATTAAAGGGACCCAAACCACGGGAAAAATGTCTGCGGGAGACGCCTGGGAGGAATCTCAGATGCATCCCAGAAGATGGAGCATTGTCCAAGGAGAAAAATCATCTCGGGTGTCTTCCCTGGAGGAGTCTGGGGTTGCTACCCGGGATCACAGGGCCCTAAAGCACTGGAATAAACACTCAGGGACAAAGCTGTAAGGAGTCTCGGATGCTTCCCAGAGGATGGAGCATTGTCCAAGGAGAAAAATCATCTCGGGTATCTTCCCTGGGGGAGTCTGGGATTGCTACCCAGGATGACAGGGCGCTAAACCACCGGAATAAAGACTCAGGGACATACCTGGAAGGAGTTTCGGATGCTTCCCAGAGGATGGAGCATTGTCCAAGGAGAAAAATTATCTCGGGTATCTTCCCTGGAGGAGTCTGGGGTTGCTACCCGGGATCACAGGGCCCCAAAACACCGGAATAAACAATCAGGGACATACCTGCAAGGTGTCTCGGATGCTTCCCAGAGGATGGAGCTTTGTCCAAGGAGAAAAATCATCTCGGGTATCTTCCCTGGAGGAGTCTGGGGTTGCTACCCGGGATTACAGGGACCCAAAACACAGGAAAAATGTCTGCGGGAGACGCCTGGGAGGAATCTCAGATGCATCCCAGAAGATGGAGCATTGTCCAAGGAGAAAAATCATCTCGGGTATCTTTCCTGGAGGAGTCTGGGGTTGCTACCCGGGATTACAGGGAACAAAACCACAGGAAAAATGTCTGCGGGAGACGCCTGGGAGGAATCTCAGATGCATCCCAGAGGATGGAGCATTGTCCAAAGAGAAAAATCATCTCGGCTATCTTCCCTGGAGGAGTCTGGGGTTGCTACCCGGGATCACAAGGCCCTAAAGCACTGGAGAAAACTCTGCGGGAGACGCCTGGGAGGAATTCTGGGTAGATCCCGCAGGATGGACCACTGTCAAGAGAGAAAAATCATATTGGGTGTCTTCCCTGGAGGAGTCTGGGGTTGCTACCTGGGATGACAGAACCATAAACGGTGAGAAAAAGACTCAGGGACATAGCTGCCACAAGTCTCGGATGCTTCCCAGAGGATGGAGCTTTGTCCAAGGAGAAAAATCATCTCGGGTATCTTCCCTGGAGGAGTCTGCGGTTGCTACCCGGGATTACAGGGACCCAAACCACAGGAAAAATGTCTGGGAGATGCCTGGGAGGAATCTCATATGCATCCCAGAAGATGGAGCTTTGTCCCAGGAGAAAAATCATCTCGGGTATCTTCCCTGGAGGAGTCTGGGGTTGCTACCCGGGATCACAGGGCCCCAAAACACCGGAATAAACACTCAGGGACATACCTGCAAGGAGTCTCGGATGCTTCCCAGAGGATGGAGCTTTGTCCAAGGAGAAAAATCATCTCGGGTATCTTCCCTGGGGGAGTCTGGGATTGCTACCCAGGATGACAGGGCGCTAAACCACCGGAATAAAGACTCAGGGACATACCTGGAAGGAGTTTCGGATGCTTCCCAGAGGATGGAGCATTGTCCAACTAGAAAAATTATCTCGGGTATCTTCCCTGGAGGAGTCTGGGGTTGCTACCCGGGATCACAGGGCCCCAAAACACCGGAATAAACAATCAGGGACATACCTGCAAGGTGTCTCGGATGCTTCCCAGAGGATGGAGCTTTGTCCAAGGAGAAAAATCATCTCGGGTATCTTCCCTGGAGGAGTCTGGGGTTGCTACCCGGGATCACAGGGCCCCAAACCACGGGAAAAATGTCTGCGGGATACGCCTGGGAGGAATCTCAGATGCATCCCAGAAGATGGAGCATTGTCCCACGAGAAAAATCATCTCGGGTGTCTTCCCTGGAGGAGTCTGGGGTTGCTACCCGGGATCACAGGGCCCTAAAGCACTGGAGAAAACTCTGCGGGAGACGCCTGGGAGGAATTCTGGGTAGATCCCGCAGGATGGACCACTGTCAAGAGAGAAAAATCATATTGGGTGTCTTCCCTGGAGGAGTCTGGGGTTGCTACCCGGGATTACAGGGAACCAAACCACCGGAAAAATGTCTGGGAAATGCCTGGGAGGAATCTCATATGCATCCCAGAAGATGGAGCTTTGTCCCAGGAGAAAAATCATCTCGGGTATCTTCCCTGGAGGAGTCTGGGGTTGCTACCCGGGATCACAGGGCCCCAAAACACCGGAATAAACACTCAGGGACATACCTGCAAGGAGTCTCGGATGCTTCCCAGAGAATGGAGCATTGTCTAAGGAGAAAAATCATCTCGGGTATCTTCCCTGGAGGAGTCTGGGGTTGCTACCCGGGATTACAGGGACCCAAACCACAGGAAAAATGTCTGCGGGAGACGCCTGGGAGGAATCTCAGATGCATCCCAGAAGATGGAGCATTGTCCAAGGAGAAAAATCATCTCGGGTATCTTTCCTGGAGGAGTCTGGGGTTGCTACCCGGGATTACAGGGCCCTAAAGCACTGGAATAAACACTCAGGGACAAAGCTGCAAGGAGTCTCGGATGCTTCCCAGAGGATGGAGCTTTGTCCAAGGAGAAAAATCATCTTGATTATCTTCCCTGGAGGAGTCTGGGGTTGCTACCCGGGATCACAGGGCCCTAAACCCCTGGAAGAAAACACTCAGAAACAGAGCTGGGAGGAGTCTCGGGTGCATCCCGCAGGATGGACAATAGTCCAACGAGAAAAATCAACTTGGGTATCTTCCACGGAGGAGTCTGGGGTTGCTACCCGGGAAGACAGGGCCCAAAAGCACCGGAATAAACACTCAGGGAAAAAGCTGCAAGGAGTCTTGGATGCTTCCCAGAGGATGGAGCATTGTCCAAGGAGAAAAATCATCTCGGGTATCTTCCCTGGAGGAGTCTGGGATTGCTACCCGGGATCACAGGGCCCTAAAGCACTGGAGAAAACTCTGCGGGAGACGCCTGGGAGGAATTCTGGGTAGATCCCGCAGGATAGACCACTGTCAAGAGAGAAAAATCATATTGGGTGTCTTCCCTGGAGGAGTCTGGGGTTGCTACCTGGGATGACAGAACCATAAACCGTGAGAAAAAAGACTCAGGGACATAGCTGCGACAAGTCTCGGATGCATCCCAGAGGATGGAGCATTGTCCAAGGAGAAAAATGATCCCGGATATCTTTCCTGGAGGAGTCTGGGGTTGCTACCCGGGATTAAAGGGACCCAAACCACGGGAAAAATGTCTGCGGGAGACGCCTGGGAGGAATCTCAGATGCATCCCAGAAGATGGAGCATTGTCCAAGGAGAAAAATCATCTCGGGTGTCTTCCCTGGAGGAGTCTGGGGTTGCTACCCGGGATCACAGGGCCCTAAAGCACTGGAATAAACACTCAGGGACAAAGCTGTAAGGAGTCTCGGATGCTTCCCAGAGGATGGAGCATTGTCCAAGGAGAAAAATCATCTCCGGTATCTTCCCTGGAGGAGTCTGGGGTTGCTACCCGGGATCACAGGGCCCTAAAGCACTGGAGAAAACTCTGCGGGAGATGCCTGGGAGGAATTCTGGGTAGATCCCGCAGGATGGACCACTGTCAAGAGAGAAAAATCATATTGGGTGTCTTCCCTGGAGGAGTCTGGGGTTGCTACCTGGGATGACAGAAACATAAACCGTGAGAAAAAGACTCAGGGACATAGCTGCGACAAGTCTCGGATGCAGCCCAGAGGATGGAGCTTTGTCCAAGGAGAAAAATCATCTCGGGTATCTTCCCTGGAGGAGTCTGGGGTTGCTACCCGGGATCACAGGGCCCTAAAGCACTGGAGAAAACTCTGCGGGAGACGCCTGGGAGGAATTCTGGGTAGATCCCGCAGGATAGACCACTGTCAAGAGAGAAAAATCATATTGGGTGTCTTCCCTGGAGGAGTCTGGGGTTGCTACCTGGGATGACAGAACCATAAACCGTGAGAAAAAAGACTCACCGACATAGCTGCGACAAGTCTCGGATACATCCCAGAGGATGGAGCATTGTCCAAGGAGAAAAATGATCCCGGATATCTTTCCTGGAGGAGTCTGGGGTTGCTACCCGGGATCACAGGGCCCCAAAACACCGGAATAAACACTCAGGGACATACCTGCAAGGAGTCTCGGATGCTTCCCATAGGATGGAGCTTTGTCCAAGGAGAAAAATCATCTCGGGTGTCTTCCCTGGAGGAGTCTGGGATTGCTACCCAGGATGACAGGGCGATAAACCACCGGAATAAAGACTCAGGGACATACCTGGAAGGAGTTTCGGATGCTTCCCAGAGGATGGAGCATTGTCCAAGGAGAAAAATTATCTCGGGTATCTTCCCTGGAGGAGTCTGGGGTTGCTACCCGGGATCACAGGGCCCTAAAGCACTGGAGAAAACTCTGCAGGAGACGCCTGGGAGGAATTCTGGGTGGATCCCGCAGGATGGACCACTGTCAAGAGAGAAAAATCATATTGGGTGTCTTTCCTGGAGGAGTCTGGGGTTGCTACCTGGGATGACAGAAACATAAACCGTGAGAAAAAGACTCAGGGACATAGCTGCGACAAGTCCCGGATGCATCCCAGAGGATGGAGCTTTGTCCAAGGAGAAAAATCGTCTCGGGTATCTTCCCTGGAGGAGTCTGGGGTTGCTACCCGGGATTACAGGGACCCAAACCACAGGAAAAATGTTTGCGGGAGACGCCTGGGAGGAATCTCAGATGCATCCCAGAAGATGGAGCATTGTCCAAGGAGAAAAATCATCTCGGGTATCTTCCCTGGAGGAGTCTGGGGTTGCTACCCGGGATTACAGGGAACAAAACCACAGGAAAAATGTCTGCGGGAGACGCCTGGGAGGAATCTCAGATGTATCCCAGAAGATGGAGCATTGTCCAAGGAGAAAAATCATCTCGGGTATCTTCCCTGGAGGAGTCTGGGGTTGCTACCCGGGATCACAGGGCCCTAAAGCACTGGAGAAAACTCTGCGGGAGACGCCTGGGAGGAATTCTGGGTAGATCCCGCAGGATGGACCACTGTCAAGAGAGAAAAATCATATTGGGTGTCTTCCCTGGAGGAGTCTGGGGTTGCTACCTGGGATGACAGAACCATAAACCGTGAGAAAAAGACTCAGGGACATAGCTGCGACAAGTCTCGGATGCAGCCCAGAGGATGGAGCTTTGTCCAAGGAGAAAAATCATCTCGGGTATCTTCCCTGGAGGAGTCTGGGGTTGCTACCCGGGATCACAGGGCCCCAAAACACCGGAATAAAAACTCAGGGACATACCTGCAAGGAGTTTCGGATGCTTCCCAGAGAATGGAGCATTGTCTAAGGAGAAAAATCATCTCGGGTATCTTCCCTGGAGGAGTCTGGGGTTGCTACCCGGGATCACAGGGCCCTAAAGCACTGGAGAAAACTCTGCGGGAGACGCCTGGGAGGAATTCTGGGTAGATCCCGCAGGATAGACCACTGTCAAGAGAGAAAAATCATATTGGGTGTCTTCCCTGGAGGAGTCTGGGGTTGCTACCTGGGATGACAGTACCATAAACCGTGAGAAAAAAGACTCAGGGACATAGCTGCGACAAGTCTCGGATGCATCCCAGAGGATGGAGCATTGTCCAAGGAGAAAAATGATCCCGGATATCTTTCCTGGAGGAGTCTGCGGTTGCTACCCGGGATTAAAGGGACCCAAACCACGGGAAAAATGTCTGCGGGAGACGCCTGGGAGGAATCTCAGATGCATCCCAGAAGATGGAGCATTGTCCAAGGAGAAAAATCATCTCGGGTGTCTTCCCTGGAGGAGTCTGGGGTTGCTACCCGGGATCACAGGGCCCTAAAGCACTGGAATAAACACTCAGGGACAAAGCTGTAAGGAGTCTCGGATGCTTCCCAGAGGATGGAGCATTGTCCAAGGAGAAAAATCATCTCCGGTATCTTCCCTGGAGGAGTCTGGGGTTGCTACCCGGGATCACAGGGCCCTAAAGCACTGGAGAAAACTCTGCGGGAGACGCCTGGGAGGAATTCTGGGTAGATCCCGCAGGATGGACCACTGTCAAGAGAGAAAAATCATATTGGGTGTCTTCCCTGGAGGAGTCTGGGGTTGCTACCTGGGATGACAGAACCATAAACCGTGAGAAAAAGACTCAGGGACATAGCTGCCACAAGTCTCGGATGCTTCCCAGAGGATGGAGCTTTGTCCAAGGAGAAAAATCATCTCGGGTATCTTCCCTGGAGGAGTCTGGGGTTGCTACCCGGGATTACAGGGACCCAAACCACAGGAAAAATGTCTGGGAGATGCCTGGGAGGAATCTCATATACATCCCAGAAGATGGAGCTTTGTCCCAGGAGAAAAATCATCTCGGGTATCTTCCCTGGAGGAGTCTGGGGTTGCTACCCGGGATTACAGGGACCCAAACCACAGAAAAAATGATTGCGGGAGACGCCTGGGAGGAATCTCAGATGCATCCCAGAAGATGGAGCATTGTCCAAGGAGAAAAATCATCTCGGGTATCTTCCCTGGAGGAGTCTGGGGTTGCTACCCGGGATTACAGGGACCCAAACCACAGGAAAAATGTCTGCGGGAGACGCCTGGGAGGAATCTCAGATGTATCCCAGAAGATGGAGCATTGTCCAAGGAGAAAAATCATCTCGGGTATCTTCCCTGGAGGAGTCTGGGGTTGCTACCTGGGATCACAGGGCCCTAAAGCACTGGAGAAAACTCTGCGGGAGACGCCTGGGAGGAATTCTGGGTAGATCCCGCAGGATGGACCACTGTCAAGAGAGAAAAATCATATTGGGTGTCTTCCCTGGAGGAGTCTGGGGTTGCTACCTGGGATGACAGAACCATAAACCGTGAGAAAAAGACTCAGGGACATAGCTGCGACAAGTCTCGGATGCAGCCCAGAGGATGGAGCTTTGTCCAAGGAGAAAAGTCATCTCGGGTATCTTCCCTGGAGGAGTCTGGGGTTGCTACACGGGATCACAGGGCCCCAAAACACCGGAATAAAAACTCAGGGACATACCTGCAAGGAGTTTCGGATGCTTCCCAGAGGATGGAGCATTGTCCAAGGAGAAAAATTATCTCGGGTATCTTCCCTAGAGGAGTCTGGGGTTGCTACCCGGGATTACAGGGAACCAAACCACCGGAAAAATGTCTGGGAAATGCCTGGGAGGAATCTCATATGCATCCCAGAAGATGGAGCTTTGTCCCAGGAGAAAAATCATCTCGGGTATCTTCCCTGGAGGAGTCTGGTGTTGCTACCCAGGATCACAGGGCCCCAAAACACCGGAATAAACACTCAGGGACATACCTGCAAGGAGTCTCGGATGCTTCCCAGAGGATGGAGCTTTGTCCAAGGAGAAAATTCATCTCGGGTATCTTCCCTGGAGGAGTCTGGGGTTGCTACCCGGGATTACAGGGACCCAAACCACAGGAAAAATGTTAGCGGGAGACACCTGGGAGGAATCTCAGATGCATCCCAGAAGATGGAGCATTGTCCAAGGAGAAAAATCATCTCGGGTATCTTCCCTGGAGGAGTCTGGGGTTGCTACCCGGGATCACAGGGCCCCAAAACACCGGAATAAACACTCAGGGACAAAGCTGTAAGGAGTCTCGGATGCTTCCCAGAGGATGGAGCATTGTCCAAGGAGAAAAATCATCTTGATTATCTTCCTTGGAGGAGTCTGGGGTTGCTACCCGGGATCACAGGGCCCTAAACCCCTGGAAGAAAACACTCAGAAACAGAGCTGGGAGGAGTCTCGGGTGCATCCCGCAGGATGGACAATAGTCCAACGAGAAAAATCAACTTGGGTATCTTCCACGGAGGAGTCTGGGGTTGCTACCCGGGATGACAGGGCCCAAAAGCACCGGAATAAACACTCAGGGAAAAAGCTGCAAGGAGTCTTGGATGCTTCCCAGAGGATGGAGCATTGTCCAAGGAGAAAAATCATCTCGGGTATCTTCCCTGGAGGAGTCTGGGGTTGCTACCCGGGATCACAGGGCCCTAAAGCACTGGAGAAAACTCTGCGGGAGACGCCTGGGAGGAATTCTGGGTGGATCCCGCAGGATGGACCACTGTCAAGAGAGAAAAATCATATTGGGTGTCTTCCCTGGAGGAGTCTGGGGTTGCTACCTGGGATGACAGAAACATAAACCGTGAGAAAAAGACTCAGGGACATAGCTGCGACAAGTCTCGGATGCATCCCAGAGGATGGAGCTTTGTCCAAGGAGAAAAATCGTCTCGGGTATCTTCCCTGGAGGAGTCTGGGGTTGCTACCCGGGATTACAGGGACCCAAACCACAGGAAAAATGTTTGCGGGAGACGCCTGGGAGGAATCTCAGATGCATCCCAGAAGATGGAGCATTGTCCAAGGAGAAAAATCATCTCGGGTATCTTCCCTGGAGGAGTCTGGGGTTGCTACCCGGGATTACAGGGACCCAAACCACAGGAAAAATGTCTGCGGGAGACGCCTGGGAGGAATCTCAGATGTATCCCAGAAGATGGAGCATTGTCCAAGGAGAAAAATCATCTCGGGTATCTTCCCTGGAGGAGTCTGGGGTTGCTACCCGGGATCACAGGGCCCTAAAGCACTGGAGAAAACTCTGCGGGAGACGCCTGGGAGGAATTCTGGGTGGATCCTGCAGGATGGACCACTGTCAAGAGAGAAAAATCATATTGGGTGTCTTCCCTGGAGGAGTCTGGGGTTGCTAGCTGGGATGACAGAACCCTAAACCGTGAGAAAAAAGACTCAGGGACATAGCTGCCACAAGTCTCGGATGCATCCCAGAGGATGGAGCTTTGTCCAAGGAGAAAAATCATCTCGGGTATCTTCCCTGGAGGAGTCTGGGGTTGCTACCCGGGATCACAGGGCCCTAAACCCCTGGAAGAAAACACTCAGAAACAGAGCTGGGAGGAGTCTCGGGTGCATCCCGCAGGATGGACAATAGTCCAAGGAGAAAAATCAACTTGGGTATCTTCCACGGAGGAGTCTGGGGTTGCTACCCGGGATGACAGGGCCCAAAAGCACCGGAATAAACACTCAGGGAAAAAGCTGCAAGGAGTCTTGGATGCTTCCCAGAGGATGGAGCATTGTCCAAGGAGAAAAATTATCTCGGGTATCTTCCCTGGAGGAGTCTGGGGTTGCTACCCGGGATCACAGGGCCCTAAAGCACTGGAATAAACACTCAGGGACAAAGCTGTAAGGAGTCTCGGATGCTTCCCAGAGGATGGAGCATTGTCCAAGGAGAAAAATCATCTCGGGTATCTTCCCTGGGGGAGTCTGGGATTGCTACCCAGGATGACAGGGCGCTAAACCACCGGAATAAAGACTCAGGGACATACCTGGAAGGAGTTTCGGATGCTTCCCAGAGGATGGAGCATTGTCCAAGGAGAAAAATTATCTCGGGTATCTTCCCTGGAGGAGTCTGGGGTTGCTACCCGGGATCACAGGGCCCCAAAACACCGGAATAAACAATCAGGGACATACCTGCAAGGTGTCTCGGATGCTTCCCAGAGGATGGAGCTTTGTCCAAGGAGAAAAATCATCTCGGGTATCTTCCCTGGAGGAGTCTGGGGTTGCTACCCGGGATTACAGGGACCCAAACCACAGGAAAAATGTCTGCGGGAGACGCCTGGGAGGAATCTCAGATGCATCCCAGAAGATGGAGCATTGTCCAAGGAGAAAAATCATCTCGGGTATCTTTCCTGGAGGAGTCTGGGGTTGCTACCCGGGATTACAGGGAACAAAACCACAGGAAAAATGTCTGCGGGAGACGCCTGGGAGGAATCTCAGATGCATCCCAGAGGATGGAGCATTGTCCAAAGAGAAAAATCATCTCGGCTATCTTCCCTGGAGGAGTCTGGGGTTGCTACCCGGGATCACAGGGCCCTAAAGCACTGGAGAAAACTCTGCGGGAGACGCCTGGGAGGAATTCTGGGTAGATCCCGCAGGATGGACCACTGTCAAGAGAGAAAAATCATATTGGGTGTCTTCCCTGGAGGAGTCTGGGGTTGCTACCTGGGATGACAGAACCATAAACCGTGAGAAAAAGACTCAGGGACATAGCTGCCACAAGTCTCGGATGCTTCCCAGAGGATGGAGCTTTGTCCAAGGAGAAAAATCATCTCGGGTATCTTCCCTGGAGGAGTCTGCGGTTGCTACCCGGGATTACAGGGACCCAAACCACAGGAAAAATGTCTGGGAGATGCCTGGGAGGAATCTCATATACATCCCAGAAGATGGAGCTTTGTCCCAGGAGAAAAACCATCTCGGGTATCTTCCCTGGAGGAGTCTGGGGTTGCTACCTGGGATCACAGGGCCCCAAAACACCGGAATAAAAACTCAGGGACATACCTGCAAGGAGTTTCGGATGCTTCCCAGAGGATGGAGCATTGTCCAAGGAGAAAAATTATCTCGGGTATCTTCCCTAGAGGAGTCTGGGATTGCTACCCGGGATTACAGGGAACCAAACCACAGGAAAAATGTCTGCGGGAGACGCCTGGGAGGAATCTCAGATGCATCCCAGAAAATGGAGCATTGTCCAAGGAGAAAAATCATCTCGGGTATCTTCCCTGGAGGAGTCTGGGGTTGCTACCCGGGATCACAGGGCCCTAAAGCACTGGAGAAAACTCTGCGGGAGACGCCTGGGAGGAATTCTGGGTAGATCCCGCAGGATGGACCACTGTCAAGAGAGAAAAATCATATTGGGTGTCTTCCCTGGAGGAGTCTGGGGTTGCTACCTGGGATGACAGAACCCTAAACCGTGAGAAAAAAGACTCACGAACATAGCTGCGACAAGTCTCGGATACATCCCAGAGGATGGAGCATTGTCCAAGGAGAAAAATGATCCCGGATTTCTTTCCTGGAGGAGTCTGGGGTTGCTACCCGGGATCACAGGGCCCCAAAACACCGGAATAAACACTCAGGGACATACCTGCAAGGAGTCTCGGATGCTTCCCATAGGATGGAGCTTTGTCCAAGGAGAAAAATCATCTCGGGTGTCTTCCCTGGAGGAGTCTGGGATTGCTACCCAGGATGACAGGGCGCTAAACCACCGGAATAAAGACTCAGGGACATACCTGGAAGGAGTTTCGGATGCTTCCCAGAGGATGGAGCATTGTCCAAGGAGAAAAATTATCTCGGGTATCTTCCCTGGAGGAGTCTGGGGTTGCTACCCGGGATCACAGGGCCCTAAAGCACTGGAGAAAACTCTGCGGGAGACGCCTGGGAGGAATTCTGGGTGGATCCCGCAGGATGGACCACTGTCAAGAGAGAAAAATCATATTGGGTGTCTTCCCTGGAGGAGTCTGGGGTTGCTACCTGGGATGACAGAAACATAAACCGTGAGAAAAAGACTCAGGGACATAGCTGCGACAAGTCCCGGATGCATCCCAGAGGATGGAGCTTTGTCCAAGGAGAAAAATCGTCTCGGGTATCTTCCCTGGAGGAGTCTGGGGTTGCTACCCGGGATTACAGGGACCCAAACCACAGGAAAAATGTCTGCGGGAGACGCCTGGGAGGAATCTCAGATGTATCCCAGAAGATGGAGCATTGTCCAAGGAGAAAAATCATCTCGGGTATCTTCCCTGGAGGAGTCTGGGGTTGCTACCCGGGATCACAGGGCCCTAAAGCACTGGAGAAAACTCTGCGGGAGACGCCTGGGAGGAATTCTGGGTAGATCCCGCAGGATGGACCACTGTCAAGAGAGAAAAATCATATTGGGTGTCTTCCCTGGAGGAGTCTGGGGTTGCTACCTGGGATGACAGAACCATAAACCGTGAGAAAAAGACTCAGGGACATAGCTGCGACAAGTCTCGGATGCAGCCCAGAGGATGGAGCTTTGTCCAAGGAGAAAAATCATCTCGGGTATCTTCCCTGGAGGAGTCTGGGGTTGCTACCCGGGATCACAGGGCCCCAAAACACCGGAATAAAAACTCAGGGACATACCTGCAAGGAGTTTCGGATGCTTCCCAGAGGATGGAGCATTGTCCAAGGAGAAAAATTATCTCGGGTATCTTCCCTAGAGGAGTCTGGGGTTGCTACCCGGGATTAAAGGGACCCAAACCACGGGAAAAATGTCTGCGGGAGACGCCTGGGAGGAATCTCAGATGCATCCCAGAAGATGGAGCATTGTCCAAGGAGAAAAATCATCTCGGGTGTCTTCCCTGGAGGAGTCTGGGGTTGCTACCCGGGATCACAGGGCCCTAAAGCACTGGAGAAAACTCTGCGGGAGACGCCTGGGAGGAATTCTGGGTAGATCCCGCAGGATGGACCACTGTCAAGAGAGAAAAATCATATTGGGTGTCTTCCCTGGAGGAGTCTGGCGTTGCTACCCGGGATTACAGGGAACCAAACCACCGGAAAAATGTCTGGGAAATGCCTGGGAGGAATCTCATATGCATCCCAGAAGATGGAGCTTTGTCCCAGGAGAAAAATCATCTCGGGTATCTTCCCTGGAGGAGTCTGGGGTTGCTACCCGGGATCACAGGGCCCCAAAACACCGGAATAAACACTCAGGGACATACCTGCAAGGAGTCTCGGATGCTTCCCAGAGAATGGAGCATTGTCCAAGGAGAAAAATCATCTCGGGTATCTTCCCTGGAGGAGTCTGGGGTTGCTACCCGGGATTACAGGGACCCAAAGCACAGGAAAAAAACACTGAGAAACAGAGCTGGGAGGAGTCTCGGGTGCATCCCGCAGGATGGACAATAGTCCAAGGAGAAAAATCAACTTGGGTATCTTCCACGGAGGAGTCTGGGGTTGCTACCCGGGATGACAGGGCCCAAAAGCACCGGAATAAACACTCAGGGAAAAAGCTGCAAGGAGTCTTGGATGCTTCCCAGAGGATGGAGCATTGTCCAAGGAGAAAAATCATCTCGGGTATCTTCCCTGGAGGAGTCTGGGGTTGCTACCCGGGATCACAGGGCCCTAAAGCACTGGAGAAAACTCTGCGGGAGACGCCTGGGAGGAATTCTGGGTAGATCCCGCAGGATGGACCACTGTCAAGAGAGAAAAATCATATTGGGTGTCTTCCCTGGAGGAGTCTGGGGTTGCTACCTGGGATGACAGAACCATAAACCGTGAGAAAAAAGACTCAGGGACATAGCTGCGACAAGTCTCGGATGCATCCCAGAGGATGGAGCATTGTCCAAGGAGAAAAATGATCCCGGATATCTTTCCTGGAGGAGTCAGGGGTTGCTACCCGGGATTAAAGGGACCCAAACCACGGGAAAAATGTCTGCGGGAGACGCCTGGGAGGAATCTCAGATGCATCCCAGAAGATGGAGCATTGTCCAAGGAGAAAAATCATCTCGGGTGTCTTCCCTGGAGGAGTCTGGGGTTGCTACCCGGGATCACAGGGCCCTAAAGCACTGGAATAAACACTCAGGGACAAAGCTGTAAGGAGTCTCGGATGCTTCCCAGAGGATGGAGCATTGTCCAAGGAGAAAAATCATCTCGGGTATCTTCCCTGGAGGAGTCTGGGGTTGCTACCCGGGATTACAGGGACCCAAACCACAGGAAAAATGTCTGGGAGATGCCTGGGAGGAATCTCATATGCATCCCAGAAGATGGAGCTTTGTCCCAGGAGAAAAATCATCTCGGGTATCTTCCCTGGAGGAGTCTGGGGTTGCTACCCGGGATCACAGGGCCCCAAAACACCGGAATAAACACTCAGGGACATACCTGCAAGGAGTCTCGGATGCTTCCCAGAGGATGGAGCTTTGTCCAAGGAGAAAAATCATCTCGGGTATCTTCCCTGGAGGAGTCTGGGATTGCTACCCAGGATGACAGGGCGCTAAACCACCGGAATAAAGACTCAGGGACATACCTGGAAGGAGTTTCGGATGCTTCCCAGAGGATGGAGCATTGTCCAAGGAGAAAAATTATCTCGGGTATCTTCCCTGGAGGAGTCTGGGGTTGCTACCCGGGATCACAGGGCCCTAAAGCACTGGAGAAAACTCTGCGGGAGACGCCTGGGAGGAATTCTGGGTGGATCCCGCAGGATGGACCACTGTCAAGAGAGAAAAATCATATTGGGTGTCTTCCCTGGAGGAGTCTGGGGTTGCTACCTGGGATGACAGAACCATAAACCGTGAGAAAAAGACTCAGGGACATAGCTGCGACAAGTCTCGGATGCAGCCCAGAGGATGGAGCTTTGTCCAAGGAGAAAAGTCATCTCGGGTATCTTCCCTGGAGGAGTCTGGGGTTGCTACACGGGATCACAGGGCCCCAAAACACCGGAATAAAAACTCAGGGACATACCTGCAAGGAGTTTCGGATGCTTCCCAGAGGATGGAGCATTGTCCAAGGAGAAAAATTATCTCGGGTATCTTCCCTAGAGGAGTCTGGGGTTGCTACCCGGGATCACAGGGCCCTAAAGCACTGGAGAAAACTCTGCGGGAGACGCCTGGGAGGAATTCTGGGTAGATCCCGCAGGATGGACCAATGTCAAGAGAGAAAAATCATATTGGGTGTCTTCCCTGGAGGAGTCTGGGGTTGCTACCCGGGATTACAGGGAACCAAACCACCGGAAAAATGTCTGGGAAATGCCTGGGTGGAATCTCATATGCATCCCAGAAGATGGAGCTTTGTCCCAGGAGAAAAATCATCTTGGGTATCTTCCCTGGAGGAGTCTGGGGTTGCTACCCAGGATCACAGGGCCCCAAAACACCGGAATAAACACTCAGGGACATACCTGCAAGGAGTCTCGGATGCTTCCCAGAGAATGGAGCATTGTCTAAGGAGAAAAATCATCTCGGGTATCTTCCCTGGAGGAGTCTGGGGTTGCTACCCGGGATCACAGGGCCCCAAAACACCGGAATAAACACTCAGGGACATACCTGCAAGGAGTCTCGGATGCTTCCCAGAGAATGGAGCATTGTCTAAGGAGAAAAATCATCTCGGGTATCTTCCCTGGAGGAGTCTGGGGTTGCTACCCGGGATTACAGGGACCCAAACCACAGGAAAAATGTCTGCGGGAGACGCCTGGGAGGAATCTCAGATGCATCCCAGAAGATGGAGCATTGTCCAAGGAGAAAAATCATCTCGGGTATCTTCCCTGGAGGAGTCTGGGGTTGCTACCCGGGATCACAGGGCCCTAAAGCACTGGAGAAAACTCTGCGGGAGACGCCTGGGAGGAATTCTGGGTAGATCCCGCAGGATAGACCACTGTCAAGAGAGAAAAATCATATTGGGTGTCTTCCCTGGAGGAGTCTGGGGTTGCTACCCGGGATCACAGGGCCCCAAAACACCGGAATAAACACTCAGGGACATACCTGCAAGGAGTCTCGGATGCTTCCCAGAGAATGGAGCATTGTCTAAGGAGAAAAATCATCTCGGGTATCTTCCCTGGAGGAGTCTGGGGTTGCTACCCGGGATTACAGGGACCCAAACCACAGGAAAAATGTCTGCGGGAGACGCCTGGGAGGAATCTCAGATGCATCCCAGAAGATGGAGCATTGTCCAAGGAGAAAAATCATCTCGGGTATCTTCCCTGGAGGAGTCTGGGGTTGCTACCCGGGATCACAGGGCCCTAAAGCACTGGAGAAAACTCTGCGGGAGACGCCTGGGAGGAATTCTGGGTAGATCCCGCAGGATAGACCACTGTCAAGAGAGAAAAATCATATTGGGTGTCTTCCCTGGAGGAGTCTGGGGTTGCTACCTGGGATGACAGAACCATAAACCGTGAGAAAAAAGACTCAGGGACATAGCTGCGACAAGTCTCGGATGCATCCCAGAGGATGGAGCTTTGTCCAAGGAGAAAAATCATCTCGGGTATCTTCCCTGGAGGAGTCTGGGGTTGCTACCCGGGAGCACAGGGACCCAAACCACAGGAAAAATGTCTGGGAGATGCCTGGGAGGAATCTCATATGCATCCCAGAAGATGGAGCTTTGTCCCAGGAGAAAAATCATCTCGGGTATCTTCCCTGGAGGAGTCTGGGGTTGCTACCCGGGATCACAGGGCCCCAAAACACCGGAATAAACAATCAGGGACATACCTGCAAGGTGTCTCGGATGCTTCCCAGAGGATGGAGCTTTGTCCAAGGAGAAAAATCATCTCGGGTATCTTCCCTGGAGGAGTCTGGGGTTGCTACCCGGGATTACAGGGACCCAAACCACAGGAAAAATGTCTGCGGGAGACGCCTGGGAGGAATCTCAGATGCATCCCAGAAGATGGAGCATTGTCCAAAGAGAAAAATCATCTCGGGTATCTTCCCTGGAGGAGTCTGGGGTTGCTACCCGGGATCACAGGGCCCTAAAGCACTGGAGAAAACTCTGCGGGAGACGCCTGGGAGGAATTCTGGGTAGATCCCGCAGGATGGACCACTGTCAAGAGAGAAAAATCATATTGGGTGTCTTCCCTGGAGGAGTCTGGGGTTGCTACCTGGGATGACAGAACCATAAACCGTGAGAAAAAGACTCAGGGACATAGCTGCCACAAGTCTCGGATGCTTCCCAGAGGATGGAGCTTTGTCCAAGGAGAAAAATCATCTCGGGTATCTTCCCTGGAGGAGTCTGGGGTTGCTACCCGGGATTACAGGGACCCAAACCACAGGAAAAATGTCTGGGAGATGCCTGGGAGGAATCTCATATGCATCCCAGAAGATGGAGCTTTGTCCCAGGAGAAAAATCATCTCGGGTATCTTCCCTGGAGGAGTCTGGGGTTGCTACCTGGGATCACAGGGCCCCAAAACACCGGAATAAAAACTCAGGGACATACCTGCAAGGAGTTTCGGATGCTTCCCAGAGGATGGAGCATTGTCCAAGGAGAAAAATTATCTCGGGTATCTTCCCTATAGGAGTCCTGGGTTGCTACCCGGGATCACAGGGCCCTAAAGCACTGGAGAAAACTCTGCGGGAGACGCCTGGGAGGAATTCTGGGTAGATCCCGCAGGATGGACCACTGTCAAGAGAGAAAAATCATATTGGGTGTCTTCCCTGGAGGAGTCTGGGGTTGCTACCTGGGATGACAGAACCCTAAACCGTGAGAAAAAAGACTCAGGGACATAGCTGCGACAAGTCTCGGATACATCCCAGAGGATGGAGCATTGTCCAAGGAGAAAAATGATCCCGGATATCTTTCCTGGAGGAGTCTGGGGTTGCTACCCGGGATCACAGGGACCCAAACCACAGGAAAAATGTCTGGGAGATGCCTGGGAGGAATCTCATATGCATCCCAGAAGATGGAGCTTTGTCCCAGGAGAAAAATCATCTCGGGTATCTTCCCTGGAGGAGTCTGGGGTTGCTACCCGGGATCACAGGGCCCCAAAACACCGGAATAAACACTCAGGGACATACCTGCAAGGAGTCTCGGATGCTTCCCAGAGGATGGAGCTTTGTCCAAGGAGAAAAATCATCTCGGGTATCTTCCCTGGAGGAGTCTGGGATTGCTACCCAGGATGACAGGGCGCTAAACCACCGGAATAAAGACTCAGGGACATACCTGGAAGGAGTTTCGGATGCTTCCCAGAGGATGGAGCATTGTCCAAGGAGAAAAATTATCTCGGGTATCTTCCCTGGAGGAGTCTGGGGTTGCTACCCGGGATCACAGGGCCCCAAAACACCGGAATAAACAATCAGGGACATACCTGCAAGGTGTCTCGGATGCTTCCCAGAGGATGGAGCTTTGTCCAAGGAGAAAAATCATCTCGGGTATCTTCCCTGGAGGAGTCTGGGGTTGCTACCCGGGATTACAGGGACCCAAAACACAGGAAAAATGTCTGCGGGAGACGCCTGGGAGGAATCTCAGATGCATCCCAGAAGATGGAGCATTGTCCAAGGAGAAAAATCATCTCGGGTATCTTTCCTGGAGGAGTCTGGGGTTGCTACCCGGGATTACAGGGAACCAAACCACATGAAAAATGTCTGCGGGAGACGCCTGGGAGGAATCTCAGATGCATCCCAGAGGATGGAGCATTGTCCAAAGAGAAAAATCATCTCGGGTATCTTCCCTGGAGGAGTCTGGGGTTGCTACCCGGGATCACAGGGCCCTAAAGCACTGGAGAAAACTCTGCGGGAGACGCCTGGGAGGAATTCTGGGTAGATCCCGCAGGATGGACCACTGTCAAGAGAGAAAAATCATATTGGGTGTCTTCCCTGGAGGAGTCTGGGGTTGCTACCTGGGATGACAGAACCATAAACCGTGAGAAAAAGACTCAGGGACATAGCTGCCACAAGTCTCGGATGCTTCCCAGAGGATGGAGCTTTGTCCAAGGAGAAAAATCATCTCGGGTATCTTCCCTGGAGGAGTCTGGGGTTGCTACCCGGGATTACAGGGACCCAAACCACAGGAAAAATGTCTGGGAGATGCCTGGGAGGAATCTCATATGCATCCCAGAAGATGGAGCTTTGTCCCAGGAGAAAAATCATCTCGGGTATCTTCCCTGGAGGAGTCTGGGGTTGCTACCTGGGATCACAGGGCCCCAAAACACCGGAATAAAAACTCAGGGACATACCTGCAAGGAGTTTCGGATGCTTCCCAGAGGATGGAGCATTGTCCAAGGAGAAAAATTATCTCGGGTATCTTCCCTAGAGGAGTCTTGGGTTGCTACCCGGGATCACAGGGCCCTAAAGCACTGGAGAAAACTCTGCAGGAGACGCCTGGGAGGAATTCTGGGTAGATCCCGCAGGATGGACCACTGTCAAGAGAGAAAAATCATATTGGGTGTCTTCCCTGGAGGAGTCTGGGGTTGCTAGCTGGGATGACAGAACCTTAAACCGTGAGAAAAAAGACTCAGGGACATAGCTGCGACAAGTCTCGGATACATCCCAGAGGATGGAGCATTGTCCCAGGAGAAAAATCATCTCGGGTATCTTCCCTGGAGGAGTCTGGGGTTGCTACCCGGGATCACAGGGCCCCAAAACACCGGAATAAACACTCAGGGACATACCTGCAAGGAGTCTCGGATGCTTCCCAGAGGATGGAGCTTTGTCCAAGGAGAAAAATCATCTCGGGTATCTTCCCTGGAGGAGTCTGGGATTGCTACCCAGGATGACAGGGCGCTAAACCACCGGAATAAAGACTCAGGGACATACCTGGAAGGAGTTTCGGATGCTTCCCAGAGGATGGAGCATTGTCCAAGGAGAAAAATTATCTCGGGTATCTTCCCTGGAGGAGTCTGGGGTTGCTACCCGGGATCACAGGGCCCTAAAGCACTGGAGAAAACTCTGCGGGAGACGCCTGGGAGGAATTCTGGGTGGATCCCGCAGGATGGACCACTGTCAAGAGAGAAAAATCATATTGGGTGTCTTCCCTGGAGGAGTCTGGGGTTGCTACCTGGGATGACAGAACCATAAACCGTGAGAAAAAGACTCAGGGACATAGCTGCCACAAGTCTCGGATGCTTCCCAGAGGATGGAGCTTTGTCCAAGGAGAAAAATGATCCCGGATATCTTTCCTGGAGGAGTCTGGGGTTGCTACCCGGGATTACAGGGACCCAAACCACAGGAAAAATGTTTGCGGGAGACGCCTGGGAGGAATCTCAGATGCATCCCAGAAGATGGAGCATTGTCCAAGGAGAAAAATCATCTCGGGTATCTTCCCTGGAGGAGTCTGGGGTTGCTACCCGGGATTACAGGGACCCAAAACACAGGAAAAATGTCTGCAGGAGACGCCTGGGAGGAATCTCAGATGCAACCCAGAAGATGGAGCATTGTCCAAGGAGAAAAATCATCTTGGGTATCTTCCCTGGAGGAGTCTGTGGTTGCTACCCGGGATCACAGGGCCCTAAAGCACTGGAGAAAACTCTGCGGGAGACGCCTGGGAGGAATTCTGGGTAGATCCCGCAGGATGGACCACTGTCAAGAGAGAAAAATCATATTGGGTGTCTTCCCTGGAGGAGTCTGGGGTTGCTACCTGGGATGACAGAACCATAAACCGTGAGAAAAAGACTCAGGGACATAGCTGCCACAAGTCTCGGATGCTTCCCAGAGGATGGAGCTTTGTCCAAGGAGAAAAATCATCTCGGGTATCTTCCCTGGAGGAGTCTGGGGTTGCTACCCGGGATTACAGGGACCCAAACCACAGGAAAAATGTCTGGGAGATGCCTGGGAGGAATCTCATATGCATCCCAGAAGATGGAGCTTTGTCCCAGGAGAAAAATCATCTCGGGTATCTTCCCTGGAGGAGTCTGGGGTTGCTACCCGGGATCACAGGGCCCCAAAACACCGGAATAAACACTCAGGGACATACCTGCAAGGAGTCTTGGATGCTTCCCAGAGGATGGAGCTTTGTCCAAGGAGAAAAATCATCTCGGGTATCTTCCCTGGAGGAGTCTGGGATTGCTACCCAGGATGACAGGGCGCTAAACCACCGGAATAAAGACTCAGGGACATACCTGGAAGGAGTTTCGGATGCTTCCCAGAGGATGGAGCATTGTCCAAGGAGAAAAATTATCTCGGGTATCTTCCCTGGAGGAGTCTGGGGTTGCTACCCGGGATCACAGGGCCCCAAAACACCGGAATAAACAATCAGGGACATACCTGCAAGCTGTCTCGGATGCTTCCCAGAGGATGGAGCTTTGTCCAAGGAGAAAAATCATCTCGGGTATCTTCCCTGGAGGAGTCTGGGGTTGCTACCCGGGATTACAGGGACCCAAAACACAGGAAAAATGTCTGCGGGAGACGCCTGGGAGGAATCTCAGATGCATCCCAGAAGATGGAGCATTGTCCAAGGAGAAAAATCATCTCGGGTATCTTTCCTGGAGGAGTCTGGGGTTGCTACCCGGGATTACAGGGAACCAAACCACAGGAAAAATGTCTGCGGGAGACGCCTGGGAGGAATCTCAGATGCATCCCAGAGGATGGAGCATTGTCCAAAGAGAAAAATCATCTCGGGTATCTTCCCTGGAGGAGTCTGGGGTTGCTACCCGGGATCACAGGGCCCTAAAGCACTGGAGAAAACTCTGCGGGAGATGCCTGGGAGGAATTCTGGGTAGATCCCGCAGGATGGACCACTGTCAAGAGAGAAAAATCATATTGGGTGTCTTCCCTGGAGGAGTCTGGGGTTGCTACCTGGGATGACAGAACCATAAACTGTGAGAAAAAGACTCAGGGACATAGCTGCCACAAGTCTCGGATGCTTCCCAGAGGATGGAGCTTTGTCCAAGGACAAAAATCATCTCGGGTATCTTCCCTGGAGGAGTCTGGGGTTGCTACCCGGGATTACAGGGACCCAAAACACAGGAAAAATGTCTGCGGGAGACGCCTGGGAGGAATCTCAGATGCATCCCAGAAAATGGAGCATTGTCCAAGGAGAAAAATCATCTCGGGTATCTTCCCTGGAGGAGTCTGGGGTTGCTACCCGGGATCACAGGGCCCTAAAGCACTGGAGAAAACTCTGCGGGAGACGCCTGGGAGGAATTCTGGGTAGATCCCGCAGGATGGACCACTGTCAAGAGAGAAAAATCATATTGGGTGTCTTCCCTGGAGGAGTCTGGGGTTGCTACCTGGGATGACAGAACCCTAAACCGTGAGAAAAAAGACTCAGGGACATAGCTGCCACAAGTCTCGGATGCATCCCAGAGGATGGAGCTTTGTCCAAGGAGAAAAATCATCTCGGGTATCTTCCCTGGAGGAGTCTGGGGTTGCTACCCGGGATCACAGGGCCCCAAAACACCGGAATAAACACTCAGGGACATACCTGCAAGGAGTCTCGGATGCTTCCCAGAGAATGGAGCATTGTCTAAGGAGAAAAATCATCTCGGGTATCTTCCCTGGAGGAGTCTGGGGTTGCTACCCGGGATTACAGGGACCCAAACCACAGGAAAAATGTCTGCGGGAGACGCCTGGGAGGAATCTCAGATGCATCCCAGAAGATGGAGCATTGTCCAAGGAGAAAAATCATCTCGGGTGTCTTCCCTGGAGGAGTCTGGGGTTGCTACCCGGGACCACAGGGCCCTAAAGCACTGGAATAAACACTCAGGGACAAAGCTGTAAGGAGTCTCGGATGCTTCCCAGAGGATGGAGCATTGTCCAAGGAGAAAAATCATCTCGGGTATCTTCCCTGGAGGAGTCTGGGGTTGCTACCCGGGATCACAGGGCCCTAAAGCACTGGAGAAAACTCTGCGGGAGATGCCTGGGAGGAATCTCATATGCATCCCAGAAGATGGAGCTTTGTCCCAGGAGAAAAATCATCTCGGGTATCTTCCCTGGAGGAGTCTGGGGTTGCTACCCGGGAGCACAGGGCCCCAAAACACCGGAATAAACACTCAGGGACATACCTGCAAGGAGTCTCGGATGCTTCCCAGAGGATGGAGCTTTGTCCAAGGAGAAAAATCATCTCGGGTATCTTCCCTGGAGGAGTCTGGGAGTGCTACCCAGGATGACAGGGCGCTAAACCACCGGAATAAAGACTCAGGGACATACCTGCAAGGAGTTTCGGATGCTTCCCAGAGGATGGAGCATTGTCCAAGGAGAAAAATTATCTCGGGTATCTTCCCTGGAGGAGTCTGGGGTTGCTACCCGGGATCACAGGGCCCTAAAGCACTGGAGAAAACTCTGCGGGAGACGCCTGGGAGGAATTCTGGGTGGATCCCGCAGGACGGACCACTGTCAAGAGAGAAAAATCATATTGGGTGTCTTCCCTGGAGGAGTCTGGGGTTGCTACCTGGGATGACAGAATAATAAACCGTGAGAAAAAGACTCAGGGACATAGCTGCGACAAGTCTCGGATGCAGCCCAGAGGATGGAGCTTTGTCCAAGGAGAAAAATCATCTCGGGTATCTTCCCTGGAGGAGTCTGGGGTTGCTACCCGGGATCACAGGGCCCGAAAACACCGGAATAAAAACTCAGGGACATACCTGCAAGGAGTTTCGGATGCTTCCCAGAGAATGGAGCATTGTCTAAGGAGAAAAATCATCTCGGGTATCTTCCCTGGAGGAGTCTGGGGTTGCTACCCGGGATTACAGGGACCCAAACCACAGGAAAAATGTCTGCGGGAGACGCCTGGGAGGAATCTCAGATGCATCCCAGAAAATGGATCATTGTCCAAGGAGAAAAATCATCTCGGGTATCTTCCCTGGAGGAGTCTGGGGTTGCTACCCGGGATCACAGGGCCCTAAAGCACTGGAGAAAACTCTGCGGGAGACGCCTGGGAGGAATTCTGGGTAGATCCCGCAGGATGGACCACTGTCAAGAGAGAAAAATCATATTGGGTGTCTTCCCTGGAGGAGTCTGGGGTTGCTACCTGGGATGACAGAACCATAAACCGTGAGAAAAAGACTCAGGGACATAGCTGCGACAAGTCTCGGATGCAGCCCAGAGGATGGAGCTTTGTCCAAGGAGAAAAATCATCTCGGGTATCTTCCCTGGAGGAGTCTGGGGTTGCTACCCGGGACCACAGGGCCCCAAAGCACTGGAATAAACACTCAGGGACAAAGCTGTAAGGAGTCTCGGATGCTTCCCAGAGGATGGAGCATTGTCCAAGGAGAAAAATCATCTCGGGTATCTTCCCTGGAGGAGTCTGGGGTTGCTACCCGGGATCACAGGGCCCTAAAGCACTGGAGAAAACTCTGCGGGAGATGCCTGGGAGGAATCTCATATGCATCCCAGAAGATGGAGCTTTGTCCCAGGAGAAAAATCATCTCGGGTATCTTCCCTGGAGGAGTCTGGGGTTGCTACCTGGGATGACAGAAACATAAACCGTGAGAAAAAGACTCAGGGACATAGCTGCGACAAGTCTCGGATGCATCCCAGAGGACGGAGCTTTGTCCAAGGAGAAAAATCGTCTCGGGTATCTTCCCTGGAGGAGTCTGGGGTTGCTACCCGGGATCACAGGGCCCTAAAGCACTGGAGAAAACTCTGCGGGAGACGCCTGGGAGGAATTCTGGGTAGATCCCGCAGGATGGACCACTGTCAAGAGAGAAAAATCATATTGGGTGTCTTCCCTGGAGGAGTCTGGGGTTGCTACCTGGGATGACAGAACCCTAAACCGTGAGAAAAAAGACTCAGGGACATAGCTGCCACAAGTCTCGGATGCATCCCAGAGGATGGAGCTTTGTCCAAGGAGAAAAATCATCCCGGGTATCTTCCCTGGAGGAGTCTGGGGTTGCTACCCGGGATCACAGGGCCCCAAAACACCGGAATAAACACTCAGGGACATACCTGCAAGGAGTCTCGGATGCTTCCCAGAGAATGGAGCATTGTCTAAGGAGAAAAATCATCTCGAGTATCTTCCCTGGAGGAGTCTGGGGTTGCTACCCGGGATTACAGGGACCCAAACCACAGGAAAAATGTCTGCGGGAGACGCCTGGGAGGAATCTCAGATGCATCCCAGAAGATGGAGCATTGTCCAAGGAGAAAAATCATCTCGGGTATCTTCCCTGGAGGAGTCTGGGGTTGCTACCCGGGATCACAGGGCCCTAAACCCCAGGAAGAAAACACTCAGAAACAGAGCTGGGAGGAGTCTCGGGTGCATCCCGCAGGATGGACAATAGTCCAAGGAGAAAAATCAACTTGGGTATCTTCCACGGAGGAGTCTGGGGTTGCTACCCGGGATCACAGGGCCCAAAAGCACCGGAATAAACACTCAGGGAAAAAGCTGCAAGGAGTCTCGGATGTTTCCCAGAGGATGGAGCATTGTCCAAGGAGAAAAATCATCTCGGGTATCTTCCCTGGAGGAGTCTGGGGTTGCTACCCGGGATCACAGGGCCCTAAAGCACTGGAGAAAACTCTGCGGGAGACGCCTGGGAGGAATTCTGGGTAGATCCCGCAGGATGGACCACTGTCAAGAGAGAAAAATCATATTGGGTGTCTTCCCTGGAGGAGTCTGGGGTTGCTACCTGGGATGACAGAACCGTAAACCGTGAGAAAAAGACTCAGGGACATAGCTGCGACAAGTCTCGGATGCAGCCCAGAGGATGGAGCTTTGTCCAAGGAGAAAAATCATCTCGGGTATCTTCCCTGTAGGAGTCTGGGGTTGCTATCCGGGATCACAGGGCCCGAAAACACCGGAATAAAAACTCAGGGACATACCTGCAAGGAGTTTCGGATGATTCCCAGAGAATGGAGCATTGTCTAAGGAGAAAAATCATCTCGGGTATCTTCCCTGGAGGAGTCTGGGGTTGCTACCCGGGATTACAGGGACCCAAACCACAGGAAAAATGTCTGCGGGAGACGCCTGGGAGGAATCTCAGATGCATCCCAGAAGATGGAGCATTGTCCAAGGAGAAAAATCATCTCGGGTGTCTTCCCTGGAGGAGTCTGGGGTTGCTACCCGGGACCACAGGGCCCTAAAGCACTGGAATAAACACTCAGGGACAAAGCTGTAAGGAGTCTCGGATGCTTCCCAGAGGATGGAGCTTTGTCCAAGGAGAAAAATCATCTCGGGTATCTTCCCTGGAGGAGTCTGGGAGTGCTACCCAGGATGACAGGGCGCTAAACCACCGGAATAAAGACTCAGGGACATACCTGGAAGGAGTTTCGGATGCTTCCCAGAGGATGGAGCATTGTCCAAGGAGAAAAATCATCTCGGGTATCTTCCCTGGAGGAGTCTGGGGTTGCTACCCGGGATCACAGGGCCCTAAAGCACTGGAGAAAACTCTGCGGGAGACGCCTGGGAGGAATTCTGGGTGGATCCCGCAGGACGGACCACTGTCAAGAGAGAAAAATCATATTGGGTGTCTTCCCTGGAGGAGTCTGGGGTTGCTACCTGGGATGACAGAAACATAAACCATGAGAAAAAGACTCAGGGACATAGCTGCGACAAGTCTCGGATGCATCCCAGAGGATGGAGCTTTGTCCAAGGAGAAAAATCGTCTCGGGTATCTTCCCTGGAGGAGTCTGGGGTTGCTACCCGGGATTACAGGGACCCAAACCACAGGAAAAATGTTTGCGGGAGACGCCTGGGAGGAATCTCAGATGCATCCCAGAAGATGGAGCATTGTCCAAGGAGAAAAATCATCTCGGGTATCTTCCCTGGAGGAGTCTGGGGTTGCTACCCGGGATTACAGGGACCCAAACCACAGGAGAAATGTCTGCGGGAGACGCCTGGGAGGAATCTCAGATGCATCCCAGAAAATGGAGCATTGTCCAAGGAGAAAAATCATCTCGGGTATCTTCCCTGGAGGAGTCTGGGGTTGCTACCCGGGATCACAGGGCCCTAAAGCACTGGAGAAAACTCTGCGGGAGACGCCTGGGAGGAATTCTGGGTAGATCCCGCAGGATGGACCACTGTCAAGAGAGAAAAATCATATTGGGTGTCTTCCCTGGAGGAGTCTGGGGTTGCTACCTGGGATGACAGAACCCTAAACCCTGAGAAAAAAGACTCAGGGACATAGCTGCCACAAGTCTCGGATGCATCCCAGCGGATGGAGCTTTGTCCAAGGAGAAAAATCATCTCGGGTATCTTCCCTGGAGGAGTCTGGGGTTGCTACCCGGGATGACAGGTCACCAAAACACTGGAAAAAAAGACTCAGGGCCATACCTGGGTGGGGTGTCGGGTGCATCCCAGAGAATGGGGCATTGTACAAGGAGAAAAATCATCTTGGGTATCTTCCCTGTATGAGTCTGGGCTTGCTTCCTGGGATCTCAGGTCCCTAAAGCAATGATCAAATGGCTCCAGGAGTTGCCTGGGAGGAGTCTTGGGTGGACCCTGGAAGATACATTTTCATAGTAAAAGAGTGTTTTGGTAGAGAATACCATGTCAGGTTTCCATGCTGGGATGGCCCTGAGGTGCCCCCAGTGGAAGCAGAGGAGGGGTTGGGCAGTGCACGTGTCCCCTGGAGCCACCGCTGCCCTGGAGGTCACGCAAAATGTCTTGCTCGAGTGCTCAGGGAACAGGCGATCGCAGTTTTGGGGTCAGGAAGGAATTTTTCCCCCGGGGCACACTGGCACGGGCCCCCGGGGGTTTTTCACCTTCCTCTGCAGCCCCGAGCACGGCCCCTTGCCAGGGCTCCTCGGGGCCAGTTGTGGCCAGCGGTTCCCTGTCCTGGCAGGAGCGGGAGTCCAGCGGTGCCCTCCATCCCTCCGCCTCTCCTCCCTGTGCCAGCTTGGCAGGGGCACCTCCGGGACCTCCCTGCACGAGCCCCCCGGGGGTCTTCTGCCCTGGGCCGGGCACGGCCTGCTTGCACAGGCTGCAGGCGCCATGCTGCCTCAGGACGGAGCGGGCAATCGAAGCGGAGCCTCCGTCTCCTCTGCCAGAGCCGCCGGCTGTGCCTCGTCTGTCCCGGCCGCAGCCCGAGAGCGTCTCCACCGGCCCGGGCCCGACCCTGTGCCCCGGGGGAGCCCCGCAGCCTCTGCCCCGCCGCCAGCCCGCCTCTCCCCGGGCCCGTCCCCGTCCCCGTCCCCGTCCCCGCCGGCACCGGGGGGAGCGCCGCCAGCGGCCGCAGCCCGGCCCCTCTCCGCACCCCCGCTGCCCGCCGACGGCCGCCCCGCCAGACCCCCGGCAGCAGCGGGCAGCGGCGGGGCCGCGCCCGGGGGACGCCCGACGGCTGCGCCGCTGCCCGCTCCCGCGGGGACCCGCTCACGGGCCCGCCGGCCCCGCGCTTCTGCCCTCGGGCCCCGCCGCGGCCTCCGCAGCCTCCGCGGAGCGAGGCCCACACGCCCCCTGCCCGCAGCCCCCGCACGCACCCACCGGGACCCCCGGCCCCCTCCGCGCCCACACCTGCCCCGCCGCTCCGCCGGGGCTCCCGCCGCACGGCCCGGCCCGGGCCCGCAGGGCCGCAGCCCACTCGAGCCGAGCCCGGCCCAGCCCGGCCCAGCCCAGCCCAGCCCAGCCCAGCCCAGCCGAGCCGAGCCGATCCAGCCAGCCGTGCGGGCAGAGCCGGGCCGAGCCGGGCGGGGGGAGCAGGCGGCAGGCGCGGCCGGAGCGAGGCAGTGCCGCCTCCCCGGGACTCCCTCCCGCCTCTGCCGGGGATGGGGGCGGGTGGCCGAGCAGCGCAGCGTCCCCGCAGGGCCCTCCCTGCCCTCTGCACCTGCGGGAGCAGACAAGTCCCCCCCAGGAGAGGCACTCCACGCTGTTCCATCCTTCCCCCGCTCTCTGCCCCCCTGCCCGTCCCCAGCGTCTTCCCGTCCTTTGGGACCTGCTCCTTGCTGCCCGGCCAGCTCCTCTGGGAAGCCCCTTCCCGGGCACTCTTGGGCCAGCAGGCAGTGCCAACGGCGTCCCTGGCAAGGGCCTGTGGCCCAACGCCTGTGGCAACCCAGCCCCGTCCTGCTGGGGAGGGCGAGGATGGGGCTGTGCTCGTGGCCGGGCGGGAGCAGTGTGGGTTGGGGGGATGCTGCCATGCCCCCAGGGATGCCATACCCGTGGACATGCTGTGCCCGCAGGGATGCCATGCCCGTGGGGGTTGCCATGCCCACTGGGGTGCTGTGCCTGGGGGATTGCCATGTCTGTGGAGATTCTACGCCCGCAAGGAGGTAGGTGCTGTATCCCATGGGGATGCCGTGCCCCTGGAGATGCTGTGACCATGGTGGTGCCGTGCCCATTGGGATGCTGTGCACGCAGCGTGCTGGCACTGTGCGAGGTCTGCTGGTCCCTGCTGCAGGACTGGGTGATCAGTGTGACCATCAGCTGGAACTGCAACCTGGACCTGTCCGACAGCGAGTGCCACCCTCGCTACTCCTTCCACTACCTCCACCCCAAAAGGACTTTGGCTTCCCCTTGGCTACAGCTACAGGTGATGGCCCTGGCCCTGCCCTGGCCCCACATCCTTTATCCAGCCCTGCCCCACCATCCCCACAGCGCCCATTGGTCTGAGGATGCTCTGTGGTGGGGGGGCATCACCCTGGGGTGCTCCAGCCTCAGGCCAGCCCATCCCGTCCCTGCCCGGGTACCACCGGAGCTGCAAAGGGCCATGGTGGCAGGCTGGAGTAACACTCGCTCTGCCCAAGACCATCCAAGTCCCCCCCAGCTCTGAGTGACATGCTGCCCCCAGAAGGAATTGCACCCCTGCCTGGGTGGGACATGTCCTACAGCCCCCATGTGTCACCACTGCCAGCCCCAGGCCTGTCAAGAAACCCCCGTGCTCAGCATCCCTGCCTGGGGCTGCTCCCTGCAGGCAGAATGGAGGGGGGGGATGGGACGGGACAGGACGGGACGGGGGGGGGGGGGGTGTCGTCCCCATCCTTGAGCCCTGCAGTGCTGACGTGCGGAAACAAATTCCACGACTCACGCAGAGTTATAAAGCAGCTATGTCTATTCCAGCACTGGTGCAAGGGGGATCGCTCCTCCAAACGTGCTCACCCTAAAGGGTTAGTTATACAGCTTATAGACATGCCATATATACACATTCACAAGGGTTTCAGGGAAATGATTAACATGTTCATGACTTTTCCGGGAACTCATTACCATAGGCTACTACCCACCCCGGTATGCCCATTATAGTCTCTCGATGGTCCTTCAGAATCCTCTGGGAGTCGTTGACTCCTTTTTAATCACTGTATTGTTTTGGTCAACTGTCCTTAACTGGTTGCCAAAGCCGCTGCTCTGTGGCTCCAGATGGCTCTGCTCCTCTGCCACCTCCAAGGCAGAGCTGCCCCAGGGTCATCATTCAGGAGCCTCTCAGCACGACTCTCGCTATGCATTTTGCCATGTTGCAATGTCTCTCTGGATGTTGTTTCCCCGTAGCGGTGCCATGGTGGGGACAGGCACATCCCCCAGCGCTCGTGGGGAGCTGGAGGGTCCTGGGGCTGCTTGCCCTGCTGCAGGCATGTGGGAAGAGCGCGGGGTCCCCCCAGCCCCCTCCGGGCACCGTCCCTGCCCACAGGCTGCCTGCAGAACCTGACACAGGCAGGCACCTTGGTTCGGGCGGCATTGCCCCCCCCGCTGCTACTGCAAGAGGAGGTCGCCCCTGACGGCACCTTGGCGTTGTCCCGAGAGCCCCCGGGGAGCACAGGAGGGGCTCTGCCCGCAGCCCCGGGGACCCGTTTCCCCCGGAGGGGGGCAGGAGCAGGAGCCGCCTGTCCGACGCTGGCAGCCCCTTCCCCTAGAGCTGCAGGGGGACAGCCGGGGGGGCTGCAGGGGTCAGACACGGACGGGTCCGTGGTCCTTCCTGCCCAGCAAGGTCACAGCTCCACCCCCTCAGCTGCATGCACCCCCCCACGGCCACAGCTCCTGCTTCCCCCCTCCCCAAATCTACACCTGCCTTCTACAAGCCAGTCATTTACAGAAATTCAACACTAAAACCACACCTGGGGGCCAGCACAGCCCTGCGGAGCACAGCTGCAGCCCTCGGTGCCCCCAGACCCCCGTGCCCGGCAGCGGGGGGCAGGACAGCCCCATGGTCCAGCTCTTCTCCCGCAGCTCCTCCGCGTTCGGCTCCCCTTCCCCCTCCTCTTCTGCCCCCGCCACCTCCTCCTCCCACACTCCTCTCTTGCCGCTGTCCTTCTGGAGGGAGACAGGGACGGCGCAGCAGTTCCTCCTGCCCGGCCAACACCTCCCTGCTCAGCTCAACCCCCCCCGCTGCTGCCGGGGTACGGAGCGCTTCCCAGCTCTGACCTCCCCGTAGCGGACGCGAGAGTCCAACTGCCCTCGGTACCTCCATAATCGGCTGGATCCATCCAGAGCAGGAACTCCCCGCAGCGGGAGCAGGAGATGGTCCGAGAGCGGAAGATCCCCTCGGAGTGGGTGCGGGAGGGCAGAGACTGCAGTCCCCCCCCGCGTTGGCATCGTCCCGAGTTCAGAGCCTTCTCTGGGGGACACTGTGGGGAGGAGGCGGTGCTGGCAAAGAGGGGGGGTTCCCTTCTCCCCTCCCACCACTGGGGGATGGATGGGCCGTACCCATCCGAGCCCATCCGAGCGGAGCCGACCCCATCCGAGCGGAGCCGAGCCCCGCCGGTGCCCGCGGGCGCGGTGCGGCTCCTCCCGCCGCGGGTGACGGCGCGCAGGAACCGGCCCCGCGGCACCGGGCGCTGCAGCTGCTCGTCCCGCTGCGCTCCGGCGGGGCGGCGCGGGCTCGGGGAGCTCCTGCCCAGGGCGGGGGCGGGCGGGCGGAGCGGGGCGCTGCCGGGGCCGGGGGGCGGCCCACGGGGGAGGGGGCGTGTGGCGATGGGAACGCGCGGACTGCGATATGCAGGATCGAAACCGGAATCCGCTGTATTAAGCAAGCGTGCTCTTTACATACCTTTCTACCAAGGCAGTAATTTCCTACTGTACTTGTTTACACCATCGCGTACTCTAAAAGATCACGTTCCCACCGAAAAAAAAATATCTCTTCCCTGTGAGCAGCACCTCCTTATCTCGGGAGGAGCTTCACACAACTTCGGCGTCTGCCAGAACAGTGCTGCAGCTGCTTATTCCTCCCTATTAGTTCTACCCCACTTAACCCTTCTTTTGCCTCAGTCCCCACATCTCGTGATCATGTGTTGCCATCTCATGTTGAGCTTCTCATCAATCAGCACCCCCAGGTCCTTCTCCCCAGGGCTGCTCTCCATCCATTCTCCGCCCAGCCTGGATTTGGGCTTGGGATTGCCCCGACCCAGGAGCAGGACATTGCACTTGGCCTGGTTGAACTTGATGAGGTTGGCATGGGCCCACCTCTCCGGCCTGTCATTAGTAGAAGGCCAGGCCTGCAGCACCCTGGTTATCAGCCCGGCTCGGGTGGGAGGGGATGCTCCTGCATGGGGCGGTTGCCCTGCACTGGGGGGGAAATGCCACAGAGGGAAGGTCTTGCCGAAGTGGAGGCCGCGCTCATGCTCCCTCTCCCCCATCCCTCCCCAGATCGCCCCGGCAGAAGGTCCCGAGGGCAGTGAGCGGATGGTCATCATCACGGGGCCGTCCGAGGCTCAGTTCAGGGTGCGCTGGGTGGGGGCTGTGGGTGGGAGGGACAGTAAGGGACAAGTCGTGGGCGTCCCTGTGGTCACCACGGTGCTGGCAGCCTGGCTTGGCCTCCCTCAGTGCCGGGGGAGCTCTTTGCTGGGTACAATGGTTTTGATGCTGCTGGACGTGGGGACATCGTCTCCTTTGGGGATAGAGAGGCAGAACGGGCGCTGCCTGATGGTTTTCCTCCCTGTCCGTCTCCTCCCCAGGCCCAAGGGTGAATATTTTGGAAGCTGAAAGAGGAAATCTTCTTTAACGCGAAAGAAGAAGTGAAGCTTGAAGCCCACATCAAGGTGCCTTCCTTCGCTGCCAGCCGTGTGATAGGCAAAGGTGTCAAGATTGTAGGTGGTGGTGCCCCGGGGATGCAGAGTTGGGCATCAGCCATCACCCCTGCCCACCCCAGGGGGACAAATCCCGGGTGCACAGTGGTTTCAGCGATGTCTTGACCCTCAGCCCCCATGTCCTGGTGGTGGTTCTTGTTGGTCCCAAGGAAGGGGGGCCCACACAGGGTGCCTGGTGCTGTGGTGACAGCTGCAGCAGAGGATTTTGGCTCTTCCACAACAAAACCCTCTTGTGATTTGCTCCAGGTGAATGAACTGCAAATCTTAACCAGTGCGGAAGTCCTTGTGCCACAAGACCAAACCCCAGACGAGAACGAGGAGGTCATCGTTAAAATCATTGGGCATTTCTTTGCCAGTCAGGTACCGTTTGGCCATGGCTTTACCCGATATTCCCCGGCCGCTTTCGTCCACTGAGGAAAGGCGTGGGGTGGCTGAGCCCAGCACCACCTGAGCATCCCGCCGCTCTTCTTTTGGATGGTCCCTGTGCCCCCAAGAGGCACTGAAGGTGTTTCGGTAACTCCCCCCGGCTGTGCGAGCGCTGAAGTTGAAGATTGGCTTCATTGAGCTAAAAATGGGTGTTTTGAATGCCGTGCAGAGCAGCACCCAGGGTGTGAATGGACTCCCTGGTGCCGGCAAGGCCACCCACATCCCACCTGGGTGCATCTTCCATAACCTTGTCTCCTGTCCACTTCAGCGGAACGGTGGCCCCCCAAAAATTCAGGCTCTCTCGAGGAGTGAAGCACAAGTTAAAAAAAAAAAAAGAACAAAACAAAACAAAAAATTAACAAAAAAAAACCCAAACACACACCAGCACCACCCCCACGAAATTAATTACAGCTTGTCCAGAGTGACAAGTTGGGAGCGGCGAGATGCTCAGTGGGGGCTCGGGAGTGGTTGGTGGTGGGAGAAGCGGTGCCCTGACCCCCACCTCTTGCTTTTCCCCTCTTCTCCCCAAGACTGCACAGCGCAAGATGAGGGAAATGCTCCAGCAGGTGAAGCAGCAGGAGCAGAAACACGCTCCGGGAGCCCCGGCCTCGCAGCACAGCAAGTGATGCTCCTGTCGTGCCGCCCAGCACCGCCCGATGAATGTAACCCCGCCGCCGGACATCTCCCTCCCCCCCTCCCCAGCCCCTCTCCCCCACCCCCAGCAGGTCAGGGGAGCAAACCAAAGACCCCCCCAAACACACAGCCCCCCATTCCCCGCGGCGCTGCGAGGATGCACAGCTGAGGGGTACGGGGAGGGCTCTCTCCATCCCACAGCCTCCCCCTTCCTCCTCCCTCGCCTCCCGACGCTCTCCCTTTCGTTGGACTAACGTGGGCAGGTTTGGGTACCTCAGCACCTCACGCTTGTGTCTCCCTTTTAGAGATTTTGTGTGCCTTGGAAACCTGAGAGTTGGAGGGTTTTTTATTAATTTTCTAATAAAAAAAGAAACGAGTTGGACAAAACGATGGGGATAGGCAGCACTCTGGTCATTCTCTCCGGGGCGTTGTGGAGGAAGGCTGCCAGTCTTCCTCCCAGTGTACTTTTCCCCGTTGGCTCCAGACTGCTGCTGGGGCTGAGCTCTGAGCCGCCAGAGCGGTTCTCAGCAGACGGTCACTCGGCGCAGACAATGAGGCCCTGAATAGCCCTTCCTGTGCTCTTGATGGCTCCGGATGGCTCTGCTCCTCTGCTGCTTCTAAGGTGGGGCTGCCCCAGTGCCCTCACTCAGGAGCCTTTTGTCTGTGCAGGTCTCACTTGTGACAGGGGGTGGGGGTGTTGCCAAACTAACTGCTGTGTTGCGATGTGTGAGTGGGTGTTCCTGCCCGTGTCAGTGCCAGAGCTCTTCCGTAGGCTCCTTCTGCCAGCGGAGAGCCAGGGGCCGCTCCTTCGGGAGAGAGCTTGTTTAAAGAGAGGAAAAAAAAAAAAGCGGGGGGGGGGGGGGGGGGGGGGGGAAGTGGGAAAAGAAAAAAGGGGAAAAAAGAGAAAAAAAGGGGAAAAAAGTGAAAAAATAAGAAAAGTGAAAACGGGGGAAAAGGGAGAAACAGAGAAAAAAGGGAGATAAGGAAAAAAACAAAGGGAAAAAGAACTAAGAGGAAAAAGAGGAAAAAAGTAAAAAAAGAGAAAAAGTAAAACGGGGAAAAGGAGAAACAGAAAAAAGGGGGAAAAGGCAAAAAAAAAGGGAAAAAGAAAAAAAGGGAAAAAAGAGAAAAAAGGAGGGGCAGCGAAAAACAAAAGGGAGAAAGAAGAAAACCCCACATATTAAAAAACAAAGGTAGAAAAGAAAAAAAAACAAACAAACCAAGGAAGGAAAGTGGGAACAGCCGCGGGGCAGGAGGAGGGACAGGAGCCGGGGGAGGGGGGGGGGGCCGTGGGGGGAGGTGGCGGTGCCAGCGGCGGCCCCGGGGGCTGCGACACCACGTTTTTGTCCTCTACTGCAAAGTGTTCTGTGAAAAAACCCCAACCAAATCCCACCCACCGACAACATCAAAACCCAAAGAGAAATCTCTGCAGCTCACACGAGCCTGAGCTCGCTCTCCGTTGCGCTCTTTCCAGTGTCTCGGGGGGGTCACGGCCGAGCTGAGATTGGGGGGTGGGGGTGGTGGGAGTTTGCCCCATGGCTGTGATGGGGGGAGAAGGGGTGGGTGGGGAGTGGGGGATGTGGTGTGGGGGTTTCAACAGCACAGTAATTAGGCCCGTGTAATGGGGAAGCTCAGATGCCCCCTAACCACCCCACCCCCCCGGTGCTTCTCTAGCCAGGCGAGCGCTGGGCGTCCCCCCCGCAGGAGAGGAGCGCACCTCCGGGGTGGGTGGAAGGGCGTCACCCAACGGGGAGAGGACCAAGATGGGGCTTGGGTGTCCCTTGGGGTGGCCGGGTGGCGGGGTAGGGCTGCTGGGGGCTGCCATGATGAGGGACACCCCCACGCCTTTCTCCATGGCTCCCACAGCTCTGCTCCCTCCCTCCCACCCATCCAGTGCCACCGGAGAGGTGGTGTCCCCCCTCCCGGGGTGGGCAGGGGCTGTGCCACCCCATCTAACACCTCAATGCACCAAAGCACCTCACTGGGGGAGGGACCCTGTGCCTGGTAGCCCCGTGCGCCCCAGCACTGTAAGGATGGGGCTGAGCCCCCACCACGGCCACCCTGTGCAAACCAAAGACCCCCACACAGACCCCCCCACCCCCATTCCCCGCGGCGCTGCGAGGATGCACAGCCGAGGGGTACGGGGAGGGCTCTCTCCATCCCACAGCCTCCCCCTTCCTCCTCCCTCGCCTCCCAACGCTATCCCTTTCGTTGGACTAACACAGGCAGAGAGAGAGAGAGAGGTTTTATTATTCTTTTTTTTTTTTTAATTTTTTATTTCCTAAAAGCCACCAGTTTTCATCCCAGGCACGGCCAGAGGAGCTCGCCCAGCGTTGAGGGGGGGAGGTTGGGCTGCAGCGCACAGCACAGCGGCTCATCAGTTTTTAGAATTAATGTAACGATAACGAAACAAATGGTGATTTTTACGTTTTGTAAGGACTTTATTTTATTTATTTATTTATTTCATTTCAGAGGGGGTGGGGGCGGGAGGGGGATGTTTGTTTTTTAGCACAAGCCGGCTTTTCTAGAGGTTAAAGGAAAGGCTGTGCTCAGCCGTAAACGCTTTGCGGAAAGATCCCGGTTGCAAGGAGAGAAGGGGGGAAAGAGGGGCAGGGGGGGAAAAACAGATTTCCAAGAGGTTGTCAGCCCAGGGCTGGGGGAAAAAAACACCCAACACTAGCAAAAATATTAATTTTTTTTTTAGTTTCAAAAGTAACACACACACAACCCCCAACCCCCGATGACACACACACATCCACACACAAAAACTACCTCAGGCTTTCATACCTCAGCACATTGCGCTTCTGTTCCTTTTAGAGATTTTTTGTGCCTTACAAAACTGATAGCTGGAGCATTATTTTTGTTTATTTTCTTAATAATAAAAAAAAAAAAAGACTTGGAAAACACGCTCTCTACTGAGTGCGAGGCGGGAGAAGGAAAGCAATCCCACGGGTGCCAGAGCTCTTCCATAGTCTCCTTCTGCTGGCTGAGAGCCAGGGGCCGTTCCTTCGGAGAAAGCTTGAGAGATGTTTAAAAAGAGAAAAAGAAAAAAAACAAAAGAAAAAAATGGGGGGAGAAAAAAAAAGAGGGGAAAGAAGAACAAAGAGAAAAAGAGATAAAAGGGGGGGAAGAAAAAAGGGGGAAAAAGAAAAAAAGGGAAAAGGAAAAAAGGGGGGGGAAGAGAAAAAAAAAGGAAAAGGAAACAAAAACCCCAAATATAAAAAAAAAGAAAGGTAGAAAGGAAAAAAAAAACAACCAAACCAAGCAAGGAAAGGAGTGAAAGCCCTCGGGCAAGACGAGGGACGAGACACGGGGGTGAGGTGGCGGTGCCAGCGCCGGCCCCGGGGGCTGTGACACCACACTGCAAAGTGTTCTGTGAAAAAACCAACCAAAACCCACCCAACGACAACATCAAAAACCAAACTCACAAGAGCCTGAGCTCGCTCTCCGTTGCTCTCGTTCCAGTGTCTTCGGGGGGTCACAGCCGAGCTGAGATTGGGGGGTGGTGGTGGTGGGAGTTTGCCCCATGGCTGTGATGGGGGGAGAAGGGGTGGGTGGGAGTGGGGGGTGTCGTGTGGGGTTTTTTTTGGGGTGGTGGTGGTTTTTTTGAGGTGGTGGTGTTTTTTTTGCCAGGTGTCGCTTTACCCAGTGGCTCGGGGAGTGTGACAAAACGGGAAAAAGGGCTTCACTGAGAGGTTCAAATTAATAATTTCTTTGGACTTCGGTCACAGGCCCAATACGTCACTATTGCAAGTTCTGTGTGTGCGATGGCGATTACACTATTGCGGTTTAGAAGCAATTAGCGGGATCCACTATTGCGAGCTACAAATGCCCCCGACAAGTAGCAACACAAACCACAAGGGCGCTAGATATTAATGCCTTAGAAGAGGGCACCAGTCACAAACTCAATCGCATGCCCTATACCGTACGGATGTTTCTTAGTCACTTACCCTCTCTCTCTCAGGTGAGGTCGCTCCATCCCAGGGAAGTTACCCTGTACAGCGTCCTGGATGGGGGGGACGGATCTCCGAGGGGCCAGCTGTATCCTTGGAGGATTCCCCATTTGTCTCCCCAGACCCTGCGGTTTATATTTCCTGACTCGGTGAGGGTGCAGGATTATGCCCGAGTGGATTACACTGTCTGGGATATTTCCCTCTGGTGGTGCCATAGCGAAGTCTCTGTTGCCAATTTGTGATGTCCGGCGCTCAACGTCACGGGAAGAGTGGTGGGATGGGACTCGGGGCATTTTGTTTGTTAAGGGCCATTTGGTTTTGGTTGTTCTGTGCCATCTTGAGATAAGCCCGGGCTGAGCTGTTTTGCAGCTCCCCCCAAGTTCTCTCTGCACAGCCAAGGCACGGCGGAGATGGAGCTGAGTGGGATGGCAGCTCCCTGCCTCTCACCTCTGGTGCTCTGAAACCGGCTTGGCTGGCTGCTCCCACACAGTGTGTTACTGGCTTGCCCAGCAGGTAAAGAACCCAGATTTGGGACACCACTGGGGTGTCCGTAAGGGGTCCTGGGCGGCCCTTATGGGGTCCTGGGGGGGACTCTTGCAGGCCAGAGGGAGTCTGGGGCAGTTTTTCAAGGATCTGGGGGTCCCCTCTGGTGCCTCTGGGGAGGGTTTTGTGGCTGGAGAGGGCCCAGCTGGTTTCAAGAGGTGCTTCCTCCCTTTCTCCAGCCCACCCAGCTCCCCCGACACCATCACCCCCCCAGGTTGGTGGGTGCCAGCAGTGCCAGCCTGTCCCACTGGGTCGGGCACTGAGGGGGGCACAGCCCCAGCCGCAGGATGGGAGGAGGACTCCGTCCCCTCCCTCAGCAGCTTCTCGGCTAGCGGATGAAGGAACGGAACTCAAGTCAACACAGGAGAAGCAGGGAGTGTGGGGGAGACCCCCAGATCCTGCCCCAGACCCTCAGCCTGTGCCCTGCCCTGCCTGCGCTGGGCAGCCCTGCCCGCCTGCTGAGGAGGGGGTGCTGCCCACGGGCCCCGATAGAGGAGACAGGGTGCAGCGGGCTCTCTTCTCTCTCCTCCTCTGCAGGGCAACCGAGGAGGCAGCACCCACTGGGCTCCCTGCCAACCATATACCATCGAAGCAGTGATGCCTCTCTCTACCCCCTGCACCCCCCCCAAGCCCCCAGGTCCCCCTGCCCTCCTCTGCCGCCTATAGGTCCTATCAGTGGGGACAGCTCCTTCTGGTCCAGGCACCCCCCGGGCTCCTGGGCCCCCCGAGGGCCACCCCAAGAGCCCCTGCAGCCTGTGCTCGCTGGCCAACTCAGAGGACTGCAGCAGCCTGTTGAGGAGCAGCTCCTCTTCCCAGAGCTCCCTCTACCACTTCCTGGAGCCCGGGCCCAGTGCAGCAACAGAGACAGTGGTGCTCACACACTCAGGACACCCCCGCTCTCCCATGGCTGCTGGTGGGGCAGTGGGGAAACTGGGGCTGGTCCTCAGCCAGGAGCCTCCACAGGAGCTGCCAGCAGGGACCGAGAAAGAGTGGGTTCCCAGGTAGGGGATGGAACTGAGTGTGGAAGCATACGCTGTGGAGCTCTGAGCTGCTGCATGGTGCCAGGTCTATCCAACGTCAGGCAGTATGTTCCCAGGAGATGTCACCGCTAACAACTCTTCCGAGGAAGTGGGGCCGTTTCTGTAGTCGTAGCCTGCCTGGAGAAAGAGCCCCACGGAGCCAATAGTCTGCTGAGCAGCAAGGGAGCAGAGTCGCTGACTCTCAACCAAGGACTGAAATACAGCAACTCACTCTATTGCCTTCCCCCTTCGCCCGCTGCCTCCCACAGTCACCAGCGAGCTCCAAGTGAGGGGACCCCTCCCCCACTCCCCCAAATCTGCCCAACACCCCCAAAGCTCCCCAAAGACACGGGACTCCTCCCACACATCTCCACTCCCCACACCGACAACCCTGCCTCCCCCCCAAAGCTCCAAAAAGCAGCAGTCCTTAGGGCAGACTCCTTAAGCTGACTCCACAGCTACGGCTCCCCGTCGGCTCTGGGGGAGACAAGGGGGCCCCGGGGCTCTCCGTGGGCTTTAAGGGGGTCCCAGGGCTGCCCACGGGCTCCCAGCAATGCCCGTGCCCACCACCCACCCCCGCTTCAGGGGGCCCAGCGCTGACACCCCCCACCCCATCTCGGGGGTACCTGGGGGGACTCGGCCGTGGGCTGGAGGCGGGCGAAGGGGGCACGGCCGGGCTGACCTGCCGGGGGGGGCTGAGAGCGGAGCCCAGAGCGGAGCCAAGCGCCCGGCCAGGCCGGCCCCGGGCACCCTGCGCTGCGGCCGGGGCTGCCGCCACCTGCGGGGAGCGAGCGGGGGGTGAGGGGGGGGCAGCGGGGGACGGGGGGCCTGAATCGGCCCTGTTCCCTCCGGGGACCCCCCAGTCAGCTCTGTCCCCCCCAAACAGGCCCAGCCCACCCCCCGAGCCCCCCAGCCCGGTCCCGCCACCCCACAAATCCCCCGAACTGGCCCTGGACACCTCCGCTCCTGCCGCCGCCGCCGCGCCGCGCCGCCCCGCCCGCGCACGCTCCCGCTCCCGCTCCCGCTCCCGCTCCCGCTCCCGCTCCCGCTCCCCTCGGCCCCGGTCCGACCGGGTACCGTCTCGCCCGGTACCGACCATCGCAGCTCCCGACCGCCAACACACACCGGAAGTGCTCCCCTTCGTGTCCGCCCACCCGCGCATGCGCCGAAGGGCAAATCCGGGCCACGCCCCCCAGCACCGCCCCCGCCCTCATCACCGCACCAACGCTTCTCTCCGCCTCAGGCAGTGCGAGGCCGAAACCAGCCCAGCGCTTCCCCAAATGCGCCGGGACCCCCCGAAGCCAGCCCAGCCTTCCCCAAAATGAGCCGGACAGCCGTCTGCAGAGCTCCGCCAGCCCCCCCCGACGGACATCACGGGGATGGGGGGAAAGAAAACAACCAGAAAGGTACTGAAAATAACGTGGAGACAGTGCTTAGAGATCCTTCTGAGAGGCAAAACCCGGGCTTTATCCTCATTTTTGAACACGGGGTTTCGCAGTGCTTCGCGGGCAGTGGTTATCCAGGGGCATCAGCTATCCCGGGAAGCGAACGTTCCCATCCCGTGTGGCAAAAATCCACTCGCATGAATAACTTAGACAGAACCAGCCCACAAAAGGACAAGAGGCACCTTTGGTCACCCTTTGCTTGAAGCTTCGCTAAAACTGTATCCTCAGATTGGCCCTGTCCTGCAGTTTCTTTCCCAGAGTTTTGCCCCAAACCCACGCTTCTAGCCCCGCTCCCCAAGCCCTCCCTCGGGGCCCACCACCTTTCCCCAGCCCAGCCTGTCCTTAAAGCTTTTCTTTCCACACACAGCCCTTTCCACTCACCTCCCTCCGGGGCCTCCTCTCTCACAGGCACCTCACAGCCCTGCAAACCTCCCTCTCCCGAAAAGCCATTCCCCCCTCGCTCCCCCCTCACGCAACACCTATTCCCCTCACACACTCGCTCCCACCCCCCCCACCATCCTCTCTTCCTCTCTCCTCCCCTCCCCCCATCTTTCGCCCCCCCTTCCCCTCTCCTCCCATTCAAAATGGCCCTTCCCTCCCCCTCTCGCCTTTTCCTGCCTCAGCCCCCGCCCCCCGCTCAGGTGACACCGCACACAGCCGCCATGAGGCGCGGCGGGGAGGGCCGGGGCTGTGAGAGGCGATGGCGGGGAGGGAATTTTTTTTCCTCTTCTTTTCATCTCCTCAGGCTTCGGGCAGCCCCGCGTGGGCGGCTGGAGATCCCCCCCTCCCCTTCCAGGAGTGGCCCCGGCCCTGGGGCGGCCCCCGCCTCCCTCCTCCCCACAGGCTCTCCTCAGGGGGAGCCCCCAAATCTGTCCCCTGGGCGGCCCCACAGCCTCCTGTGTGTCAGGGAATGGGGTTTCCCTCAGGGAGAGCCCCCAAATCCATCTCTGTCATTGCCCTACAGCCTCCTGCATGGCTGGGAGCAGTGATTCCCTCAGGGATAGATCCCCCCTCATCCCCAAACCTATCCCCAGGGTGGTCCCACAGCCTCCTGCATGGCTGGGAGCAGTGTTTCCCTCAGGCAGAGCCCCCAAATCCATCCCCAGGGTGGTCCCACAGCCGCCTGTGTGGCCAGCAACGGCGTTTCCCCCAGGGATGGAGCCCTCTCCTTCCCCCTACCCCACTCCTGGGCAGCCTTTTCCTCCCTCCCACCTTCTCCCCACAGCTCTTCCAGGGCTGGGAAAACACTCCTGCCCTTTCTCTTCCTGTGGGTTTTGAGAAGAGCCCCCTGTCTTCCCAGCCCACACGTGGGGTGTGGGCAGCTCCACGCCTTGTGTTTGAAGCGGGAATTGGGATATTTCAGTTTTCTTCTGCGATCAGGCATGGTTGTGAAAGGGCCAGTTGTAGTGGTTAGGCTTTGGTGGGTGAGTAACAGCAAATCTTATTGAACTTTTCCTTTTTTTCAGATTTTGTGTAGGGGGCTCGTTGTCCTCACGCCCGCGAGTTCTGCTCCAGGTCAAGCGAAGCCCCATGGAACTGGCCCTAAGGGCGGCGGCGGCCATGGACCAGCGCCCCTTTGGCGTCGAGAACGTGGTTTATTTTGAGGTGAATCTCCCTGTTTTTCTTGAAAAGCGGGGGGCTGGTTTGTAGCGAGGCTTAAAACCCCGGGTTGTGCCTGAATGTGGGGCTGATTTCAACCTCAGGGGCTGCGACTCCGTCCTCAGGGGCTCCGACTCACAGCCCTGGCAGCACCGTCAGCGCGCCAGGCTTGGCATTCTCTTGTATTTTGAAGGGTTTCTTACGGATCGGCAGCAGCCAGGGATATTTAGCAGCTGTGTATTGGTGGTGGAATCCGTGTGGTGAAAAGATCTTTGGGGTAAAGAGGTGAATAGGTGGTTTGTTTTTTTTTTCACCTCGAGAATGTTTCTTGTTGCCTTGTACCTGTAAAAAGATGTTCAAATCGTTAAGGTGTTCAAATTGTTTCATAAAATTACCCCCTAGACAGGAATATGTTTTGTGGTTGGTTTGGGTTTTTTTATAAGAGTCCTTTCAGCCTGCTCTCCAGGTGGAAATGGGCAATGCAAAGGCATTACAATGACAGATTTGCTAAATATGTTGCCGAGGTCTATATTAGTGGCTTTTCCTGAAGCGGGGAAAAGACGTCCTGTTTAATTCTTGTTTGCATTTCAAATTCTCTGTGAAATGGATTAAGCAGAGAGGGCTTCTTTTTGTGGGTCTGCCCTTGGGAGGAGAGCGCCTTTAGGAAAAGGCTTTTCTGGAGGGGACAGAGAACTTAATTGCTGATGTCTCTAAAAGCGCGCCCTGTTTGGGTGCTTTGAATTTTCCAGTGTGGGAAAAGCCGCAGAAGTGTGTATTTCTGTCCAGCTGCAGAGAAATGGGTAATACTGAGCCCTACAATAGCTTGGTTGTTTTTTTTTCCCGTGTGATGACTGGTGTGGAGGGAGTTTGTACCAAAGAGTCAACTTCTGATTGTGGGCAGCCCCTGTTTTAGGAACTGTTGCACAGATTGCTTATCGATGCAACTGCTGCCGTGACTCCCGCACTCCCTGCTGCTGTCAAGCTTTTATTACTTGTTCTGAAAAGCTCTCGAAATACGTGCTGAGCTGCGCGGCTCCCCCGAGCCAGGTGGCCATGGCCACTGCCTCCTCGGCTCCTGTTGGCCATGGCTGACTATTTTCAGCAGGATTTGAGTATGTCTGTGTGCTCCTCCTTCCCTTTTAGCCATCTGTTATTTGAGTTTGGGACTCGGAGGCCTTACTGTCTTCCTGCACTCTGTTTTTTATCACTGTTGACAGTTCTGGATTCACCAATAACAGTACTCAGCGCTTACATCTGGAACTCCCTGAAAACAATGAACTCATTGATCCAGGGCCAAAGGTTTAGAAATAAATGGAACAAGGTCAAGCCTTGGGATCTTTAGTAACGTGATTCGGAGCCTCTCACCTGGCTTCTTGGTGGAGCTGGCACAGAGGTCGGTGATAATCCAAAACTGCAGAGCGAGCTGGGTGCCCGTGGAAGGGGAACTGCACTCTCAAGTGGAAATACTTGGGGTCTCGTTGCCTGTGGGAGGGAAAGGGACGTCAAGAGTCAACCTAAAGGAACTTCTCACCTTCAGAGGTCGCACTCTGGAGGTGACGGTTAATTGAGGGGAGTCGTGGAAGCGTGCCTTACTGAGCAACATGCTGCTGCCGGCCCGAGACTAAATGTCTCCAAAGTTTGGGGTTGGTTTAAGTGCTCTTTGGTTATTAGCTGGATGTCACTCTTAGAAGCACCTCTTGCCCTGTCTGGAGGGGTTTGCTGCTGCCTCCTGCATTGGGCCGAGGGGACCGGCAGCCTTCAGGACAGGGACTTTCTCAAGTGCAGAGGCTAAACCCAGTGTGTGCTGCTTAAAAACTGCTCTGGGTGTTAGTGCGGCGGTCACGGTGAGAAATGTGTTGGCTTAGGGGAGCCTGAGATTTGCATTCCTCTTAAGTGCGGGGGATTTTGGGGAGCCTGGGTGGTACAATCCCCTTCCTGCTCCCAGATTCCTGTCGCTGACCCGTCAGCGGGGTGTTAGCAGAGCTGATGCCCGCAGCAGCTGAGGGTCGGCATGATCCCGGCATCGACAGAGCTCTGGAGCTGAGGAATGGGAGCGTGGCCCGTTTCCATCACAGCTTGTGAGGGAAATAGTGCGGTTTGATATAGCCGGGGTGTGTAAACGGGGATTCCTCTGTGCACGTGTGCTTACAGGGTGCACGCAGGTGTGTTACTTGGAGTGTTTCTTAATGCCTGTGAAGCTTTACGAGATTGGTTAATGAGCGTTGCTTTGCTGCGCAAGTGCAAAGTGTTATTTTCATGGAGAAACCAGCTCAGATGTTCCCTTTATTTTTCTTTTTTTTAAAGGCAGAATGCCTATTTTAAAGCTTTCCTTGCAGGCAGAATGACATCTGCTTTTGAGGATTGTTTCTTTCCCTGCGGGGTGGGAAAATTCTATAGCCTCGCTAAGGCCGCAGAGGAAGAAAACTTGTCAGTTTCCTGGAGCAAACTGCAGTTTGGAGAGGGGGGTGGTTTGCCAGAGCGCCTTTTAGCACCTCGTCGGGCACATTTCTTTTCCCTGGGGGGGGCTGAGGTTTAACATGGCCTTTTCATTTGCCTAGCTTTTGGTTGTATGAATTAATGGGTGTTTCAATGGGAACCACAAGACCTAATTTCTCAGTTGCCGTCTTAAAAACTGTGCAGGGACAGAAGTGGGACAGGGAGGTGACCGGAGTGAAACGCTGAAGGCTGTTAAGGCTGGAATAAGGAATGGCAGGGCTTGTTCTGGTCACCCAATATGACAATAAAAGGCCACAAGTTCCTCGTGGAGGTAAAGAACCGACAATCTGGGAGGGCGTTCAGGGATTTCCCTCATCGAAGGGTTTCCAGGGGAATACGGGGGTCACTCTCCATCTCATTCCTGGTGAGCTGCCTGCCTGTTAAGACCGTTACTGCATTATAACCACAGAGACAGGCCCTGAGTTTAGGTTTGGGAAGCCATTAGCTAATTTTGTGGTTAATGCTTTTTTCCTTTAGAGTGAGTCTGTGACTCGGTTCTCTCTGCTGAAGATGAGACACGTCCTTCCCTCTGCTTTGGCAATGGCCGCTTTCCTTGGGCACAGGGACCGCACACCCCTCTGGTCCTTTCTCTGTAAGTAAATCGTGGCTGTGCCGCCTTCCTGCCCGGCCTGGGGAGCTTGTCCTTTACTGAATGAGAAAGCAAGTTTTTCCCTGGAAGGAAAAAAAGAGATTTAAAAATCTCTGTCCTTCTGTGCAGCACTGCCATCCCAATGCAGCCTTGGGAGAGGCACCTTTCCTCCAGCGCTGGAACCATGGCAGGGAAGGGACCTGCTATGTTGTTAGATGGATGAATTTTATTGTTCTTTGGCAAGAAATGAATATGGTGACAATCGTTACCCGGTCCAGCCGGCCTTAGTGGTCAGCCCCCTCCTCCCTTTCCCTGTGGGAAGGCTCCGAGGATCTCCCGGGCTATAGGAACAGGCAGGCAGTAAGGATGCTGTGCTGGGAAGCTTTGACTGGCTTTGCTATCTTCCTCCTGTGAATGGAGAGATGGATCCTCAGCACTTTGGAGCTCACCTTCCCCAAACGCTGAGTTTGCCATTTGTTATCCACAAATGATGCGATTTTCTGTGCAGGAAACAGGATTTTTCAGAAATTCCAGCACGGTATGGGAAGAAAACGCTCCTGGAACTTTTAATGCAGGTCATTCCTTTTTGGTGTCGCAATTAAAAAGTGACGTCTGTAACTTTGAAACAAATATTTGTACATATTTGTCAATGGGTGCAATTCACGTAGTCGCTGGAAGGAGAAGGGATCTTAACCGCATCTCTTATTTCAGGCTGTATCCTGATAACGCCAGGGATTGATGTCCCGCTGGGGATTTTTCTCCAGTTCCCATCTTTTGCGGCTAATTGAGCGGCAGAGATTTTCCAGCTAGACAGGCAGTGAGCTCTACGGAGGGAATGCGAGTGCAGATCTAACGTTGACTGTGATTAAACTATATTGTTAAAAGACTCCTGCCTTCCAAAGAAAGTCTGGAAAAGTGAAAAAGGATGTGCCTTTCTCCTTTGGGATTGCTTTTGTGTCAGAGGGGATGGAAACAGCCCACCGGGCTTTTGCTCCGCTCCTGGCTTTGGCTTGGAAAAAGCCCGAAACGGCTCAATCCCTGTGGGGCCGACTGTGACCCAGGTGAGGGGCAGCTGTGCCAGGAGATCCGGAGGGTCCATCTCCACACCTTCCGTGTCCAGTGAGAGATTTCCCCGAAAAGAGGGAAGTTCTGGGAGAATGGGGAGTGGTGCAATGATGAGGGTGGCGAGGAAGGCTAAAGGATGGTCTTGATGATTTTTACCGTGAGTGGGCTTTTTCATATATCTTTTGGGCAGAATGGCCGGGGACTTTGTGTTTAGGCCGATGAAGGTCAACTCTAAAATCCGCATTGGGCCATGAGTTCCAGCCCAGCGGTCAGAATAACTGCAAACCCTGGGGAAAGGGGGCTGAGGAGCGGGTGCGTGGTTGGTTCGGCGCCGGGGCTCTGCCAGCCGTCGCTGTTGCCGTTGACCTTCTCCCTGTGGATCGGCCACTTCTCCCACTGCCCCACAGCACTGCGGAGGGTCATGGAGGGTTATTTTTGGCTGGAGTATACCCCTGTGCTGGCCAGAAATGGCCAGAGCTAGCCCAGGCTGGGCTTGCCACTCAGGCTGACCTCATGATGCCGGTTGCCGGCCTCCTGCCTTCTACACAACATTCCGACGGTGGTCTTGGCCCACCGTTGCAGCTCTTCTGCTGCTGGCTGTCGGTCTCGGAGTGAACTTTGCGAGTTTGCTCAGGCTTTTGAGGAAGGAAGCGGCAATTTTCTTGCCCGATGGGGCGCAAAAGGGCTCACGTGGTGGAACGGTAATGCTGTTGGTGGCGAGAAGGGGCTGTGGGAGTTGTCAGAGGGCAGTTGGTGATGCTGTGCTGGGAAATAACTGCCATACCTGACACGTCCCCTCCTTCGAAGCGGGTGCGTGCTATCGTGCTGTTCCCAGCTCTGCTTTCTCACCTCCTCTGCCTTAACAATTTCAGTCATGTCAACATTGGCAGCGACTTTCAGGCCGAGATCCCAGACCTGCAGGACAGATCCCGGTTGGAAGAGGAGGAGGAGGGAGCGTCGCTAGTGTGGAAGCCCTGGGGAGACATCGCAACGAACCCGGAAACACAGGACAGAGGTTTCTCTTAATGCTTTTCTTGTCAGTTCCCCCCCGAGATACTAAGGGTCGAAAACTGCACGTTTTCACAGCAGCTGTTTGTCCGTTGGGACCCTCTCCCTCCTTTCCTTGACTGCCTTCGTGGCTGGTAGCACCCGAGGGTGCTCAGATCTGATGGGACAGTGAACAGATAACTGGTGGCACTCTCAGTCGCGTCCTCTGGGAGAGACGGTCAGGGGTGTTTGTAGCTGTCCCACCTCAACTGCAGCGACCTCGGTAGAGGGGAGAGCTGTCTCTGGAGCTTCTGGTCCCAAAGCTGCTCTGAAGGGAGAGAGAGCGATAGTGGATAACCTGCCTTTTTTGCAGTGCCTTTTCTGGGTCTCCAGTCTGTGTGCTCTATTTGCCCTCGGCCTTGTATCGTACCTTTTCCTCTTTCTTGATGGGAACTGACTTTCTGTTGGTTTTTGTTGCATTTCTAGTGACAAATCTGCTCAATTTCGCCTGCTCCAATGTGGTGCCGGGGGGAAGAGGCAACCTGGAGCACGCCTTGCACCGCCTGCATGAAGCCCTGGTAAGAAGCAGCTATTTTCGAATTCCTGCTGGAGTAGGACAGACTTAATTACTGGGGTGAGCTGGGAGTCGCTCCTGAGTTTTCTGTTCCGCAGGCTCGAATCCCTTTGCTAAAGGGGCAGAGTTCTTGCGTGCTGCCTGTTGGCCGCCGTCTGCATTAAGGTCTTGTGGGATGACAGACCCTGTGTATCAATAAGAGCTTGTTCTGTCTCTTGTCAATTCTGACAATTTGGAGAATAGAAGTCCTCCTACTCCTGCAGGCAGCTCTGCCTGCAGCGGGGACGAGCCCAGAAGGACTCCAGCAGCAAGCAGTGGCCGTTGGGGTGCCACAGCTTGGTCCCCGGAGATCTGCGCGGGTTCTGGTTTCTTAAAACACATCAGTGTGGATTGAGGAAATATTCCCATCGACTGCCGTGGGCGGAGGTGACCCCGACGCGCTGTTTCTGAGCATCGACTGAGCACCGTCTTCCCACAGTGGGCTGAAGAGTTGAGGTCCCTCCTGAGGGGGAATCTAAGTCTTGTTCTCTGAACTCCTGCAGGAGGGTCTGGAGATGTTGCAGTCTGGGGCACCTCAGCGACCTGAATCCCATCCCCTGGCTGATTATCACTATGCAGGTAAAGCGGAAGCAGAGCTTGTTGCTTCTCTGGGAATGCGAGCGGGTACTGCCGTTCCCTTTGTTCTGATTGAAAGAAGTGATTTTTTAGAAACGTGCGAGCAGCGGTTCGTGTTCTTCGGGGCAGGGAAAATAGTCGTTTTAATCTGTTCCGGGGGCCTTTTGGCGCGGGGAGTGCCTTGTCCCTGTGTTCCAGCCCACTGCTGTCCTGTGCAGTGATGCCCCACGCTGCCGTACGCTCCTCCTTTTGCACGCCGGCTTCACGGCAGCTCTGCTGGCAGCCATAACTGCTCGTGCTAACGAACTCCCTGCGGCATTGGCTAATCACTTTCCACAGGAGGAGAGATGTGGATGTGTGATGAATAACTTGTGCGGATTTCAGGTAGGCTGCGAGTGGTCTAATCATTTGCACGTGGCTGTTTCTTCCCAGGCTCAGACACTTGGATGCCCCTGGAGGAGCAGTTGTTTAAAGAGGCTTTTTATGTGCATAAGAAGAATTTCCACCTGATACAGAAGAAGGTAAAGCAGTTAGTCCGAGGCGGGTCACGGGTTGGTAGCGTGGAGGGGAGTTTTAACCCAGAAAAGTCTTTTGATCGGCGTGTCAGAATCCTGTCCTTGGGATGCAGCTTCATGCTAAAAAGACACTGGTACGAAACATAATTTTCCCTAATGTGTAATTACCAAACAATATTTAATCTCTCCGGTACAAAATATGGGAAATATTAAAAGAATAATGACACGTTCCGCTGACCATCGGCGTGTAATGTACAGTTCTGCTCTCCCAAGGCTTCTTTACAGCCCTTTCAGAAGAAGGGGGCTCGTTTTCAGCCTGATCTCACCTGTGGGAACTGCAGACGCAGGGGGGGACAGACAAAGAGCACTGGATAGATCCGTCCTGGGTCTGTGCCTTCGGTGTTTTGCTGCGCTATTTCCCTCATCGATCGCTTCTGGTTTTCTCCCGACAGATTCAGACGAAGACCGTGGCCCAGTGTGTGGAATATTACTATACCTGGAAAAAACACGTCAGGTTTGGCGCCACCCGACCTGGACGGATAGCCAAAAGGCTCCAGGGAGGCACGGATGAGGTGGAGGAGGCTGAAGAGAAGGTAGGAAAACCGCTGGGGGTGGGTGCGAGATGCCGCTCCTCCATGATCGCCTTCTCCCGGGCTCTGGGAAACGATACCCTTCGCATTAAACTTGCTGCTGATGATGATTTTCGGGGATGTTTTGTAATGTCCCAGTGCTCTGTAGGAGGAACTGCCGGTGACCCGCCTCTGCGCGGGTGTTGCCAAAACGTTCCTTGCCAGGAAGCAGAAATGTGGCTCACAGAAATATATATTATTTAGGGTTTTTTTTGGTGGCAGCCACTGGGTAAGCATGTCACTTCAGTTCTCAGAAATTCTACTGTTCTGCTGAGGACAGTGGAAATAATACGGTTTTTCTTTCGCCATCTGTCTTTGCACCCCATCCTCCCTGTCGAATTTCGGCATTGTTTTGGCTGTTTTAACGTTCAGAGGAGCTCAGCGGGGCAGGCTGGGGCTGATAGAATGCGTTCCACCCAGCACACAAATAAACCCCTCAGTGTCTGGGCCGTTTGGGGATGTTTCCAGCCAGTTTTTCGCTTTAGCTGTCCCCCTTGCTGAGGAGCAGGAGAAATGAGCACAAGCTGTCTGGTTTACAGGCTGGTTGCAGCCCAAAGAAGAGGCGCCGGCTCGGGCCCACCAAGAAGCAGAAGAGCAGCGAAAAGACGCCCCGTGGCACAGGCAGTCCCTCCCGCCATCCCAGGGACGCTCCACGCGGGGTTGGAGGCGCAGGCGATGTGGCTGGGTTTCCCTGCGGGCAGTGTGGAAGGTGAGCTGCTCGCTTTTTCTTCTTGAAACTCACTGCTTTGGGCTCAAACAGATGGAAACTCTCCGAGATGGCTGGGGGGAGCAGAACTAAGGGCAGCTGGAGGATTCCCACTGTCCCGCCGCCACCTGCTGCTTTTGTTGGACTTTTAGCTGAAACCGCTGTGTTTTCCTGTGCCTTTGAACGCCTCACGGTCTCTTCCCTGAGGTGTTGGGGCACCTGTCCCATGCCGCACATGGCCACGTGTTGTCACCACCATTTGTTTAATAGCCGCTTTTCCTCTGCGCCTGTTGGAGCAACGAACCTGTCGGGATTGTTCCTGCTCAGTTCCATCCTCCTCCCGTCTCCCCTGCACTCGGGGCTCCTCCGTCTCCCGCTGACTGCAGCCACAAAGGTTTCTCTCTCTCCCTTTGAAGGCCCTTTCCTCCCATTACAGGCCTGGGGCGGTTCATCTCCTTGGGCGAGAATCCCAGCGTTTCTCCTTTGTTTGGCTGAGAAAAAGGTTCCACTGAAGTTCCTTCTTGCGGTTTGCGGCCCGAGGGCTCCCGCGCTGCAGTCGCTCGTGCCAAGCGACATTGCTCGTGCCACGCAGAGCCACTCGAGTTTCAGTCCGACCCGATTTTGATCCATCGTGATGTTAATTCTCCTATTTTAATCCCCAATGATCTGCCGTGTTTAACCAACGAGGTCCCACCCAGCCGGGGGTACCGGCAGAGACTGTGTGGCACCACCCAGCAAAACGCACAAGAAACTCACAAAATTAGAAGTAATGAAACGTCGTCTAACAAATTTTTTTTTCTTAGAAAAGGAGTTAAAAATCCCCGTTTGTTTTTTCCCTTCCAGGGTGTTTGGGACAGTCAACGGGAGGAACGCGCATGTGAAATACCATCGCCCACGGGAGGATCGGAAGGCCCTGGGGACGTCTTCAAAGGGCGGCGAAGCCGGCAGAAGCCCAGAGGGTGACCTCCTCCCGTTGGCAACTGGGCAACTGCCGGTGCAGCCCAGCAACCAGGTCCCTTTCCACCACTAAGAAAACCCCACCCACCATCTCTCGCCTCCAGCAGCGCCTGAGCTCTGCGGAGGGTCCACCACCACGAGGTCGCCCCCGCTCCAGAAAGACCCAGAAGATAAGAACAGCAGAGAATAAGGTATTGTATTTAATAGTGTTTCCCCCTTAGGTGATAGTGACGTGTAGATTTTCGGTCTTAGTTAGGCATCTTTTAGCTCTTAGTTTTAGGCTTTAGTGTTGTTCTGATAGGAGTAAGGTTTGTTGTTCTTCTGAGAGGAGTAAGGTTTTTTTTTTATGTGTTCTCCTCAATTTATTAAATTGAGCTGTTGAACGTTCAAGTCCTGGGGCTGCTCTTGCTGGGTTTGAGCCAGAAATAATCGAAGCCGTCAAAACCCGTTCTGTGCGGTTGGTGGTGCGAAGCAAAGGAGAACCTGGGCCGGCGCCACACAGTGCTGTTCCCGGGTTGGTTTTCCCACTGGAGAGCGCAGCGGCACTGCCATGACAAAGCCGGCAGCAGGATTGGGGCGGGTGAAGGCATTGGATGTCTGCGAGGCCTCTTGGTTATTTGCCAGAGTCGGCGTTGGCCTTTCGTGCTGCGCTGTAGCGCCCATCGGTGTTTGTTTGCACAAATAACGCAGCGTTTGGCAGTGACAATGGTGGTTGGGTTAGTTCAGGGAATGACATCTAAAGAAGGGGGCTGGTCTCCGCCGGCGGTGTACCGGGAGGGAGAAAAGGTTTACTTTTCGTTGCCAGGCCACCCGATTTTCATGGCTTTGGTTTTTTGTTTTTTTTTTGTTTTTTTTTTTGTTTTTTGTTTTTTGTTTTTTTTTGTTTTGGTTTGGTTTGGTTTTTTTTTTGTGTGGCTGAATATTCCCGCCCGGTTGAAGCAAATCTGTATTTTGGTTCTGTTTTGTCTTTAAAGTATTGATCTTCAGGTCTGGGCCATGGTAAACTTCTTTCCCCGAAGCGCCCGCTTTGCAGAGCGGGTACGAACATTCTCCTTTTGTTTCCCATCACTTGTATTTATAAAAAAACTACCCTAAAAGTCAGAAGAGGCATCGGCGTGTTCACACCTCTTCCCTAAGCCTGCTCCTCACTGCCGGTGCTGCCCAAGCGATGCCAAAAAGGCGGGAGTTTGGGAAAAATACCCGGCACCCTATCTAACTGTGGTGTCCAAAACCCCGTGGGTCGATTTAACCCCCCACTGACCCAGGGAAGGGCTCCACGTGCCAGTTCCTGTTCCAAGTCTTGTTGCTGTTTCACATTGATTCTAAAAAATCAGAATGTGGATGCAAGAACAGAATTTGGACCAGATTCTCCGGCACCAGGACAGTGCACCGATGCTCCAGGGCGCTTTCCCCAGCAGCGAAGGCCTGGTCTGGCAGGAGGGCGGTGGCGGGGATGGCGAGGTACTGCCGGCTCAGCCGCCCCACGGCCAGGAAGCGATGCTCGTTCTTCTTCCACCAGCTGGTGCTGTGCTTGCAGAGGGGCTCCAGGATGTAGTTTTCCAGTTGCTGGTGGATCTCGGGCATGCTCTCCATCGGGTCCTACCCCAGAAGGATGTCGTAGCTACTCTGAGACGGGGCGCTGGCGCATGGGTCCTTGCGAGCAGGCAGCTGGCTGCCGGCATCTGCGCCCGTGGCTTTGGAATCTGAGTTTGGCACCCCAAACTGGGTGGCAGATGGGGACTGGTGGTTGCAAACCCACAACAGCGTGGTTCTCGCTGGCTGGTGCAACTCGCTTCTCAGGCTGGGGCTGAGAAACTGCATCTCCTTGAAGTGCGGGTCCAAAACAGAGGCGATAACTGCTGGGCTTTCGAGCACTTTCTCGAATGCAGTTCCCTTCAGTTTGGAAGACGGCAGAACACGGAGAATGGCATTACACGCGATCTCCTCCTTGGTGTATTGATTGGACAGGGAATCAGTCAAAAGAGAAAATAAGAAAAATTAATTTGTTTTCTACTTGGATGGCAGAAATCTATGAGAGGCAATAGAAGTCGGATGGTTGAACAAAATCTTGCATGGCTTTGAGTTTGCCCTGAGCTGACAGCTGCAAAGCCTATTGTGAAACCTACTCATTTTTGTGATCGTAGTGATTTTTGTTTGTGTTTTGTTTGGATGTCTTAAGAGTATCGTTATCAAGCAATTATCTCCCCCCCAGCCCCGCCATGCCCACCAGCAGCAACGGGCCGATGGGATCCTCAGCTGTCAGGTGGGGGGCAGCGGCACCAGGGCAGGGAGGGCGATGCCTGGTACCCCCGGGCGGGCCATGCCGACGGTGTGGCTGGAGAATGCTCCATGGCTGCTCACTGCGGCATTTCTCATGGCTGGGGGGAAACACGTTGGGAGCAGGGGGTGGGGGTGAATGGGGGAGGCAAAGCATCTGCAAGGGGCTGTGAGGGCCATGGAAAGGGGAGTGAAGGGCATCTGCAAGGTTGGAGGGGGTAAGGAGGGTGGTAGGTGTCTAAAATAGGGTGCTGGGGGTGTGCAAGGAGGGGGGACAGCAGGCCGCTGAAAGGGGGTGTAAGGCATCAGCAAGGCATCTGCAAGGCAGAGGGGTGGGGGCTCAAAGGGGGAGGCGAGGGGTACCCAAGTTGGGTGCGGGAGGGATGTGAGGAGGGGAGGAAGGCACCTGGGCAATGCCTGTTGGGGGTCTCCCCACCAGACCCCCCCTCCTCCGCATCTCGATGTGACCCCCTGGTGATGCTGCGGCCCTTCAGAGCAGGGGGACAAAGGCCACTGTCCCCACAGAGCCCCATGCCACCCGGTCACCTCAGCTATTGTCCCACCGGGCGCTTGCACGGATGCGCCCGGTGTTGGGGTGCAGGCAGGAGGTGGCTGGGTGGTCCCCCCCTCTTTCTGCATCTCCTTGGCCCGGGGGAGGGCCTGTCCGCCCCCCCGCTGCACCCATGGGACCCAGCTGCAGGAGGTGCTCTCGGGGGCAAACGAGAGGTGGGGAATTAATTAATCTGCCCTGAAATTACAGCTCACGGGAAAGACTGAGAGGAATTTGCGTCTCCGCCAGCAAGGGAAGACGGTCACGTCCTGGTGATGCTCAGCTGTGACCTGCGTGTGTCCCCCCCTCACAGCCCCACTTTGGGGCTCTGGAGATGTGTCCTCTCCCGGGTCCAGTCCCCGTCACAGCCCAAATCCTGGCTCAGGAGCCGGAGGGGTCCCTGCAGGGGATGGTGCTGACCCCCACGATAGCAAAGGAGGGAGCCACAGGACCGGTGGCTTCGTCTGGGTAGGATGGAGATGGAGAGGGGCGAGGAGGGGGGTCTCCTGCTCCACCACTAGAGCAGCTCCCCCAGTTTGGCCCCTCATCCCCTTATAACACTGGGATCAGTGTTATTAATTACACTTTGCGCGAGATTAATTACATCAATCCTCCCTCCTGCTGCTGGTGGCCAGTCCAGCTTGCGAGTGACGGAATGAGGGGGCTGAGATGGGAAGTTTGCCTGCTCGTGCGATGCTTTTGGCCTCCCCTGGCACCGGGAGGACTCAAAGCCGGACCTGAACCTCTGCTTTGTGCTTTTCCTCATCCTCAATTACACCAAAGCTTCCCCAGGGAAAGATTTTTCTTTCTAACTGGAGGAGTTGCACTGAGACAGGTAAACTGAGGCAGGACAGTCAAAAGTCCCTCTCTCTCCTGCTGGGACAAAAAAAACCCTGCAGCAAAATAATAATTTGGAGAAGTTTTCTTGAGAGGGAACAACACTCTCTGCTCCGAAAGTCAAAAGTGAGCTTGCCATCCCCTTTCCCAGCCCAGTTTCGATGATTTGATGTTTTCCAGGCGCCTAGCAGCAGCGGAGAAGGACAAAGAGGGAAGGCGAAGTGTCTGCAAGTGCTGGTACCCATCCTGGGATGGGATAATTTGCTTTCTGGAGGCATCTCTCCATCCTGCTCCATCCCATCCCAAGCCCACGCGTCCACAGATCCCATAGACTTATTAAATCCTTAAATCCTCCAGCGATTTCCTCAATGAAATAACCTTTCTGAGTCCATTTGGGTGTCTTAATCGGGAAAAAGAGGGTTTTGAGTGGCACCGTTTCCTTCGGTGGCATCTCTGTGCGAGGTTTGCCGCGATTTCTGCTGCAACAACTGGGGAAGGGCGATGGGATTCTCGGAGTGTCTTGCCACGGACCCGCTTGGCTTCTTTCTCCTGTATTTGCGCCTGAAGCTTTAATACTAAATAATAAAAAAGCAGCAGAGATCTGAGCTTGGATCCCGATGGGATTTTAACGGATTAGACCTCATTGTCACCCTCCTTCGCTGTGTTATTTTACATCCCATGTCACCTTTCAGGGCGAGCCGGGGCTGTCAACCTTTGTGCTGAGCAGCGCCGGGGAGGAAGTTAATGACAGCAAATGAATCTGTAGGCTGGAAATGAGGGATTAGCTCCGCTCGGAACATAAAGTAGGGCTGGAGATAGCTGGCGGAAGCGAGGAGAGTAAAACATGGGGCTTCTCTGGACATTTCCGTACGGCGTAGGACTTGGTCTGTCTAACGAGGGTTTATGGAAGCCGCGAAGGGACGGAGGCTGTGCCGAAGGGAGACCTCCCTGAAACACCCTGATTTGATGCAGGAAATGTTGATGAAGATCAGGGCTGCCCCATAACGGGCATTTCCCCAATGGTTTGTGCCTCACGTGGTCTTTTGGCAGTTTGGGCTTTCAAATACACCCAAACACTGTGTAACACCTTTTGCCCTGCCGAGATGCAGCGTTTCCGCCCCTTTTCTCTATTCTGGAGAGTTTTTCCTCAAAACAGAGCAGGTTTCTCCCCATGCGCTAAGTTTTCCAAGCGGGATCAGTATTGGGGTGTATAGCTTTAAATAACTGCCGGGGTCACCCTGAACATTCCGATCCCAGCAACGGTCGCTGTTTATGTGCTGGAGATGGTGCAGACTGGGAGTCACTGGGCTGCAGTCGGAGGGTTTGGTCCTCTGATTGATCTGGAGGCTCAGTTATCCCCCAAAACCGGTGACCGACTTGAGGATGAAGCAGGAGGAGCGTCCCAAAATGACACTTCTGGAAGAGTTACAGGTGGGAGGGCTGTGCCGAGGGTCTGCGCATCCCCCAAAAAGGGGGGGAGACTTCCCAAAATCCCAGTGACATGTCGCCAGAGCAGGGAAGGATGCGGGGGGACGATGCTTTGTGCCCTGCCGGGGGCAGGTTTAGCATCGTGGGTGGGAGCACGGAGCCAAAATGGTTTCTGAGAGAGAAGCAGACTTTCCCCATGTTGCTCGGGGGGGATTTGGGGAGCTGTGATGCCCAAATCGCTCCGTTTATTCCCACTCTGACACCCCTGTAACACACTCAAGCTCGCTATTGTATTTAAATTGCGATTTTATTTCAATTGTGATTGTATCTAAGTTGCGATTTAATTTAAACAGTGATTTAATTCAAATTGGGGTTTTATTTCGGTGGCGATTTTACTTAAATTGCGATTTAATTCAAATTGGTGTTTTACTTAAGTAATGATTTTACTAAAATTGCCATTTAAAGCGATTTGATTAAGCCCCTTTTGTCCCGTGCCTTTTCTGAGGATGGGGTTTGGGTTTTTGAGTTTTTTTTCCGGTAAATCTGGAAGGGAGCAGACGCATTGCTAAGAAGGGACGGAGGGTGGTGGAGATCGTCGTGGGAGAGAGGACGGGAAAGCCACAGGCGTGTCATAATCCGGCTGCCGGGTGACGCGGGCGAGTGCCGGGAGGTGGCGGGGAGGTCGCAGCAAGTCGGCTTTGAAATTAGTACTCGGGGGCCAGAAAAAACTCATTCCCAGATGGGAACGTTTGTTCCTTTTGCTCATTAAATTAACTGGTGAGCGGGAGGTGTGAGCTTCCCGAGTGTCGCTGCTGCGCGGCAGCAGATGATGCCATTCAGTCGAAGCAGGGATTTGGGGGATAAAAAGCAGATTTCTGGTGTTTTGCTCTTCTCTAAAGAGAAGGGTTTCCTGGAGGCCCTTTCAAAGTTGCAGTTGCGACTCGAGTGTGAGACGTGGTTGGGTTTTTATTTCTTTGAGCGTGGTAATCCCGGTGATGCCCTTCCCCAGCCCAGGGGCAAGGGGAGAAGAGAACGCCTGTAATTCTCCTTCAGCTTTTAAGGCACAGATGCTCTTTGTGCAGCGCTGGCAGTGGTATTTCAGCCAAGGAGGGCATTAGCTGTTAGTCTTTGGCTTTTCTTTTGAGGAGAAAAACGCAGTTTTGTGTGGAAAGCAGGCTTGCAGCAAGAGAAGCCCGAGCCTGGTTGGGTTGAAGTCGAAGCTTCACCCTTGCAGGTTCTTGAGGGCCTTTGGAGGTTGATGGTGGCCATGTCCTGTGGCCAAGTGCCATCTAGTGAGTATCTGCAGGTATCACTTTTGGAGAATGAAACTGGCTGTGTTCAAAAGTGTGGAGTTGGGTTCCCCCACCCCACTCCACCCCCAGTTTGGAAATCCCTTTTTTAATTTTTAATTTTTCGAAAGGAACCACAAGAACGAAGCAGGAGGTTTGGTTTTGGTTTGAAACACTCAACTGTCTCCCCTTTTAGTAAATCCTTCCAGACTCACGGTATATACAATACAGGTGACATTACAGGTGGTTTTATTTGGGTATGGGAATAAAAACCTCCAAGTCCGTGTTTTTAGGGCTGTGCCTGGAGGAGGAGACACACAGAGGTGTGATGCTCTTGGGCTCACGTGGCCGCAGGGATGGGTGATGACTGGGAAGACGTAAGGGAGCTCTCCTCACCTGGTCCCAACTTGTATCTTCTTCTCCTCACTAAACAGAGACACGACGAGGAGGCGGTGATTGACCAGGGAAGAACGAGCACCGCTGTCACTATTCACTATGAGAAGGAGGAGCTGGAAGGTGAGTTGGGAGAGGTGCCACCAGCCCCACGCGTTTTTCCGTCGCGCTAAGTCCCTGCCGCGTCCTGTGCTCAGCGTATGCATCACCTGCAGCGAAACGTGGCGTGCTTCTAAATAAACAAGCACAGTTATTTTCACATTGTTTTAATATTATGGCTTTTAGACAGAGGGGAAAAAGCCCCCATGGCATCTGCGGTGTGAGCGTTGGCCACAGACCTTGGTAGTTCCCAGCTTGTTTTCTCAGAGGCTGCTCTTGGCTTGGAGAGGTCAGGAGAATAATTTGATGGCTGCAGACACAGGGCTGTGATTTTCTTTTTTTTTTGTTCCAGACTTCATTATCACAGGACTGATTGGATCTCCTCTTGTTGCCTTGTGCCATACAAAGATTTTAAAAATAATTACCTTCTGTCGCTGCTTAATGAGCAGGTCTGAGTGTTGTCCAGCCAAAGCTGGAATTTTAGACAAGGGTTGATATTTTCAGGGCACTTTTAGGTGACCCGGAGCCATCGCTTGTTGTTGCTCTGTTGTTGCAAAGTTAGAGTAAAACAGGCTTGGAAAAAAGGATGTCTCTGACATTCAGGGATGCAGTGAAACTAAAATGAAGAGAAGTTGGTGTTTCCTCCTGGGATGGATGCGCTGGTTTAATCGTGGCAGCGGCGTTAACCATCTCCGCAATATCGAGAGTGATGCGAACACTGCTTTTTTCGCAGGCCACCGCACCCTGTCCGTGGGCGTGCGGATGCCGCTGGTGAGGCAAAGCCACCGGCGCCACCGGCACCACCGACCCCACCGCCAGAAGCATCGGAAGAAGGAACGGGAGAAGGACTGTGCCCCAATGGAGCAGGGCTACCACTGTAAGTCCCGCCGCAGCGTTCACGAGCCTCCTCGGGGCTGCGTGGGTGCCGGGGTCCTCTGCAAGCAGGTCTGTGTGGCTGATTTGTGTGGTTTGCTGTTCTTCTGAGGGAAAGTGGCATTATTTGGGAGGCAGTTGAAGGCATAATGGATTGAGGCTGGTCTTCCGTAGAGGGATCCTGCCTTTAAAAATGGAAACGTGGGGAAGGAAAGTGGCCCGTCCTTATGCAGAGGTGCAATAGATGCTTCTCCTTCTCCGTGGCTCTGTGCAAGCCTGGCCAGACCTGGGGGAGAGGGGCTAGCCCAATATTTAGGGCTGAACTGGTGCCGATCGATGGCCACTTTGCGTGTGAGCGTGACGGGTCGAATGCAGGTGTGGTAACGGGATTTATCTTCTGCCCCCAGACACCCCATCCCAGCGGGTGCAGTTCATCCTCAGCACCGAGGAGGACGAGCAGCACATTCCCCACCACTTGTTCACCGAGCTGGATGAGATCTTCCTGAAGGAGGGTGAAGATGCCGAGTGGAAGGAAACGGCAAGGTAAATCCCTGCCGCCGGCTGCGGTGGCGGCCGTGGGCTCTGCCTTCCGCTCTCTGGAACGCGAAGCTTTTGCAGCTGCAGGTGCCGATGCGCGGAGCCTTCTCCTCTTGCCGCCCCGTAGCTGCACCGAAGGGGTTGCAGAGCTGAGGCTGTTTTCTTGCAACGGGGCTGATCGTGCCCGATGTCCGCAGGTGGCTGAAGTTTGAGGAGGACGTGGAAGATGGTGGCGAGCGCTGGAGCAAGCCCTACGTGGCCACGCTGTCCTTGCACAGCCTCTTTGAGCTGCGGAGCTGCATCAGCAACGGGATGGTGCTGCTGGACGTTTGTGCCAACAGCATCGAAGAGATCGCAGGTACTGAGCACGCTGCGTCCCGCCGGGAACGGCTGAGCTCAATTTGCCGCAGTGCCCTTCACTCCCGTATCAAGCCCTGCCCCAATGGCACGTCCTTTTCCAGAAGTCGCGCGGTGTTTTTAAATCGTGGGTTGCTTTTTGGATGTAGACTGGGTGTACAACAGTCACATCAGCTTTTTCTCCCAGTATGGGAGCCTTTTGAAAGCAATTTGTGGGGTCAGAGAGGCGATTAGAGAATATTCTCTGGCCAGAAAGGAGTGTCAGGGCTTGGCAGGCTGCTCTCAGAAACACGGAGTCTGCGTAAGAGCTGAACCTCCTTAAATAAACTACTTACTACAAGCTGTTTCCTCCCGTTCTTTGTTTTGGTTTTTTTTCCTATTGCCTTAACATCCAGGATTTAAGAGCTTTAAAGGCAGAGTTTATCTGGCAGGTGACCAAGCAGCATATTTCTGTGGGGAAGATAATTGAAGTTAATTGAAAAAGCAGCTTTGGAGAAATTATCTTTGACTGGCAGGTCTCCATTCAGCCCTTGCAAGAGCTGGAGAAATCGGAGCCGTTATTAGCACGTTTCTCCCCGGGCTTGCCAAATTGCAGTCGATGGGCAAAGGAAACTCTGGGAAAGTCTGTGATAGAGATTGCTTATAATTTGTTGAAATGTGTCGAGTCTAGAGAGTCTGTCTAGAAACGCCAGATCGGGCAAAAAAATGACATTATCTAGGATGGGGAATAATTATCTGAGCGGAGTGATGAATAAGCACTTTGATGATGGCTTTTAGCAAAAGAGAATTCTTCCTTTCGCTGCAAAGGCTGAACTGCATTAAAACGTCTTGCTAAGCAAGGCTGAGCCCGCGTTAGGGTATCCTGCGTGGCGCAGCCTTCGCCGGGGGCTTGAGGGGTCGGGGCTTGGGGACTTTCTGCTCTGACGGCTTCGTTTCCTGTTGCCATCTCCAGATATGATCCTGGGCCAGCAAGAGCAGTCCGCAGAGTTTGATGAGTGCACGCGGGCGAAAGTTCGAGAAGTGCTTTTGAAGAAGCATCACCATCAGAACGAGAAGAAAAGAAACAACCTTCTCCCCATCGTCTGCTCATTTGCTGACATGAGCAAGAAGCAGTTAGACGTGCATCCCCTTGGCAAGCCAGGTGAGGGTTCCTGCAGGGTTTGGTACCCAGTGAGGGTTTCTGCCAGGCTTTGGCACCAGGTGAAGGTTTCTGCAGGGCTTTGGCCCCATTAGACTTCTCCCGGCAAAGGAGAAGTGTCCCGATTGCTCCTTGCCTGTCTTTCTCAGTGTCTTTCTTTCCCCTCCCAACCCAAACACTCACTCCTCATCCATCTCCCACCACTGCAGAAGCTAAAAATGGGGTGAACCATGACAGCCATCCGATGGATCTAAGCAAGGTGAGACACTCGTAGCTTTCTTACGCTTTTAGGCCAGATTTGCTCTTGCAAACTTGGCTGCAGAGTGTTCTGCAGAGTGCTGTGGGCTTTGCTTTTGGGGTAATGGCTGAAAATCCCTTGTCGTGCCCAGGCGGAGCTGCGCTTCATGAAGAAAATTCCCACCGGGGCTGAAGCGTGCAGCGTGCTCGTAGGAGAGCTGGATTTCCTTCGCCAGCCCATCGTGGCATTTGTCCGCCTGAGCCCAGCTGTCCTCCTCTCGGGCATGATGGAAGTTCCCATCCCAACGAGGTCTGAATGAGAAGCGCAAAGTTTTTATTTAAAAAAAAAAACACCACAACAAAACACCAAATTCATGCATCAGTTGGGCGTCCCAGGGGAACACAGCCAGTGGGAGCAAGCACGTTTCTCCCACCCACATCTCCCTGCTTTCATTCCTCCCTTCCCTGCTGGAGCTTTTAAACCCATTGGCCAATTTTAATGAAAGTTGGTCCAAACCTCAAATTTGTGTTTGGTTTTGATGCGTTTCAAATTCATCACCGGAGTCGGTGAGCCTACACGTCCCCCCTGGAGCCACGCTCTGGGCTGGGAGCTCCCAGGGATTTCCTTGGGCGCCCTTTGAGTGAGGCCATGTTCTTCTCTCTCATTTTGGTTTTCTTGCCTAGGTTCCTGTTTGTTTTGCTTGGACCAGGAGGAAAAGCCCATCAGTACCATGAGATCGGCAGGTCCATGGCTACTATCATGACGGATGAGGTGTGACGAGATAAGAGATATCTCTGGGTCATTTTTTTGGGGCTTCACCTCTCCCTGTCTCTGTAGTAGTGAGGAAGAGGGTTTGTTGTCTCTCTTAGCTGCCTGCAGGAGGCTAAAATCCCACCTGGGCTGCAGCCTGCGCCTCATCCTTCTCCCCAGGGTCCCCAGCATGCTGTCCCCAGTGGTGGCATTGCCAGGGCCAGTGAAACTTCTCCTCTTGAAGCAGAAGGCTGTGGTGTGCCATGGGGGACGGGAGCCTGGTGGAGATGGTTACAAATACTGTGATGCACAGATTTTTGCTTTGGGGGGAATATTTCCTGCCACTTCCAACAGGCGATTTGGGGGAAATGACCTTGCATTTAGCCAAGAGCTTATTGCACTGGTTAGGACATCCGAGATGGGTCATGCTCTCACCAGGTTGTCTCCTACGGCAGGTTTTCCACGACGTTGCCTATAAAGCCAAGAACCGGGCTGACCTGGTGGCTGGCATCGATGAGTTTCTGGATCAGGTCATGGTTTTGCCGCCAGGAGAGTGGGATCCCTCCATCCGAATTGAGCCCCCGAAAAACGTCCCTTCGCAGGTGAGTGCTGCGGCAGAAGGAGGCACGAGGAGGACAGGCAGGAGGGCAGCACAGCTGGGGGTGCTGCTCAGGGGCCCAAATTCACAGGTCACGTACCCAGCCCAAAAAGCAAAACAAGCCAGTGGCTGCAAAGACATATCTTTATCTTATTTGCATTTTAACAGGAAAAAAGGAAGTTGCCAGAAGCTCTCGATGACAGCGCTTCTCACAGCAAGCTGGAGAAACACAGCGGTCCTGAACTGGAGCGGACAGGAAGGTGTGAACTGAAATAGTTTGGTGGGGTGTTTTTCTGTTTGCCCCTAAAATCTGAGTGTGCACCTCCCTTCTAGCAGAGTTTTGGGGTTAACTGGGTCAGTGAAGGGGCTCCAGGTTCCCAGCTTGGTCCCCTGGGCTGGGTGGGTGGGACATTTGGGCAGCTGGGCTGAGCCGCAGCATGGTTGCACACAGGTTTTCTTGCTTTGGGGTGGAAGCAGATGTGTAAGTACCTCCAGGTAGAGCTCTGCTGCTTCTCAAAGTGAGGGACTGTTGCAATAAGAGGGGACGGGCTCTCAGGTTTGGTCTCCTTTTCTTTTTGTTGGAGGGGTTTTTTGTATGCCTCAGTTTCTACTGGGGCTAAAATGGGAGAAGGAGACTTCTTTTTAGCAACGGAAGTTACTCTGTGCTTGTGATTGTCCTTCCTCAGCCAAGAAAACTCAACGCTGTCTTCCACGAAAATGTTGTTTTGTTTTTTTTTTTCCTTCCTCCAGGCTCTTTGGCGGTTTGATCCGGGATGTGAAGCGAAAAGCCCCCTGGTTCTGGAGTGACTTTCGGGATGGTCTGAGCCTGCAGTGTCTGGCGTCCTTCCTGTTCCTCTACTGTGCCTGCATGTCCCCCATCATCACCTTCGGGGGACTGCTGGGGGAGGCGACCAACGGCCACATAGTGAGCACCTCTCTCTGTTGGGTGGCACGGGGGAGGACAACACTCATGCAAAAGTCCTTGCTGCAGTGAATTTGCACTTGTTTTTTTCCCCCTAATGATTTAATTACTCGCTGCTGCCTCTCTTCCCCGGACAGAGTGCCATGGAGTCGCTGCTGGGCGCATCCATGACCGGCGTGGTGTATTCCCTCTTTGCTGGCCAACCTCTCACCATCCTCGGCAGCACCGGCCCCGTCCTCGTGTTCGAGAAGATCCTCTACAAATTCTGCAAGTAAGGCTGGCTGCTGCGGCCAGGTGCTGCGAGCGCCTTTGGAAGAAGGCAGGGATGGAGAAAGGATGTTTTTCTTAGTGGTAGTTGGTAGATTTAAGTTGTCTTCTGTGTCACAGACATCACGCGCTGCTGCTTTAGTATGTGACGGTGCAGGAGCCCTCAGTCTCTGAAGGATGGATGGGTGGTTCGGGGTTTTTAGGGTTAAAGTGAAAGAGCAGGAGGAGGAGAAACCACAAGGATGTGGATGCCCGAGATGGGCTGCACAGGGAAGATGAGACAAATGACTCTGGTTTGGGAATGAGGGAAGATTTGCTTTCCTCTCAGTACAAACTCGGGCACTTTTTTGTATGATTTTTGCTGGAAGTGGAAATATATTTTACCCACATATCCAAAGAGTTTTCTGGTCAAATGTTTTGATGATTTTTGAGAAAGCAGGAGCTTTTCACGCGAAATGGATATTTTCCATGACAGTCTTTTTGTTGTGGCAACTGTGATGGGAGATTAACCCCCTTATTGCAATTAAATTTATTATGAAGCCCCAACTTGCTGGCAGCAGGTAACTGGGTGCAAACCCAGCCGGTTTCGCTGTTAGGGCATTGGGGTGATGTGGGAGAACACCACCTTCCACAACAGGGACCTGACCTCAATTAGCCTCCGAGGCATTAACACAAGGTCATTGTTAAATAAGGATTAATTAGCCTCTCCTCCTGTGGGCCCACACCCTGTGCCGCAGCCCCGAGGCTGTCTGTCGTAGGACCGGAAACTGCATTTACCATCCGCAGCCTTGACACGCTCCTGAATTGCTGCCGACTTTCCCCGAAGGAAGGCACCGCTCAGAGCCTCTTGCTGCCCTCTCCACCCTGCATTTTCTTTTGCTTTCCCAGGGACTACGCGCTCTCCTATCTCTCTCTCCGGGCATGCATCGGGCTGTGGACCGCCTTCTTCTGCATAGTGCTGGTGGCCACCGATGCTAGCTCTTTGGTGTGCTACATCACCCGCTTCACCGAAGAAGCCTTCGCCTCCCTCATCTGCATCATCTTCATCTACGAGGCTCTGGAGAAGCTGAGTCACCTGCGAGTGACCTACCCTGTGCAGACGCACAGCAAGCTGGACTTCCTCACCATCTCCTAGTGGGTTTCTTCCTCCTAAAACGCCGCTGCCCCTTGGCAGGAGCTCAGGGCTGCACCTCCATCGCCTTCCCCTCACCCCTGTCTTGGCTTCTCTCCTCCCAGCTGTAAGTGTGAGGCACCGACCCATCCCAGCAACGAAACCCTGCAGTTCTGGGAGAGCAACAAGATCAATGTGTCTGGCATCACCTGGGAGAACCTCACGGTGACTGTAAGTGCCCCGAGTCACTGCTTCCTCGTGCCGCGGCCGCGGGGTCCAGGGCCACTGGCCTGGTGCAAAGCTCAGAGCCCTTCAGGTGATGATGGGCTTCCAACTGTGCCAGCGCTGCTCGGAAAAGTTGTTACTTCAGTCTAAGGTGTGGGTTTAACCCCCTTGGGCCTGGGAAGGAGAGTCCACCTCATCCCCGACATGGTGGGCAATAACTGTTATCCTCAGGACAGCGGTTCTGTCTGGGAGCAAGGTTCAGTGGGTGCTTTGGTTATTGGAGAAGTTGGAGGACTTAAGTTCATGCTTGAAGGCCATAATTAGCTTCCTTAATTGGTTCCTAGTAACTCCAGGCCTTGCTTTCTTACTCAGCGCTGTCTGAAGGTACGTGCATAAACTTGCATGTCTGAGCAGCCCCTTGGGCCGTTGTTGCTGGAAGCAGAGCTCAGGCACAGGGTGGGACACTCTTATGGACATCTTCACCCCCCTTGGCCGTGTCCTGTGAGCCCGCCCCTGGGAAGGGACAATTTGTCTCTTCTCCTTTCCTGTCACTGTTGTCTTAGCCCTCCTTCCCCATTCCCTCTTTCACTCTCCCCAAGAGTTTCCAGTGTTTCCTTCCCCTCTGGTGTCTTCTTCATCCACGGTTACCTGCCGTTCAAGCAGAGGATGTGCCATAGGTCTGTGGTACGGTGTCCCATCACATCTCCTCTCTCCGCTGTCTGTGTAGTTCCATGTGTCACTTATTCAGCTGCTGTTGATTGTTAAATATAAATCTCCGCTGGCAGCAGCAGTCCCGAGGTCACAGATCTTGGAGCAAGATCCTCCAAACCCCCTAGTTATCCGAGGTTTCCTTGCCGCATGTGCACTACCTTTGTGTCCTGATGCTCTGTTTCCCCAGGAATGTCGGTATTTGCATGGAGAGTTTCGTGGACCTGCCTGTGGACACGATGGCCCCTACACACCCGATGTCCTCTTCTGGTGCTGCATCCTCTTCTTCTCCACCTTTGTCCTGTCGGGCTTATTGAAGAAGTTTAAAACCAGCCGCTACTTCCCAACCAGAGTAGGTAGAAGACGGTGGCCAGCAGCAGTCTCCCCACTCATTTCCCAAAATGGCTTTCCCGGAGCACTAAGCAGTGTTTGCCACTGCTTGGTCAAACTGGGAAGTGTTGACCTTGAAGGCCAAACTTGGATGTCCCTCACTCATTTCCAGGAGTGCAAAACGATCGTAGCGTTTCCCACCTGCCTCGCGACCTGCCCCGGAGCGGTTTTTTTGCCCAGGCAGTGGGAAATCAGGTCTTCCAAAGTTGGTTGTTTGTTGTTTTTTCGTTTGTGTTTTTTTTTTCACCTTCTGTGCCCAAGGGGAAAGTTGATTCAAATGAGGAACTGCCATAGAAAAAGACACAAAAGACACTGTTTCTTCCTTTTGAGGAGTAAATGATGCCTCAGTGCTTTATTCCCATTGTAGCTGTGAGTGCAGCTGTAGTGGCAGACGTCTATTTCGTTATTTTTTAATATTTATTGGCTTTTTTTTTAAGGTTTGAATTTAAACCACCCTTTTCAGCCTAATTAAACTTTTTTTATTGCCTGACACCAGATCTTGCAGGTACAAACACAGCAACAGCATCTAACTGAGGGATTTGGCTGCATGTCCTCAGAGTGGTGGGAATTTGTTAACCAGCCTTAATGCTGTTGATGTCTTTAACTTTTCCATCTCACGGTATGGCCCCGTTTGTGCTGTCCCTTTCAGCTCTGCTTTCTTGCCCCAGGTACGGTCCACAGTAAGTGACTTTGGTGTCTTCCTCACCATCGTCATCATGGTGCTCATTGACTTCCTGGTTGGGATCCCATCGCCGAAGCTCCACGTCCCCCACATGTTCAAGGTAATGGGGTGTTTTGGTGTGGAGCCACTTTCAGCTCTTGGGGATGCCACAAGGTGATGCTGGGACAGGACAGGGCTGAGTCTGGAGATGCTGGAGGTGTTACCATCTCCTCTTCCACCTCCGAATGCATCGTTTCCTTCTGGAAAGAAGACGCCAGCCCCAAAACTTGATGCCTACAGAAGTATCTATAGGTGCTTGCGACGAGGACACTGGCACTGCTGAACCCCGTAGGAGAGGGTGACATGAAGGCAGGGCCAGGAGATGAGGCGGCACAGCGATGGAGAGGAAAATCAAAGCCAGTGAAGTGGCTGGGCTGGGAGTTGATCCTGATGTGTGTTTTGGCTTTGTTGCAGCCTACCAGAGACGACCGCGGGTGGTTGGTCAACCCCATAGGGCCCAACCCTTGGTGGACGGTGTTGGCCGCGCCCATCCCAGCTCTGCTCTGCACCATCTTGATATTCATGGACCAGCAGATCACGGCTGTCATTGTCAACAGGAAGGAGCACAAGCTGAAGGTAAGGGGCTGCAAGAGCTGACCCCATCCCCACCCCACTCTGGGCTGCAGGTGTGGGGAGAAGCTCCTATGCCAAGTGCTTTGTGAAGGCGTTGGTTTGGGACAATGTCAGGCTGTGTGACAGGATGCTCTGCTGGATTAGTGATGTCACAGGGAGCAAACGAGGGCAGTTCAGATGAGCAATCTTTTGGAGGAGCAAATTAATTTTCGAGCACTATAGAAGCGTGTTTTTGTTTCACAACGCCAGCAGGTGCTGGGGGAACGAACTGTTTTGACGCGCTGCCAGGGATAACTCAGGGTCACATCTTGCTTACAAGCAGTAGAAATTTCTTTATGAATGAAAATAGTCTGTTTGTTTGTTTGTTTGTTTGAGAAGTAGCTATTGCACAAACCTCCCAAATCCACTTGGTCTGAACTCCTGCCAGATTTTCACCAAAGGTGCTTGCGCAAAGACCAGATCCATCCTTATTTGTTGCCAATTCTTCTAAATTTTCAAGAGGGTGACTTGCGCCCGAGTAGGGTTTGAGTCTGAGTCGCGACGTTGTCCTCGCTCTTGTGCTGTGGGATGCTCTGTTCCTTGTTTTGCTGCCCACAGAAAGGATGCGGGTACCACCTGGACCTTTTCATGGTGGCCGTGATGCTCGGGGTGTGCTCCGTGATGGGGCTGCCCTGGTTTGTGGCTGCGACTGTCCTGTCCATCACCCACGTCAATAGCCTCAAAGTGGAGTCTGGCTGCTCAGCTCCAGGAGAACAACCCAAGTTTCTGGGGATACGAGAGCAGAGAGTCACCGGCTTGATGATCTTTGTGCTCATGGGCTGCTCTGTCTTCTTCACTTCGGTGTTAAAGGTAAGAGGAAAATGCAAAATGCCCAACAAGCGTGAGCTTTTTGGAGGTTATACAAAAACCATCCCCTCCCTCCAGGCCTGAGTAGGTGTGGAGCAGAGGAGGAGGCGATCCCAAACCTTGAGGCTTGGCCCATGGTGGGAACCAGCCTCAGTTACCCTTTCCACCAGTTTGGTGTCCTCGAGGCAAGCGAGCAGGACAACTGCTTTAATTCCCAGGTGTCTCTCAGGCCCACCTGTGTTTATGGGTTACGATGAAGCGGATTCAGACCAGTACACTGCTCTCTTTCAAGCAGGCAGCACCTTATGGGATGCAATTTGCTCCCCCAAATGCCTCCCAACAGCCGTTCCCAGTAGCTAAACACACCAAAATCATCCCCGTGGGCTTCCTTGTGTGTTCCTCCCACAAAGTCACCACAGCTCTAGGCTAAAAGGAGGCACTTCGCTTTTGCGTGTTGCCACAAAAATGTGTAGAAATGATCTTCTGCCATCACAGAACGTGGTGTACAGTTTCATTGGTGAAATGACCTATTTTCCTCCAACCTTTCAGGAAAACGGGATTATTCTAATGAAACGTAACTCAGAAGCTCAGCCTAAAGCAGAGCATTCACTCACTCACTCGCACGCACAAAACCTCTACGGGTTAAGAGGTGACACTTCTCTAACCATGTGGAAACTGGAAAGCTTTAGGCAATTTTAGGCAGTGCCTCTAGAAGAAAGCAGTAATACTGAAAAAGCAATTAAAAAAATTAATTATTGCATTCTTTTTTTTTTTTTTAATTTCCCAGTTTATACCCATGCCTGTGCTTTATGGTGTCTTTCTCTACATGGGCGTGTCGTCGCTCAGAGGGATTCAGGTACGGACTCTTACAGCGTGCGGCTCCCTGCTGTGTCATCTCCAGAGAAGCAGGAAAAAAGCAGTGGTGTGGGAGAAAACCTCCCCAAAAGCAGGCAGTGAAAGTATTTTGTATAAGGAAAAGATTGGTGGGGGCACAGGAGGTACGTAGGGTGGGAGGACCAGGCAAGTTCAGTGCGCTCTGCGTCACGGTTTGGGACAGGGCAGTGTTTGGTGTGGTGAAAATGGGGGAATTCAGTGCAAAGCGAAGGCGATTTCTACTGCCGGTGGGAGTCCTCACTGGGGGATTCAGTGGGCTGAGAAATGCCAAATAACAAACAGAAGAATAGAATATATTAAACATATACTTTTATAGAAGAACAGGGAGGGGGAGGGGGAGATGGTATGAGGAGAAGGACCTGGGGGTGCGGACTGATGAGAAGCTCACTGTGAGCCGGCAATGCGCGATCGCAGCCCAGAAGGCCGACCGCATCCTGGGCTGCATCAGCAGTGTGGCCGGCAGGGCGAGGGGGGATTGTGCCCTCTGCTGTGCTCTGCTCTGGGGAGACCCCCTGCAGTGCTGCCTCCAGCTCGGGGACCACAGCACAGGAGAGCCATGGACCTGGTGGAGCGGGGCCAGAGGAGGCCCCGGAGCTGCTGGGAGGGCTGGAGCCCCTCTGCTGGGAGGACAGTCTGGGAGAGTTGGGGGTGTTCAGCCTGGAGAAGAGAAGGCTCCGGGGAGTCCAGTGCCTAAAGGGGCTCCAGGAGAGCTGGGGAGGGACTCTGGATGAGGGAGGGGAGCGATGGGACGAGGGTGGATGGTTTGACACTGACAGAGGGCAGATTGAGATGAGATATCAGGGAGAAATTTTTCCCTGTGAGGGTGGTGAGGCACCCAGGTTGCCCTGAGAATCTGTGGCTGCCCCATGCCTGGAGGTGTTCAAGGCCAGGTTGGACGGGGCTTGGAGCAACCTGGGCTGGTGGGAGGTGTCCCTGCCCAGGGCAGGGGGTGGGACTGGATGATCTTCGAGGTCCCTTCCAACCTAAACCCTTCTGTGATTCTATAATAGAAGGACGTGGAATAATTGCAATTTGGTGGGCAGCTCTCATGGACACACTGGTTTATAGATGGAGCAAAGGGAAAACGGGTGCTGCTCCCGGGAGGAACAAAGTGGGATCCAGGATTTCTCACTGCACGCGAGATCCTGAAAACTCCTTCCACGTCCCAACAGGGCCGGAAACTTTCCGCATCCCCAAGGGGTAACTTTTCTGCTTTTATTTTGCAGTTCTTCGACCGCTTGAAGCTCTTTTGGATGCCGGCAAAACACCAGCCGGATTTCATCTACCTGCGGCACGTTCCCTTGCGGAAGGTGCATTTCTTCACCATGATCCAGCTCATCTGCCTCGTCCTGCTCTGGGCCATCAAGGTGTCCCGTGCTGCCATCATCTTTCCCATGATGGTAAGAGCCGGTGCCGCTCAGCAGCGGGACGTTTGCAGCGTCGGAGTGAGACGTAGCATCATCTCACACCTCACCCCCTCTTCCTTCTTATTTTGTGAAGGTTTTGGCTCTCGTGTTTGTCCGGAAAGTGATGGACTTCTGCTTCTCAAAGCGGGAGCTCAGCTTTTTGGATGACCTTATGCCAGAAAGCAGGAAGAAGTTGGCCGATGCCAAAAATGAAGCCAAAGAAGAAGAGGTGATGCTTGCTGGGTGCTCGGGGCTGGATGTCTCCCTCGGGCTCTGAGATTGCCTCTTTCCATCACAGCTTCTCTTGAAATGTTGGGGGAAGATCTGAACTCAATAGAAATAGATCCTGACAGCCTGGATCCCGCATCATAACCTTGTTTTTCAAGTGTTAAGCTCACTGCTAATTTAATAGCGGTATAATTTTTAAAGGTGCCATTTATAATAAACATTATAATTATGATGGAAAGATTTGCTCATAAGGGTGGTTTTAACCCCCCCCAAAATGTTTGGAGTGAAAGGTCTTTCCCCGGCTGCGCTAACAGAAGGTCAGAAGGAGAGGGCAGCACGTGGGTTTTGCTGGGTGTTTAGTTTATCTCCACTTCGATCATAGACAGAGAACTTTGATTTGTCCCTTTTTATGTCAGGAGTCCCAGGAGATGATGGAAGCTGCTGCTGCAAACTCCGTTCGGCTGCAGCTGGGCAAGAGCAGCAGCGCGGATATCCCAAAGCCAAGCAGCGACAGGTAAAGCCCCACCAAGCAGCAGGACCCCCGGCAAGATTAGCCTGAAGGGGGTTGGCAGAATTTTCTCCACGTTTATCTTTGCTGAGCATCCCAGCGCCATGCACTCAGCTTGGCGGGAAGAGCAAATTTATGGGCAGGGCGGGCGGCAGAGCGCTGGCACAGCTGCCCAGAGAGGTGGGGGAGTCTCCCACTCGGGAGCCATTCCAAACCCGCCTGGAGGTGTCCTGTGCCACTGCTGTAGGTGCCCCTGCTCTGGCGGGGGTGGGACTGGGGGAGCTCCAGAGGGCCCTTCCAGCCCTGACCAGTCTGGGATTCTGTGCAGAGCCTTTGCACAGAGCTGTGGCTCTGCGGCTCTCCGGCTCGCCTTCCAAACCTCCTCATCCCGCCCAACCCGCTGTGCTTATGCGCAGCTTTGGTTCTCCTCCCCCCCGTTCCTCTTGCTGGTGCTGATGCGCTGGGTGGCGTCAGTTCCCACAGTCACAGATTGCTGTCTCAAATATTTATTGCAGGACTGATCCTTCGGAGATTAATATCTCGGATGAGATACCAAAAACAACCGTGTGGAAGGCTCTCACTATGAGCACGGAAACAGTCTGAATTTGGGGAGGAAAGAGGTAAAGGATCGCGTGGGAACGTGGCTGTACTCCTTTGCGAGTGGTGGCATGTGCCTACGGCTTTTTTTTTTTTGCCGGCAATGCCGAGCAAGCGGCGAGGGCTGCGGCACACGAACCAGCTCCTCTCTGCCGGTGCGGTCCCACGAGCGGGGCAACAGCCCCACTGATGACGCTCTCCCTCCTTTTCTCTCTCCTCCTTCCCCCCAACTCCAGTTTTCATGTTTAGGAATCTTGACTTTGAAGGAGAGGCGTGAGAACGTGACTCGGGGATGTGCCCACGCAGACATGGGCAGAAACCGCTTTTATTTTGTTTTCCGGTTGGCGGATTCCTCTTTAAGCCACGGCGATGGTTTCAGCTGTCCTTGGTGTGCTTCAGGCATTCCCTCTCCAGAGCAGCAAACTGAGGTGCACATCACAGTCAGTGAGAGTTTGGTGGTGTTCCGCCTCCGTGTGTTCGTGTGTGGGTTGTTGCCGTTTTGTAGAGGTAGAGGGACTGCTGCCGCTTCATCCTTCAGTGCTATTTTTTTAATATCTCACTCCTTTTCTATTTATCTTTCTTTTGTTCCCCAAAAATAAACTCTGAATGTTTCTGTTGTATGTGACGCTTTCTCCACTTTCTTCTTCATCGCGACCAGGTTCTCGGGTCTGGTTTGGGGTCCTGCCTTCAGTTCGCCCTCCTGTCTCTCCCTGGCAGGAGAGGGATGCCCTCCGTGGCGGGGCAGCGCGGAGCGCCCGAGCGGTTGGGCCGAGGCGAAGGAAAAGCATTTGCTCCCTGCGCTCCAGTTTTACACTGGAGTGTTTTTGGAATTTTTGTTTGTTGGTTTGTTTGTTTGTTTTTATGATAATTATTTTTCTTGTTTCGGCTCTGCCGTCAGCCTGGAAGCTGCAAAAGGCAGAAATGGCGCCTTCTCCTCCCCCGGCTGTTAAATTAATATAAGTCAGCGCTTCAGATCAACCCCCTCCAATCCGCCGGGTGGTGGCGGGAGCGGCCAGGCGAGACCTGGGGCTCTGTGTCCCCGGGCTGCCCCTCCGCTGTCCCTCCGCTTTCCTTCCTTTTCCCTCCCTGGCTCTCTCGCTGTGGTGTTTTTTCCTCCTCCCCTCTCCTCACAAAGCCTCTCGCAGGGTGGGATGAGCCCGGAGGCAAGTGGGAAGGTGCCTTTTCCTCCTCCTTTTTCCTGCCCCTTTGCAGGAAGAAGCTGTTGAGCAGAGATGGTTCTTGTGCTCTCTTCCCATCTCGGTGGGGTCGTTGGGCTGTGGCGTGGGGCCGCGGAGCCCGGGAGGAGAGGACAACCCCGAAGAAAAGGTCCCCTTGCTGCCCTCCACCAGCAGCGGTGGGATGGGTGCAGGGACCCTCCTGCCATCGGCTTATCCCGTCCCCTGTGGGAGCCTTTTTCTGCAGCAAACCGACCCAAAATGACAACGGCACGTTGGTGCTTCTTGCTAAATGGGGAGGGGGGAGAAAAACAAATCATCTATCAGTTTGCTCTGTAAGGATGGAAGCGGCGCATCCCCAAACAGGGCCAAAATCAGGCGGCTTTTACGGGATGGGGTTTTGCAAAGCGGCTGGTGCCAGTGCCCCACGGTGACGGTCGGAGGGGGAAGAAACTGGTTGAGCCCTTAAAAAGAGGAAAAGAAATAGGCTCGGAGGAAGGGAAAGGTGCAGCACCGGGGTTTCCTTGCTGCTGTTCCTCAGGGATGGCCATGCACGTCCCCTCCATGCTGCCCTCCGGGCAGGACCATGCTCGCTGCTCCGGCTCTGCCTCCCCGGAGGGGAAAGGTCCCAGAGCAGGAGAGTCCCCGTCTCTCCCCCCTTCCCAAAAGAAACTTTAACTTAATCGTTACGCTGGTGACCCACAGTGGCTGTGGGGCTGTGGTACCAGCCCTATTGCTGCCCTGCCCTTAAAATGGAATTATACACTTCTAAAATGGAATTATACACTTCTAATATAGGACAATTTGTTTTTTTTTTTTTCCATTTTGTTTTCCTCCCTGGAAAAGGAGGGAGCGGGGCTGAGCTTCACTCCCTCCTGGCCGGGACCGGGGCCAGAGCCTGGGATGGTTTTCAGCACATGCCGGGCATCACTCCGGCAGAGACAGAAAGGAAGAAAATCACCCTGGAGGGAAAACGCGGCCAGTTTTGGGGCAGAGCGGGCTGAGTCCGGCTCTGCATCTCCCCCTTCCCCAGGGGCCACAAAACCTTGGCGGCTGCATCCAAAAGTCCTTACTTAAAAAGCAAAGCAGATTTCCCCGGCGCGGCCCTCTTCTGCATTCGAAGCTCGGGGGTTTTTGCTGCTTACAGGGTGAGATTTTTTATTTATTTATATATTTATGTATTTATTTTTAATTAAATGAAAGCTGAGGTCTTGGTTAACAACGTGACTCTGAGCCGCCTAAAAGGCGGCTGTAACCCCCCGGGCTGACTGTGGGACACAGTGCTGCGCCTGTCCCCCCCTTCATGCCCCGTGATCCCACGGCCGGCTCCATATTTTGGGAGGATTTAATATTTCCCTGTGCAGAGGAGAATTTTACGGGGAGGAGTCGGGAGGAAAAATCTCTCTCAAAGCTGCTGCTGGAGTCGCTTTAGGAATCAAAAGAGATATCCCTGCAGTGACCCGCAATGCTTTAGTTGGCAGCAAAGCCCCTTCCCAGCGAGGCGGGACGGGGGCTGCTGTGCGCTTCGGTGCCTTCAAACAGCTCCTCACGTCCCCCGGGGGCCCCTCGAAAGAAGTTTCCTAAAATGAAGCGCATAATAAAGATCCTTAAGTGGGGGGGGGAGGGGGGGGGGGATAATGTAAAAACGCTCCGTGTTGTAAATAAAACTGGGGGGGGGGGGGGGGAGGGGGATGGGGATCCCCCAAGCAAATCTGTGTTAGTTATCACTTTGAATCTTTGTGTGGTTTTGTGTTTGGTTTTAGGTTTTTTGTTTCATTGGGTTTTTTTAATTTATTTTGGGTTCATTCTGTGGAACACAAATGACACAAATCCCTGTCGCCGTCGCGTGGGTCCCGTCGGTGGAGCGTCACTGTGGACTGAGGGGTTCCCCCCGCCGGAGCCGGGACTGTCGGCCCTTTTTCTCTTGTTGCTCATTGAACGTAATGGGAAAAATAATGGAAAAAACCTCTCGTTTGTCTCACTGCGCCGCTGCCGTGTCTTTGGGAGGGCGGGGAGGAGGCGGAGGGGGCTGTGGAGCTTTTTTGGGGGCGGGCTGGAGGGGATGGGGGAGTGGGCAGCACTGATTTTTGGGGGAAAGCCCATTTGCCTGGGGCTGGGGGTGGGGAACCAGCTGATTGGGGAAAGGGCTGAAATTAGTGGGTTTGGGGTTTGAAAAATTTAATGACTTAAATATGTTTTGGGTTTTAAATTTTGTTGTTTTTTTTTTTTAATTTGGGTTATTAAATTTGGGGGGTTAAATTTTGTTGTTTACTTAAATTTGGGTTTTTAAATGTTTTTTTTTATATAATTTTGGTTGTTTCTCTGTGCAAGTAATTGCGATGAGCTCTGTGTTGCAGGAGGGAGGGGACAGCAGTGTCACACGTGTCCCCTCTGCCAGACCGTGGGGTGCTCAGGGAGCTCAGAAAGGGGACTGGGGGGAGGGAGGGGCCGGCGCACAACAGAAATTGAGCATTTCTTCCTCCCTACATTCTTGGGGGTATATTTTTGCCCATTTGCAATAGTTAATTAGCATTACATAAAATCCAAAGAGATTCTAGTTATCTTTCATATAGTATTTTTTTTATTCATTTCTTTCAAACCCCCCTCTGGCACAGGTCTGTGGGGTCAGAACTTGAGGAACTGAGTGAAAAAAGAGGGCACCTGAGCCAAGCCAGGGGTCAGAGCCTGGAAATCCCAGGGGACCAGTGGCGTGCGGGATCCCCATGCGATGCTCGGAGGCGTTGGAGACGTCAGAAACCTGCTGCCGGATTTAGGGAAGGTTTTATTATGATTTAGGGAAAGCTGCAGGATCCGCAGTGCTGTGGGAGCAGTTACAGAGAAAACTGAGCCGGAGAAATCGTGGTTTGAAGGGGCGGTCGAGCCGCGGGGGCACTTACCTTCTGCAAAGACAGCCGTTCCCCTAAAAGCAAGATCCTCTTTTCCTCCTTCGAGCTGGTTGTGGCTGAACTCTTCTCCTCACCGGTGCCTTTAAGCTGGTTAGCAGGATGCTAAAAGCTGACGGGTAGGTCACCGCTACTCCTGGTTTTAGTCGGATGGGTCGTTATGAATCATTACAGCGTTTTTTAAGTGGGGCTGTTGCAAAAAATACAGTTGTTGCAGTATTTCCCACCTTACGCCTTCAGCGAGGGGCTGGTTTGGTGGTTGGGTTCGGGGTTTTTTTGTGTGTGTGGTGTTGTTGCTGTTTCTCTTTTTTATTTTTTTCCACTCTTTGGACCAAAGGAGTGACCTGTGGGTTTCCTCCTTTCAGGTGAGATGGCCCCGTGGTGCCACAGCCCATCTCGCAGGGAGGAATGATTTCTCTGCCCACAGGGCCGCCCTTTCCAACACCTTTGGTTTGAGTTGAAAAAGTTAAGAAACAAAGAAGAGGAAAAATGTAAAAGAAGCCTTTGGGTACCCAAGCACCGGCTGCTGCTTTTCGCCGAGTGAAACTCGGGTGGGAGCTCATCAGCTGGACAGACACCATCATAGACTCACGGAATGGTTTGGGCTGGAAGGGACCTTGAAGATCATGGAGTTCCACCCCCCCGCCATGGGCAGGGACACCTCCCACTAGACCCAAGCCTGGTTTCATCCCCCAAGGTCAGATCTGCAACTGGGGCCGTTCCCCACCAAGTGTCAAGGACCGGCGCAGGAAGTGCAATTCTGGGGCTCTGGTGGATTAAAGGAGCTGCTTCGGTCCCTCAAGATACCCTAAAAAAAACAGAACAGGGGCAGAATCCACCCAGTGTGAAGGAGTTACAGCAAGTTCTAGGAACTTTAAGCTGTTGGCGTAAACACACCCCTGGCTTTTCCATCATTGCTCGCCCCTTGATGATTTGCTCAGGAAGGGAAAATCCTGGGAATGGACTGACCAACATACCAATGCCTTGGAATTGCTAATAAAAGAGCTGAGGTTATTCCAACAACTTGGTCCTATACATCCAACTGACCCTGTCCATGTAGAATGGGGGTTCAGTGAATGTGGTTCTCACTGCAGTTTTTGGCAGAAGGGACCAGCGGGACCGGAAATGCCGCGATTGAGAGACGGGGAGACAGCTTGATGCAAGCAAGGTTCCGATTTATTGCTCTTAGCAATAGTTTTTTATACAGTCATACTTAGTCGTGTCTTTTACTGATTGGTCTAAACACATAATTACCTTATGCATATTGCAAAAGCTAGGCTCACGATTGGTTAGTCGCCAGGCAAACAGTTACGCTTACTCTTCTCTTTTTCTCTGCTTCTCCCTCATTCTTCTTTATCACAAGCATCCCGTTTTTGTCTAACTGTCCCAACAAGGACATGCTGTCCTTGTTTCTGATTGGTGATTAACAACTCAGGTCAGCTCTTTTGCACTTTTCCAAGGCCTGTGGTCGAGTTCCATCTTGTCCGCTTCTGTCAGGCGCGTTATGCTAGATACATATCTCAAGTCACTTCCTACATCTCCCCCTTTTTCTTTTTGCACTAACAAAACTTGACCAGCTACACGCGTAAGCAGCTTTCTAATACAAGAGAAAACACAACCCAAAACTACTAATCCAATGATAACAATAATTAATACAAGCAAAGCACTTTGTAACAACCCTTTTAACCAGCCTCCTATACCAAGCCAGTTTGCTAAGCCTTCCAGGCCAAAAAACCCAACATCTTTCTGTATCTTTTGGGAATGCTCCATGAGTTGCTGTATTTCTTTGTGTATTGAACTTGAGTTATCTTCTAAATCCATGCAACACATGCCGTCAAAATCTTCACAACCATGCCCATGAGCTAACAATAAAAAATCAATGGCCATACGATTTTGCAATACGGCATGTTGAACAGAGCTTAGACTATCGGCTAAGTCTGATAAGACTCTACTGGTGAGGTTGGCTTGTTTGACAATCCAGCAAGAAAGCGTTTCTATGTTTCTGTGAGCTCGGGCAGCAGCAACACCTGGGGTAAAAAAGGAGGCAAAGACTACTTCCCATTTGTTCCAGAGTTGAACATTATCATCACAGCTGTTACCAAGAACTTGGGTAAGGTCTCTTTTCCATCTCACTGGGTTAGCTTTTTTGGGGTGATGATGTGGCAAGGCTAAACTCAGGCGACCAATCGTACATGGGCCACCTGTGGGTTTAGGAGGAATTCCGTTCCATGCTCTATTGCCACAGATAAAAAACAAACCAGAAGGTAGTTTTCTAGGGGTTACTATTCCTTCTGTAGGGTGAGTTTGATTTGTAAGTGTGTAGTTACACCACCTTTTCCAGCTAGATCGATTTCCAATTGGATACACAAAGAGATCAGCGGTTGCATTACAAAGAGGATTACGACACTCGCTAGTATTCAGGTGTAGGCAATAAGAGGCGTTCAGAGAATCTACGAGTTCTATTTCTTGCATGCCAGGGTTAATAGGGAGACTGCCAGCACAGGTTTCTAATTTTTCAAACAAGGTCCTGGTACTGTTTACTGAACAACGCGAGCGTGGCAGAGACTGGTTAAAAGCCTTCAGTGCGTCCCAGTCGGTATCATTTAGCGATACCCCTACTAAACAGGTTAAAAAGGGTGCACTAGGGGTTGACAAACTGGCACAAAATGTGGTGGTGTTAACAGACCTACTCAAGGTTACCCATACATTTTCTCTAGGATCAAAAAGTGATGCAGGTATAAAGGCTACGGTTATAGCAATAAGGCTGATTATAACAATAAGCTTCAACATTACGCTTAATGATTCAACACAATTAAGGCGACAATTACTATTCTGAGAGCAACTTTCGTCGGCCCTTTCTTAATTTCCAAGCAAACCGCTTCTTACACTTTTCTTTTGTCTGGTTCCAGTCTTTGTTAAGGACTGACCAGATGGCAGGTACTAAATTGGACCTGCTACATTCCAAGCTGCAAACCAATATTTTTCTTGCCTGTTCGGTCACAGTCTTGACCCAATCGGTATGGCGATAAAAATATCGATCAGAATCTTGTGCCTCGTGCTCCGTAACAAGCAAGAGTCTGATTATCTCAAACTCCCTTTCCAAACAACTATCGCACCAGCGTCCTGCAAGAGTTGCCCGACGCCACCACTCTTTTTCACAAGCATAGCACATACACAAAACCCAAGGGTCACAATGTTTGCATAAGACACAAGTAATCTGTTTAACAAGCAGTTCTTGATACTTATTCATGTAAGTCTATTCCGCTTAAGGTGTTTATCTCCTCGTGGTCCGTTTGTTGTCCAGGGGTCTGGTCGAGGGACTGATCCAAGGGCTGGTTTGAAGGGTGGTCAGGGTTTTCGCCAGGTGGTTGTGGGAGGGATTCACGGAAAGGTCGTACGTTCTTTGCCGGGATCCATCTAGGGCCTTTTTCTGTGGAAACACAAGCATAGACTCTGCCCCATGTAACAAGAGGATAGGGTCCTACAACTTTACCTGTTTCTGGGTCGCGGACCAGTACTGGTGGCTTAATTCGCATTTCGAGTGAAGCATTCATATTAAAATGACGGACTATCGCAGGATTGTCATCCAACAAAGAACAGTTCAAAAAATTAAAAACATATAGAGCTTTCTGTAAGCGTTCCTCGGGGGTGGCGGTTCCTACTCCCCCTTTTTGTTGTTGTAGTAGACGTTTTAAAGACTGATGAGAGCGTCCAATTAGAGACTGACCTGTAGGGGAATGAGGAATACCAGTGATATGACTAATTCCCCAGGAATCAAAAAATTTTTTAATGACAGCCGAGATATAAGCAGGGCCGTTGTCTGTCTTAATTTGAAATGGGATGCCTAAAGTGGTAAAGGCACGCATTAGGTGTTTTTGAACATCGCGCGCCTTTTCTCCTGCATGGCAGGAGGCAAATAATGCACCAGAAAAGGTGTCAATTGAAGACTGAATATATCTTAGGTGGCCAAATTCTGAAAAATGGGTAACATCGGTTTGCCAGAGTTGCAAACTTTGCAATCCTCTGGGATTGACCCCTCCCGCTACAGTCGGAAAGGAGTGTTTTTGGCAATCGGGGCATACGGCAATAATGTTGGCTGCTTGTTGAGCGGTGAGGCCAAATTGTCGTTTCAGGCCTCCGGCATTCTGGTGAAAAAAGGAATGGCTGAGTTTAGCTTGTGCTACGCGATCCGGTAATACTTGCACTGGTAATGTAAGAATATCGGCTTGTCGATTTCCTTCTGCAATAAAACCAGGTAAAGAAGTGTGAGACCGAACATGCATAATAAAATAAGGATGAGAGCGAGAATCTAAAAGAGAGATAAGTTCCTGCAATAAGTTAAACAGTTCAAAATGCGAAACATCACGCAATACAGAGGCTTCAGCTCGTTCAACAATTCCTGTAACATAAGCTGAGTCAGTGATTATGTTAAGAGGTGTAGACCATTTTCGAAAAGCTCGAACAACTGCAGCTAGTTCTACTATTTGAGGAGAGCCTGGCACAATTTCTATATCTGAGTCCCATTGTTTACGTTGATCATCCCACCATAAGATGACTGATTTGTGTGATTTTCCAGACCCATCTGTAAACACAGTAAGGGCTTGTAACGGCTGATCACTCTTTTTTGGCTTAGGTATCACTTGAAAGTTAACATTAAATAATTTATGTGGAGGCGAATGAGAGATTAGCTGACCTGCATATCCAGCTATTGCGATATTAAAGGCATCTGACTGCTGGTAGAGCCACTGTAAGTAAATTCTGGCTATGGGTAAACAAATGCAGGAAAAATCCATTCCTGATAATGTCAGCAAACGCTGCCGAGCTCGAATAATTAAAGAGGCAAACATTTCATGTTGTGTTAAGATGGTCTTTGTAGGTTGGTTTGGCAAGAAGACCCATTCAATAATTAACAGTGGGTCTGACTTTTGATAGTCCCACTGAAATATCAATGCATGAGGTTGTCGGACAGGATTTAAAATGATTAAGTGAAAGGGTAACTCAGGCGCCCAGCGATGTGCTTGCCTGTGAGTGATCGCTGTAGCAACCTTTTGTAAGGAATCGATAGCTTCTGGAGTAAGGCTCCGAGGGGCACACAAGTCAGAGCTTCCCTTAAGTAGGTCGAACAAAGGACTAAGGTCCGCGTTGGAAATCCCCAACAAGGGGTGGACCCAATTGATTGTTCCTAGCAGTTTTTGTACATCATGCAGGTTTTTTACATCCGCCTGTATCTGCAGGGGCTGAGGAACAACGGTTTGAGCCCTTATACGCCATCCCAGATATTTCCATGGTGGTGTTTTTTGAATTTTCTCTGGTGCAATACAGAGGTCTGCCGATTTAACAGCAGCCATGACAAGGGCCACAGCTTCCTCCATAATCTCGTGTTGTTGTGCAGCCACTAAGATATCATCCATATAATGACACACTAAGACATCGGGCATCGCAACTCTGACCGGGCTAAGTACTTTAGCCACATACCATTGACATATTGTAGGGCTATTCTTCATTCCTTGTGGCAGCACAACCCACTGATATCTTTGCAATGGAGCTTGCATATTGACGCTTGGAACTGAAAAGGCAAACTTAGGAGCATCGTCTGGATGCAATGGAATGTTAAAAAAACAATCTTTGAGATCAATAACAGTCAAATGCCAATCTCGAGGGATCATAGTAGGGGATGGGAGCCCTGGTTGTAGGGCCCCCATGTCTTCCATAGCGTCGTTAATTTTTCTAAGGTCATGGAGCAAGCGCCACTTGCCAGATTGTTTTTTAATTACAAAGATAGGTGAATTCCAGGGACTAACAGAGGGTACAATATGTCCTTTTGACAACTGTTCCATAACTAATTCTTGGAGGGTGCGAAGCTTTTCTAGCGGTAGGGGCCATTGATCAACCCAAACAGGGGTATCGATTTTCCAGGTTAATTTCAGGGTGTCGTGCGCTTCAATGACCCCACCTAAAAATGTGTTTGAATAGACATTCCCCACTGGGACAGCACATCACGCCCCCACAAGATCATAGGAACGGGTAGCACAAAGGGCTTAATGGAGGCTGTATGGCCTTCTGGGCCCTGTATCTGAATTAGCTCCAAGCTTTGGTGACTGGTCCCGGTTCCTCCGATCCCTGCTAATGTTTGAGAGACTTTAGCTAAGGGCCACTGTGGGGGCCATTTGGCCTGAGACATAACCGTAACATCGGCTCCTGTGTCAATAATTCCACTTAATACCACTTGCTGGCCCCGCGAATAAGGGTACATTGACATATAGGTCGTTTTTGTGAGATAGATTGTACCCATAAAATTTGTGGGTTCCCGGTAGATCCAAAACTCCCTTGCCTCTGTTGAAGGGTAGAGGGACTCATTTCCTTGGGAATCAATATTAATTGTGCAATGCGGCTGCCTTTCGGCACAGTGCAGGGGGGAAACGGGGTCCATGCCATGATTTTAATTTCATCAATACTATCAGCGTCAATGACACCTGGTAACACAAAAAGTCCCGTCAAGGTTGTAGATGATCTCCCTAATAATAATGCCTGCGTCTTAGGGGGCAAGGGACCCGAAATATCAGTAGACAATAAATGAACAGAGGAATCAAGTAACGTTACTGTGTGGGCGGTTGCCAAGTCCAATCCGGCGCTCCCCGCTGTTGCTGGGCAGAGACTTGAGGCATTGCCGCTTCCCTCCGCGGGGGTTGAAATGTTGGTTGCGGAACTTGTGTCTGCGCGCGCCGCAGTCCCGCGCTTCGCGACCGGTTTCCCTATAGCGGCTGTCCCTGGAAATCATACTTAGATCGACATCGGTTAGCATAATGACGCCCTTTTCGGCATCTGGGACAGATTCCAGGCGCTGGGGGTCTGGTTCCGGCATTAGTGGTTAAGCAATTCTTTTTCAGATGACCGGGTTTACCACAACCGAAACAATTTCCAGGCCCCGCGAGGCCACGCATGGCAGCGAAGGCAGAAGCCATGGCTTCAAACTTATGGTCCACCGTGCCGATCCTATTACAAGCCTCTATCATCTCTACTAGCGTGGGATTCTGATTTGGAAGAGATTTTAGAAGTTTTTTGCAATCTGCGTTAGCATTTTCAACCGCCAATTTTAACAACAAAATCTCTCGTGCTTCAGGGTTATCTATCTGTCGCTCCAAGGCTTGTTTCAACCGATCAATAAACTGCATGTAGGGCTCCCGGGGCTCCTGCTGGAGCCCCCCCTCCAATGCGATTCCCACAGAGTATATTGTGTTGGAGTTAACAACAGCTGCGCGAGAGATTTTAAGTCATGTGGAGTCATTACATAAGTATCAAAAACAGAGGATAACAAACTTGCAAAATACGGAGAAGAAAGACCGTGTTCAGTAACGGTACGGCACAATTCTTTTACTACTGGGAAAGATAATGCTTCCCACTGAGCTCCCCGTCCTTGATAGATAACAGGGGCCACTATTGTTTTTGCAATCTCCAACTCCCCCTCCTTTAGGGCTTGATGTCTTATGTTAGCCCACACATCATGGGGATCGGGGGGATAAAGCTGTGGTTCCGCGTCAGGGTCCACTGGTCCTGGATCAAAAGGATCGTCCTCTGGGGGATAGCCGGCTGCAGCCACTTGTGGGGGTGCTAGAACATCGTCGTCACTTGGGCGAATTTTTCCTTGCTCTGGCTCTTCTTTATTCCCTTTCTCTTGTGCTTTTAAAGTCTCAAATATACTCCTCCTCCACGGGAGCATGCATTGGGCTTCAGCATTCCCCTGAGTCACTGCGTCCCACAATTTCACTCCAACATTATCCCATAACTCCCGCGTAAAGATAGTAGAGGCAGTAACAGTGGGAATTTTCACTTGCACCCACTTATGCCCCGAGAGATTTTTCCCATGTTTCTTAAAAAGAGCTTTCATTAGCTCATATACGTCTCTCTCTGGGGGAGACATCTGGTTCCCCATATTGCCCACAGCTCACCTCTCTACTCCGGAGGGATTTCAGGCCGCTTCCTGCTTCCTTTCAGCAGCTCATTCAAAGTTCTGTGGGACTCGCAGCATGCCACGCAGATAGGTGGTTCTTGCACCCTGGAATCACGTCGGGGTGACCAATTTGCCGCGATTGAGAGACGGGGAGACAGCTTGATGCAAGCAAGGTTCCGATTTATTGCTCTTAGCAATAGTTTTTATACAGTCATACTTAGTCGTGTCTTTTACTGATTGGTCTAAACACATAATTACCTTATGCATATTGCAAAAGCTAGGCTCACGATTGGTTAGTCGCCAGGCAAACCGTTACGCTTACTCTTCTCTTTTTCTCTGCTTCTCCCTCATTCTTCTTTATCACAAGCATCCCGTTTTTGTCTAACTGTCCCAACAAGGACATGCTGTCCTTGTTTCTGATTGGTGATTAACAACTCAGGTCAGCTCTTTTGCACTTTTCCAAGGCCTGTGGTCGAGTTCCATCTTGTCCGCTTCTGTCAGGCGCGTTATGCTAGATACATATCTCAAGTCACTTCCTACAATTCCCCAGAACCTTCCATTTCCCTAATCCAAATCCCCTTTCCTTTTTCAAATTAAATCTTAATCTTCCAGTTCCATTCATGAAGAAGGTATCAAAGGTCCAATTCAAAGCGAGGGTTCAAATTCCCTGCTCCAAAGGAGAGTTTGCTGTCTTTGGTAAAGGCAGACATGCTGTAATTGAACCCATGTTGGGGATTTTACTACAGCAGCAGGACACCGCAGTGGACACGCAGTGTCCTCAAGGGCCCGTCCAGCACAAACCAGGACACCATCAGGGGAACCCCAGACCCGAAGAGGCCCCCCTTGACCCCGTAAGTGCCTCCAGGGCGGTGCCGCCATCAAGATGTTTGTAGGCAACGTCAGATCAGAGCTGAGGGAGCGCTGGGGGTTAGCAGAGGATGAGAAAGTGCTCGAAAGCCCAGAAGTTATCACCTCTTTTTTGGACCGCGCTTACAGGAGATGCAGTTTCTCAGCCCCAGCCTGAGAAGTGAGCTGCACCAGCCAGTGAGAACCACGCTGTTGCGGGTTTGCAACCACCAGTCCCCATCTGCCACCCAGTCTGGGGTGCCAAACTCAGATTCCAAAGCCACAGGCGCAGATGCCAGCAGCCAGCTGCCTGCTCGCAAGGACCCATGCGCCAGCTCCGCGTCTCAGAGCAGCTATGACATCCTTTTGGGGAAGGACCCCATGGAGAGAACCCCGAGATCCACCAGCAACTGGAAAACTACATCCTGGAGCCCCTCTGCAAGCGCAGCACCAGCCCCTGCACTGGTGGCAGAGCAATGAGCATCGCTTCCCGGCTGCGGGGCGGCTGAGCCGGCAGTACCTCGCCATCCCCACCACTGCCCTCCTGCCAGACCAGGCCTTCGCTGCCGGGGAAAGCGCCCTGGAGAATCGGCGCGCCGTCCTGGTGCCAGAGAACCTGCACCACATTCTCTTCTTCCATCAGAAATTGGATTTTTTGGAAGCGGTGCGGAACAGCAGCAAGACTCGCAGCAGGAACCCGCAGGTGGAACCCTTCTGTGGGGCAGCAGTGGTTTAAATCCACCCGCGGGGCTTTTGGACCTGCATTTCCATACCGTGCCGGGTATTTTCCCCAAACTCTCACCTCTGGGCATCGCTTTGGCAGCACCCGCAACGAGGAGCGGGCTTAGGGAGGAGGTGTGAACACACCGCTGCTTCTTTGATTTTCATTTTTTTTTACGTACAAGTGATGAGGAGCAAAAGGAGAATGTGCTGTTAATGTTAATTACCTAATCTTACTCTACTAAACCTGTTTATACTTCAGCTCCCGGGTTTCCTTGTTTTACCCGATTCCATTTCCCGGGTGGGGAGGGCTCATTGGGTGATAGAAAGATTGCCTAAATGACAATAAATTGTTATGGGTCTCTCCAACCATCACAGCACCACCAACCAAGCGGAACGAGTTTTAATTGCTTAAATTATTTACGGCACAAACAGCAAGAGCAGTCCCAGAACTTTTACATTCACCAACCCAATTTAATAAGTTAAAGAGTAAACACATAAAACCACACCTTACTCCTATCAGAAGAACACTAAAGCCTAAAACTAAGACCTAAAAGATGGCTAACGAAGACCTAAAACCTACATGGAACTATCACCTAAGGGGGAAACGCTATTAAATACAATAACTATTTCTCTGCTGTTCTCTTCCTCTTGGTCTTTCTGGAGTGGGGGCGACCTCGTGGTGGTGGATCCTCGGCAGAGCTCAGGCGCTGCCCCCTGCTAGAGGTCGGTGGGGTTTTCTAAACAGAATAAATTGACCTCGTTGGTGGTCTGACATGAGAGTTGCCCAGCTGCCAATGCTGCCGGGATCTTCCGATCGTCCCGCGGGCGATGGCATTTCATGTGAGAGTTCCTCCCATTGACCTTCCCAAACACCCTGGAAGGGAGAAAACAAACGGGGATTTTTAATAACTTTTTTTTTATTATTTATTTCTTAGATCACATGTCATTAGTTTTATTTTGTGAGTTTCTGCTGTGTTTTGCTGTGTGGCACTACAGAGTTTCTGCCGGTACCCCTGGCTGGGTGGGGCCTTGCTGGTTAAACAAGAGAGATTGTTGGGGATTAAAATAGGAGAATTAACGGTGTGATTGCTTAAATTTAAGGTGGATCGAAACTTGAGCAGCTTTGCTGGGAATGAGTGATGTTGCTTGGCACGAGTGACTGCAGCGTGGAAGCCCTCGGGCTGCAAACCGCACAAAAGAACTTTAGTGGAACCTCTTCTTAGTGAAAAAAGAGAAACACTGGGATTCTTCCACAACCAGATGAAGCGGAGCAAGCCTGTAATTCGAGGAAAGGGCCTTCAAAGAGAGAGAGAAACTGTTCCAGCTGAAGTCAGCAGGAGACAGAGGAGACCCAAGTGTGGATTAGATGGGAGGAGGGTGAAACTGCATGAGTAGAAACAATCCCCATTGCATTGTCGCTCCAATCAGCACAGAGGAAAAGCGGATATTAAACAAATTCAAAAATAAATTCAAAATCAGTTTAAGCCCAAAGCAGCAGGTTTCAAGAAGAAAAACGACCAGCTAACCTTCCACACTCTCTGCAGGGAAACACAGCCACATCGCCAGCGCCTCCACCCCAGCACGGAGACTCACGGGGACGGCGGGAGGGACTGCCTGTGCTGCGGGGCGTCTTTTCACAACTCTGCTTTTTCTTGGTGTTTTCCTTCGGCCCGAGCCGGCACCTCTTCTTCGGGCTGCAAGCAGCCTGTAAAGCAGACAGCCTTTACTCATTTCTCCTTCTCCTCAGCAAGGAGGACAGCTAAAGCGAAAAAATAGCTGGAAACATCCCCAAATGGCCCAGGCAGTGAGGGGTTTCTTTTTGTGCTGGGTGTAACGTGTTCTATCAGCACCAGCCTGCCCTGCTGTACTCCTCTGAACACTAAACAGTTAAAAAAACACTGAAATTCGATGGGGAGGAGGGGGTGCAAAGACAGACCTTGAAAGAAAAACCGTATAATTCCTACTGTCCTCAGTGGAACAGCACTTTCCTCCACAAAAGTCTGTACAATGGGTTTAAAGTGCAGAATTACAGAGCACTGAAGTGACGTGGTTACCCAATTTCTACCACCAGAAAACAAATAAATTCTGTGAACCTAATTCCTTTTTCCCGGCAAGGAACGTTTCGGCAACCCCCGTGCAGAGCCGGGTTACCAGCAATTCCTTTTATGAAGCATTGGGATGTTACGGAACATCCCTGAAAATCATCAGCAGCAAGTTTAACACGAAGGGGATTATTTCCCAGAGCCCGGGACGATAGGTTCATCGAGGAGCGACATCTCGCACCAACCCCCAGCAGTTTTTCTACCTTCTCTTCAGCCTCTTCCACCTCCTCCTTGTTTCCCTTCAGCTTTTCTTTGGTCCTTTCAGCTTGACCTTTGGCAAATGTGACACGTTTTTTCCAGGCGTAGTAGTATTCTACACACTGGGACACAGTCTTCGTCTGAATCTATTGGGAGAAAAACAGAAGCGATTGATGAGGGAAAGACTGCAGGAAAACATTTAGGGCACAGACCCACAAAAAATCTGTCGAGTGCTGTTTGTCTGTCCCCCCTTGTCTCTGGTTCTCACAGCACAACGTATGGGAGAGATCAGGCAGAAAATGAGCCTCCTTCTTCTGAAAGGGCTGTAAAGAAGCCTTGTGAGGGCAGAATTGTACATTTCACACCAGTGGTCAGCGGAACGTGTCAGTATTCTTTTAGTATTTCTGGTATTTTGCACCAGAGAGATGAAATATTCTGTGGTCATTACACATTAGGGCCAATTATGTCTTGTACTGGTGTCTTTTTAGCGTGAAGCGGCATCCCAAGAACAGGATTCCAACACACCATTCAAAAGATGACTTTTCTGGGTTAAAACTCCCCTCCACGCTAACAACCCGAGACCCGCCTCAGTCTAACGGCTTTACCTTCTTCTGTATCAGGTGAAAATTCTTCTGGTGTACAGAAAAGGCCTCTTTAAACAACTCTTCCTCGAGAGGCGTCCAAGTGTCTGTGCCTGGGAAGAAACAGAGACATGGAAACGATTAGACCACTTGCAGCCTCACAGAAACCCACACAATTTTTTCGTCACGCGTTAAAATGTCTCCTCTTTCAGACAGCAATTAGCCAACGCCGCACGGAGTTGGTAAGCACGAGCAGTTATGGCTGCTAGCAGAGCAAGCCCTGCACGCAGTAACACTGGCGTATGGGGGAAAGGAGGAGCATTGGGCAGCGTGGGGCATCACCGCACGGGACAGCGGCAGGCTGGAACACAGGGTCGAGGCATTCCCTGTGCCAAAAGACCCCCAGAACAGATTAAAATTACTATTTTCCCTGCCCCAACGAACACGAACCATTGCTCACACGTTTTTAAAAATCACTTCTTTCAATCAGAACAAAGGGAACGGCAGTACCCGCTCGCATTCCCGGAGAAGCAACAAGCTCTGCTTCCACTTTACCTGCGTAATGATAATCAGCCAGGGGATGGGATTCAGGTCGCTGGGGTGCCCCAGACTGCAGCATCTCCAGACCCTCCTGTGGGAGTTCAGAGAACAAGACTTAGATTCCCCCTCAGGAGGGGTCAAAAGGTCAACTCTTCAGCCCACTGGAGGAAGATGGCGCTCAGTCGATGCTCAGCAACAGCGTGTCGGGGTCACCTCCGCCCACAGCAGCTGATGGGAATATTTCCTCAATCCACACTGATGTGTTTTAAGAAACCAGAACCTGTGGACATCTCTGGGAACCAAGCTGTGGCACCCCACCAGCCACCACCTCTGGGAGAAGACTGCTCACTGCTGGAGTCCTTTTGGGCTCGTCCCTGCTGCAGGCAGAGCCTCCTCGTGCAGATGCAGCAGACGCCAAGTCCTCTGCCGCACGTCAGCGGTGTGAAAGCCCTTCTTCAAAGAAGAGGGAACAAAGCAGACCCGCTCGGGGGTTCACCGGGGTCAGGCTGGAGGCGTTTGCTCAGCAAGGAGCGCCCAGGGACGGTGCAGTTGTCAAGCACAGGACGTTTCTCCGGGGCAGACCTCGGGTTTTAGCTAATATTCCTTCATTCCCAGCACTGGGGGTAGGAGGACTTCTCCAAATTGTTACAGAAATGACAAGAGACAAAACAAGCTCTTATTGATACACGGGGTCTGTCACCCCACGAGACCTTAACGCAGACGGTGGCCAACAGGCAGCACACAAGAACTCTGCCCCTTTAGCAAAGGGATTCGAGCCTGCGGAAAAGAAAACTCGGGAGCGACTCTCAGCTCACCCCAGCGCTAAAGGCTGTCCTAGTCTGGTAGGAATTCAAAAATAACTGCTTCTTACCAGAGCGTCATGCAGGCAGTGCAAGGCGTGCTCCAGGTTGGGTCTTTCCTCTTGCACGATGTCGGAGCAGGCGAAGTTGAGCAGATTTGTCACTAGAAATGCAACAAAACCCAACAGAAAGTCAGTTTCCATCAAGAAAGGAGAAAAGGTGCAATCCAAGGCAGCATGCAAACAGAGCAGACAGACTGGAGACCCAGAAAAGGCACCAAAAAAAGGGCAGATTATCCCGTATCGCTCTCTGCCTTAAGAGCAGCTTTGGCACCGGTAGCTCCAGAGACAGATCTCGCAGTTGAGGTGGGACAGCTACAAATGCCCCTGACCGTCTGTCCCGGAGGACGCGACTGACTGCGCCACCAGTTGTTATCTCTTCACTGTCCCACCACATCTGAGCACCCTCGGGCACTACCAGGCGTGAAGGCAGTAAAGAAAAGGAGGGAGAGGATCCCAATGGAAAAAAAGCTGCTGTGAAAATGCAGAGTTTTCGACCCTTAGTATCTCGGGGGGGACCTGGGAAGCAAAGAAATAAGAGAAACCTCTGTCCTGTGTTTCCGGGTTCGTTGCGATATCTCCCCAGGGCTTCCACACTAGCGATGCTCCCTCCTCCTCCTCCTCTTCCAACTGGGATCTGTCCTGGAGGTCTGGGATCTCTGCCTGAAAGTCGCTGCCAATGTTGACGTGTCTGAAATCGTTAAGGCAGAGGAGGTGAGGAAGGAGAGCTGGGAACAGCACGATAGCACGCACCCGCTTCAAAGGAGGGGACGTGTCAGGTACGGCAGTTATTTCCCAGCACAGCATCACCAACTGCCCTCTAACAACTCCCACAGCCCCTTCTTGCCACCAACAGCATTACCGTGCTGCCCTTCGAGCCCTTTTGCGCCCCATCAGGCAAGAAAATTGGATATTTCTTCCTCAAAACCCGATCAAATTGGCAAGGTTCACTCCAAGACCGACAGCCAGCAGCAGAAGAGCTGCGACCGCAGGCCAAGAAGAGCGTCGGAATGTTTTGTAGAACGTGGGAGGCCGGCAACTCTCTTTATGAGGTCAGCCTGAGTGGCAAGCCCAGCCTGGGCTAGCACAGGCCATTTCTGGCCAGCACGGGGGGATCCTTTGGCCAAAAAAAACCCTTTATTACCTTCAGCAGCGCTGCGGGGCAGTGGGAGAACTGGCCAAGCCATGGGGAGAAACTCAACAGCAACATCAAGGACCGGCAGAGCCCCAGCCCCAAACCAACCACGCACCCGCCCCTCAGCCCCCTTTCCCCAGGGGTTGCGTTTATTCTGACCGCTGGGCCGGAACTCACGGCCCAATGCGGATTTTAGGGTTTTCCTTCATAACCCAAAACCCAAAGTCCCTGTCCATTCTGCCTGAAAGATATATAAAACAACACTTAAGATAGAAATCAATATTAGTTTCAAAGTTACAGATGTCAATTTTTAACCACGACACCAAAAAAGAATGACCTGCATTAAAACTCCAAAAGCGTTTTCTTTCCGTACTGCGCTGGAATTTCAGAAAAATTTTATTTCCTGCATGGAAAAATGTTTGTGTATAACAAATGGCGACCTCAGCGTTTGGACAAAGTGAGCTCCAAAGTGCTGCAGATCCATCTCTCCATCCGCAGGAGGAAGACAGCAAAGGCAGTCAAAGCTCCCCAGCACAGCATCCTTACTGCCTCCCCTTTCCTACAGCCCGGGAGATCCTCGGAGCCTTCCCACAGGGAAAGGGAGGAGGGGGCAGACCACCAAGGCCGGTTGGACCAGGTAACGATTGTCACCACTTTCATTTCTTGCCAAAGAATGATGAAATTCGTCCATCTGAACAAGACAGCAGGTCCCTTCCCTGCCATGGTTCCAGTGCTGGAGGAAAGGTGCCTCTCCCAAGGCTGCATTGGGATGGCAGTGCTGCACAGAAGGACAGAGATTTTTAAATCTCTTTTGTTTTCTTCCCGGGAAAAACTTGCTTTCTCACTCAGTAAAGGACAAGCTCCCCAGGGCGGGCAGGAAGGCGGCACAGCCACGATTTACTTACAGAGAAAGGACCAGAGGGGTGTGCGGTCCCTGCGCCCAAGGAAAGCGGCCATTGCCAAAGCAGAGGGAAGGACGTGTCTCATCTTCAGCAGAGAGATCCGAGTCAGAGACTCACTCTGAAAAAAAAAAGAATTAAACATAAAATTATCTAATGACTTCCCAAACCTCAATTCAGGGCCTGCCTCTGTGATTATAATGCAATAATGGTCTTTACAGGCAGGCAGCTCACCAGGAATGAGATGGAGAGTGATCCCCGTATCCTTGGAAACCCTTCCAATGAGGCAAATCCCTGAACGCCCTCCCAGATTGTCGGTTCTTTACCTCCACGGGGAACTCGTGGCCTTTTATTGTCATATTGGGTGACCAGAACAAGCCCCGCCATTCTTTATTCCATCCTTAACAGCCTTCAGCGTTTCACTCTGGTCACCTCCCTGTCCCACTTCGTCCCTGCACAATTTTTAAGACAGTGACTCAGAAATTAGGTCTTGTGGTTCCCATTGAAACACCCATTAATTCATACAACCCAAAGCTAGGCAAATGAAAAGGCTGTGTTAAACCTCAGCCCCCAGGGAAAAGAAATGTGCCCGACGAGGTGCTAAAAGGCGCTCTGGCAAACCATCCCCCTCTCCAAACTGCAGTTTGCTCCAGGAAACTGACAAGTTTTCTTCCTCTGCGGCCTTAGAGAGGCTGTAGATTTTTCCACCCTGCAGGGAAAGAAACAATCCTCAAAAGCAGATGTCATTCTGCCTGCAAGGAAAGCTTTAAAATAGGCATTCTGCATTTAACAAAAGAAAAAAAAACGGAACATCCGAGCTGGTTTCTCCATGAAAATAACACTTTGCACTTGCACAGCAAAGCAACGCTCATTAACCAATCTCGTAAAGCTTCGCAGGCATTAAGAAACACTCCAAGTAACACACCTGCATGCACCCTGTAAGCACACGTGCAAAGAGGAATCCCCGTTTACGCACCCCGGCTATATCAAACCGCACTATTTCCCTCACAAGCTGTGATGGAAATGGGCCACGCTCCCATTCCTCGGCTCCAGAGCTCCGGCGATGCCGGGATCATGCCGACCCTCAGCTGCTACGGGCATCAGCTCTGCTAACACCCCGCTGCCGGGTCAGTGACAGGAATCTGAGAGCAGGAAGGGGATTGTACCACACAGGCTCCCCCAAATCCCCCGCACTTAAGAGGAATGCAAATCTCAGGCTCCCCTAAGCCAACACATTTCTCACCGTGACCGCTGCACTAACACCCAGAGCAGTTTTTAAGCAGCACGCACCAGGTTTAACCTCCGCGCCTGAGAAAGTCCCTGTCCTGAGGGCTGCCGGTCCCCTCGGCCCAATGCAGGAGGCAGCAGCAAACCCCTCCAGACAGGGCAAGAGGTGCTTGTAAGAGTGACATCCAGCTAATAACCAAAAAGCAATTAAACCAACCCCAAACTTTGGAGACATTTAGTCTCGGGCCGGCAGCAGCATGTTGCTCAGTAAGGCACACTTCCACGACTCCCCTCAATTAACCGTCACCTCCAGAGCCCCATCTCTGAAGGTGAGAAGTTCCTTTAGGTTGACTCTTGACGTCCCTTTCCCTCCCACAGGCAACGAGACCCCAAGTATTGCCACTTGAGAGTGCAGTTCCCCTTCCACGGGCACCCAGCTCGCTCTGCAGTTTTGGATTATCACCGACCTCTGTGCCAGCTCCACCAAGAAGCCAGGTGAGAGGCTCCGAATCACGTTACTAAAGATCCCAAGGCTTGACCTTGTTCCATTTATTTCTAAACCTTTGGCCCTGGATCAATGAGTTCATTGTTTTCAGGGAGTTCCAGATGTAAGCGCTGAGTACTGTTATTGGTGAATCCAGAACTGTCAACAGTGATAAAAAACAGAGTGCAGGAAGACAGTAAGGCCTCCGAGTCCCAAACTCAAATAACAAATGGCTAAAAGGGAAGGAGGAGCACACAGACATACTCGAATCCTGCTGAAAATAGTCAGCCATGGCCAACAGGAGCCGAGGAGGCAGTGGCCGTGGCCACCTGGCTCGGGGGAGCCGCGCAGCTCAGCACGTATTTCGAGAGCTTTTCAGAACAAGTAATAAAAGCTTGACAGCAGCAGGGAGTGCGGGAGTCGCAGCAGCAGTTGCATCGATAAGCAATCTGTGCAACAGTTCCTAAAACAGGGGCTGCCCACAATCAGAAGTTGACTCTTTGATACAAACTCCCTCCACACCAGTCATCACACAGGGGAAAAAAAACAACCAAGCTATTGTAGGGCTCAGTATTACCCATTTCTCTGCAGCTGGACAGAAATACACACTTCTGAGGCTTTTCCCACACTGGAAAATTCAAAGCATTAGTACTAATAAAAAGACTTCTTTTTCTAACGCCTCTGTTGGAGGGCTCCGGCCCGTGGTCTGCAACGAGCAAATATCCACACAAAAACAAGCCCCAAAAGTCCCACAAAGCTGCTCTACCTCTTACAGTTTATTGCTGGGGTCCCCACCAACACCTAAACCCACATCCGACCCCCCCCACGGTACATCCTTTGCCATTTTGAACTTTGCTGCAAAACATTTTACCATTTTTCCACTCCTCTTTCTTGGGAAAAGACAGAGGGAGCGAGACAACTCCAAACCGCTGTTTTATTTGATCTGCAGCAATTTGACAACCCCAGCACTTCCCGCTGGATTAGGCTTTGGGAAACAATTCAAGGGTCCCCAGCCACGAGTAAGGAACGAGCCGTTACTAATTGGCAAATCAGTAGAAACACCAGCCCCAATCATTAGGAGAAAGTCTCATTTTTCAGTCATGGATTTTCACGGGTTTTGTTTTCAGGCCACCCAAACAGGGCGCGCTTTTAGAGCCATCAGCAATTAAGTTCTCCGTCCCCTCCAGAAAAGCCTTTTCCTAAAGGCGCTCTCCTCCCAAGGGCAGACCCACAAAAAGAAGCCCACACTGCTTAATCCATTTCACAGAGAATTTGAAATGCAAACAAGAATTAAACAGGACGTCTTTTCCCCGCTTCAGGGAAAGCCACTAATATAGACCTTTGCAACATATTTAGCAAATCTATCATTGTAATGCCTTTGCATTGCCCATTTCCACCTGGAGAGCAGGCTGAAAGGACTCATAAAAAAACCTCAAACCAACCACAAAACATATTCCTGTCTAGGGGGTAATTTTATGAAACGATTTGAACACCTTAACGATTTGAACATCTTTTTACAGGTACAAGGCAACAAGAAACATTCTCGAGGTGAAAAAAAAACAAACCACCTATTCACCTCTTTACCCCAAAGATCTTTTCACCACACGGATTCCACCACCAATACACAGCTGCTAAATATCCCCGGCTGCTGCCGATCCGTAAGAAACCCTTCAAAATACAAGAGAACGCTGAGCCCAGCGCGCTGACGGTGCTGCCAGGGCTGTGAGTCGGAGCCCCTGAGGACGGAGTCGCAGCCCCTGAGGTTGAAATCAGCCCCACACTTAGGCACAACCCGGGGTTTTAAGCCTCGCTACAAACCAGCCCCCCGCTTTTCAAGAAAAACAGGGAGATTCACCTCAAAATAAACCACGTTCTCGACGCCAAAGGGGCGCTGGTCCATGGCTGCCGCCGCCCTTAGGGCCAGTTCCATGGGGCTTCGCTTGACCTGGAGCAGAACTCGCGGGCGTGAGGACAACGAGCCCCCTACACAAAATCTGAAAAAAAGGAAAAGTTCAATAAGATTTGCTGTTACTCACCCACCAAAGCCTAACCACTACAACTGGCCCTTTCACAACCATGCCTGATCGCAGAAGAAAACTGAAATATCCCAATTCCCGCTTCAAACACAAGGCGTGGAGCTGCCCACACCCCACGTGTGGGCTGGGAAGACAGGGGGCTCTTCTCAAAACCCGCAGGAAGAGAAAGGGCAGGAGTGTTTTCCCAGCCCTGGAAGAGCTGTGGGGAGAAGGTGGGAGGGAGGAAAAGGCTGCCCAGGAGTGGGGTAGGGGGAAGGAGAGGGCTCCATCCATGGGGGAAACGCCGTTCCTGGCCACACAGGCGGCTGTGGGACCACCCTGGGGATGGATTTGGGGGCTCTCCCTGAGGGAAACACTGCTCCCAGCCATGCAGGAGGCTGTGGGACCACCCTGGGGATAGGTTTGGGGATGAGGGGGGATCTATCCCTGAGGGAATCACTGCTCCCAGCCATGCAGGAGGCTGTAGGGCAATGACAGAGATGGATTTGGGGGCTCTCCCTGAGGGAAACCCCATTCCCGGACACACAGGAGGCTGTGGAGCCGCCCAGGGGACAGATTTGGGGGCTCTCCCTGAGGAGAGCCTGTGGGGAGGAGGGAGGCGGGGGCCGCCCCAGGGCCGGGGCCACTCCTGGAAGGGGAGGGGGGGATCTCCAGCCGCCCACGCGGGGCTGCCCGAAGCCTGAGGAGATGAAAAGAAGAGGAGAAAAGAGGAAAATTCCCTCACTGCAATCGCCTCTCACAGCCCCGGCCCTCCCCGCCGCGCCTCATGGCGGCTGTGTGCGGTGTCACCTGAGCGGGGGGCGGGGGCTGAGGCAGGAAAAGGCGGGAGGGGGAGGGAAGGGCCATTTTGAATGGGAGGAGAGGGGAAGGGGGGGCGAAAGATGGGGGGAGGGGAGGAGAGAGGAAGAGAGGATGGTGGGGGGGGTGGGAGCGAGTGTGTGAGGGGAATAGGTGTTGCGTGAGGGGGGAGTGAGGGGGGAATGGCTTTTCGGGAGAGGGAGGTTTGCAGGGCTGTGAGGTGCCTGTGAGAGAGGAGGCCCCGGAGGGAGGTGAGTGGAAAGGGCTGTGTGTGGAAAGAAAAGCTTTAAGGACAGGCTGGGCTGGGGAAAGGTGGTGGGCCCCGAGGGAGGGCTTGGGGAGCGGGGCTAGAAGCGTGGGTTTGGGGCAAAACTCTGGGAAAGAAACTGCAGGAAAGGGCCAATCTGAGTATACAGTTTTAGCGAAGCTTCAAGCAAAAGGTGACCAAAGGTGCCTCTTGTCCTTTTGTGGGCGGGTTTTGTCTAAGTTATTCATGCGAGTGGACTTTTGCCACACGGGATGGGAACGTTCGCTTCCCGGGATAGCTGATGCCCCTGGATAAGCACTGCCCGCGAAGCACTGCGAAACCCCGTGTTCAAAAATGAGAACAAAGGCCGGGTTTTGCCTCTCGGAAGGATCTCTAAGCACCGTCTCCACGTTATTTTCAGTACCTTTCTGGTTGTTTTCTTTCCCCTCATCCCCGTGATGTCCGTCGGGGGGGCTGGCGGAGCTCTGCAGGCAGATGTCCGTCTCATTTTGGAGAAGGCTGGGCTGGTTTCGGGCGGTCCCGGCTGATTTTGGGGAGGGCAGGGATGGTTTCGAACTCGCAGTGCCCGGTGCGGGGCTGCGGTGGGGCCCGACCCCCTCGTTCTCCTCGGCGCGGCCCCGCCCCTCTCGCCCGCTTTTGCCGCGGCGACGCTGGGGGGCGTGGCCCGGGTTTGCCCTTCGGCGCATGCGCGGGTGGGCGGACGCGAAGGGGAGCACTTCCGGTGTGCGGCGGCGGTCGGGAGCTGCGATGGTCGGTACCGGGGGAGACGGGTGGACTGGGGCTGAGGAGGGCGGAAGCGTTAGCGGGAGCGGGCGGGCGGGCCGGTCGCGGCAGGAGCGGTGGTGCAGAGGTGTCCAGGGCCAGTTCGGGGGGTTGTGGGGTGGCGGGACAGGGCTGGGGGTCGCGGGGCGCTGTCTGGGCCTTTTTGGGGGGGGCAGAGCCGAGGGGGGGTCCCCGGGGGGAACAGGGCCGATTCAGACTCCCCCGTCCCCCGCTGCCGCCCCCTCACCTCCCGCTCGCTCCCCGCAGGTGGCGGCAGCCCCGGCCGCAGCGCAGGGTGCCCGGGGCCGGCCTGGCCGGGCGCTTGGCTCCGCTCTGGGCTCCGCTCTCAGCCCCCCCCGGCAGGTCAGCCCGGCCGTGCCCCCTTCGCCCGCCTCCAGCCCACGGCCGAGCCCCCCCAGGTACCCCCGAGATGGGTCGGGGGGTGTCAGCGCTGGGCCCCCTGAAGCGGGGGTGGGTGGTGGGCACGGGCATTGCTGGGAGCCCGTGGGCAGCCCTGGGACCCCCTTAAAGCCCACGGAAAGCCCCGGGGCCCCCTTGTCTCCCCCAGAGCCGACGGGGAGCCGTAGCTGTGGAGTCAGCTTAAGGAGTCTGCCCTAAGGACTGCTGCTTTTTGGAGCGTTGGGGGAGGGGGAGGGTTGGCGGTGTGGGGAGTGGAGGTGTGTGGGAGGAGTCCCGTATCTTTGGGGAGCTTTGGGGATGTTGGGCAGATTTGGGGGAGTGGGGGAGGGGTCCCCTCCTTTGGAGCTCCCTGGTTCTTTTCTTCCAAACTGTGGGAGGCAGTGGGCGAAGGGGGAAGGCAATAGAGTGAGTTGCTGTACTTCAGTCCTTGGTTGAGAGTCAGCGACTCTGCTCCCTTGCTGCTCAGCAGACTCTTAGCTCCGTGGGGCTGTTTCTCCAGGCAGGCTACGACTACAGAAACGGCCCCACTTCCTCGGAAGAGTTGTCAGCGGTGACGTCTCCTGTGAACGTACTGCCTGACGTTGGATAGACCTGGCACCACGCAGCAGCTCAGAGCTCCACAGCGTATGCTTCCACACTCAGTCCCGTCCCCTGCCTGGAAACCCACTCTTTCTCCGTCCCTGCTGGCAGCTCCTGTGGAGGCTCCTGGCCCAGGACCGGCCCCGGTTTCCCCACTGCTCCACTAGCAGCTATGGGAGAGCGGGGGTGTCCTGAGTGTGTGAGCACCACTAGCTCTGTTGCTGCACTGGGCCAGGCCTCCAGGAAGTGGTAGAGGGAGCTCTGAGAAGAGAAGCTGCTCCTCAACAGGCTGCTGCAGTCCTCCGAGTTGGCCAGCGAGCACAGGCTGCAGGGTGCAGCTGCGCAACCCTGGGGTGCCCGCCGTGGGAAATGTTAAAGAAATAAAATGTTGGTCTCTATCCCTGGTGCTGTGGTTCCTCCTGCCATCCCGCGGCTGGGGCTGTGCCCCCATCAGTGCCCGACCCAGTGGGACAGGCTGGCACTGCTGGCACCCACCAACCTGGGGGGGTGGTGGTGTCGGGGGAGCTGGGTGGGCTGGAGAAAGGGAGGAAGCACCTCTTGAAACCAGCTCAGCCCTCTCCAGCCACAAAACCCTCCCCAGAGGCACCAGAGGGGACCCCCAGATCCTTGAAGGGCTACCCCAGACTCCCTCTGGCCTGCAAGAGTCCCCCCCAGGACCCCATAAGTGCCGCCCAGGACCCCTTATGGACACCCCAGTGGTGTCCCAAATCTGGGTTCTTTACCTGCTGGGCAAGCCAGTAACACACTGTGTGGGAGCAGCCAGCCAAGCCGGTTTCAGAGCACCAGAGGTGAGAGGCAGGGAGCTGCCATCCCACTCAGCTCCATCCCCGCCGTGCCTTGGCTGTGCAGAGAGAACGTGGGGGGAGCTGCAAAACAGCTCAGCCCGGGCTTGTCTCCAGATGGCACAGAACAACCAAAACCAAATGGCCCTTAACAAACAAAATGCCCCGAGTCCCATCCCACCACTCTTCCCATGACAGTGAGCGCCGGACATCACAAATTGGCAACAGAGACTTTGCTATGGCACCACCAGAGGGAAATATCCCAGATAGTGTAATCCACTCGGGCATAATCCTGCACCCTCACCGAGTCAGGAAATATAAACCGCGGGGTCTGGGGAGACAAATGGGGAATCCTCCAAGGATACAGCTGGCCCCTCGGAGATCTGTCCCCCCCATCCAGGACGCTGGAGGGGAGCATTTACAGCCGAGCACGGCGTTTCCTTTAACCTCTAGAAAAGCCGGCATTTGCTAAAAAACAAATGTTCCCCTCCCGCCCCGGCCCCCTCTGAAAATAAATAAATAAATAAAGAATTAAAATCCTTGCAAAACTTAAAAATCGCCGTTAGTTTCGTTAGCGTTACATTAATTCTAAAAACTGACGAGCCGCTGCGCTGTGTGCCGCAGCCCAACCTCCCCCCCTCAATGCTGGGCGAGCTCCTCTGGCCATGCCTGGGATGAAAAACGGGTGGCTTTTAGGAAATAAAAAATTAAAAAAAAAAAGAAGAATAATAAAACCTCTCTTTCTCTCTCTCTCTGCCTGTGTTAGTCCAACGAAAGGGATAGCGTCGGGAGGCGAGGGAGGAGGAAGGGGGAGGCTGTGGGATGGAGAGAGCCCTCCCCGTACCCCTCGGCTGTGCATCCTCGCAGTGCCACGGGGAATGGGGGTGGGGGGGTCTGTGTGGGGGTCTTTGGTTTGCACAGGGTGGCCGTGGTGGGGGCTCAGCCCCATCCTTACAGTGCTGGGGAGCACGGGGCTACCAGGCACAGGGTCCCTCCCCCAGTGAGGTGCTTTGGTGCGTTGAGGTGTTAGATGGGGTGGCAACAGCCCCTGCCCGCCCCGGGAGGGGGGACACCACCTCTCCGGTGGCACTGGATGGGTGGGAGGGAGGGAGGGAGGGAGCAGAGCTGTGGGAGCCATGGAGAAAGGCGTGGGGGTGTCCCTCATCGTGGCAGCCCTACCCGGCCACCCCAAGGGACACCCAAGCCCCATCTTGGTCCTCTCCCCGTTGGGTGACGCCCTTCCACCCACCCCAGAGGTGCGCTCCTCTCCTGCGGGGGGGACGCCCAGCACTCGCCTGGCTAGAGAAGCACCGGGGGGGGGGGTGGTTAGGGGGCATCTGAGCTTCCCAGTTACACGGGCGTAATTAGTGCACCATTAATAACCATTAGTAACCACTTTGGCTCTGCTAACCAACTGCGGCGAGGCCCCCACCCCGCTTTAGCACAGGCTTTCTGATGCCAACGCCTCCCCGAGCCACTGGGTAAAGCGACGCCTGGCAAAAAACCACCACCCCCCAAAAAAACCCACAGCACATCCCCCACTCCCCACCCAGCCCTTCTCCCCTCATCACAGCCATGGGGCAAACTCCCACCACCACTCCCCCCAATCTCAGCTCAGCCGTGACCCCCCCGAGACACTGGAAAGAGAGCAACGGAGAGCGAGCTCAGGCTCGTGTGAGCTGGAGAGATTTCTCTTTGGGTTTTGATGTTGTCGGTGGGTGGGATTTGGTTGGTTGTTTTTCACAGAACACTTTGCAGCAGAGGACATAAACGTGGTGTCGCAGTCCCTGGGGCCGGCGCTGGCACCGCCACCTCCCCCCACCTCCCCCCCCCTCCCCCCTCCCCCGGCTCCTGTCCCTCCTCCTGCCCGGCGGCTGTTCCCACTTTCCTTCCTTGGTTTGTTTGTTTTTTTTTTTCTTTTCTACCTTTGTTTTTTAATATGTGGGGTTTTTTTCCGTTTTCCCTTTTTCTTTTTTCTCCCTTTTGTTTTTTGCTTCCCCCTCCTTTTTCTTCTTTTTCCCCTTTTTGCTTTTTCCTCCTTTTTTCTGTTTCCCCTTCCCCCCCCCCCGTTTTTTTTTCTCTCCCCCCGCCTTTTCCCCTGTTTTTCTTTTTCATTTTTCCCCCTTTTTTTCTTTTTCCCCTTTTTTCTTTTCCCACTTCCCCCCCCCCCCCCTTTTTTTTTTCCCCTCTTTTTAAACAAGCTCCCTCCTGAAGGGGCGGCCCCTGGCTCTCCGCTGGCAGAAGGAGCCTACGGAAGAGCTCTGGCACTGACACGGGCAGGAACACCCACTCACACATCGCAACACAGCAGTTAGTTTGGCAACACCCCCACCCCCTGTCACAAGTGAGACCTGCACAGACAAAAGGCTCCTGAGTGAGGGCACTGGGGCAGCCCCACCTTAGAAGCAGCAGAGGAGCAGAGCCATCCGGAGCCATCAAGAGCACAGAAGGGCTATTCAGGGCCTCATTGTCTGCGCCGAGTGACCGTCTGCTGAGAACCGCTCTGGCGGCTCAGAGCTCAGCCCCAGCAGCAGTCTGGAGCCAACGGGGAAAAGTACACTGGGAGGAAGACTGGCAGCCTTCCTCCACAACGCCCCGGAGAGAATGACCACAGTGCTGCCTATTCCCATCGTTTTGTCCAACTCGTTTCTTTTTTTATTAGAAAATTAATAAAAAAACCCTCCAACTCTCAGGTTTCCAAGGCATACAAAATCTCTAAAAGGGAGACACAAGCGTGAGGTGCTGAGGTACCCAAACCTGCCCACGTTAGTCCAACTAAAGGGAGAGCGTCGGGAGGCGAGGGAGGAGGAAGGGGGAGGCTGTGGGATGGAGAGAGCCCTCCCCGTACCCCTCGGCTGTGCATCCTCACAGCGCTGCAGGGAATGGGGGGCTGTGTGTTTGGGGGGGTCTTTGGTTTGCTCCCCTGACCTGCTGGGGGTGGGGGAGGGGGGGGGGATGTCTGGCGGCGGGGTTACAGTCATCGGGCGGTGCTGGGCGGCACGGCGGGAGCCTCCCTTGCTGTGCTGCGAGGCCGGGGCTCCCGGAGCGTGTTTCTGCTCCTGCTGCTTCACCTGCTGGAGCATTTCCCTCATCTTGCGCTGTGCAGTTATGGAAGATGCACCCAGGTGGGATGCGGGTGGCTTTGCCTGCACAGAGGAGTCCATTCACACCCTGGGCGCTGCTCTGCACGGCCTCCAGAACACACATTTTTAGCTCAATCGAGCCAATCTTCAATTTCAGCACTTGCACAGCCGGGGGGAAGCTACCGAAACACCTTCAGTGCCTCTTGGGGGCACAGGGACCACCCAAAAGAAGAGTGGCAGGGTGCTCGGGTGGTGCTGGGCTCAGCAAGCCCCATGCCTTTCCTCGGTGGATGAAAGCGGCCGGGGAATATCGGGTAACACCACGGCCAAACCGTACCTGACTGGCAAAGAAATGCCCAATGATTTTAACGATGACCTCCTCGTTCTCGTCTGGGGTTTGGTCTCGTGGCACAATGACTGCCGCGCTGGTTAAGTTTTGCAGTTCGTTTACCTGGAGCGAACCACAAGAGGGTGACGCCCTTCCACCCACCCCGGAGGTGCGCTCCTCTCCTGCGGGGGGGACGCCCAGCGCTCCCCGGGCTAGAGAAGCACCGGGGGGGGGGTGGGGTGGTTAGGGGGCATCTGAGCTTCCGCATTACACGGGCGTAATTAGTGTGCCATTAACCACCATTAATAACCACTTTGGCTTTGCTAACCAACTGCCCCCACCCCGCTTTAGCACAGGCTTCGTGATGCACACGCCTCCCTGTGTGGGAGCAGCCAGCCAAGCCGGTTTCGGAGCACCAGAGGTGAGAGGCAGGGAGCTGCCATCCCACTCAGCTCCATCCCCGCCGTGCCGTGGCTGTGCAGAGAGAACTTGGGGGGAGCTGCAAAACAGCTCAGCCCGGGCTTATCTCCAGATGGCACAGAACAACCAAAACCAAATGGCCCTTAACAAACAAAATGCCCCGAGTCCCATCCCACCACTCTTCCCGTGACGTTGAGCGCCGGACATCTCAAACTGGCAACAGAGACTTCGCTATGGCACCACCAGAGGGAAATATCCCAGACAGTGTAATCCACTCGGGCATAATCCTGCACCCTCACCGAGTCAGGAAATATAAACCGCAGGGTCTGGGGAGACAAATGGGGAATCCTCCAAGGATACAGCTGGCCCCTAGGAGATCCGTCCCCCCCATCCAGGACGCTGTACAGGGTAACTTCCCCGGGATGGAGCGACCTCACCTGAGAGAGAGAGGGTAAGTGACTAAGAAACATCCGTATGGTATAGGGCATGCGATTGAGTTTGTGACTGGTGCACTCTTCTAAGGCATTAATATCTAGCGCCCTTGTGGTTTGTGTTGCTACTTGTCGGGGGCATTTGTAGCTCGCAATAGTGGATCCCGCTGATTTCTTTTAAACCGCAATAGTGCAATCGCCATCGCACACACAGAACTTGCAATAGTGATGTATTGGACCTGTGAGTGAAGTCCAAAGAAATTGTTAATTTGAACCTCTCAGTGAAGTCGTTTTTCCCGTTTCGTCACGCTCCCCGAGCCACTGGGTAAAGCGACACCTGGCAAAAAAACCCACACCACCCTCAAAAACCCCACACCACATCCCCCACTCCCCACCCACCCCTTCTCCCCCCATCACAGCCATGGGGCAAACTCCCACCACCCCCCCCACTCTCAGCTCAGCTATGACACCCCCCCCCCCCCCCCCCCCACCGAGTCACTGGAAAGAGAGCAGCGGAGAGCGAGCTCAGGCTCTTGTGAGCTGGAGAGATTCCTCTTTGTTTTTTGATGTTGTTGTCGTTGGATGGGATTTGTTTGGTTTTTTTTCACAGAACACTTTGCAGTGTGGTGTCACACAGCCCCCGGGGCCGGCGCTGGCAGCGCCACCTCACCGCTGGCTCTCGTCCCTCCTCTTGCCCGACGGCTTTCACCACTTACTTTGCTTGGTTTTTTTAGGGTTTTTTTTCCTTTCTACCTTTCTTTTTTATATTTGGGGTTGTTGTGTATTTTTCCCTTTTTTTTTCTTTTCCCCCCTTTTTATCTCTTTTTCCCTTTTTTCTTCTTTCCCCTCGTTTTTTTCCTCCCCCCCTTTTTTTCTTTTATTTTTTTTTTCTCTTTCTCTTTTTAAACATCTCTCAAGCTTTCTCCAAAGGAACGGCCCCTGGCTCTCAGCCAGCAGAAGGAGACTATGGAAGAGCTCTGGCACCCGTGGGATTGCTCTTCTTCTCCCGCCTCGCACTCAGTAGAGCGTGTTTTCCAACTCTTTTTTTTTTTTTTTTTTATTAAGAAAATAAACAAAAATAATGTGCCAGCTATCAGTTTTGTAAGGCACACAAAATCTCTAAAAGGGAAACAGAAGCGCAATGTGCTGAGGTAAACCCTGAGGTAGTTTTTGTGTGTGGTTGTGTGTGTGTGATCTGGGGTTGAGGGTTGTATGCGTTTTATTTTTGAAATTAAAAAAAAAAAAATTATTTTGCTAGTGTGTTTTTTTTTTTTCCCCCAGCCCTGGGCTGACAACCTCTTGGAAATCTGGCTTTCCACCCCTGCCTCTCTTTCCCCCTTCTCTCCTTACAACCGGGATCATTCCCCAAAGTGTTTACAGCCGAGCATGGCCTTTCCTTTAACCTCTAGAAAATCCGGCTTGTGCTAAAAAATAAACATCCCCCTCCTGCCCCCACCCCCTCTGAAATGAAATAAATAAAGAATTAAAATCCTTAAAAAACTTAAAAATCGCCGTTAGTTTCGTTATTGTTACATTAATTCTAAAAACTGATGAGCCGCTGCGCTGCGTGACGCAGCCCAACCTCCCCCCCTCAACACTGGGTGAGCTCCTCTGGCCATGCCTGGGATGAAAAGCGGGTGGCTTTTAGGAAATAAAAAAATTTTAAAAAAAGAATAATAAAAACTCTCTTTCTCTCTCTCTCTGCCTATGTTAGTCCAACTAAAGGGATAGTGTCGGGAGGTGATGGAGAGAGCCTTCCCCACACCCCTCGGTTGCGCATCCTCACAGTGCCACGTGGAATGGGGGGGGGAGGGGGGAGGTGTGTTTGGGAGGGCTCTTTGGTTTGCTCCCCTGACCTGCTGGGGGTGGGGGAGGGGGGGCAAAGTCTGGCAGTGGGGTTACATTCATTGGGCAGTGCTGGGCATCATTGCGGGAGCCTCCCTTGCTGTGCTGCGAGGCCGGCGCTCCCGGAGCGCGTTTCTGCTCCTGCTGCTTCCCCTGCTGGAGCATTTCCCTCATCTTGCGCTGTGCAGTCCTGGGGAGGAGAGGGGAAAAGCAAGAGGTGGGGGTCAGGGCACTGTTTCTCCCCCTACCACCCACCCCCAAGCCCCCACCGAGCATCTCGCCACTCCCAACTTGTCACTCTGGACAAGCTGTAAGTAATTTCAAGGGGTTTTTTTTGTTTGTTTTTTTTGTTTGTTTGTTTTTTGGGTTTTTTTTTTTTTTTTTTTAAACTTGTGCTTCCTCCATCGCTCCTCAAGACCACCTGAATTTTTCTGGGGGGCCACCATCCCTCTCGAGTGGACAGGAGACAAGGTTATGGAAGATGCACCCAGGTGCGATGCGCGTGGCTCTGCCCGCACCGAGGAGTCCATTCACACCCTGGGTGCCGCTCTGCACAGCATTCAAAACACCCATTTTTAGCTCAATCGAGCCAATCTTCAATTTCAGCACTCCCACAGCCGGGGGGAGCTACTGAAACACCTTCAGTGCCTCTTGGGGGCACAGGGACCACCTGAAAGAAGAGCGGCAGGACGCTCGGGTGGTGCTGGGCTCAGCACACACTGCGCCTTTCCTCGGTGGATGGAAGCAGCCAGGGAATATTGGGTAAAGCCATGACCAAACGGTACTTGACTGGCAAAGAAGTGCCCAATGATTTTAATGATGACCTCCTCGTTCTTGTCCAGGGTTTGGTCTCGTGGCACAAGGACTTCCACACTGGTTAAAATTTGCAGTTCATTCACCTGGAGTGAACCACAAGAGGGTTTTGTTGTGGAAGAGCCAAAATGCTCTGCTGCCGGTGTCACCACGGCACCAGGCACCCTGTGTGCCTCCCCCTTCCTTGGGACCAACAAGAACCACCACCAGGACATAGGGGCTGAGGGTCAAGACATCGCCGAAACCACTGTGCACTCGGGATTTGTCCCCCTGGGGTGGGCAGGGGTGACAGCTGATGCCCAACTCTGCGTCCCCGGGGCACCACCACCTACCGTCTTGCCACCTTTGCCTATAACATGGCCGGTGGCGAAAGAAGGCACCTTGATGTGGGCTTCAAGCTTCACGTCTTTCGCGTTTTCCTCTTTCATCTTCCCAAAATATTCACCCCTGGGCCTGGGGAGGAGACGGACAGAAAGGAAAACCATCAGGCAGCGCCCACTGTGCCTCTCCATCCCCAAAGATGATGATATCCCCATGTCCAGCAGCATCAAAACCACTGTACCCAGCAAAGAGCTCCCCCGGCACTGAGGGAGGCCAAGCCAGGCTGGCAGCACAGTGGTGACCACAGGGATGCCCTCGACTTGTCCCTTACTGTCGCCCCCCCCATAGTCCCCACCCAGCACACCTTGAACTGAGCCTCGGGAAGCCCCGTGATGACCATCCGCTCGCTGGCCTCGGGACCTTCTGCCGGGGCGAGCTGGGGAGTGATGAGGGAGAGGGAGCATGAGCGCAGCCCCCACTTCAGCAAGACCTTCCCTTGGTGGGATGTACCCCCCCAACGCAGGGCAACCACCCCATGCAGGAGCATCCCCTCCCACCTGAGCTGGGCTGATAACCGGGGTGCTGCAGGCCTGGCCTTCTACTAATGACAGGCTGGAGAGGTGGGCACATGCCAACCTCATGAAGTTCAAGGAGGCCAAGTGCAAGGTCCTACACATGGGTCAGGGCAATCCCCAGCAAAAATCCAGGCTGGGCGGAGAATGGATGGAGTGCAGCCCTGAGGAGAAGGACCTGGGGGTGCTGATTGATGAGAAGCTCAACATGAGATGGCAAGAGAAGCTGTGGCTGCCCCATTCCTGGAGGTGTTCAAGGCCAGGTTGGTCAGGGTTTGGAGCAACCTGGGCGGGTGGGAGGTGTCCCTGACCAGGGCAGCAGGGTGGACTGGATGGTCTTCAAGGTCTCTGTCAACTGAAACCATTCTATGATAATTTGGGGAGCAACACTGTAACCCGCAGACTCCCATTCCCTGCCCTCGGCAGTGGGGAGGGGAAACTGAGGCACAAAACGCAGGACCAGCCCCGCGGCCCCTTCCTCACCTTGATGGAGGCACCCAAAAACCGCACCAGCTGCTTGATGTGCTGCCCCTTCTTCCCGATGATGGCCCCCACCACCTGCATCCCGATGAACAGGTTCACAAACTCTTGCTCCGGCAGCTGAAGGGGCACAGAAGAGCAAGAGGGTCAGGGGACCGGACGGACAAGGGACAAGGGAGGTGGCTGTCCCCATGTTACCATCCCATGGTAGTAGCTGCTCACCCTCCCAAGGTGCCCAAGTGAAGATCTCCTGGAAAGGGGTACCAGGCACTTACTGGGTGCTGATGGCGGAAGGCACCGGCCGGGGGGGGCTCCATACACACCCAAGAGGTACATCGAGGAGCCCTATGGTTGGAGAGAAAACGTGGGTCAGCGACAGCCCCAGCGTGCCAGACCCTTCCCGGCCACTCCCAGTCCCACGCAGAGCAGTGTGCCACCACTGTGAGCCCAGCAGGGACACGGGGACAACCCTTCAGGCCCTGAAACCCCCCCTCACAGAGCGTGGGTGCACCCGAGGGTGCATTGGGGTGAGCTGCAGCCCCGACCCAGCGCGATGGGGCTGGGAGGCAGACAGGGGCTCCCAGTTACCCCCACACCCCCCCCACTGCCATGTTTTCGTCTGTGTCCTGCCTTTGTAGGGGAAAACCAGGACACAACTCTCTCCTGCTCTGCATTCCAGCAAGTGCAACCAGATGCTACCTGCAAACCACCGTTGCTCACATGGAGGACGAGCAGACCCAGCTCCCCTGCCCAGGCTGGACGCCGCTCTCGCTCCCAGCCCTCCATTTAAACCCACCACGCCGAGGTTTTGTGCTCCTCCTCGCATTGAGCTCACACTCCCCGTGTCCACCCTCTGCTTCGGGCCACGGGCTGCTCCACGGCTCCTACACCAACGTGTTCCCTCCTGCCCAGACACTCCTCGACGCCGGGCTGGACACTGCACCTCCTCATTTCCCTCCCTTCACCAGGAGCCTCGTTCCTTCTCCTCCATCCTTCCCACGACTCTACAGCTCCACAGACGAAGCTACAGCCCAAGACACCAGCTCCTGCTCAGGACATTCGCTCCTCTTACACTTAAAAACCCCTCTGGAAAAGCCTCTCCGCCACGGGGCTGCAGCAACACCCGCACATGTCCACCCCCCGTTAACGACGGGCGAGCACCGCATTGAAAAGCCCCCTTAGGAGCAAGGGCAGGGCGAGGCAGCGCCCCAAGAGCCAGCCAACCCCCCGCACACAGCTCAGCGCTCACCACACGCTCGCCGGCCCCCGCAGCAGCGGCTCGAGCGGGGCTGCCCGCGGCCGGCGGTTGGGCGCCGCTCCATCGCAGCCGCTCACCATGGTGGAACGCCGAACGCAGTCCGCGTCCTTCCAGTCGCGCCGCAGCCATGGCGCAGCCGGATGCGGCCACCGGAGCTCCGCGCCAGAGGGGCGCAAAGCGCCGTGCGAGCGCGGAGGAAAGGGCTCGGTAAGCCCGGGATTGGCATTCCCTCACCCACCGCGGGCAGAGGAGGCAGGAGGGGGCGTGCAAGAGCCCGCGCCGCCGGGCGGTGCCGCTCGCCTCAGTCCTGCGGGACGCCGAAAGGCTTCTCCGCTCTCGGGGGGGGGCCCTCCGCTCTCTGGAGGGCTTCTGGGGGGCCCCCTCCGGCCTCTGGGGGGGCCTCTCCCCGAGGGCAGACAGGCCTCTTCCCCGCCTCCGGGCACCCCCCGCCTCCCGGCGCCCAGCTGCCAGCCGGGGCCCGGCTCGGGGCTTCCGGAGAAGGGCCAGTGCCTCCCCCAGACACCGGAGGGCGAGGCGGGACGGCGCCCGCCCGGCCCCACCGCAGGGCAGAGGCAGAAGCGGGCCGGGCGGCCGCTAACGGCTCCCTCAGGCAGAGCACAGACGGCGGCGCGCCTGCGCGCGCGCACCCACCGCCCCGCCCCTCTCTCCCCCCTCAGCCGCCCCTGTACCGATGGCTGCGGGGGGCTCTCGGTGCCCTCCTCACCGCCCTCGGCCCCGCCGCCGCGCAAGAGGCCGTCCCCCAGGTCAGCGAGCCGCCCCGCCGCCTCAGGGCCGCCCCCGGGCATCGCCCCGGCGCCCACTCCCCCCTCCGCCTGGGGCCTGCGGGACCCCCGGGGCCTCCTTGGCGGGAGCCCGCCCGGCGCCTCGGCCGGGAGCGGCGTTAGTCGCTCTGTGGGCTCGGGTGCAGGGCGGGGTCTTGCTCTGGGGCTCCCCTGGCTCTGGCTGCCCTCTCCTGGGCTGGGCTCGGCCCCTCTGCCCGCCCAGAGCCCCCCCTCCGGGGCGGTGGGGCTCGTGGTGGGCCCCGGCAGCCCCGTGCCCCCCCCGCCCTCTCCCAGCCCGGCAGCCCCGTCCTTCCGGCCCTGTGCGGCGGCTGTGGCTCCTGCCGCTGTGGGCTCGCCCCGGGCCGCAGTCAGAGTCGTTCCCCTGTGATGCTGAGATGACTGTGGCTTCCAGATGTTCCCCCCAAATCCGTGGGCAAAGCCACCCCCTCGTTGGCTTTCCGTCTGCACAGCGGGGGCTTGAAAAGGGAAAAAGAGGGGGTGGAGACTTGGAGTGGTGAAGGAGCGGGGAGCAGCTTAGTACAACTTCCCAGGAGAGAATTCCTCTTTTCTCGCCCTCAAACTGATTCTAAACCTCCAAGTGGCTGGTAAAGTAAAAAAGGACAAAACAAGGCTCTCCCAGGTGCCGGGTGCTCTGGTAAAGCTGGAGAAAGCGGCATTTCTGTTCACAGGCAGTTGCCGTAAGTGCCGTCAGGTATTGAAACTGCACTTCTCTCAGGACGTAGCCTTGAGCCTGGAGAGCAGCTCAGAAGGAGTTAGCTCCTGCGAACAATTGAGCAGGAGGATACAAAGATTTTGCCTTCTCTACTTTTGCCTTCTGAAGTATCAAATATGCTGAGTAAGAATGCATTTTCATGGGAAGATATTTACCTCTAATGCCTACCCCCCGATATTTTCTGCCTGACTTTAATAGCATAGTAATAGCCAATACTCTTGACATTGTATGAAAGGTGCCGTTAGGGACTTCTTTGTGCTCCTGATACAGAGAGAAGATAGTCCAGAAGCAATGCTATCATCAGGGTTCGGGGGCATAACATTTTAAAAGAAATTCCTTTGTGTAAGAAAGACCAAAGAATTCTTCAAAGAATCCTTGCCGTCTGTCATGACATTTGGGGGGGCAAATAGAGGCAAAAACCCACCTAGGACCATCCTTTGTGCTCCATTCCCAAAGGAAAAAGTGATTGAAGTGGGTGTATGCATGAGTTGCTTTCCCACCTTTTATTTCCTGTCCTCCTTAGACCTTTCTTTGCAACTCAGTGTAGTGATTTACGAAATGAGATGGCGTAGTAATCTCTGGTGTGCTGCTTTCCCTGAGGAAAGAGGAAAACATTACATATAAACTCAATTTTTTGGCGATAGGAACAAATGTAAAATGTTAGGAAGCATTAACAGAATGAGAAAAAGAGGCCTAATGTGCTGCAGCGGGATAATTAGCTCTCTGCGAGCGGTCGTTGGCTGGGAGAGGTTGGGGGGTGTTGAGGAGGGGTGCAGTTAGGTGTATGTGCCTGAGATGATCCCAGGGGCACTTGGAGGGGGAGACCTTCGGGATAGGAAAAGTAACTTTGAAAGTTTGGGCCCTGTGAAGGGAAGTCAGCCTGTTGGGAGCTTCCCTAGGGCTGCAAAACACTGTTGTGTGTGTTCTTTCCTCAGCGTTTGGATACCTGTGGACGATGGTGACGAGAGTCCGGCGAAAAAGAAAATATCAGGTATTGCACATTACAGAAGTATTGAATATGCCTGATTTTTCTGAGGTTTCGTGTCCCTTGGAAAAGTCTGGCTTTTGTGCGCTGGCATTGTTCCTGAAACTGTGGCTTTTCAAGCTGTTCTTTCCTTGTGGCTATCTATCCCTATAGCCAATGGCTTGAGGGTGTACGGTAGGGCTTAGCCCTCTGTATGACGTTATCTGCGGTGACTGTGGCAGGGCACAGTACTTTTACTGCCAGCAGGAGATAGCCCAGGTCTCTGGCGCTGAGCCCGCGCGTGTCAGCAGAAAGAGTATTTTAAATCAAAGCTGTGTGCTCCCTCCTGGCTGTATTCGCAATGTACCTCTGTTGGTTTTCTATCATGTTCTTACATGGCCTGTCTTTGTTTTTTAGATTATTCCATCTCTGAACAGAAAGAGAAAGTTTCTGCTGTGGTGCAGTTGCCGACCAAGGCAACCAAACGCCCGGCGGCTTCCGTCAGCGAAGATGCTCCATTCACAGAGTGTGCGGAAGAGGTTAGCGAGGGGTTTGAAATATTAGGATCTGTGCAAGGTGCGAGAGCAAGCAGCTCTCCCTAATGCATCTTGAGGTTGAGCCTGCTCGGAGCCTGTACAGCTGTAGGTGGTTCTTTTCCATTTCTAGCAGGCAGCTCTAATGTGGGCTGGGTTTGCCTTACTCAAGTCTGCGTTATTCTCTTTCTCGAGTTTGTGGTTAAGGAATCAAAATACACTACCTTACAAGAAAAACTGCGTACTTCCTGTGGACAAACCTCTTTCTGCTCATTAGCCACCAGCCCAGGAGAGGATTCCTGTAGGACTTTGGCTCTGTAAAAATGAGCCACCTACTGCTTGACTCCCTAGTTTGGTTCAAAGGTGTAGTGCTATTTTTCTTATTACCCCATGGAATTAGAGGCCTAAGAGACTGTCGGGCTCTAATTCTTCATTCCTGAGAGAGTCGTTAACTCTTATTTGTACAAAATATATTTTTCAAGGGCTGAATTATCACACTTTGGAATGTTTAGGAGCTGACTGCACGTATGAGAGCCTGTATTCAAAAATTAAAGCGTACCTGTCAAAGGTCCTGCAAAGATTGGCATTCTTCTGCAATCTGACCCAGCAAGTCATGGTCCGCAAGTCATAGCAGAGCTGACTAAGTCTCAGGAAGTGTGTTTGCTTGGTTTCTCATTCAGGTTATACTCACATTGGTACTTTTTTTTTGTTTTCTTTTAAGATTCGGTCCACTTCTTTTGAGCCTTCAAGTAAAAGACCAAGATTTTCATCGCTCGATGTAGCAATGCTACAAATTGGTAAGGCTGACATCAAGTTATACGACTTGTTTCATTTTCACCCTACCTTGTGTACCGTCCAAGCCTACCCCTGGGGTTCTGTACAGATTATTGCAGGCACAGGACGAGGCGGCATCTGGGAAGACTTGAGCGTGACCTCTGTTTCTTAACTGCATCCTTGCATTGCTTCTGGAGTGGAGCCGGGCATTTATCTTGTCATCTCAGTACCAGAGCTGCCTTGGATGCAGTCCTTCCATTCTGATAGGTCCACTGTTAGCTTGCCAGAAGTAAATTGTTTTCAATGCTTCTTTTAGGTAGTAGATCCCGAGAAGCCTTTTGTATTTCAGGTTTTGGCTGGCAATACCTTGTGCGCACAACTTGCTGTAGTTGCCGGTGTGAAAACCTGAAAATGTCCTCAAGTGACATAACAGAAATAATATGATGATGTGAGAGAGAAAATGACAGTTTATCTTTGTTGAAGCTCGTTACTGTAAACTCATGAACCTCTTCAGTTTCCTTTTAGAGTTCCTGATGCCTTATGCTCTTCCCTTGTAGGTCAGATGCCGTGTGGAACCCATGCTCACCTGACGAAGGAACCACTATCCCATCCTCACAAGATAATTCCACGTCTGAGGTAAAAATCCTTCTGTTTTCTTTGACTTCTTCCCCAAAAGGTTTACTGCCTATGGTAAGGGAGGTCTCCAGCTGCTTCCCCCCTGAAGAACCAATTTTCAACTTTTTCTTTAAACCCAGCTACTTAATTGACGCAGGAGATTAGGTAGAGATTAAAGGTCTGCAGTAAGAGGAAGTGTTGAACTTGAGAGGAGGCTGAGGACACAATCAACAGCGTATCTTCATCTGAAAGTCATGAACATCTCGTGTCTGTCTCCATCATCATCGGTGTACGTGCTTGACAAAGTAGTTGGTGGTGGAGGTGCATATTGGAATGTTCTCTGGATACCATTTCTTTTGCCGTTGATGTTTTCAGCACAATCCGGAATGGCAAACAGAGCATCAAAGCTGGTCCAGACAGCTTCTTACCCCTGAGGCCGCCCATTAAGGAGCGCGCTGCGCCAGAATCCGCCACTTCAGATGAAAATCCATATCATGAAAATGATACAGAAAACAGTTTCTCATGTAATTTTGTGTGCACTGAGTTTAAGTGCACTGCATTTGAGAGCGGGTCAAGACTCTGCTTTGGGCGTCTCATCTGCCAGTCGTTGCTTATTGTGGTTTGGCTCATATTTTGGAGCAGATCTGGAGCATGAGAAAGAGATTCCTTTCAGAGGAAGCTAAACCAGAGAAGGTTCCTGGGGAAGGTGTCTAATGCACTCCAACTGCTACTGAGCATATAGTCCCTGAGGTCAGAGCAGGGCAGGTCTGAAGTAAAATGTCCCAGCAGTGTGGATGCTGTGGACATTGCCATTCTCACTGTCAGCATAATCTTTAACAAATAGATTGAGCAGAATTGGTCAAGGCTGGTTGAAATGAACGCTGTCTTGTCCCGCAGAGTAAAGTGGCCTCCTCAGGTTGATGCAGATATTTGTCGGATGTGCAAAGAATATTTTTTTCTTTTCAAAGAAAAACCCCAAAAGCCACCGTGAATTGGTATACACTGATAACAAATGCCCCACATATAAAAATTGTGATTCTCCTCTGTTGTTCTTTCCTGCCCCAAAGTGTTCAAGCCTCCTCTAAGGAACCAGTGACGACTGTGAGTCACCTGGAAGAACCAAAATACGGAGGAGAGGTCTATCCACGTCCAACACTAAGGACCGGTGAGTATCCCCATGATTCCAATCCGTTCCACTTTGTAGGTAGACTTCAAATCGGAATAGGGCATTTCTTATACACTGGCAGATGATGTTCAAAGCGCTTGCCAGAATTCGAACTTCCTGACCATACAGTCAGCATTCAAAGTTTTTCTTTTTTTTTTTATTTATCACTCAGAAATGGAGAGCTATGTACATCCGATGGTGACTGAAAGTCGACTTCTTGTTTTCTTACTACTGCTTTCCTGTGCAGGTGTCGAATGTATAGATGTTTGCTGCCCGCAGTGGTCGCAGAGAGGTGATACGATCAGGTAGAGTCTCTTTTAATGTAGTAATGAGTAGCTACCTTGCGGCTCCGGAATTGCTCGCAAGCCAGTTGCATCTCCAACACAGCTGCCATGCGAGAGCCGTGCTGCGTGACAAAGAGGGTTGTGCTGGTGTGGTGTTTGCTGTGGGAAGAAAGCCAGTAAGGGTGCGAGTGGTGGCCGTCCCAAGTTGTCCTTGGATGTGCAGAATCCGTTTTTGTTTGTGAGTCGTTCTGCCGAGCCATCAAGGAGCTGACATTTCATTTCTTTCACTTGGAAACTCGCATCCTGAGCATAAGGATTAGAGAGCTTGTAAAGCCTGGTGGGACTTGGGGCAGTTTTTGGGACTTAGAGGATGCGTGGGGTTTGACTAGGAGGGGGAAAAAAGCAGCGTGCGGTTGGGTTTGAGAGGCCAGCAGCCTCTCTCAAAGGGGTCTTTTGGTGACAATGCGAATTCTTGTTTTTGAAGCAGGGACATATATCTGGACAACTTTAATGTCTGTGTATTTGTTTGCTCTTCAGAGTCTGTGTGGTTTGAATGACAATCCTCTCCAAATGGGGATAGTCACTCTCTTGACTGGCCTGTAGAAGGCAAGTAAACATCCTGTGGCTGTCCCATTTGGAATTCAGTGTGCTGGCCTTAGTTTCCCGAAGCTCACTCTGTTTGGATGCAAGTCTAGTTGCAGATGTTCCTGTTACACCTTGCAGTAGAACACCCAGTGTGCAGTGTTTATCAGCGGTAGATCACAAAGCCCTCGATAGAGGAAGTGCTGGTTGCTTCTCTGTTTTCTAAATAATGCAACTGATAAAGAGAAGGAAAAGGAGTCTTGTACAAGTAAATGGGAAAAAAAAAAATATTGCAAAGCTCCCAGCTCTTCATTCTATCCCAGTCCTGCTGCTAAGAAAGAATGGTGCTGGACGTTGAGGCGATATTGTCACGTGTTGATGTGTGCAACTGGGGCTGTAGTCAGAATAAGCCTTGAAAAAGCCTTTCTTGTCCAGAAGGTGAATTCCTGAGAATTCCATGGGAGAGGACAGATACAAAGCTCACTTCTCTCTCTCCCTCTCCTGGCAGGTACTGCACACCAGAAGAAAACTCTCAGGAAGAGGAAGGAGCAGCGAAACAAACCATCGCAGGGGTAAGCTTGCGTTATTCACAAGGAAAATAGAGCTATTTGTGATCAGAAACTTCAGCACTCTCCACTTCACGTGACTTACTCAACAATATCTGTATTTGCCCAGGTTGTTTTTCCCCGGGAAAGCGGGAGCGTTATTTGATGAGTAGCGCTATGGCAAAGTGTTTTCCGCTACCGTTAATTTTGTTTCTGGACTATTAGGAGCACGCTACACTATAGCATTTTGATTCTTCCCCTTTCATGTGTTGGGTATAGCCTCAAAATCTTTACTGCACAGCCTTAGTTGACCTGCAAAGCTGGACTGGGGTGTCTTTAGTCTTATCTTGTTTGCTGGGTTGGGAAGTACATCCCTGACTTCCATCTCTGGTCAGGATTGAGGTCAAAAATAAAATTTTAATCATGGAAATCATAAATAGTAGTCTCACTCTCAACTTAATACCTACACGTGGAGGCTTTGCTGGGGTTCTTAACGCTAGCCCAAGCCAAACGAGCTCTCTGCCTCTCTTGCCTCCAAGTGCAGCACTCCATGGGTGCACAGTTGGAATGCAGTCGTCAATAAAAAGTCACTTTGGGGTTTGCTGTTTGGATGTGTGTACAAAAACTCTTCCAGTTTTCTGTCCTGTCCCCAAGCAAACAAATCTGTGCTTGATTGCTAGCTTAATGTCCGTTTGTCTAACAGAGGCAGCATGGAGCTGAAATCTCAGAAGATGCGTTATTCCAAGGACATCCTATACCTGTTCGGTCCAAAAAGTCAGCCAGCCTCACCATGGAAGGAAAGAAAGTGCCAAGCCTGGGAAAAACAGCGGAACGCTTTCCTCCGCTCACAGAGGTACCACAGCCGACAGTCTGTTAGACAAAAGAGAAGGTTGTGACAGAGCTGCAGGGAACTCCTCTTATTCTCGGTGGTTCTTGAGGCTTTTTGAAATCTGAAGAACTTGCATTGAACCTGTTAGCGAGTGTTTGCGGCTGTGACTTTGCAGTGCGAGGGTCAGCACTAAAGCTGGTTTGAAGGATTTCGTGTGCTCCAGCGCTCCTTCAGTTGTGCTGCCCTGAGGGTTTGTGGGCCTTCTGTTAGCAGGACAAAAAATGAGTCCAGGTTGAACACCAGTCTCCAGAGCAGTGCTAACCCGACTCATCCAGTTATATTGGATGTGCCTCTTGTCCTACCGTGGTGATAGAACCTGAAAGATCAGCTTGTGCTGGTCCGTGATGCCGTTCCCCAGGGAGTGGGAGTTCAGTTTCCCCTGCTTGTATGAATTTTGGCTGCTTTTATTCTTTGGAGTTGCAGTCTAATTGAGCTCCCCCCACCTTTTCCTGCCTGTTGAGGATGGACTCGGAAAGGGCGGGCAAATGCAGAGTTTACAAAGTCTGCAGAGTTGATGCTGGGTACAAGGGAAACCGAGTGGTTTTCTTATTTTGCTCGCCCAGATTCAAGCAAGAAGGAGATGCTATTGCAGATCAGAGTATTTTATACCACCATCCGTAGTGGTTTCTTTGCATTCCCCACTGGGATTGGCTTAAACCTGGGTATTGCGAGGGCCGCGGCAGCACGTGGGAAAGGGGTTTGCCAGAGTTGTGTTCCATTTTCAGCTGCTTTAGCGTGTTTGCTGAGTTTACGGGTTTTATCCCAACGTCCTTGGTGAAAAGAAATGGCAGCAAGCCTGGGCTGTGAAGTTCAAAGTTAGGATGCTGAAACCACCCAAGCAAGGCAAAAGCGCTATCGCTCACTGAGCCAAGAAACCGTCGGAGGCAGTTGCTCTGTCACCTGAGCTGAATTTACAGGCCGTGTTTCAGTGGAAAGCTGCCCCCAGGTCAGCGTGCTCCATGCTCTGTTTCACAAGTCCTTCCCCATTTAATTGTTCCTTTCAGGCCATGGAGAGAGAGGTCAGTGCCGCATTTGGCAAAGGTGAGCCAGATGAGATCATGAGCAGTGCCTTCAAACTAAAGGTCACTCGCGAAGACATCCGCACGCTCAGGAACCTTTGCTGGCTAAACGATGAGGTAAAACCAGCTGCAGCACAGGGCTAGTCTCACTCAGCCTTTATTGAAAAATACCCCTCCGCCGTGTACAGAAGTCGCGTCAACGTTCTTTGACGACCTCCGTGGCAGAGCCTAAAAACCTCTGTAGAAGTCTTATTTGAGGTATTGAAGGGTCGAGCGTTTCTGGAAGTTCCGTTACTTCTTGTATGACGCAGCTTCCCGGAGTTCGTCCGGGTTTTTGGTGTGGGGGGCAGGTGTTTTGATCAAACTGACGATGTAGCCCCGTGTGAAATTCTGGGAACAAAAGCTGACAGCTGAGGCTGGAGTTCTCTCCGCTGCGTGCTTAAGGGTGGCCAGAAAAGACATGGTGTTGTATTTTTCATTGGGGAAGGCAGCGTCTTATTTTTACACCTCACGTTTCCTCTTTATGGTACAGGTCGTTAATTTCTACATGGGTCTGCTGATGGAAAGAGGCAAGAAGGAAGGATATCCAGCGGTCCACGCTTTCAGTACTTTCTTTTATGCCAAACTAAGATCTGGTGGCTACGATGCAGTAAGAAGATGGACCAGAAGTGTTGATGTCTTCAAGCAGGACATCATCTTCGTGCCTGTAAACTTGAAAGCGCACTGGACACTAGCCGTGAGTCCCACGGGCTTTTTCTTTAGAATTGGACGGGGAGCAAAAACTGGCAAGAGAAGTCATTTAGGTGTTGGGGGGTGTGTGGCAGAAGGTTGTGCTTTGTCTAATGGTCACCTTTTAATAACAGGTCATAGATCTCAGGAGGAAGACCATCATGTACTTGGACTCTCTGGGCCAGAAAGGGGACAAGATTTGTCAGACTTTGCTGTAAGTAACCGCTCCGTCACTGCTTTTATGGTGTGAATGAGGAGAGGGATTTTAGATTGAGTCCCTGTAAGGCGACTGCAAGTTTTCACATGGCTTGTAGATAACCAACCCGGAATCTTGGCGTTGCTTGCTGCGAGTTGTCTGGCATCGACTGCTTATCTGGTGTCACAGCGTCCCCTGCACCCAGGGTCTGGGGTTCCTGGATTCTGCCACCTTCCCGTGAGAGGCACAGCCAAATCCACCATAGCCCCGTGGCACACGTCTACCGGCTTTGTTAGTTGGATCCCAGTATGTGGGATGAAGGCACACGGTGGAATTATGGCATTACAGTTCCTTGCTTGGTTTGTCTCTTTGTCTTCTGATAACATGTGATTTGGGGCTTTTTGACCTCTCTGAAGCAATGGAATCATTGGCCTTGTTCTTGACCATTAGCTCACAGCCTCTCCCCGTGTTTGTAAGTTTCAGATTGGGATTTTTCCTCAAAATCAGCCTTAAATCAGCTGCTGTGAGGATCCTCTGACATTTTACTGTCCTGCCGTTTGTCTTCCTGTGATCCTTCAGCCGCTTTATTTTGTTGTTGGCCTAAATTACAGAGATGAAAAGGGATTTTTTTTTCCCTTTTGTTTTAACCAGCCAATACCTGCAAAAAGAAAGCCGGGAAAAAAGAAACCTGGAACTGAATGTTTTGGAGTGGACTCTTCACAGCATGGAGCCACGTGTACGTGAGCACCCCTTGGGTTTGAAATGGGAACTGTCAGTGCTTCTTTGGGGCCCAGATCCTGGCACGTGACAAAGAAAGGGCTGAGCTGATGTTTCTCGAGGAGTTGATAGTAAAAAGCAGTCCCTAAAGACCGGATTTAAGAAAGGTCACTTAAGAAAAAGGCGGTGCGAACCTCGAGAGGCCTCGCAGGGAGGAGGGCTGCTGCCCCTTCTGGGCCTGCCAAGAATTTGGATTGTAGTGTCCGAGTCCGGGAGGCAGAGGGGAGGGATGGTGTGCAGTGAACTGGGTCTGTTCCTCGTGGGCGGGAGTGGGTATCGGGGATTAGGCAAGTAGGGTCAGGAGTGTGCGGTGAGCGCAGTGTCGGTGTGGGTAATGTGCGCTGCTTCCAAGTTGCTTTTCTTTTGAGACAGAGGGAAATCCTCCATCTTCTTTGCATTCCTTAGGAGATCCCTCAGCAGCTGAACGGAAGCGACTGCGGCGTCTTTATGTGCAAATATGCAGAGTACATCGCCAGAGAGAAACCGTTCAACTTTACCCAGGTGAGTGAAGGTCATAAACCCCTCCAGCCCCTTTCGCGCAGGGACAGGAGCCGGGGAGGTTACGCAGCAGCTCTTCATTGTGTCCGGGGCAGGGGCTGAGGTTTCGTGCCCCGTTTCGGTGCGTAGTTGCTGTGGTCAGAACTTCCAAGTGGCCTGGGCAGGGCAGAGCTGTGGTTCTCCATCCCCGCCTTTGGGAGCTGCTGCCGGTGAGATTCCTCTTGGGCAAGATACTGCCGCCAGCGGGTTTGGCATATCTGGGCTCGGTATCTTTTGGAGAAATGGCTTCTACCCTTTGACCAGTCAAGACAGCGCTTATTTTTATTGATTTCATTTTACACCGGTCTTTTATTAGCGTGCTTGTAAGCTGTCGCGCGGTCAAGTCAATCTGGTTTTGTCGGGTTGTCGTGTCACCCTCTTAGGAGCCGCGTGGGGTGTTGTACCCAAACGGTTGACAGTTCTTAAAGGGAACTTCATATTAAGGACTCCGCTGGGCGTTTATGCCTGTTTGCCGCCTCTTTCTACCGTGATGTCATTATTTAATGGATATCTCTTCTCTTTTCAGACTCACATGCCATACTTCCGCAAGAAGATGGTGTGGGAGATAATCCACCAACAGCTGCTGTGACACATGGACTATTAGAGTTCTTATTTTAATTACGTTTCTTAGACCTTAGTTACATTTCTTAGACCTTTAGTTACTTTTCTTAGACCTTTAGTTAGTTTTCTTAGACCTTTAGTTACATTTCTTAGACGAATTTTCCTCTTTAGGTTATGAAGTAGAAGTTAAGATGGTTTGTTCCCCCCACCTCCCTTATTTTGGAGACAGTAACTCTGGGGTTTTGGTACACAAGTTTTCCTCTTCAAGTTATGAAGTAGTGGTTAAGACAGTTTATTTCCCCACCACTACCCCCCACCCCACCCCCCCCTTATTTTGGAGACAGTAACTCTCTTTGAAATTAGCTAACGCACCTTAAGCGAGAGCCAGAAAGATGGGTGTGACCTCGTTAAGGGCAGAGTGAAGAAGGAACATCGTCAACTTCCATGGCTGAGCCGCACGCTCGCGCCTCGCAGCGCACGCGACCACATTACAGACAAATGGGAAACATCTGTGGTGGTGGTTACAGTCGTGTTTGCCCAACTTACCTTCCCAAGGACAACGTGCTGAACTACCGTCTCCTCAAAGAGAGTTTTCCTCTGTTTCTGGAATATCTACCGTCTACTTGATTCCTAAAACTGGATTTGTCACGACCACGGAAAGAAAGCGTTTACCATCTCTTGATTTCTCACCAAAGCCCCTGTCCTTTGGGCTGGTTTGGGGTTGTTTGTTTTTTGCTGTCTCCAGGGAGTTATCTAATGTGAAAAGAGAAGTATTTATTTCTTTATATAATATAAATATTTATTTTAATAAAAAGAGCCTTAATGGAAGGAAACTCTCCCTGTGTCCTGGTTTGAGGTAAAAGAGAACCAATTTTGTTCAGTAACTTGGCTTCTTAGCTGGGCCTCTTCTACCAACTGAAATTAACTGCCTATTGTGCCGTCAGCGTTCACTCTCTCAGAGCGATAAGAGCAATGGTTACAGCTGATGCCCAGGCATGGGATGCAGAGAGGCTCTTGCTTATACTCATTGCTATAACCCCCACGGCCAACCAGCTTTGTTATTTGCCCCGTTGGAGGGTCGGAAGCGGAAAAGCATAGTGGGGTCCCACCTGCGGGGAGGAGCGACAGGGCAGGTGACCCAAAACTGACCAACAGGGTATTCCATCCCATCTGCCTCATGCTCAGTAGAAAAGGGACCAAAGGGATCAAAGGGTTCTTCTACCTGGGGAATGTTTACTTCGCCCTTTGATAATTATGCTGATGTGACCCCATCAGAGCTGGGGCATGGCAACCTTCTGGGCTCTGAGGATAAGGACTGGTACCTTGTTAAGATCGTGATTTTGTTGTTGATGCTCCTGAATGTGGTGCAGGGGTGGTTTCTTGTGAAACATCTGTGCAGGGGGAGCTGGAGGGGACCGTGCGCTGCCGCCACTCAGACCCGCGCAGCCGCTCGGCGATCTGCAGCGGGGCGAACCGCGGCCCCGCCTGCCCGGCCGCAGCTGCCCCCCCCGGAGCAACGGCGCCACCGGCAGCCGTCTTCCGCACCGCCACGGCACAGGCGCCTCCGCCGCCGCCTGCACCGGCACCGGCACCCGCACCACCGGCAGCCGCCCCCCCCACCGCAACAACATCGGCCCCTCCGCCGCCCGTCCCGGCACAAGCCGCGCCCCCCCCCTGCAGCGGCACAAGCCACGCCGCCGCCTCTCCCGGCACAACCTACTGCAGCCACTACAACCAGTACCAAAACTACTCCAACTCCATCAAAATCGGTACAAGCCGCCCCGGGAACCAGGAGCAGGAAGAGGAGGTCAACTCCTTCCCCTGCCCCTTACCACAAAGACCACCTCAAGTCACATAGCTTGGGGGAGAGTTCTGAACAAGATCCAGGGGAGGGTCCTTCAAGACCACAGAAGGGAAAGAGACCTTTGAAAACAGACAAAGGCCAGAGTCCTTCTAGAGCAGATGCTGGAGAGGCCCCTTCTGGGGCAGCCTCACCACAGGAGGACTCAGATGTAGAGGTAGTTGTTAAATCCTTCTCTAGGAAAGATCTGAGAAATATCAGGAAGGACTTTAGTCGTCATGAAGGTGAAACACTTGTCTCCTGGTTGCTCCGATGCTGGGATAGCGGGGCAGATACCGTAGATTGAGATGGCAGAGAAGCTAGGCAATTGGGAAACCTGGCCAAGGATGGAGGGATTGATAAAGAAATTGGGAGAAAGACAAGCACTCTCAGTCTCTGGAGGCGACTGGTGTCAGCCATAAAGCGCAGGTATCCCTTCAAGGACGATATCGAATGCCGTCCAAGTAAATGGACCAACATGGGAAAAGGTATGAAGTACCTGAGAGAACTGCCTGTGCGAGAGGTGATTTATAGTGATGGGCAAGCGACAGTAGACCCTGATGAAATGCCATGCAAACGATCTCTGCTCAAAAAGTTTGTACAAAGTGCACCATCAACATATTCCCACCCATTGTCAACAATGGTCTGGGGAGGATCCGATACTGACACACCAACTGTAAATGAAGGGGTTAAGAAGGTACGACAGTATGAAGACAGTCTCTCTGGTCCCTTCTCTGTGGCAGCCATAGAAAAGCTGACTGTGACCACCGAGAAAATGACTGAGAAACTGACTGAGAAACTAGAGCAAATGACCCAGAGATTAGTTGAGCAAACCGATAAACTGTTTGATAAACTAACCAAGGTGGAGGAAAAACTCCATGCTTTCCCTGTACAGACTCATGTTGCAGCTGCTAAGAGGAAACGCCCTCCTACTCAAGAGAAAAACCACCCTCCGACTCAAGACAAATCAAAGCTGATGCGAGATATCCTGTGGGTTTGCCTCTGTGAATATGCAGAAGACATGAAGAAGTGGGATGGAGAACCTACCTCAGCCCTACAGGCACGGGTGCTTGAGTTGCAAAATGAAGCCGACAGAAGAAAGGATTCTTACAGGAAGAAGGTTGCTCCAACCTACGGTAGGCGATCCTACGGACCAGGTAGGAACCGATCTGATAATCGTAGGTACTACGGTCAACAGTAGAGGTGCCCTGCCTCCAGCCAGGAGGAGGAGAGGGACAACCGACTTTATTGGACTGTGTGGATTCGATGGCCTGGCACATGAGAGCCACAAAAGTATAAAGCCCTGGTGGACACTGGTGCACAGTGGTGTTGGGTTGTTTTTTGCTGTCTCCAGGGAGTTATCTAATGTGAAAAGAGAAGTATTTATTTCTTTATATAATTTAAATATTTATTTTCATAAAAAGAGCCTTAATGGAACGAACCTCTACCTGGTAATGAGAGAGGGTGATTTATTCTTTTTTTTTTATTTAACTGAAAAAAAGTTGGATGTAGCGATGTGGATTTTCGCTCCCTCACAATCCCCCAGGAAGAGGATTGGAGCCAGGAGGAGCATCGGAGCACAGAAGCCGCGAAGCGATGGTCACACAGTGCTGCAGGGGCAATCGGGGTGTCGTTCAGTGGTGAGATGAGCAAGCAGCATCCCGAAATCCGCCCCTGGAGAGGGGTCAGTGGTGTACGGACGCTCTCTGTGTTCTGTAAACCCCCTGTGGGGAGCCCCTGCTGCCCCCTTGGCAGCGCCCGGGTGGCTGTGACTGCTGAAAGCTGGTTTGGTGCGTTGAGGTGTTAGGTGGGGTGGCAGCAGCCCCTGCCCGCCCCGGGAGGGGGGACACCACCTCTCCGGTGGCACTGGATGGGTGGGAGGGAGGGAGGGAGCACAGCTCTGGAAGCCATGGAGAAAGGCGTGGGGGTGTCCCTCATCGTGGCAGCCCCCAGCAGCCCTACCCCGCCACACGGCCACCCCAAGGACACCCAAGCCCCATCTTGGTCCTCTCCCTCTTGGGTGATGCCCTTCCACCCGCCCTGGAGGTGCGCTCCTCTCCTGCAGGGGGCGACGCCCAGCACTCGCCTGGCTAGAGAAGCACCGGGGGGGTGCTTAGGGGGCATCTGAGCTTCCCAGTTACACGGGCATAATTAGGGCGCCCTTAAGAACCATTAATAACCACTTTGGCTCTGCTAACCAACTGCGGCGAGGCCCCCACCCCGCTTTAGCGCAGGCTTTGTGATGCCAACACCTCCCTGAGCCACTGGGTAAAGCGACGCCTGGCAAAAAAACACCATCACCCAAAGAAAACCCCACACCACATCCCCCACTCCCCGCCCACCCCTTCTCCCCCCATCACAGCCATGGGACAAACTCCCACCACCACCACACCCCAATCTCAGCTCGGCCGTGACACCCCCAAGACACTGGAAAGAAAGCAACCGAGAGCAAGCTCAGGCTCCTGTGAGCTGCAGAGATTTCTCTTTGGTTTTTGATGTTGTCCTTGGGTGGGTTTTGCTTGGTTGTTTTTCACACAACACTTTGCAGTAGAGGACAAAAACGTGGTGTCGCAGCCCCCGGGGTCGACGCTGGCACTGCCACCTCCCCCCCCAGCTCCTGTCCCTCCTCTTGCCCCGCAGCTGTTCCCACTTTCCTTGCTTGGTTTGGTTGGTTTTTTTTCCTTTCTACCTTTCTTTTTTAATATGTTTTCGCTTCCCCCTTTTTTCTCTTTTACCCCTTTTTTCTTTTGACCTTTTTTGCTTTTTCCCCCTTTTTTTCTTTTTCTCTTTTTTCTTTTCCCACTTTTTTTTTCCTCCTTTCCCTTTTTTTTTTTTCCCCCTTTTCTCTTTTTAAACATTTCTCAAGCTTTCTCCTGAAGGAACGGCCCCTGGCTCTCCGCTAGCAGAAGGAGCCTACGGAAGAGCTCTGGCACTGACATGGGCAGGAACACCCACAAGTGAGAACTGGATAGACAAAAGGCTCCTCAATGATGACACTGGGGCAGCCCGACCTTAGAAGCAGCAGAGGAGCAGAGCCACCCAGAGCCATCCAGAGAACAGGAAGTCCTACACCGGCAGGAAGACTGGGAGTCTTCCTCCACAACAACCCACAGATCATGACCAGAGTGGTGCCTATTCCCAGCCTACACTAATGAATACGTACGCCTTTGCATCAGAAAGGAACGCTTGCTTTACCAGCCCCTGGGCGAGTTGGGAGCCATCCCCCTTGCACCCAGCGCTGCAATAAACACGCTGCTTTGTAACTCGCCCCGAGTTGGGGAGTTTCTTTCCGCACGTCAGCACCCCTGGGATTGCTTTCCTTCTCCCGCCTCGCACTCGCTCCACATGGTTTTTTCCAACTCAGTCTTTTTTATTAAAAAAATTAATAAAAAAATGCTCCAACTCTCAGTTTTACAAGGCACACAAAATCTCTAAAAGGGAAACACAAGCGTGAGGTGTTGAGGTACCAAAACTTGCCCCTGTTAGTCCAACTAAAGGGACAGCGTCGGGAGGCGAGGGAGGAGGAAGGGGGAGGCTGTGGGATGGAGAGAGCCCTCCCCGTACCCCTCAGCTGCGCATCCTCGCAGCGCCGCGGGAATGGGGGGCTGTGTGTCTGGGCGGGTCTTTGATTTGCTCCCCTGACCTGCTGGGGGTGGTGGAGGAGGTTGGAGGGGGTTGTCCGGCAGTGGGGTCACATTCATCAGGCGGTGCTGGGCGGCACGACAGGAGCATCACTTGCTGTGCTGCGAGGCCGGGGCTCCCGGAGCGTGTTTCTGCTCCTGCTGCTTCACCTGCTGGACCATTTCCCTCATCTTGCACTGTGCAGTCTTGGGGAGGAGAAGGGAAAAGCAAGAGTTGGGGGTCAGGGCACTGTTTCTCCCACCACCACCCACCCCTGAGCCCCCACCGAGCATCTCGCCGCTCCCAACTTTTCACCCCGGACAAGCCCTAATTAATTTCAGGTTTCTGGGTTTTTTTAACTTGTGCTTCCTCCATCGCTCCTTGAGAGAGGCTCAATTTTTGGGGGGGGGGCCGCCATCCCGCTCGAGTGCACAGGAGACAAGGTTATGGAAGATGAACCCAGGTGGGATGCGGGTGGCTTTGCCTGCACCGAGGAGTCCATTCACAATGTCCCCACATCCAGCAGCATCAAAATCATGGTACCCAGCAAAGAGCTCCCCTGGCGCTGAGGGAGGCCAAGCCAGGCTGGCAGCACAGTGCTGACCACAGGGACGCTCTCAACTTGGCCCTTACTGTCCCCCACACCCACAGCCCCCACCCAGCGCACCTTGAACTGAGCCTCGGGCGGCCCTGTGACGATGACCATGCGCTCGCTGCCCTTGGGACCTTCTGCCGGTGCAATCTGGGGAAGTATGGGGGAGAAGGAGCGTGAGTGCAGCCACCGCTTCAGCAAGACCTTCCCTCGGTGGCATGTCCCCCCACAACGCAGGGCAATCCCCCCATGCAGGAGCATCCCCTCCCACCCGAGCCGGGCTCATAACCAGGGTGCTGCAGGCCTGGCCTTCTACTAAACACAGGCGGGAGAGGTGGGCCCATGCCAACGGGTACAGGAGAGCTGGGGAGAGACTTTTTACAAGGGCATGGGGTGACAGGACGAGGCGGAGTGCCTTCAAAGTGGAAGAGGGGACATTTAGAGGAGATAACAGGAAGAAATTTTTCACTGTGAGGGTGGTGAATCACTGGCCCAGCTTGCCCAGAGAAGCTGTGGCTGCCCTAGCCCTGGAGGTGTTCAAGGCCAGGTTGGACGGGGCTTGGAGCAACTTGGGCTGGGGGGAGGTGTCCCTGAACAGGGCAGGGGGGTGGGACTCCATGATCTTCAAGGTCCCTTCCAACCTCAACCGTTCTGTGATAAGTTGGGGAGCAAAACTGCTCCCCGCACACTCCCATTCCCTGACCTCGGCAGTGCAGAGGGGAAACTGAGGCACGAAGCGCAGGACCAGCCCCGCAGCGCCTTCCTCACCTTGATGGAGGCACCCGCAAACCGCACCAGCTGCTTGATGTGCTGCCCCTTCTTCCCGATGATGGCCCCCACCGCCTGCGTCCCGATGAACACGTTCACAACCTCTTGCTCCGGAAGCTGCGGGGGCATGGAAGAGTGAGAGGGTCAGGGCACCAGCTGGACAGGGGACAAAGGAGGTGGCTGTCCCCATCCCACCATCCCATGGTAGTGGTTGCCCACTCTCCCAAGGTGCCCCAGCAAAGATCTCCTGGAGAGGGGGGACAGGCACCTAAAGGGTGCTGATGTGGGAAGGCGCTGGCTGGGGGAGCTCCGCCGAGAGCTGGCTGAGAGCTCCGCCGAGGAGCTCTATGGTGGGAGAGAAAATGAGGGTCAGTGATGGCCCCAGCATGCCAGACCCTTCCCGGCCACCCCCAGACCCACGCACAGCAGCAAGACACCACCATGGGGCTGGGAGGCAGACGGGGGCTCCCAGTTACCTCCACTCCCCCCACGCTGCCACCTTGCCGCCCGTGTCCCGCATCTGCAGGGGAAAACCACGACACAACTCTCTCCTGCTCTGCATTCCAGCAAGTGCAACCGGATGCTACCTGCAAACCACCACTGCTCAGCTGGAGGACGAGCAGACCCGGCTCCCCTGCCCAGCCTGGACGCCGCTCTCGCTCCCAGCCCTGGAAAAAAAGCCTCTCCAGGACGGGGCTGCAGCAACAGCCGCACATTTCCACCCCACAGGAAACAGCTCGTTAACGAGGGGCGAGCACCGCATTTCAAAGCCCCCTTAGGAGCAAGGCAGCGCCCCAAGAGCCAGCCCAACCCCCCAGCACACAGCTCAGCACTCACCACACGCTCGCCGGCCCCCGCAGCAGCGGCTCGAGCGGGGCTGCCCGCGGCCGGCGGTCGGGCGCCGCTCCGTCACAGCCGCTCACCATGGTGGAACGCCGAACGCAGTCCGCGTCCTTCCAGTCGCACCGCAGCCATGGCGCAGCCGGGTGCAGCGAGCGCAGCTCCCCGCCAGAGGGGCGCAAAGCGCCGTGCGAGCGCGCAGGAAAGGGCTCGGTAAGCCCGGGATTGGCATTCCCTCACCCACCGAGGGCAGAGGAGGCAGGAGGGGGCACGCGAGAGCCCGCGCCGCCGGCCGCTGTCGCTCGCCTCAGGCCTGCGGGACGCCGAAAGGCTTCTCCGCTCTCCGAGGGGCCCCTCCGCTCTCTGGGAGGCTTCTGGGGGGCCCCTCCGCCTCTGGAGGGCTTCTGGGGGGCCCCTCCGCCTCTGGAGGGCTTCTGGGGGGCCCCTCCGGCCTCCGTGGGGGCCTCTCCCCGAAGGCCTCTTCCCCTCCTCCGGGCACTCCCCGGCCTCCCGGCGCCCAGCTGCCAGCCGGGGCCCGGCTCGGGGCTTCCGGAGAAGGGCAAGCGCCTCCCCCAGACAGAGCAGGGACGGGCGGGACGGCGCCGGCCCGGCCCCACCGCAGGGCAGGGGCAGAAGCGGGCCGGGCGGCCGCTAACGGCTCCCTCAGGCAGAGCACAGACGGCGGCGCGCCTGCGCGCGCGCACCCACCGCCCCGCCCCTCTCTCCCCCCTCAGCCTCCCCTCCACTAATGGCTGCGGGGGGCCCTCGGCGCCCTCCTCGCCGCCCCCGGCCCCGCCGCCGCGCAAGAGGCCGCCCCCCAGGGCAGCGAGCCGCCCCGCCGCCTCAGGGCCGCCCCCGGGCATCGCCCCGGCGCCCACTCCCCCCCCATCTCCCCGGCCAGAAGCAATGCTATCAGCAGGGGTCGGGGGCATAACAGTTCAAGAGAAATTCCTTTGTGTAAGAAAGACCAAAGAGTTCTTCAAAGGATCCGGCTGTCCTGACATTTGAGGGGGCAAAGAGAGGAAAAAACCCACCTCGGACCAACCTGTGTGCTCCATTCCCAAAGGACAAAGTGATTGAAGTGGGTGTATGCCCGAGTTGCTTTCCCACCTTTTATGTCCTGTCCTCCTTAGACTTTTCTTTGCAACTCAGTGTAGGGATTTCCGAAACGAACTTAATTTGTTGGCGATAGGAAGAAAGGTAAAATGTTGGGAAGCATTAACGGAATGAGCCAAAGAGGCCTAATGTGCTGCAGCGGGATCATTAGCTCTCTGCGAGCGGTCGTTGGCTGGGAGAGGTTGGGGGGTGTTGAGGAGGGCTGCAGTTAGGTGTATGTGCCTGAGATGATCCCAGGGGCGCTTGGAGGGGGAGACCTTTGGGATAGGAAAAGTAACTTGGGAAGTTTGGGCCCTGTGAAGGGAAGTCAGCCTGCTGGGAGCTTCCCTAGGGTTGCAAAACACTGTTGTGTGTGTTCTTTCCTCAGCGTTTGCATAGTTGTGGATGATGATGATGACGAGACTCCGCCGAAAAAGCAAAAATCAGGTATCGCGCATTACACAAGTACTGAATATGCCCGATTTTTCTGAGGTTTCGTGTCCCTTGGAAAAGTCTGGCTTTTGTGCTCTGGCATTGTTCCTGAAACGGTGGCTTTTCAAGCCGTTGGCTTCTTGCCTTGTGGCTCTCTATGCCTATAGCCAATGGCTTGAGGGTGTCCGGTAGGGCTTAGCCCTATAGATGACGGACGTTCTCTGCGGTGACTGTGGCAGGGCCCAATACTTTTACTGCCAGCAGGAGATAGCCCAGGTCTCTGGCGCTGAGCCCGCGCCTGTCAGCAGAAAGAGTATCTTAAATCCAAGCTGTGTGCTCCCTCCTGTCTGTATTCGCAATGTACCTCTGTTGGTTTTCTAGCCTGTTCTTATACGGCCTGTCTTTGTTTTTTAGATTATTCCATCTCTGAGCAGAAAGAGAAAGTTTCTGCAGTGCTGCAGTTGCCGACCAAGGCAACCAAACGCCCGGCGGCTTCCGTCAGCGAAGATGCTCCATTCACAGAGTCTGCGGAAGAGGTTAGCGAGGGCTTTGAAATGTTAGGGTCTGTGCAAGGTGCGAGAGCAAGCAGCTCTCCCTACTGCATCTTGAGGTTGAGCCTGCTCTGAGCCTGTACAGCAGTAGGTGGTTCTTTTGCATTTCTAGCAGGCAGCTCTAATGTGGGCTGGGTTTGCCTTACTCAAGCCTGCGTCCTCTGCTCCGGCACTGGCAGCTGCGGGAGGAGCAAACTGTTTGTTGTCTTCCAGATACTTGAGAATGGTTCAAGTTTATAGTTTTAGTGTGTTTGCAAACTGTTATTGTCTTTCTCAAGCTTGTGGTTAAGGAATCAATATACACTACCTGACAAGAAAAACTGCATACTTGCTCTGGATAAACCACTTTCTGCTCATTATCCACCAGTCCAGGAGAGCGTTCCTGTAGGACTTTGGCTCTGTAAAAATGAGCCACCTTGACTGCCTAGTTTGGTTCAAAGGTGTAGTGCAGTTTTTCTTATTGCCCCATGGGATTAGAGGGCTAAGAGACTGTCGGGCTCTAGTTCTTCGTTCCTGAGAGAGTCGTTAACTCTTATTTGTACACAATATATTTCTCAAGGGCCGAACTATCACCCTTTGGAATGTTTAGAAGCCGACTGAGTGATAACTCAGTGACAAGACTGTATTCTTTTAATTGCTGCACATATGAGAGCCTGTATTCAAAATTTAAAGCGTACCTGTCAAAGGTCCTGCCAAGATTTGCCGCCTTCTGCAATCTGAACCAGCAAGTCATGGTCCCCAAGTCATAGTAGAGCTGACTAAGCCTCAGGAAGTGTGTTTGCTGGGATTCACATTCAGGTTACACTCACGCTGGTGCTTTTTTGTTGTTTTCTTTTAAGCCTGGGTCCACTTCTTTAGAGCCTTCCACTAAAAGACCACGATTTTCGTCACTCGAGGTAGCCGTGCTGCAAATTGGTAAGGCTGACATCAAGTTATACGACTTGTTTCATTTTCACCCTACCTTGTGTACTGTCCAAGTCTACCCCTAGGGTTCTGTAGGGATTATGGCAGGCACGGGACGAGGCAGCATCTGGGAATACTTGAGCGTGACCTCTGTTTCTTACCCGCATCCTCGCATTGCTTCTGGAGTGGAGCCGGGCGTCGATCTGGTCGTCTCGGTACCAGAGCTGCCTTGGATGCAGTCCTTCCGTTCTGATAGGTCCACTGTTAGCTTGCCAGAAGCAAATTGTTTTCAATGCTCCTTTTAGGTAGTAGATCCTGAGGAGCCTTTTGTATTTCAGGTTTCGGCTGGCAATACCTTGTGTGCGCAACTTGCTGCAGTTGCCGGTGTGAAAACCTGAAAATGTCCTAAAGTGACATAACAGAAATAATATGATGATGTGAGAGAGAAAATGACAATTTATCTTTGGTGAAGCTCGTTACTGTAAACTCATAAACCTCTTCAGTTTCCTTTTATACTTACCCATGCCTTACGCTCTTCTCTCGTAGGTCAAATGCCGTGTGGGACCCATGCTCGCTTGACTAAGGAACCACTCTCTCGTCCTGACAAGACAATTCCCCGTCTGAGGTAAAAATCCTTCCGTTTTCTTTGACTTCTTCCCCGAAAGGTTTACTGCCTATGGTAAGGGAGGTCGTCAGCTGCTTCCCCTCCCGAAGAACCAATATTAAACTTTTTCTTTAAATCCAGCTACTTAATTGACACAGGAGATTAGCTAGAGATTAAAGGTCTGCGGTAAGAGGAAGCGTTGAACTTGAGAGGAGGCTGAGGACACAATCAACAGCGTATCTTCAAGGCAGTTGTTGTGATTTTCACTTTTACTTCTCTCTACTTCCCCATTAGCCAGTTGAAGACAGCAGGTCTTCATCTGAAAGTCATAAACATCTCGTGTCTGTCTCCATCGTCATCGGTGTACGTGCTTGACAAAGCAGGTGGTGGTGGAGGTGCACATTGGAATGTTCTCTTGATACCGTTTCTTTTGCCGTTGATGTTTTGAGCACAAGCCGGAAGGGCAAACAGAGCATCAAAGCTGCTCCAGACAGCTTCTTACCACTGAGGCCACCAGTTAAGGAGTGCGCTGCGCCAGAATCCGCCACTGCAGATGAAAATCCATACCATGAAAATGATACAGAAGAGAGTTTCTCATGTAATTTTGGGTGCGCTGAGTTTAAGCGCACTGCATTTGAGAGCAGGTCAAGACTCTGCTGTCGGCGTCTCATCTGCCAGTCGTTGCTTATTGTGGTTTGGCTCATATTTTGGAGCAGATCTGGAGCCTGAGAAAGAGATTCCTTTCAGAGGAAGCTAAACCAGAGAAGTTCCTGGGGAAGGTGTCTAATGCACTCCAACCGCTACTGAGCATATAGTCCCTGAGGTCAGAGCAGGGCAGGTCTGAAGTAAAATGTCCCAGCAGTATGGATGTTGTGGACATTGCCATTCTCAGCGTCAGCATAACCTTTAACAAATAGATTGAGCAGAATTGGTCAGGGCTGGCTGAAATGAACGCTGTCTTGTCCCACAGAGTAAAGTGGCCTCCTCAGGTTAATGCAGATATTTGTCGGATGTGCAAAGAATATTTTGTTCTTCTTAAAGAAAAACCCCAAAAGCCAGCGTGAATTGGTACGCACTGATAACAAATGCCCCCCGTATAAAAATTGTGATTCTCCTCTGTTGTTTGTTTCCTGCCCCAAAGTGTTCAAGCCTCCTCCAAGGAACCAGTGGCGACTGTGAGTCACCGGGAAGAACCAAAATACGGAGGAGACGTCTATCCACGTGCAACACTCAGGACCGGTGAGTATCCCCATGATTCCAATCCGTTCCACTTTGTAGGTAGATGTCAAATCCGAATAGGGCATTTCTTACACACTCGCAGATGACGTTCCGAGTTCAAAGTGCTTGCCAGAATTCGAACTTCCTGACCATACCGTCATCCTTCAAAGTTTTTCCTTTTTTTTTATTTATCACTCAGAAATGGAGAGCTGTGTACATCTGATGGTGATTGAAAGTCGACTTCTTGTTTTCTTACTACTGCTTTTCTGTGCAGGTGTCGAATGTATAGATGTTTGCTGCCCGCAGCGGTCGCAGAGAGGTGATACGATCAGGTAGAGTCTCTTCTAATGATGCTTCTTGTTCCTTTTGGCTCTGCGCGTGTATCTCTTTCAGCCGCTGGTAGAGTCTCGAAGATGACCAACGGTCTTTGATCGTCTCAGTGCTGTGAAAGAGAAGTAGCTAGCTTGCGGCTCCGGAATTGCTTGCAAGCCAGTTGCATCTCCAACACAAGCGAGAGCCGTGCTGCGTGACAAAGAGGGTTGTGCTGGTGTGGTGTTTGCTGTGGGAAGAAAGCCAGTAAGGGTGCGAGTGGTGGCCGTCCCAAGTTGTCCTTGGATGTGCAGAATCCGTTTTTGTTTGTGAGTCGTTCTGCCGAGCCATCAATGAGCTGACATTTCACTTCTTTCACTTGGAAACCCGCATCCTAAGCAGAAGGATTAGAGAGCTTGTAAAGCCTGGTGGGACTTGAGGCAGTTTTGGGGACTTTGTAAGTCCCAAAGGATGCCTGGGGTTTGCCTAGGAGGGGGAAAAAGGCAGCGTGCAGTTGGGTTTGAGAGGCCAGCGGCCTCATTGGTATTGGCTGTCTGAGCTGGCAGGACTGTGAGTTGCGACGGCTTTGCGGTCTTTATGGAAACAGGTTTTTGGGGGCAGTAGGTGCAGCTACAGGGAGAGATTTTGTACGGCGGTAAGATGCACGCATCTTTCTGCAGTGACCTGCCCTTACATGAGAGAGGAGAAAGCGTAGATGGGAGCAGAGGGAGGTTCAGTTGCAGCAGTCCTGTTTTGTAGCTAATTCTGTCCCTATTCTTCTCCCCGCTTTAAAAACTAGTGCTGTATTTAGCCTTGCAAAAGCCTTTCTTGTCCAGAGGGTGAATTCTTGAGGACGGATATAGAGCTCGCTTCTCTCTCTCCCTCTCCTGGCAGGTACTGCACACCGGAAGAAAACTCTGCGGAAGAGGAAGGAGCAGTGAAAGAAACCATCGCAGGGGTAAGCTTGTGTTGTTCCCAAGGAAAATAGAGCTCTTTGTGATGAGAAACTTCAGCACTCTTCACATGACTTCCTCAACAATATCTGTATTTGCCCAGGTTGTTTTTCCCCGGGAAAGCGGGAGCGTTATTTGATGAGTAGCGCTATCGCCAAGTGTTTTCCGCTGCCGTTAATTTTGTTTCTGGACTATTAGGAGCACACTACACTATACGGTTTTGATTCTTCCCCTTTCACGTGTTGGGTATAGCCTCAAAATCTTTAGCGCACAGACTTGGTTGACCTGCAAAGCTGGACTGGGGTGTCTTTAGTCTTATCTTGTTTGCTGGGATAGGAAGTACGTCTCTTTGACTTTCACCTCTGGTCAGGGTTGAGGTCAAAAATAAAATTTTAGTCATGGTAATCAGAAATAGTAGTCTCAATCTCAACTTGATACCTACACGTGGAGGCTTTGCTGGGGTTCTTAACGCTAGCCCAAGGCAAAGGAGCTTTCTGCCTCTCTTGCCTCCGAGTGCAGCACTCCATGGGTGCACAGTTGGAATGCAGTCGTCAAGAAGAAGTAACTTTGGAGTTTGCTGGTTGCATGGGTGTACAAAAACCCTTCCAGTTTTCTATATAAGCAAGATTTTCTGTCCTGTCCCCAAGGAAACAAATCTGTGCTTGATTGCTAGCTTAACGTCCGTTTGTCTAACAGAGGCAGCGTGGCACAGAAATCTTAGAAGATGCCTTATTCCGAGGACACCCTACACCTGTTCCGTCCAAAAAGTCAGCCAGCCTCGATGTGGAGGAAAAGAAAGTGCCAAGATTGGGAAAAACAGCGGAACGCTTTCCTCCGCTCACAGAGGTACCGTAGGCGACAGTCTGTGAGACAAAAGAGAAGGTTGTGGCAGAGCTGCAAGGAAGTCCTCTTCTTCTCGGTGGTTCTTAAGGCGCTTTGAAATCTGAAGAACTTGCATTGAACCTGTTAGCGAGTGGCTGTGGTTGTGGCTTCACAGTGCGAGGGTCAGCACTAAAGCTGCTTTGAAGGATTTTGTGTGCTCCCCGCGCTCCTTCAGTTGTGCTGCCCTAAGGGTTTGTGGGCCTTCTGTTAGCGGGACGGCTGCCTCAGTTTCCCCCTTTGCCGTTCCCTTTGAAGTCCCCCACCTTCACGTTCTTTCAGGCTCCTGACTTAGCTGCCTCGGTACGGAGGATGCCCGCTGGGGTTGGCTTAAACCTGGGTATTGCGAGGGCCGCAGCAGCACCTGGGAAAGGGGGTTGCCAGAGTTGTGTTCCATTTTCAGCTGCTTGAGCGTGTTTGCTAAGTTGACGGGTTTTATCCCCACGTCCTTGGTGAAAAGAAACGGCAGCAAGCCTGGGCTGTGAAGTTCAAAGTTAGGATGCTGAAACCAACCAAGCAAGGCAAAAGCGCTATCGCTCACTGAGGCAAGAAACCGTCGGAGGCAGTTGCTCTGTCACCTGAGCTGAATTTACAGGCCGTGTTTCAGTGGAAAGCTGCCCCCAGGTCAGCGTGCTCCATGCTCTGTTTCACAAGTCCTTCCCCATTTAATTGTTCCTTTCAGGCCATGGAGAGAGAGGTCAGTGCCGCATTTGGCAAAGGTGAGCCAGATGAGATCATGAGCAGTGCCTTCAAACTAAAGGTCACTCGCGAAGACATCCACACGCTCAGGAACCTTTGCTGGCTAAACGATGAGGTAAAACCAGCTGCAGCACAGGGCTAGTCTCACTCAGCCTTTATTGAAAAATACCCCTCCGCCCTGTACAGAAGTCGCGTCAACGTTCTTTGACGACCTCCGCTGCAGAGCCTAGAAATCTCTGTACACTTCTTATTTGAGGTGTTGAAGGGTCGAGCGTTTCGGGAAGTTCCGTTACTTCTTGTATGACGCAGCTTCCAGGAGTTCGTCCGGGTTATTGGCGTGGGTGGCAGGTGTTTTGATCAAACTGCCGATGTAGCCCCATGTGAAATCCTGGGAACAAAAGCTGACAGCTGAGGCTGGAGTTCTCTCCGCTGCATGCTTAAGGGTGGCCAGAAAAGACGTGGTGCTGTATTTTTGGTTGGGGAAGGCAGCGTCATATGTTTACACCTCACGTTTCCTCTTTATGGTACAGGTGGTTAATTTCTACATGGGTCTGCTGATGGAAAGAGGCAAGAAGGAAGGCTATCCAGCGGTCCACGCGTTCAGTACTTTCTTTTATGCCAAACTAACATCTGGGGGCTACGAAGCAGTAAGAAGATGGACCAGAAGTGTGGATGTCTTCAAGCAGGACATCATCTTTGTGCCTGTGAACTTGCAAGCACACTGGACACTAGCCGTGAGTCCCACGGGCTTTTTCTTTAGAATTGGACGGGGAGCAAAAACTGGCAAGAGAAGTCATGTAGGTGTTGGGGGGTGTGCGGCACAAGGTTGTGCTTTGCCTAACGGTCACCTTTTAATAACAGGTCATAGATCTGAGGAAGAACACGATCACGTACTTGGACTCGCTTGGGCAGAAAGGGGACAAGATTTGTCAGACTTTGCTGTAAGTAACCGCTCCGTCACTGCTTTTCTGGTGTGAATGAGGAGAGGGGTTTTAGATTTAGTCCCTGTAAGGCGACTGCCAGTTTTCACGTGGCTTGTAGATAACCAAGCAGGAATCTTGGAGTTGCTTGCTGTGACTTGTCTGGCATCGACTGCTTATCTGCTGTCACAGCGTCCCCTGCACCCAGGGTCTGGGGTGCCTGGATTCTGCCACCTTCCCGTGAGAGGCACAGCCAAATACGCCATAGCCCCGTGGCACACGTGTGCCGACTTTGTTAGTTCTTGACCATTAGCTCACAGCCTCTCCCCGTGTTTGTAAGTTTCAGATTGGGATTTTTCCTCAAAATCAGCCTTAAATCAGCTGCGGTGAGGATCCTCTGACATTTTACCGTCCTGCCGTCCGTCTTCCTGTGATCCTTCAGCCGCTTTATTTTGTTGTTGGCCTAAATTACAGAGATGAAAAGGGATTTTTTTTTTTTCCTTTTGTTTTAACCAGCCAATACCTGCAAAAAGAAAGCTGGGAAAAAAGACAGCTGGAGCTGGATGTTTCAGAGTGGACTCTTCACAGCATGGAGCCACGTGTACGTGAGCACCCCTTGGGTTTGAAATGGGAACTGTAAGTGCTTCTTTGGGGCCCAGATCCTGGCACGTGGCAAAGAAAGGGTTGAGCTGATGTTTCTCGAGGAGTTGATAGTAAAAAGCAGTCCCTAAAGACCGGATTTAAGAAAGGTCACTTAAGAAAGAGGCGGTGCGAACCTTGAGACACCTCGCAGGGGGGAGGGCTGCTGCGCCTTCTGGGCCTGCCAAAAATTTGGATCGTAGTGTCCGAGTCCGGGAGGCAGAGGGGAGGGATGGTGAGCAGTGAACTGGGTCTGTTCCTCGTGGGCGGGAGTGGGTATTGGGGATTAGGCAAGTAGGGTCAGGAGTGTGCGGTGAGCGCAGTGTCGGTGTGGGTAATGTGCGCTGCTTCCAAGTTGCTTTTCTTTTGAGACAGAGGGAAATCCTCCATCTTCTTTGCATTCCTTAGGAGATCCCTCAGCAGCTGAATGGAAGCGACTGCGGCGTCTTTATGTGTAAATACGCAGATTACATCACCAGAGAGAAACCATTCAACTTTAGCCAGGTGAGTGAAGGTCATAAACCCCTCCAAGCCCCTCTCGCCCAGGGACAGGAGCCAGGGAGGTTAGGCAGCAGCTCTTCATTGTGTCCGGGGCAGGGGCTGAGGTTTCGTGCCCCGTTTCGGTGCGTAGTTGCTGGGATCAGAACTTCCAAGTGGCCTGGGCAGGGCAGAGCTGTGGTTCTCCATCCCCGCCTTTGGGAGCTGCTGCCGGTGAGATTCCTCTTGGGCAAGATACTGCCGCCAGCGGGTTTGGCATATCTGGGCTCGGTATCTTTTGGAGAAATGGCTTCTACCCTTTGACCAGTCAAGACACCGCTTCTTTTTCTTGATTTCGTTTTAGACGGGTCTTTTATTAGCGTGCTTGTAAGCTGTCGCGTGGTCAAGTCAATCTGGTTTTGTCGGGTTGTCGTGTCACCCTCTTAGGAACCGCGTGGGGTGTTGTACCCAAACGGTTGACAGTTCCTAAAGGGAACTTCCTATTAAGGACTCCGCTGGGCGTTTATGCGTGTTTGCCACCTCTTTCTACCGTGACGTCATTATTTAATTTCTCTTTTCTTTCTCTTCTCTTTTCAGACTCACATGCCATACTTCCGGAAGAAGATGGTGTGGGAGATAATCCACCAACAGCTGCTGTGACACGTGGACTCTTAGAGCTCTTCTTTTGATTACGTTTCTTCGACCTTAGTTACTTTTCTTAGGCCTTTAGTTAGTTTTCTTAGACCTTTAGTTACATTTCTTAGACGAATTTTCCTCTTTAGGTTATGAAGTAGAAGTTAAGATGGTTTATTCCCCCCACCTCCCTTATTTTGGAGACAGTAACTCTGGGGTTTTGGTACACAAGTTTTCCTCTTTAGCTTATGAAGGAGAAGTTAAGATGGTTTGTTCCCCCCACCTCCCTTATTTTGGAGACAGTAACTCTGGGGTTTTGGTACACAAGTTTTCCTCTTTAGCTTATGAAGGAGAAGTTAAGATGGTTTATTCCCCCCACCTCCCTTATTTTGGAGACAGTAACTCTGGGGTTTTGGTACACAAGTTTTCCTCTTCAAATTATGAAGTAGTGGTTAAGACAGTTTATTTCCCCACCTCCACCACCCCCACCCCCCCCCCCTTATTTTGGAGACAGTAACTCTCTTTGAAATTAGCTAACGCACCTTAAGCAAGAGCCAGAAAGGTGGGTGTGACCTCGTTAAGGGCAGAGTGAAGAAGGAACATCGTCAACTTCCATGGCTGAGCCGCACGCTCGCGCCTCACAGCGCACGCGACCACGTTACAGACAAATGGGAAACATCCGTGGTGGTGGTTACAGTCGTGTTTGCCCAACTTACCTTCCCAAGGACAACGTGCTGAACTACCGTCTCCTCAAAGAGAGTTTTCCTCTGTTTCTGGAATATCTACCGTCTACTTGATTCCTAAAACTGGATTTGTCACGACCACAGAAAGAAAGCATTTACCATCTCTTGATTTCTCACCAAAGCCCCTGTCCTTTGGGCTGGTTTGGGGTTGGCTTGTTTTGCTGCCTCCAGGGAGTTATCTAATGTGAAAAGAGAAGTATTTATTTCTTTATATAATATAAATATTTATTTTAATAAAAAGAGCCTTAATGGAAGGAAACTCTCCCTGTGTCCTGGTTTGAGGTAAAAGAGAACCAATTTTGTTCAGTAACTTGGCTTCTTAGCTGGGCCTCTTCTACCAACTGAAATTAACTGCCTATTGTGCCGTCAGCGTTCACTCTCTCAGAGCGATAAGAGCAATGGTTACAGCTGATGCCCAGGCATGGGATGCAGAGAGGCTCTTGCTTATACTCATTGCTATAACCCCCACGGCCAACCAGCTTTGTTATTTGCCACGTTGGAGGGTCGGAAGCGGAAAAGCATAGTGGGGTCCCACCTGCGGGGAGGAGCGACAGGACAGGTGACCCAAAACTGACCAACAGGGTATTCCATCCCATCTGCCTCATGCTCAGTAGAAAAGAGACCAAAGGGATCAAAGGGTTCTTCTACCTGGGGAATGTTTACTTCGCCCTTTGATAATTATGCTGATGTGACCCCATCAGAGCTGGGGCATGGCAACCTTCTGGGCTCTGAGGATAAGGACTGGTACCTTGTTAAGATCGTGGTTTTGTTGTTGATGCTCCTGAATGTGGTGCAGGGGTGGTTTCTTGTGAAACATCTGTGCAGGGGGAGCTGGAGGGGACCGTGCGCTGCCGCCACTCAGACCCGCGCAGCCGCTCGGCGATCTGCAGCGGCGCGAACCGCGGCCCCGCCCGGCCCGGCCGCAGCCGCCCCCCCCGGAGCAACGGCACCACCGGCAGCCGCCTCCCCCACGGCACCGGCGCCACCGGCAGCTGCCCCCCCCGGAGCAACGGCGCCACCGGCAGCCGTCTTCCGCACCGCCACGGCACAGGCGCCTCCGCCGCCGCCTGCACCGGCACCGGCACCCGCACCACCGGCAGCCGCCCCCCCCACCGCAACAACACCGGCCCCTCCGCCGCCCGTCCCGGCACAAGCCGCGCCCCCCCCTGCAGCGGCACAAGCCACGCCGCCGCCTCTCCCGGCACAACCTACTGCAGCCACTACAACCAGTACCAAAACTACTCCAACTCCATCAAAATCGGTACAAGCCGCCCCGGGAACCAGGAGCAGGAAGAGGAGGTCAACTCCTTCCCCTGCCCCTTACCACAAAGACCACCTCAAGTCACATAGCTTGGGGGAGAGTTCTGAACAAGATCCAGGGGAGGGTCCTTCAAGACCACAGAAGGGAAAGAGACCTTTGAAAACAGACAAAGGCCAGAGTCCTTCTAGAGCAGATGCTGGAGAGGCCCCTTCTGGGGCAGCCTCACCACAGGAGGACTCAGATGTAGAGGGAGTTGTTCAATCCTTCTCCGTGAAAGATCTGAGAAGTATCAGGAAGGACTTTAGTCGTCATGAAGGCGAAACACTTGTCTCCTGGTTGCTCCGATGCTGGGATAGCGGGGTAGATACCCTAGACTGAGATGGCAGAGAAGCTAGGCGATTGGGAAACCTGTCCAAGGATGGAGGGATTGTACCTGAAAGAACTGCCTGTGCGAGAGGTGATTTATAGTGATGGGCAAGCGATAGTAGACCCTGATGAAATGCCATGCAAACGATCTCTGCTCAAAAAGTTTGTACAAAGTGCACCATCAACATATTCCCACCCATTGTCAACAATGGTCTGGGGAGGATCCGATACTGACACACCAACTGTAAATGAAGGGGTTAAGAAGGTACGACAGTATGAAGACAGTCTCTCTGGTCCCTTCTCTGTGGCAGCCATAGAAAAGCTGACTGTGACCACCGAGAAAATGACTGAGAAACTGACTGAGAAAATAGAGCAAATGACCCAGAGATTAGTTGAGCAAACCGATAAACTGTTTGATAAACTAACCAAGGTGGAGGAAAAACTCCATGCTTTCCCTGGACAGACTCATGTTGCAGCTGCTAAGAGGAAACGCCCTCCTACTCAAGAGAAAAACCACCCTCCGACTCAAGACAAATCAAAGCCGATGCGAGATATCCTGTGGGTTTGCCTCTGTGAATATGCAGAAGACATGAAGAAGAGGGATGGAGAACCTACCTCAGCCCTACAGGCACGGGTGCTTGAGTTGCAAAATGAAGCCGATAGAAGAAAGGATTCTTACAGGAGGAAGGCTGCTCCGACCTACGGTAGGCGATTCTATGGACCAGGTAGGAACCAATCTGATAATCGTAGGTACTACGGTCAACAGTAGAGGTGCCCTGCCTCCAGCCAGGAGGAGGAGAGGGACAACCGACTTTATTGGACTGTGTGGATTCGATGGCCTGGCACATGAGAGCCACAAAAGTATAAAGCCCTGGTGGACACTGGTGCACAGTGGTGTTGGGTTGTTTTTTGCTGTCTCCAGGGAGTTATCTAATGTGAAAAGAGAAGTATTTATTTCTTTATATAATTTAAATATTTATTTTCATAAAAAGAGCCTTAAGGGAACGAACCTCTACCTGGTAATGAGAGAGGGTGATTTATTCTTTTTTTTTTATTTAACTGAAAAAAAGTTGGATGTAGCGATGTGGATTTTCGCTCCCTCACAATCCCCCAGGAAGAGGATTGGAGCCAGGAGGAGCATCGGAGCACAGAAGCCGCGAAGCGATGGTCACACAGTGCTGCAGGGGCAATCGAGGTGTCGTTCAGTGGTGAGATGAGCAAGCAGCATCCCGAAAATCCGCCCCTGGAGAGGGGTCAGCGGTGTACGGACGCTCTCTGTGTTCTGTAAGCCCCCTTTGGGGAGCCCCTGCTGCCCCCTTGGCAGTGCCCGGGTGGCTGTGACTGCTGAAAGCTGGTTTGGTGCGTTGAGGTGTTAGGTGGGGTGGCAGCAGCCCCTGCCCGCCCCGGGAGGGGGGACACCACCTCTCCGGTGGCACTGGATGGGTGGGAGGGAGGGAGGGAGCACAGCTCTGGAAGCCATGGAGAAAGGCGTGGGGGTGTCCCTCATCGTGGCAGCCCCCAGCAGCCCTACCCCGCCACACGGCCACCCCAAGGACACCCAAGCCCCATCTTGGTCCTCTCCCTCTTGGGTGATGCCCTTCCACCCGCCCTGGAGGTGCGCTCCTCTCCTGCAGGGGGGGACGCCCAGCGCTCGCCTGGCTAGAGAAGCACCCGGGGGGGGTGCTTAGGGGGCATCTGAGCTTCCCAGTTACACGGGCATAATTAGGGCGCCCTTAAGAACCATTAATAACCACTTTGGCTCTGCTAACCAACTGCGGCGAGGCCCCCACCCCGCTTTAGCGCAGGCTTTGTGATGCCAATACCTCCCTGAGCCACTGGGTAAAGCGACGCCTGGCAAAAAAACACCATCACCCAAAGAAAACCCCACACCACATCCCCCACTCCCCGCCCACCCCTTCTCCCCCCATCACAGCCATGGGACAAACTCCCACCACCACCACACCCCAATCTCAGCTCGGCCGTGACACCCCCAAGACACTGGAAAGAAAGCAACCGAGAGCAAGCTCAGGCTCCTGTGAGCTGCAGAGATTTCTCTTTGGTTTTTGATGTTGTCGTTGGGTGGGTTTTGCTTGGTTGTTTTTCACACAACACTTTGCAGTAGAGGACAAAAACGTGGTGTCGCAGCCCCCGGGGTCGGCGCCGGCACTGCCACCTCCCCCCCCCCCAGCTCCTGTCCCTCCTCTTGCCCCGCAGCTGTTCCCACTTTCCTTGCTTGGTTTGGTTGGTTTTTTTTCCTTTCTACCTTTCTTTTTTAATATGTTTTCGCTTCCCCCTTTTTTCTCTTTTACCCCTTTTTTCTTTTGACCTTTTTTGCTTTTTCACCCTTTTTCCCCCCCTTTTTTTCTTTTTCTCTTTTTCATTTTCCCACTTTATTTTTCCTCCTTTCCCTTTTCTCTTTTTAAACATTTCTCAAGCTTTCTCCTGAAGGAACGGCCCCTGGCTCTCCGCTAGCAGAAGGAGCCTACGGAAGAGCTCTGGCACTGACATGGGCAGGAACACCCACAAGTGAGAACTGGATAGACAAAAGGCTCCTCAATGATGACACTGGGGCAGCCCGACCTTAGAAGCAGCAGAGGAGCAGAGCCACCCAGAGCCACCCAGAGAACAGGAAGGGCTATTCAGGGCCTTATTGTCTGCGCGAAGTAACCATCTGCTGAGAACCGGTCTGGCGGCTCAGAGCTCAGCCACAGCAGCACTCTTGAGCCAAAGGGGAAAAGTACACCGGCAGGAAGACTGGGAGCCTTCCTCCACAACAACCCACAGATCATGACCAGAGTGGTGCCTATTCCCAGCCTACACTAATGAATACGTACGCCTTTGCATCAGAAAGGAACGCTTGCTTTACCAGCCCCTGGGCGAGTTGGGAGCCATCCCCCTTGCACCCAGCGCTGCAATAAACATGCTGCTTTGTAACTCGCCCCGAGTTGGGGAGTTTCTTTCCGCACGTCAGCACCCCTGGGATTGCTTTCCTTCTCCCGCCTCGCACTCGCTCGACATGGTTTTTTCCAACTCATTCTTTTTTATTAAAAAAATTAATGAAAAAATGCTCCAACTCTCAGTTTTACAAGGCACACAAAATCTCTAAAAGGGAAACACAAGCGTGAGGTGCTGAGGTACCAAAACCTGCCCCTGTTAGTCCAACTAAAGGGACAGCGTCGGGAGGCGACGGAGGAGGAAGGGGGAGGCTGTGGGATGGAGAGAGCCCTCCCCGTACCCCTCAGCTGCGCATCCTCGCAGCGCCGCGGGAATGGGGGGCTGTGTGTCTGGGCGGGTCTTTGGTTTGCTCCCCTGACCTGCTGGGGGTGGGGGAGGAGGGTTTGGGGAGGGTGGGGGTGGGATATCCGGCAGTGGGGTTACATTCATCGGGCGGTGCTGGGTGGCACGGCGGGAGCCTCCCTTGCTGTGCTGCGAGGCCGGGGCTCCCGGAGCGTGTTTCTGCTCCTGCTGCTTCACCTGCTGGAGCATTTCCCTCATCTTGCGCTGTGCAGTCTTGGGGAGGAGAGGGGAAAAGCAAGAGGTGGGGGTCAGGGCACCGCTTCTCCCCCCACCACCCACCCCTGAGCAACCACCGAGCATCTCGCCACTCCCAACTCTTCACTCCAGAGAGTTATTTTTAACTTGTGCTTCCTCCATCACTCCTCGAGAGCACCTGAATTTTTCTGGGGGGCTGCGATCCTGCTCGAGTGGACAGGAGACAAGGTTATGGAAAATGCACCCAGGTGGGATGCGGGTGGCTTTGCCTGCACAGAGGAGTCCATTCACACCCTGGGTGCTGCTCTGCACGGCATTCAAAACACCCGTTTTTAGCTCAATCGAGCCAATCTTCAATTTCAGTTCTCGCACAGCCAGGGGGAGCTACCGAAACACCTTCAGTGCATCTTGGGGGCACAGGGACCTCCCAAAAGAAGAGTGGCAGGACGCTCGGGTGGTGCTGGGCTCAGCAAGCCCCACGCCTTTCCTCGGTGGATGAAAGCGGCCGGGGAGGATCGGTAAAGCCGCGGCCAAACTGTACCTGACTGGCAAAGAAATGCCCAATGACTTTAACGATGACCTCCTCGTTCTTGTCCGGGGTTTGGTCTCGTGGCACAAGGACTTCCGCGCTGGTTAAGTTTTACAGTTCGTTCACCTGGAGCGAACCACAAGAGGCTTCTGTTGTGGCAGAGCCAAAATCCTCCACTGCCACAGTCACGACGGCACCAGGCACCCTGTGTGTCTCCCCTTTCCTTGGGACCAACAAGAACCACCACCAGGACGTGGGGGCTGAGGGTCAAGACATCGCTGAAACCACTGTGCACCCGGGATTTGTCCCCCTGGGGTGGGCAGGGGTGACGGCTGATGCCCAACTTTGCATCCCCGGGGCACCACCCCCCACCGTTTTGCCACCTTTGCCTGTCACGTGGCCGGCGGCGAAGGAAGGCACCTTGATGTGGACTTCAAGCTTCACTTCTTCTTTCAGGTTAAAGAAGTTATCCTCTTTCAGCTTCCCAAATATTCACCCCTGGGCCTGGGGAGGAGACGGACGGAAGGAAAACCATCAGGCAGCGCCCGCTGTGCCCCTCCATCCCCAAAGCTGATGATGTCCCCACGTCCAGCAGCATCAAAACCACTGTACCCAGCAAAGAGCTCCCCCAGTGCTGAGGGAGGCCAAGCCAGGCTGCCAGCACAGTGGTGACCACAGGAATACTCTCGACTTGGCCCTTACTGTCCCCCCAACCCACAGCCCACACCCAGCGCACCTTGAACTGAGCCTCGGGCAGCCCCATGATGATGACCATCCACTCGCTGCCCTCGGGACCTTCTGACGGGGCGATCTGGGGAGGGATGGGGGAGAGGGAGCATGAGCGCAGCCCCCACTTTGGCAAGACCTTCCCTCGGTGGGATGTCCCCCCTCAGCGCAGGGCAATCCCCCATGCAGGAGCATCCCCTCCCACCCAAACCGGGTTGATAATCGGGGTGCTGCAGGCCTGGCCTTCTACTAACGACAGGCCGGAGAGGTGGGCACATGCCAACCTCCTGAAGTTCAACCAGGCCCAGTGCAAGGTCCTGCACCTGGGTCAGGGCAATCCAAGCACAAATCCAGGCTGGGCGGAGAATGGATGGAGAGCAGCCCTGAGGAGAAGGACCTGGGGGTGCTGACTGATGAGAAGCTCAACATGAGATGGGAATGCGTGATCACAGCCCAGAAAACCACACATATCCCAGCCTGCATCAGAAGTGTGGCCAGCAGGGCGAAGGATGGGGTTCTGTCACTCTGCTTTGCTCTGGTGATACACCACCTGATACACCACCAACCCTAATCATACATACCCCCCCCACACTGTAAGAACTATATTATCTCAAAAGTCTGGCCGGTGGTTAACAGATTCCAGAACTTTGAAGTACGAAAACATTTTAATAGAAAAGAATGATTTGACCCTCGTAGTAGACAGAAACCTGAATCCTTCACAACTCCTGTAGGAACAGGCAAGTGGGGAGCCGCATCATGATTGATTAGATTTTATAAATTACCAAACCAGGGTAAGAGAAGACCTAATAAACACACCAATGCCCTATGTAAAACAAAACAAAACAAAACAAAACAAAACAAAACCCAAAAAACTATCCAACAACTTTTTATAGACAGTTCCTCCTGATGTATAGATGGAAAGAGAGCAAGTAGTTATGTCATTGAAGCAACAAAAGGGGGGAGGGGAGGGGAGGGGAGGGGAGGGGAGGGGAGGGGAGGGCCATTTTGAATGGGAGGAGAGGGAAAGGGGGGGTGAGAGATGGGGGGGTGAGAGATGGGGGGGGGTGGGAGCGAGGGTGTGAGGGGGGAGTGAGGGGAATGGGTGTTTGTGAGGGGGGAATGGGTTTTCGTGAGCGGGAGAGGCGAAGGAGAGGAGGTTTGCAGGGCTGTGAGGTGCCTGTGAGAGAGGAGGCCCCGGAGGGAGGTGAGTGGAAAGGGCTGTGTGTGGAAAGAAAAGCTTTAAGGACAGGCTGGGCTGGGGAAAGGTGGTGGGCCCCGAGGGAGGGCTTGGGGAGCGGGGCTAGAAGCGTGGGTTTGGGGCAAAACTCTGGGAAAGAACTGCAGGACAGGGCCAATCTGAGGATACAGTTTTAGCGAAGCTTCAAGCAAAGGGTGACCAAAGGTGCCTCTTGTCCTTTTGTGGGCGGGTTCTGTCTAAGTTATTCATGCGAGTGGACTTTTGCCACACGGGATGGGAACGTTCGCTTCCCGGGATAGCTGATGCCCCTGGATAACCACTGCCCGCGAAGCACTGCGAAACCCCGTGTTCAAAAATGAGAACAAAGGCCGTGTTTTGCCTCTCGGAAGGATCTCTAAGCACCGTCTCCACGTTATTTTCAGTACCTTTCTGGTTGTTTTCTTTCCCCCCATCCCCGTGATGTCCGTCGGGGGGGCTGGCGGGGCTCTGCAGGCGGACGTCCGTCTCATTTTGGAGAAGGCTGGGCTGGTTTCGGGCGGTCCCGGCTGATTTTGGGGAGGGCAGGGATGGTTTCGAACTCGCAGTGCCCGGTGCGGGGCTGCGGTGGGGCCCGGCCCCCTCGTTCTCCTCGGCGCGGCCCCGCCCCTCTCGCCCGCTTTCGCCGCGGCGACGCTGGGGGGCGTGGCCCGGATTTGCCCTTCGGCGCGTGCGCGGTTGGGCGGACGCGAAGGAGAACGTTTCCGGTGTGCGTCGGCGGTCGGGAGCTGCGACGGTCGGTACCGGGAGAGACGGGGGGGACCGGGGCCGAGGAGAGCAGGAGAGGGAGAGGGAGAGTGGGCGGGCGGGCGGGGCGGCGGCGGCGGCAGGAGCGGTGGTGCGGAGGTGTCCAGGGCCAGTTCGGGGGATTGTGGGGTGGCGGGACCGGGCTGGGGGGTGCGGGGGGCGGCCTGGGCCTCTTTGGGGGGGACAGAGCCGAGTGGGGGGTCCCCGGGGAGAACAGGGCCGATTCAGGCTCCCCCGTCCCCCGCTGCCGCCCCCTCACCCCCCGCTCGCTCCCCGCAGGTGGCGGCAGCCCCGGCCGCAGCGCAGGGTGCCCGGGGCCGGCCTGGCCGGGCGCTTGGCTCCGCTCTGGGCTCCGCTCTCAGCCCCCCCCCGGCAGGTCAGCCCGGCCGTGCCCCCTTCGCCCGCCTCCAGCCCACGGCCGAGCCCGCCCAGGTACCCCCGAGATGGGTCGGGGGGTGTCAGCGCTGGGCCCCCTGAAGCAGGGGTGGGTGGTGGGCACGGGCATTGCTGGGAGCCCGTGGGCAGCCCTGGGACCCCCTTAAAGCCCACGGAGAGCCACGGGGCCCCCTTGTCTCCCCCAGAGCCGACGGGGAGCCGTAGCTGTGGAGTCAGCTTAAGGAGTCTGCCCTAAGGACTGCTGCTTTTTGGAGCGTTGGGGGAGGGGGAGGGTTGTCGGTGTGGGGAGTGGAGGTGTGTGGGAGGAGTCCCGTATCTTTGGGGAGCTTTGGGGATGTTGGGCAGATTTGGGGGAGTGGGGGAGGGGTCCCCTCCTTTGGAGCTCCCTGGTTCTTTTCTTCCAAACTGTGGGAGGCAGCGGGCGAAGGGGGAAGTCAATAGAGTGAGTTGCTGTGTCTCAGTCCTTGGTTGAGAGTCAGCGACTCTGCTCCCTTGCTGCTCAGCAGACTATTAGCTCCGTGGGGCTCTTTCTCCAGGCAGGCTACGACTACAGAAACGGCCCCCCTTCCTCGGAAGAGTTGTCAGCGGTGACGTCTCCTGGGAACGTACTGCCTGACGGATAGACCTGGCACCACGCAGCAGCTCAGAGCTCCACAGCGTATGCTTCCACGCTCAGTTCCGTCCCCTGCCTGGGAACCCACTCTTTCTCGGTCCCTGCTGGCAGCTCCTGTGGAGGCTCCTGGCCCAGGACCGGCCCCGGTTTCCCCACTGCTCCACTAGCAGCCATGGGAGAGCGGGGGTGTCCTGAGTGTGTGAGCACCACTAGCTCTGTTGCTGCACTGGGCCAGGCCTCCAGGATGTCGTAGAGGGAGCTCCTAGAAGAGAAGCTGCTCCTCAACAGGCTGCTGCAGTCCTCCGAGTTGGCCAGCGAGCACAGGCTGCAGGGTGCAGCCGCGCAACCCTGGGGTGCCCGCCGTGGGAAATGTTAAAGAAATAAAATGTTGGTCTCTATCCCTGCTGCTGTGGTTCCTCCTCCCATCCCGCGGCTGGGGCTGTGCCCCCTCAGTGCCCGACCCAGTGGGACAGGCTGGCACTGTGGGCACCCACCAACCTGGGGGGGTGGGGGTGTCGGGGGAGCTGGGTGGGCTGGAGAAAGGGAGGAAGCACCTCTTGCAACCAGCTCGGCCCTCTCCAGACACAAAAGCCTCCCCAGAGGCACCAGAGGGGACCCCCAGATCCTTGAAGGGCTGCCCCAGACTCCCTCTGGCCTGCAGGAGTCCCCCCCAGGACCCCATAAGGGCCGCCCAGGACCCCTTACGGACACCCCAGTGGCGTCCCAAATCTGGGTTCTTTACCTGCTGGGCAAGCCAGTAACACACTGTGTGGGAGCAGCCAGCCAAGCCGGTTTCAGAGCACCAGAGGTGAGAGGCAGGGAGCTGCCATCCCACTCAGCTCCATCCCCGCCGTGCCTTGGCTGTGCAGAGAGAACTTGGGGGGAGCTGCAAAACAGCTCAGCCCGGGCTTATCTCCAGATGGCACAGAACAACCAAAACCAAATGGCCCTTAACAAACAAAATGCCTCTAGTCCCATCCCACCACTCTTCCCGTGACGTTGAGCGCTGGACATCACAAATTGGCAACAGAGACTTCGCTATGGCACCACCAGAGGGAAATATCCCAGACAGTGTAATCCACTCGGGCATAATCCTGCACCCTCACCGAGTCAGGAAATATAAACCGCGGGGTCTGGGGAGACAAATGGGGAATCCTCCAAGGATACAGCTGGCCCCTAGGAGATCTGTCCCCCCCATCCAGGTCGCTGGACGTTACAGGGTAACTTCCCCGGGATGGAGCGACCTCACCTGAGAGAGAGAGGGTAAGTGACTACGAAACATCCGTACGGTATAGGGCATGCGATTGAGTTTGTGACTGGTGCACTCTTCTAAGGCATTAATATCTAGCGCCCTTGTGGTTTGTGTTGCTGCTCGTCGGGGGCATTTGTAGCTCGCAATAGTGGATCCCGCTAATTGCTTCTAAACCGCAATAGTGTAATCGCCATCGCACACACAGAACTTGCAATAGTGACGTATTGGACCCGTGAGCGAAGTCCAAAGAAATTGTTAATTTGAACCTCTCAGTGAAGCCCTTTTTCCCATTTTGTCACACTCCCCGAGCCACTGGGTAAAGCGACACCTGGCAAAAAAACTACCACCACCCCAAAAAAACTCCACACCACATCCCTCACTCCCCACCCACCCCTTCTCCCCCCATCACAGCCATGGGGCAAACTCCCACCACCCCAATCTCAGGTCGGCCATGACCCCCCCCCGAGACACTGGAACGAAAGTAATGGAGAGCGAGCTCAGGCTCTTGTGAGCTGGAGAGATTTCTCTTTGGTTTTTGATGTTGTTGTCGCTGTGTGGGTTTTGGTTGTTTTTTTCACAGAGCACTTTGCAGTGTGGTGTCACAGCCCCCGGGGCCGGCGCTGGCACCGCCACCTCACCCCTGGCTCTCGTCCTTCCTCTTGCCCGATGGCTCTCACCACTTGCCTTGCTTGGTTTGGTTTGTTTTTTTTCCTTTCTACCTTTCTTTTTTTATATTTGGGGTTTTTGTTTCCTTTTCCTTTTTTTTTCTCTCCCCCCCCCCTTTTTTCATTTTCCCTTTTTTTTCTTTTTCCCTCTTTTTTCTTCCCCCCTTTTATCTCCTTTTTCTCTTTGTTCTTCTTTCCCCTCTTTTTTTTTCTCCCCCCATTTTTTCTTTTGTTTTTTTTCTTTTTCTCTTTTTAAACATTTCTCAAGCTTTCTCCGAAGGAACGGTCCCTGGCTCTCAGCCAGCGGAAGGAGACTATGGAAGAGCTCTGGCACCCGTGGGATTGCTTTCCTTCTCCCGCCTCGCACTCAGTACCGAGCGTGTTTTCCAACTCGTTTTTTTTTATTAAGAAAATAAACAAATAATGCTCCAGCTATCAGTATTACAAGGCATAGAAAATCTCTAAAAGGGAAACAGAAGCGCAATGTAATGAGGTATGAAAACCTGAGGTAGTTTTTGTGTGTGGATGTGTGTGTGTCATTTGGGGTTGTGGGTTGTGTGTGTTTTATTTTTGAAATTAAAAAAAAAAAAATTTTGCTAGTGTTTTGTTTTTTTTTTTCCCCAGCCCTGGGCTGACAACCGCTTGGAAATCTGTTTTCCCCCCCCGCCCCTCTTTCCCCGCTTCTCTCCTTGCAACCGGGATCTTTCCGCAAAGCATTTACGGCCGAGCACAGCCTTTCCTTTAACCTCTAGAAAAGCCGGCTTGTGCTAAAAAACAAACACCCCCTCCCTCCCCCACCCCCTCTGAAATGAAATAAATAAATAAATAATTAAAATCCTTACAAAACTTAAAAATTGCCGTTAGTTTTGTTATCCTTACATTAATTCTAAAAACTGACGAGCCGCTGTGCTGTGTGCCGCAGCCCAACCTCCCCCCCTCAACGCTGGGCGAGCTCCTCTGGCCATTCCTGGGATAAAAAATGGGTGGCTTTCAGGAAATAAAAAATTAAAAATTAAAAAAAAAAAAAGAATAATAAAAACTCTCTTTCACTCTCTCTGCATCTGTTAGTCCAACTAAAGGGACAGCGTCGGGAGGCGAGGGAGGGGGAGGCTGTGGGATGGAGAGGGCCCTCCCCGTACCCCTCGGCTGTGCATCCTCGCAGTGCCACGGGGAATGGGGGTGGGGGGGTCTGTGGGGGGGTCTTTGGTTTGCACAGGGTGGCCGTGGTGGGGGCTCAGCCCCATCCTTACAGTGCTGGGGCGCACGGGGCTACCAGGCACAGAGTCCCTCCCCCAGTGAGGTGCTTTGGTGCGTTGAGGTGTTAGATGGGGTGGCACAGCCCCTGCCCGCCCCGGGAGGGGGGACACCACCTCTCCGGTGGCACTGGATGGGTGGGAGGGAGGGAGGGAGCAGAGCTGTGGGAGCCATGGAGAAAGGCGTGGGGGTGTCCCTCATCGTGGCAGCCCCCAGCAGCCCTACCCCGCCACACGGCCACCCCAAGGACACCCAAGCCCCATCTTGGTCCTCTCCCTCTTGGGTGATGCCCTTCCACCCACCCCGGAGGTGCGCTCCTCTCCTGCAGGGGGGGACGCCCAGCGCTCGCCTGGCTAGAGAAGCACCGGGGGGGGGGGGGGTGTGGTTAGGGGGCATCTGAGCTTCCCAGTTACACGGGCGTAATTAGTGCACCATTAATAACCATTAGTAACCACTTTGGCTCTGCTAACCAACTGCGGCGAGGCCCCCACCCCGCTTTAGCACAGGCTTCCTGATGCCAACACCTCCCCGAGCCACTGGGTAAAGCGACACCTGGCAAAAAAACACCACCACCCCAAAAAAAAACCCCACAGCACATCCCCCATTCCCCACCCACCCCTTCTCCCCCCATCACAGCCATGGGGCAAACTCCCACCACCACCACCCCCAATCTCAGCTCGGCCGTGACCCCCCCGAGACACTGGAAAGAGCGCAACGGAGAGCGAGCTCAGGCTCCTGTGAGCTGCAGAGATTTCTCTTTGGGTTTTGATGTTGTCGGTGGGTGGGATTTGGTTGTTTGTTTTTCACAGAACACTTTGCAGTAGAAGACAAAAACGTGGTGTCGCAGCCCCCGGGGCCGGCGCTGGCACCGCCACCTCCCCCCCCCCCCCCCCCCCTCCCCCGGCTCCTGTCCCTCCTCCTGTCCGGCGGCTGTTCCCACTTTCCTTCCTTGGTTTGTTTGGTTTTTTTTTTCCTTTTCTACCTTTCTTTTTTAATATGTGGGTTTTTTTTCCGTTTTCCCTTTTTCTTTTTTCTCGCTTCTGTTTTTTGCTTCCCCCTCCTTTTTCCTCTTTTTCCCCTTTTTGCTTTTTCCCCCTTTTTTCTGTTTCCCCTTCCCCCCCCGTTTTTTTTCTCTCTGTGAGAAACGCGCTCACTGTATTGAATTTTAGTCCGGGGCAAATTCGGTGGAGCAAAGAATATTTATTGCAGCGCTGGGAGTTACACGGGGGATTTCTCCTCCTGTGTCTCATTTTTCCCTTTACAACCGCTTGTTTTTATTTCATATTCCTTATAATTATTCATGTTTCTTCTTGGAACATAGTTTGCATAGTCAATGAGTTTTTGGAACGCGACCCACCCCCAAATACATAATCGATGAGTTCTGGGAATGCAACATGCCCCCAAATACATAGTCAATGAGTTCTGGGAATGCAACATGCCCCCTTCCCAGGCGGCATGCTTCCTCTGGGGTCTTCCTGATAGTCCATGGAGGGAGGGCCAAAGTCTTTATCACCATGTCCTTCTTGTGGCTTCTTCACTCCTTACACTTCTGTGGTTATCTTAGCTAGAGACACCACCCTTTGTTTTGCAATGGTTCGGTGCCTCCAACTGTTGGTTTCGTCTGATCCCCTGTCTAACACTATCCCCTTTCCCAAGCGCATAGCAAGCACATAACTACCTTTAGCTGAAGCCATAGCGAGCACACATCTATCAAACGCATAGCAAGCATATACCCATCTTTAGCTGAAGCCATAGCGAACACACATCCATTTTAGCTGAAGCAAAATTCTTTTGCTAAATTACTTATTACAATTCCACCCTTTTTCTTTTTATCATCTAATTTTGCTGAAGCGTTTTATATCCATCTTGCAGGATTCTTCCATTTTAGCGAGAATTCGAGTGGCCTCTTCAAGTTTTTCTTTTTTCTTGGGTTTTTTCAAGATCATGATTTTCTGAGGCCCTGATGCTGCCATCTTTGGATCTATAGACGTGGCTGTTACCTGCATTCCTTGGACTACACTGTGAATTAATCTTATGAAACAAGGTATTAAACAAGGCAGAAATAAGAAACTTGCTAAGGCACACAGCAAAATCAGCCCTAATTTTTTCCACCAAATGACCCCTAGCAATCCATCTCACCAACTGGCGTCTGCTATTGATTTCCATTTTTGCACTGGTACATGTGCTATTTTCCGGATATCAGTAGCGATTTCTCGTACTGCTTCTCCATTGTCATCAATTTTTAAACAACAATCAGATATGTTAAATTTTCCACACACACCCCCTTCTACTGCTAGTAGGTAGTCTAGTGCGAGCCGATTCTGGTAGTCTGCCGCCCTTGTCTGAGTTTGTTGGTGAGCTCACAGCTCTAGTCCTGAAGCTGTTTGTTAGTGATCAGCTCAACTATGGCTCGTAGTCTTATAATCTGATTCAGCATATAGATGGGGGTTCTATATCCCCAGCTACCATCTTGGGCCCACGTGGCCGGTCCATATGTCTCTATGATTCGTTGAGGGGGCCACTCATCTTCTCCCCATCTTTGATGTCCTCCTATTATGTTCCGCTTCTGTCTCTTCAAGTTTTCATATACTGGTACTCCTAGTTTGTCACCATCTTTATATGGCAGTAAGAAAAATCCGGGTTGAATTATTCCTAAGGTGCAGGTCCCTCCCCAGTTAGGTGGTAGTGTTGGGAATGCCCGGTTTCCACATATCCAAAACAACCCATCTGGTGCCTGCCAGAATTCTTTTGTTGTATTTTCTATATTTTCCCAATATTGCGAGATGCCTTTAATTCCTGAGAATGGATTCATACCCTCCTTCTTACATCTAAAGAGACTACTGTTTGTTACCCGGGTGCAATTTTTAGTCTCATTTTGAAACGCTAAATATGACCTTGGTTTTCGAGGAAACCAAGTTCGGGTGAAATTTGAATCTATCTTTAAGACTCTTTTACATGGAGTCTCCCCCATTTGATCTGTAAAGTTTTCTCCCTCCCGGGTCAAGCAGACTTTTCCAATTACTGTGGAACTTAACACCCATCCGTCAGGTCTCTTACCTCCTCTCATGGTGAGAGTATAATTCCATTCCAGGATTTCAATCGGACTCAAGCTTGTGCCTCTCCACGGCCACTCTTCAGTCATTAAAGGTCCCCCACAGACCCAGCAGTCAGTCACATTTAATTCCTTAGCTATGTCTGTTGCTAGATTTAAAAACAAGTTTTGCCCCAAAGTGGGGAATCCTAACTCTTTTTGTAACTGTTTTTGCAGCTTCTGGTATATGCTCTCGTTTTGTACTCTTAATTTTCTCCTTCCCTGTTTTGTAACCTTTGTCACGCTCTTCACTAGTTCTTCCTTCACCATGTCTTGTACTCCCCTTCCATCTGGAATATCCCAGTGTCCTGCCTTAGTGAAGCAGAGCCATTTTTCTCCTTTAGGACACCCTACTCCTAATCTTGTTCCGCCTATTCCTAAGTTTTGTCCGACCCAATATTCTTGTCCGCCGTATTTGCACACTTTTAAACTGTTACGGGTATAACATTGGTGATTGATATGCGTGTGCACAGTCATAGTATAAAAGGACTATCTACCCCAGGAGACCATCTGAGAGCACTTCTGGCATTCGTCACCAGATACTAGAGATGCCACTATTGATAATACCACTAGAAGTGGAGGTCCAGCATGGCTTATACTCCTACCTCTCGTGCCTATTGGGGTGCCTCCAACAGCAGAGAAATAGTTCTTCTTGGCAGCGAGTATAGAGGCCAGCCTGGTCTTGCCCTCCATCCTCTTTAGTTCGGTATCCCTGGTCCTTGTGGCACAATAGGGTTCTATCTTTGGTCCTGGGACTCGTATTGGAGTTGATATCTCAAGGATCTGTGAATATTCTGGTTGGGTCGGTCCACATTAAGTGATTTTCTGTGGATTCTGCAACAACAATATCTAATTTACTTACACTTATCTATTGGGGTATACTCACATCAGATACACTAAAGATCGAAGACTTGGGAGAGGTACTGCTCTTGTCTGCCACGGGGACCTAAAATGACCTTATTACAATTATTACCCTTAAACCGTATATACACGCAACAATTACAATCGCAGCAAAGTAGGGTCAAAGGGGTTGGATGCCACTCTAGTCCGAAGGCACTTTCGAGGCTTTTGCTGTCTGTTGCTTCCATGCAGCAGTGCTGATTCTTATGCGCCTTCTGAAAGCTCACCAGGGCTTTTTCCTGTCAAATCAAAAACACGAGACTTGCTTCTCATGGTTAATTTTAAGGGGTCTTTGTGTGTCTCTACCACCCAATCCCCAGGTGGCTCTACTGGTCCTTTTACTCGCATTATGTGAGTCCACCCTTTTTCTTTTGTTCGAATTGCTGTTTCGGTAGTTAACAGCACTTGAAAAGGTCCTTCCCAAGTAGGTCTTAAAGTTTCTTCCTTCCATGTTTTCACTAGTACCCAATCTCCCGCCTGGATATTGTGTATTTTAAAATCTAGTGGAGTGGTTTGTGGGAGTTTCCCCTTCTCTCGGAGTAACTCCAGTGTCTTTACAATGGTCAAAACATACTTACGAGCATAGGACTCTCCTAGTTCTGGGACTAAAATCCTTTCCCTATTGCCCATATAGGGGAGCCCAAACATCATTTCATAAGGAGAGATTCCTAAATCTTTTCTGGGGGCCACTCTGATCCTCAGTAGTGCTAGAGGCAAGCATTTTGTCCATGGCATCTGTGTCTCTAGGGATAACTTAGTCAGAGTTTGTTTTAGTGTTTGGTTCATTCTTTCTACTCGTCCTGAGCTCTGGGGATGCCATGGAGTATGTAAATCCCATTCTATCCCTAATGCGTCTGCCAAGCTCCGTATTATTTTTGATGTGAAGTGAGTCCCTCGATCTGAATCAATTCTTTCACAAATCCCATACCTAGGGATTATTTGTTCGAGCAAAACTTTGGACACATTGGCGGGCGAGAGGGGCGGGGCCGCGCCGAGGACGACGAGGCCCCCTCAGCCCCGCACCACCGCTTCTTTCCGCCCCGGGCACTGCGAGGCCGAAACCAGCGCAGCCCTCCCCCAAATGCGCCGGGACCCCCCTAAACCAGCCCAATCCTCCGCAAAATGAGCCGGGACTCCCTGAAATCAGCTCAGCCCTCCCCAAAATGAGCCACACATCCGTCTGCAGAGCTCCGCCAGCCCCCCCGACGGACATCACAGGGGTGGGGGGAAAGAAAACAACCAGAAAGGTACTGAAAACAACGTGGAGACGGTGCTTAGAGATCCTTCCGAGAGGCAAAACCCGGCCTTTGTTCTCATTTTTGAACACGGGGTTTCGCAGTGCTTCGCGGGCAGTGGTTATCCAGGGGCATCAGCTATCCCGGGAAGCGAACGTTCCCATCCCGTGTGGCAAAAGTCCACTCGCATGAATAACTTGGACAAAACCAGCCCACAAAAGGGCAAGAGGCACCTTTGGTCACCCTTTGCTTGAAGCTTCCCTAAAACTGTATCCTCAGATTGGCCCTGTCCTGCAGTTTCGTTCCCAGAGTTTTGCCCCAAACCCACGCTTCTAGCCCCGCTCCCCAAGCCCTCCCTCGGGGCCCACCACCTTTCCCCAGCCCAGCCTGTCCTTAAAGCTTTTCTTTCCACACACAGCCCTTTCCACTCACCTCCCTCCGGGGCCTCCTCTCTCACAGGCACCTCACAGCCCTGCAAACCGCCCTCTCACAAACACCCATTCCCCTCACTCCCCCCACCCTTCCCCCCACCATTCTCCCCTCCCCCCTCGACCCACCTCTTCTCTTCTCTTCTCTTCTCTTCTCTTCTCTTCTCTTCTCTTCTCTTCTCTTCTCTTCTCTTCTCTTCTCTTCTCTTCTCTTCTCTTCTCTTCTCTTCTCTTCTCTTCTCTTCTCTTCTCTTCTCTTCTCTTCTCTTCTCTTCTCTCTTCTCCTACCCCTCTCTCTGCCCGTGGGCAGCCCTGGGACCCCTTTAAAGCCCACAGAGACCCCCGGGGCCCCCTTGTCTCCCCCAGAGCCGACGGGGAGCCGTAGCTGTGGAGTCAGCTTAAGGAGTCTGCCCTAAGGAATGCTGCTTTTTGGAGCGTTGGGGGAGGGGGAGGGTTGGCGGTGTGGGGAGTGGAGGTGTGTGGGTCCCTTCTGCCAAAGTGCAGTGAGAACCACGTTCACTGAACCCCCATTCTACATGGACAGGGTCAGTTGGATGTATAGGACCAAGTTGTTGGAATAACCTCAGCTCTTTTATTAGCAATTCCAAGGCATTGGTATGTTGGTCAGTCCATTCCCAGGATTTTCCCTTCCTGAGCAAATCATCAAGGGGCGAGCAATGATGGAAAAGCCAGGGGTGTGTTTATGCCAACAGCTTAAAGTTCCTAGAACTTGCGGTAACTCCTTCACACTGGGTGGATTCTGCCCCTGTTCTGTTTTTTTTAGGGTATCTTGAGGGACCGAAGCAGCTCCTTTAATCCACCAGAGCCCCGGGAATTGCACTTCCTGCGCCGGTCCTTGACACTTGGTGGGGAACGGCCCCAGTTTCAGATCTGACCTTGGGGGATGAAACCAGGCTTGGGTCTAGTGGGAGATGTCCCTGCCCATGGTGGGGGGTGGAACTCGATGATCTTCAAGGTCCCTTCCAGCCCAAACCATTCCGTGAGTCTATGATGGTGTCTGTCCAGCTGATGAGCTCCCACCCGAGTTTCACTCGGCGAAAAGCAGCAGCCGGTGCTTGGGTACCCAAAGGCTTCTTTTACATTTTTCCTCTTCTTTGTTTCTTAACTTTTTCAACTCAAACCAAAGGTGTTGGAAAGGGCGGCCCTGTGGGCAGAGAAATCATTCCTCCCTGCGAGATGGGCTGTGGCACCACAGGGCCATCTCACCTGAAAGGAGGAAACCCACAGGTCACTCCTTTGGTCCAAAGAGTGGAAAAAAATAAAAAAGAGAAACAGCAACAACACCACACACACAAAAAAACCCCGAACCCAACCACCAAACCAGCCCCTCGCTGAAGGCGTAAGGTGGGAAATACTGCAACAACTGTATTTTTTACAACAGCCCCACTTAAAAAACACTGTAATGATTCATAACGACCCATCCGACTAAAACCAGGAGTAGCGGTGACCTACCCGTCAGCTTTTAGCATCCTGCTAACCAGCTTAAAGGCACCGGTGAGAAGAAGAGTTCAGCCACAACCAGCTCGAAGGAGGAAAAGAGGATCTTGCTTTTAGGGGAACGGCTGTCTTTGCAGAAGGTAAGTGCCCCCGCGGCTCGACCGCCCCTTCAAACCTCGATTTCTCCGGCTCAGTTTTCTCTGTAACTGCTCCCACAGCACCGCGGATCCTGCAGCTTTCCCTAAATCATAATAAAACCTTCCCTAAATCCGGCAGCAGGTTTCTGACGTCTCCAACGCCTCCGAGCATCGCATGGGGATCCCGCACGCCGCCGGTCCCCCGGGATTTCCAGGCTCTGACCCCTGGCTTGGCTCAGGTGCCCTCTTTTTTCACTCAGTTCCTCAAGTTTTAGGTAAAAGGGCACTGGGGATGCGCCTGCCTGACCCCACAGACCTGTGCCAGAGGGGGGTTTGAAATAAATGAATAAAAAAAATACTATATGAAAGATAACTAGAATCTCTTTGGATTTAATGTAATGCTAATTAACTATTGCAAATGGGCAAAAATATACCCCCAAGAATGTAGGGAGGAAAAAATGCTCAATTTCTGTTGTGCGCCGGCCCCTCCCTCCCCCCAGTCCCCTTTCTGAGCTCCCTGAGCACCCCACGGTCTGGCAGAGGGGACACGTGTGACACTGCTGTCCCCTCCCTCCTGCAACACAGAGCTCATTGCAATTACTTGCACAGAGAAACAACCAAAATTATATATAAAAAAAACATTTAAAAACCCAAATTAAAGTAAACAACAAAATTTAAACCCCCAAATTTAATAACCCAAATTAAAAAAAAAAAAAATTAAAACCCAAAACATAGTTAAGTCATTAAATTTTTCAACCCCCCAAACCCGCTAATTTCAGCCTTTTCCCCAGTCAGCTGGTTCCCCACCCCCAGCCCCAGGCAAATGGGCTTTCTCCCAAAAATCAGTGCTGCCCACTCCCCCATCCCCTCCAGCCCCCCCCCCCCCCCCCAAAAAAAGCTCCACAGCCCCCTCCGCCTCCTCCCCGCCCTCCCAAAGACACGGCAGCGGCGCAGTGAGACAAACGAGAGGTTTATTCCATTTTTTTTCCCATTACGTTCAATGGGCAACAAGAGAAAAAGGGCCGACAGTCCCGGCTCCGGCGGGGGGAACCCCTCAGTCCACAGTGACGCTCCACCGACGGGACCCACGCGACGGCGACAGGGATTTGTGTCATCTGTGTTCCACAGAATGAACCCAAAATAAATTAAAAAAACCCAATGAAACAAAAAACCTAAAACCAAACACAAAACCACACAAAGATTCAAAGTGATAAATAACACAGATTCGCTTGGGGGATTCCCCCACCCCCAGTTTGATTTACAACACGGAGCGTTTCCAAACTAGATCATCTCTTACAATAAAATAAATATATTTCAGCATCTGCGCAACAAAAATAATTGCTGTATTTCTACATGTAGCGCACTGGGGGAGGGGGAATTAAAATAATTTTAAAAAACCCACCCTTTTTTATTACCTTTTTACATTACCCCCCCCTCCCCCCAGCTTAAGGATCTCTATTATGCGCATCATTTTAGGAAACTTCTTTCGAGGGGCCCCCGGGGGGTGTGAGGAGCTGTTTGAAGGCACCGAAGCGCACAGCAGCCCCCGTCCCGCCTCGCTGGGAAGGGGCTTTGCTGCCAACTAAAGCATTGCGGGTCACTGCAGGGATATCTCTTTTGATTCCTAAAGCGACTCCAGCAGCAGCTTTGAGAGGGATTTTTACTCCCGACTCCTCCCCGTAAAATTCTCCTCTGCACAGGGAAATATTAAATCCTCCCAAAATACAGAGCCGGCCATGGGATCACGGAGCACGAAGGGGGGGACAGGCGCAGCACTGTGTCCCACAGTCAGCCCGGGGGGGTTACAGCCGCCTTTTAGGTGGCTCAGAGTCACGTTGTTAACCAAGACCTCAGCTTTCATTTAATTAAAAATAAATACATAAATATATAAATAAATAAAAAATCTCACCCTGTGAGCAGCAAAAACCCCCGAGCTTCGAATACAGAAGAGGGCTGCACCGGGGAAATCTGCTTTGCTTTTTAAGTAAGGACTTCTGGAGGCAGCTGCCAAGGAGGAAAAGGCACCTTCCCACTTGCCTCCGGGCTCATCCCACCCTGCGAGAGAGACGCGGCTTTGCGAGGAGAGGGGAGGAGGAAAAAACACCACAGCGAGAGAGCCAGGGAGGGAAAAGGAAGGAAAGCGGAGGGACAGCAGAGGGGCAGCCCGGGGACACAGAGCCCCAGGTCTCGCCTGGACACTCCCGCCACCACCCGGCGGATTGGAGGGGGTTGATCTGAAGCGCTGCCTTACATTAATTTAACAGCCGGGGGAGGAGAAGGCGCCATTTCTGCCTTTTGCAGCTTCCAGGCTGACGGCAGAGCCGCAGCAAGAAAAATAATTATCATAAAACAAACAAACAAACCAACAAACAAAAATTCCAAAAAAACTCCAGTGTAAAACTGGAGCGCAGGGAGCAAATGCTTTTCCTTCGCCTCGGCCCAACCGCTCGGGCGCTCCGCGCTGCCCCGCCACGGAGGGCATCCCTCTCCTGCCAGGGAGAGACAGAAGGGCGAACTGAAGGCAGGACCCCAAACCAGACCCGAGAATCTGGTCGCGATGAAGAAGAAAGTGGAGAATGCATCACATACAACAGAAACATTCAGAGTTTATTTTGGGGGAACAAAAAAAAAAGAGAAACAGAAGGAGTGAGGTATTAAAAAAATAGCACTGAACGATGAAGCGGCAGCAGTCCCTCTACCGCTACAAAACGGCAACAACCCACACACGAACACACGGAGGCGGAACACCACCGAACTCCCACTGACTGTCATGTGCACCTCAGTTTGCTGCTCTGGAGAGAGGGAATGCCTGAAGCACACCAAGGACAGCTGAAACCATCGCCGTGGCTTAAAGGGGAATCCGCCAACTGGAAAACAAAATAAAAGCGGTTTCTGCCCATGTCTGCGTGGGCACATCCCCGAGTCACGTTCTCACGCCTCTCCTTCAAAGTCAAGATTCCTAAACACGAAAACTGGAGTTGGGGGGAGGAGGAGAGAGAAAAGGAGGGAGAGCGTCATCAGTGGGGCTGTTGCCCCGCTCGTGGGACCGCGCCGGCAGAGAGGAGCTGGTTCGTGTGCCGCAGCCCTCGCCGCTTGCTCAGCATTGCCGGCAAAAAAAAAAAAGCCATAGGCACGTGCCACCGCTCGCAAAGGAGCACGGCCACGTTCCCACGCGATCCTTTACCTCTTTCCTCCCCAGATTCAGACTGTTTCCATGCTCATAGTGAGAGCCTTCCACACGGGTGTTTTTGATATCTCATCCGAGATATTAATCTCCGAAGGATCAGTCCTGCAATAAATATTTGAGACAGCAATCCGTGACTGTGGGAACTGACGCCACCCAGCGCATCAGCACCAGCAAGAGGAACGGGGGGGAGGAGAACCAAAGCTGAGCATAAGCACAGCGGGTTGGGCGGGATGAGGAGGTTTGGAAGGCGAGCCGGAGAGCCGCAGAGCTACAGCTCTGTGCAAAGGCTCTGCACAGAATCCCAGACTGGTCAGGGCTGGAAGGGCCCTCTGGAGCTCACCCAGTCCCACCCCCGCCAGAGCAGGGGCACCTACAGCAGTGGCACAGGACACCTCCAGGCGGGTTTGGAATGGCTCCCGAGTAGGAGACTCCCCCACCTCTCTGGGCAGCCTGTGCCAGCGCTCTGCCGCCCGCCCTGCCCATAAATTTGCTCTTCCCGCCAAGCTGAGTGCATGGCGCTGGGATGCTCAGCAAAGATAAACGTGGAGAAAATTCTGCCAACCCCCTTCAGGCTAATCTTGCCGGGGGTCCTGCTGCTTGGTGGGGCTTTACCTGTCGCTGCTTGGCTTTGGGATATCCGCGCTGCTGGTCTTGCCCAGCTGCAGCCGAACAGAGTTTGCAGCAGCAGCTTCCATCATCTCCTGGGACTCCTGACATAAAAAGGGACAAATCAAAGTTCTCTGTCTATGATCGAAGTGGAGATAAACTAAACACCCAGCAAAGCCCACGTGCTGCCCTCTCCTTCTGACCTTCTGTTAGCGCAGCCAGGGAAAGACCTTTCACTCCAAACATTTTGGGGGGGGGGTGGTGGTGGTGAGTTAAAACCACCCTTATGAGCAAATCTTTCCATCATAATTATAATGTTTATTATAAATGGCACCTTTAAAAATTATACCGCTATTCAAGTGTTAAGCTCACTGCTAATTTAAAAACAAGGTTATGATGCGGGATCCAGGCTGTCAGGATCTATTTCTATTGAGTTCGGATCTTCCCCCAACATTTCAAGAGAAGCTGTGACGGAAAGAAGCAATCTCAGAGCCCGAGGGAGACACCCACCCCCGAGCACCCAGCAAGCATCACCTCTTCTTCTTTGGCTTCATTTTTGGCATCGGCCAACTTCTTCCTGCTTTCTGGCATAAGGTCATCCAAAAAGCTGAGCTCCCGCTTTGAGAAGCAGAAGTCCATCACTTTCCGGACAAACACGAGAGCCAAAACCTTCACAAAATAAGAAGGAAGAGGGGGTGAGGTGTGAGATGATGCTACGTCTCACTCTGATGCTGCAAACGTCCCGCTGCCGAGCGGCACCGGCTCTTACCATCATGGGAAAGATGATGGCAGCACGGGACACCTTGATGGCCCAGAGCAGGACAAGGCAGATGAGCTGGATCACGGTGAAGAAATGCACCTTCCGCAAGGGAACGTGCCGCAGGTAGATGAAATCCGGCTGGTGTTTTGCCGGCATCCAAAAGAGCTTCAAGCGATCGAAGAACTGCAAAATAAAAGCGGAAAAGTTACCCCTTGGGGCTGCGGAAAGTTTCCGGCCCTGTTGGGATGTGGAAGGAGTTTTCAGGATCTCGCGTGCAGTGAGAAATCCTGGATCCCACTTTGATCCTCCCGGGAGCAGCACCCGTTTTCCCTTTGCTCCATCTATAAACCAGTGTGTCCATGAGAGCTGCCCACCAAATTGCAATAATTCCACGTCCTTCTATTATAGAATCACAGAAGGGTTTAGGTTGGAAGGGACCTCGAAGATCATCCAGTCCCACCCCCTGCCCTGGGCAGGGACACCTCCCACCAGCCCAGGTTGCTCCAAGCCCCGACCAACCTGGCCTTGAACACCTCCAGGGATGGGGCAGCCACAGATTCTCAGGGCAACCCGCGCTGGTGCCTCACCACCCTCACAGGGAAAAATTTCTCCCTGATATCTCATCTCAATCTGCCCTCTGTCAGTGTCAAACCATCCCCCCTCATCCCATCACTCCCCTCCCTCATCCAGAGTCCCTCCCCAACTCTCCTGGAGCCCCTTTAGGCACTGGACTCCCCGGAGCCTTCTCTTCTCCAGGCTGAACACCCCCACCTCTCCCAGCCTGTCCTCCCAGCAGAGGGGCTCCAGCCCTCGCAGCAGCTCCGGGGCCTCCTCTGGCCCCGCTCCACCAGGTCCATGGCTCTCCTGTGCTGCAGTCCCCGAGCTGGAGGCAGCACTGCAGGGGGTCTCCCCAGAGCAGAGCACAGCAGAGGGCACAATCCCCCCTCGCCCTGCCGGCCACACTGCTGATGCAGCCCAGGATGCGGTCGGCCTTCTGGGCTGCGATCGCGCATTGCCGGCTCATGGTGAGCTTCTCATCAGTCCGCACCCCCAGGTCCTCCTCAGACCATCTCACCCCCTCTCCCTGTTCTTCTATAAAAATATATTTTTAATATATTCTATTCTTCTGTTTGTTATTTGGCATTTCTCAGCCCACTGAATCCCCCAGTGAGGATTCCCACCGGCAGTAGAAATCGCCTTCGCTTTGCACTGAATTCCCCCATTTTCACCACACCAAACACTGCCCTGTCCCAAACCGTGACGCAGAGCGCGCTGAACTTGCCTGGTCCTCCCACCCTACGTACCTCCTGTGCCCCCACCAATCTTTTCCTTATACAAAATACTTTCACTGCCTGCTTTTGGGGAGGTTTTCTCCCACACCACTGCTTTTTTCCTGCGTCTCTGGAGATGACACAGCAGGGAGCTGCACGCTGTAAGAGTCCGTACCTGAATCCCTCTGAGCGACGACACGCCCATGTAGAGAAAGACACCGTAAAGCACAGGCATGGGTATAAACTGGGAAATTAAAAAAAAAAGAATGAAATATTTTATTTTTTTAATTGCTTTTTCAGTATTACTGCTCTCTTCTAGAGGCACTGCCTAAAATTGCCTAAAACTTTCCAGTTTCCACAGGGTTGGAGATGTGTCACCTCTTAACCCGTAGAGGTTTTGTGCGTGCGAGTGAGTGAGTGAATGCTCTGCTTTAGGCTGAGCTTCTGAGTTATGTTTCATTAGAATAATCCTATTTTCCTGAAAGGTTGGAGGAAAATAGGCCATTTCACCCATGCTACTGTACGCCACGTTCTGTGACGGCAGAAGAACATTTCTACACATTCTTGTGGCAACACCCAAAAGCGAAGTGCCTCCTTTTAGCCTAGAGCTGAGGTGACTTTGTGGGAGTGTCCTGGTTTGAGAGACACAGGACTAATTTCTCTTCTAATGCTTGGGAAAACTTCGCTTTTTTAGAAGACTCCAGTGTCTGAATTTGTGAAAATATTTACTTTACAGCCAGCTATGGTGTGTGGGTCTCAAGGTCTCAGTGTTTTCGAGCTCGCCAGGTGCAGGGATGAGGAGGAGCGAGACGCGGGCACTTGACCCAAGCTGGCCAACAGGATTATTTCATACCATCAACGTCACACTCATTATAAATTAAAAAGTTTGCTGTGAAGTCTCTCTCTCCCTTGATGGCTGCCATCCTGAGAACTTCGTGCCCTGGTGCCGGAGCCCTGAGGCCTTCCCTTCCTCCTGAAGCCGTAGCGCTCGCAGTGTCCCACATTAGCTGTCCACTGCTGGGAGTGCACAGCTTCCTACTGATAGAATTGGCTGAGTATAATCTTTGCATATTCCGTATTGGTGTCGGGATCAATATCAGTTCTTTAGTGCTGTTAATGTTAATTATCTAATCTTATTCTATTAAATCTGTTTATACTTCAGCTCTCGGGTTTTCTTGTTTTTCCCAATTTCCCTTTCCCAGGTGGGGAGGGGTCATCGGGTGATAGAATGATTGTCTAAATGAGAACAAATTGTTATGGGTCTCTCAAACCGTAACAGGGAGGAACACACAAGGAAGCCCACGGGGATGATTTTGGTGTGTTTAGCTACTGGGAACGGCTGTTGGGAGGCATTTGGGGGAGCCAATTGCATCCCATAAGGTGCTGCCTGCTTGAAAGAGAGCAGTGTACTGGTCTGAATCCACTTCATCGTAACCCATAAACACAGGTGGGCCTGAGAGACACCTGGGAATTAAAGCAGTTGTCCTGCTCGCTTGCCTCGAGGACACCAAACTGGGGTGTGAAGGGCTGGAAAGGGTAACTAAGGCTGGTTCCCACCGTGGGCCAAGCCTCAAGGTTTGGGATCGCCTCCTCCTCTGCTCCACACCTACTCAGGCCTGGAGGGAGGGGATGGTTTTTGTCAAACCTCCAAAAAGCTCACGCTTGTTGGGCGTTTTGCATTTTCCTCTTACCTTTAACACCGAAGTGAAGAAGACAGAGCAGCCCATGAGCACAAAGATCATCAAGCCGGTGACTCTCTGCTCTCGTATCCCCAGAAACTTGGGTTGTTCTCCTGGAGCTGAGCAGCCAGACTCCACTTTGAGGCTATTGACGTGGGTGATGGACAGGACAGTCGCAGCCACAAACCAGGGCAGCCCCATCACGGAGCACACCCCGAGCATCACGGCCACCATGAAAAGGTCCAGGTGGTACCCGCATCCTTTCTGTGGGCAGCAAAACAAGGAACAGAGCATCCCACAGCACAAGAGCAAGGACAACGTCGCGACTCAGACTCAAACCCTACTTGGGCGCAAGTCACCCTCTTGAAAATTAAAGAGAAGAATTGGCAAAAATAAGGATGGATCTGGTCTTTGCGCAAGCACCTTGCGTGAAAATCTGGCAGGAGTTCAGACCAAGTGGATTTGGGAGGTTTGTGCAATAGCTACTTCTCAAAAAAAAAACAAACAAAAAAGACTATTTTCATTCATAAAGAAAGTTCTACCACTGGCAAGCAAGGCGTGACCCTGAGTTATCTCTGGCAGTGCATCAAAACAGTTCGTTCCCCCAGCTCCTGCTGGCGTTTTGAAAAAAAAAAACACGCTTCTATAGTGCTCGAAAATTAATTTGTTCCTCCAAAAGATTGCTCATCTGAACTCCCCTCTTGTTTGCTCCCTGTGACATCACTAATCCAGCAGAGCATCCTGCCACACAGCCTGACTTTGTCCCAAACCAACACCTTCACAAAGCACTTGGCATAGGAGCTTCTGCCCACACCTGCAGCCCGGAGTGGGGTGGGGATGGGGTCAGCTCTTGCAGCCCCTTACCTTCAGCTTGTGCTCCTTCCTGTTGACAATGACAGCCGTGATCTGCTGGTCCATGAATATCAAGATGGTGCAGAGCAGAGCTGGGATGGGCGCGGCCAACACCGTCCACCAAGGGTTGGGCCCTATGGGGTTGACCAACCACCCGCGGTCATCTCTGGTAGGCTGCAACAAAGCCAAAACACACATCAGGATCAACTCCCAGCCCAGCCACTTCACTGGCTTTGATTTTCCTCTCCATCGCTGTGCCACCTCATCTCCTGGCCCTGCCTTCAAGTCACCCTCTCCTACGGGGTTCAGCAGTGCCAGCGTCCTCGTCGCAAGCACCTATAGATACTTCTGTAGGTATCAAGTTTTGGGGCTGGCTTCTTCTTTCCAGAAGGAAACGATGCACTCGGAGGTGGAAGAGGAGATGGTAACACCACCAGCATCCCCAGACTCAGCCCTGTCCTGTCCCAGCATCACCTTGTGGCATCCCCAAGAGCTGAAAGCGGCTCCACACCAAAACACCCCATTACCTTGAACATGTGGGGGACATGGAGCTTCGGCGATGGGATCCCAACCAGGAAGTCAATGAGGACCATGACGACGATGGTGAGGAAGACACCAAAGTCACTTACTGCGGACCGTACCTGGGGCAAGAAAGCAGAGCTGAAAGGGACAGCACAAACGGGGCCATACCGTGAGATGGAAAAGTTAAAGACATCAACAGCATTAAGGCTGGTTAACAAATTCCCACCACTCTGAGAAGATGCAGCCAAATCCCTCAGTTAGATGCTGTTGCTGTGTTTGTACCTGCGAGATCTGGTGTCAGGCAATAAAAAAAGTTTAATTAGGTGGAAAAGGGTGGTTTAAATTCAAACCTTAAAAAAAAGCCAATAAATATTAAAAAGTAAGGAAACAGACGTCTGCCTCTACAGCTGCACTCACAGCTACAATGGGAATAAGGCACTGAGGCATCATTTACTCCTCAAAAGGAAGAAACAGTGTCTTTTGTGTCTTTTTCTATGGCAGCTCCTCATTTGAATCAACTTTCCCCTTGGGCACACCAGGTGAAAAAAAAACACAAACAAAAAAACAACAAACAACCAACTTTGGAAGACCTGATTTCCCACTGCCTGGGCAAAAAAACGCTCCAGGACGGGTTGCGAGGCAGGTGGGAAACGCTATGATCGTTTTGCACTCCTGGAAATGAGTGAGGGACATCCAAGTTTGGCCTTCAAGGTCAACATTTCCCAGTTTGACCAAGCGGTGGCAAACACTGCTTAGTGCTCCGGGAAAGCCATTTTGGGAAATGAGTGTGGAGACTGCTGCTGGCCACCGTCTTCTACCTACTCTGGTTGGGAAGTAACGGCTGGTTTTAAACTTCTTCAATAAGCTCGACAGGACAAAGGTGGAGAAGAAGAGGATGCAGCACCAGAAGAGGACTTCAGGTGTGTAGGGGCCATCGTGTCCACAGGCAGGTCCATGAAACTCTCCACGACAGCGGAGACAGGAGATGTGATGGGACACCGTACCACAGACCTATGGCACATCCTCCGCTTGAACGGCAGGTAACCGTGGCTGAAGAAGACACCAGAGGGGAAGGAAACACTGGAAACTCTTGGGGAGAGTGAAAGAGGGAATGGGGAAGGAGGGCTAAGACAACAGTGACAGGAAAGGAGAAGAGACAAATTGTCCCTTCCCAGGGGCGGGCTCACAGGGGGCGGGCTCACAGGACACAGCCAAGGGGGGTGAAGATGTCCATAAGAGCGTCCCACCCTGTGCCTGAGCTCTGCTTCCAGCAACAATGGCCCAAGGAGCTGCTCAGACACGCAAGTTTATGCACGTACCTTCAGACAGCGCTGAGTAAGAAAGCAAGGCCTGGAGTTACTAGGAACCAATTAAGGAAGCTAATTATGGCCTTCAAGCATGAACTGAAGTCCTCCAACTTCTCCAATAACCAAAGCACCCACTGAACCTTGCTCCCAGACAGAACCGCTGTCCTGAGGATAACAGTTATTGCCCACCATGTCAGGGATGAGGTGGACTCTCCTTCCCAGGCCCAAGGGGGTTAAACCCACACCTTAGACTGAAATAACGACTTTTCAGAGCAGCACTGGCACAGTTGGAAGCCCATCATCACCTGAAGGGCTCTGAGCTTTGCACCAGGCCAGTGGCCCTGGACGCCACAGCCGCGGCACAAGGAAGCAGTGACTCGGGGCACTTACAGTCACTGTGAGGTTCTCCCAGGTGATGCCAGACACATTGATCTTGTTGCTCTCCCAGAACTGCAGGGTTTCGTTGCTGGGATGGGTCGGTGCCTCACACTTACAGCTGGGAGGAGAGAAGCCAAGACAGAGGTGAGGGGAAGGCGATGGAGGTGCAGCCCTGAGCTCCTGCCAAGGGGCAGCGGCACTTTAGGAGGAAGAAACCCACTAGGAGATGGTGAGGAAGTCCAGCTTGCTGTGCGTGTGCACAGGGTAGGCTTCTCGCAGGTGACTCAGCTTCTCCAGAGCCTCATAGATGAAGATGATGCAGATGAGGGAGGCGAAGGCTTCTTCGGTGAAGCGGGTGATGTAGCACACCAAAGAGCTAGCGTCAGTGGCCACCAGCACCATGCAGAAGGCGGCGGTCCACAGCCCAGTGCACGCCCGTACAGAGAGGAAGAGTGCGTAGTCCCCAGGAAAGCAAAAGAAAATGCAGGGTGGAGAGGGCAGCAAGAGGCTCCGAGCCGTGCCTTCCTTCGGGGAAAGTTGGCAGCAATTCAGGAGCGTGTCAAGGCTGCGGATGGTAAATGCAGTTTCCAGGTCCTACGACAGACAGCCTCGGGGCTGCGGAGCAGGGTGTGGGCCCGCAGGAGGAGAGGCCAATTATTTAATTATCATTCTTTAACAATTACCTTGTGTTAATGCCTCGGAGGCTAATTGAGGTCAGGTCCCTGTTGTGGAATGTGGTGTTCTCCCACATCACCCCGATGCCCTAACAGCGAAACCGGCTGGGTTTGCACCCACTTACCTGCTGCCAGCAAGTTGGGGCTTCATAATAAATTTAATTGCAATAAGAGAGGTTAATCTCCCATCACAGTTGCCACAACAAAAAGACTGTCATGGAAAATATCCATTTTGCCTGAGAAGCTCCTGCTTTTTCAAAAATCATCAAAACATTTGACCAGACAACTGTTTGGATATGTGGGTAAAATATATTTCCACTTCCAGCAAAAAACATGCAAAAAAGTGCCCAAGTTTGTACTGAGAGGAAAGCAAATCTTCCCTCATTCCCAAACCAGAGTCATTTGTCTCATCTTCCCTGTGCAGCCCATCTCGGGCATCCATATCCTTGTGGTTTCTCCTCCTCCTGCTCTTTCACTTTAACTCTAAAAACCCTGAACCACCCATCCATCCTTCAGAGACCGAGGGCTCCTGCACCGTCACATACTAAAGCAGCAGCGCGTGATGTCTGTGACACAGAAGACAACTTAAATCTACCAACTACCACTAAGAAAAACATCTTTTCTCCATCCCTGCCTTCTTCTGAAGGCGCTCACAGCACCTGGCCGCAGCAGCCAGCCTTACTTGCAGAATTTGTAGAGGATCTTCTCGAACACGAGGACAGGGCCGGTGCTGCCGAGGATGGTGAGAGGTTGGCCAGCAAAGAGGAAATACACCACGCCGGTCACGGATGCGCCCAGCAGCGACTCCATGGCACTCTGTCCAGGGAAGAGAGGCAGCAGTGAGTAATTAAATCATTAGAGGGAAAACCACAAGTGCAAATTCACTGCAGCAAGGACTTTTGCATGAGTGTTGTCCTCCCTCGTGCCACCCAACAGAGAGAGGTGCTCACTATGTGGCTGTTGGTCGCCTCCCCCAGCAGACCCCCAAAGGTGATTGATGACGGGGGACATGCAGGCACAGTAGAGGAAGAGGAAGGACGCCAGACACTGCAGGCTCAGACCATCCCGAAAGTCCCTCCAGAACCAGGGGGCTTTTCGCTTCACATCCCGGATCAAACCTCCAAAGAGCCTGGAGGAAGGAAAAAAAATTAAACCATTTTCGTGGAAGACCACGTTAAGTTTTCTTGGCTGAGGAAGGACAATCGCAAGCACAGAGTAACTTCCATTGCTAAAAAGAAGTCTCCTTCTCCCATTTTAGCCCCAGTAGAAACTGAGGCATACAAAAAAAACACAGAATCACAGAATAGTCAGGGTTGGAAGGGACCTCTGGAGATCATCTAGTCCAACCCCCCTGCCAGAGCAGGGTCACCTACAACAGGTTGCACAGGACAGCGTCCAGGCGGGTTTTGAACATCTCCAGAGTGGGAGACTCCACAACCTCTCTGGGCAGCCTGTTCCAGTGCTCCACTACCCTCAAAGTGAAGAAGTTCCTCCTCATGTTAAGATGGAACTTCCTATGTTCAAGCTTGTGCCCATTACCCCTCGTCCTATCAATGGGCACCACTGAAAAAAGACTCCTCCCATCCCTCTGGCATCCTCCCTTTAAGTATTTGAAAGCATTAATAAGATCCCCCCTCGGTCTTCTTTTCTCTACACTAAAGAGACCCAAGTTCCTCAGCCTTTCCTCATATGAAAGATGTTCTAATCCCCTAATCATCTTCGTAGCCCTTTGCTGGACCCTCTCCAGCAGATCCCTGTCTTTCTTGAACTGGGGAGCCCAGAACTGGACGCAGTACTCCAGATGCGGCCTCACCAGGGCAGAGTAGAGGGGGAGGATGACCTCCCTCCACCTGCTGGCCACTCTTTTTGATGCACCCCAGGATGCCATTGGCCCTCTTGGCCACCAGGGCACATTGCTGGCTCATGGTCATCCTGTTGTCCACCAGGACTCCCAGGTCCCTTTCCACAGAGCTGCTCTCCAGGAGAAAGTCAGCCCCCAACCTGTACTGATGCGTGGGGTTATTCCTCCCCAGATGCAGTACCCTACATTCACCCTTGTTGATTTCATTAGGTTCCTCCCTGCCCAACTCTCCAGCCTGTCCAGGTCACGCTGTAAAGCAGCACAGCCTTCTGGCCTGTCAGCCACTCCTCCCAGTTTAGTGTCATCAGCAAACTTGCCGATGGTACACTCTATCCCTTCATCCAGATCATCGATGAATATATTGAACAGGACTGGACCCAGTACTGACCCCTGAGGGACACCACTTGTTACTGACCTCCAACTAGACTGCACCACTAACCACAACCCTCTGAGCTCTATCTGTCAGCCAGTTCTCAATCCACCCCACTGTCCATCCTCCAACAAAAGAAACCCTCCAACAAAAAGAAAAAGAGACCAAACCTGAGAGCCCGTCCCCTCTTATTGCAACAGTCCCTCACTTTGAGAAGCAGCAGAGCTCTACCTGGAGGTACTTACACATCTGCTTCCACCCCAAAGCAAGAAAACCTGTGTGCAACCATGCTGCGGCTGAGCCCAGCTGCCCAAATCTCCCACCCACCCAGCCCAAGGGACCAAGCTGGTAACCTGGAGCCCCTTCACTGACCCACTTCACCCCAAAACTCTGCTAGAAGGGAGGTGCGCACTCAGATTTTAGGGGCAAACAGAAAAACACCCCACCAAACTATTGCAGTTCACACCTTCCTGTCCGCTCCAGTTCAGGACCGCTGTGTTTCTCCGGCTTGCTGTGAGAAGCGCTGTCATCGAGAGCTTCTGGCACCTTCCTTTTTTCCTGGTAAAATGGAAATAAGATAAAGATATGTCTTTTAAGCCACTGGCTTGTTTTGCTTTTTGGGCTGGGTATGTGACCTGTAAATTTGGGCCCCTGAGCAGCACCCCCAGCCGTGCTGCCCTCCTGCCCGTCCCCATCGTGCCTCCTTCTGCCGCAGCACCCACCTGCGAAGGGACGTTTTTCGGGGGCTCAATTCGGATGGAGGGATCCCACTCTCCTGGCAGCAAAACCATGACCTGATCCAGAAACTCATCGATGCCAGCCACCAGGTCAGCCCGGTTCTTGGCTTTATAGGCAACATCGTGGAAGACCTGCCGTAGGAGACAACCAGGTGAGAGGATGACCCATCTCGGATGTCCTAACCAGTGCAATAAGCTCTTGGCTAAATGCAAGGTCATTTTCCGCAAATCGCCTGTTGGAAATGGCAGGAAATATTCCCCCCAAAGGAAAAATCTGTGCATCACAGTATTTGTAACCATCTCCACCAGGCTCCCGTCCCCCATGGCACCCCACAGCCTTCTGCTTCAAGAGGAGAAGTTTCACTGGCCCTGGCAATGCCACCACTGGGGACAGCGTGCTGGGGACCCTGGGGAGAAGGATGAGGCGCAGGCTGCAGCCCAGGTGGGATTTTAGCCTCCTGCAGGCAGCTAACAGGGACAACAAACCCTCTTCCTCACTACTACAGAGACAGGGAGAGGTGAAGAAAGCCCCAAAAATGACCCGGAGATATCTCTTATCTCGTCACACCTCATCCGTCATGATAGTAGCCACGGACTTGCTGATTTCATGGTACTCATGGGCTTTTCCTCCTGGTCCAAGCAAAACAAACAGGAACCTAGGCAAGAAAACCAAAATGAGAGAGAAGAACATGGCCTCACTCAAAGGGCGCCCAAGGAAATCCCTGGGAGCTCCCAGCCCAGAGCGTGGCTCCAGGGGGGACGTGTAGGCTCACTGGCTCCGGTGATGAATTTGAAACGCATCAAAACCAAACGCAAATTTGAGTTTTGGGCCAACTTTCATTAAAATTGGCCAATGGGTTTAAAAGCTCCAGCAGGGAAGGGAGGAATGAAAGCACGGAGATGTGGGTGGGAGAAACGTGCTTGCTCCCACTGGCTGTGTTCCCCTGGGACGCCCAACTGATGCGTGCAATTTGGTGTTTTATTGTGGTGGGTTTTTTTTTTAAATAAAAACTTTGTGCTTCTCATTCAGACCTTGTTGGGATGGGAAGTCATGCCCGAGAGGAGGACAGCTGGGCTCAGGCGGACAAATGCCACGATGGGCTGGCGAAGGAAATCCAGCTCTCCTACAAGCACATTGGACGCTTCAGCCCCGGTGGGAATTTTCTTCATGAAGCGCAGCTCCGCCTGAGCACGACAAGGGATTTTCAGGCCATTACCCCAAAAGCAAAGCCCACAGCGCTCTGCAGAACACTCTGCAGCCAAGTTTGCAAGAGTAAATCTGGCCCTAAAGGTGTAAGAAAGCTACGAGTGACTCACCTTGCTTAGATCCATCGCATTGGTGTCATGGTTCACCCCATTTTTAGCTTCTGCAGTGGTGGGAGATGGATGAGGAGTGAGTGTTTGGGCTGGGAAGAGAAAGAAAGACACTCAGAAAGATGGGCAAGGAGCAATTGGGACGCTTCTCCTTTGCCAGGAGAAGTCTAATGGGGCCAAAGCCCTGCAGAAACCTTCACCTGGTGCCAAAGCCGGCAGAAACCCTCACCAGGTACCAAACCCTGCAGGAACCCTCACCTGGCTTGTCGAGGGGATGCACGTCTAACTGCTTCTTGCTCATGTCAGCAAACGAGTGGACGATGGGGAGAAGGTTGTTTCTTTTCTTCTCATTCTGATGGTGATGCTTCTTCAAAAGCACTTCTTGAACTTTCGCCCACGTGCACTCATCAAACTCCGCGGACTGCTCTTGCTGGCCCAGGATCATATCTGGAGATGGCAACGGGAAACAAAGCCGTCAGAGCAGAAAGTCCCCAAGTCCCGACCCCTCAAGCCCCCGGCGAAGGCTGCGACACGCAGGATACCCTAACGCGGGCTCAGCCTTGCTTAGCAAGACATTTTAATGCAGTTCAGCCTTTGCAGCAAAAGGAAGAATTCTCTTTTGCTAAAAGCCATCATCAAAGTGCTTATTCATCACTCCGCTCAGATAATTATTTCCCATCCTAGATAATGACATTTTTTGCCCGATCTGGCGTTTCTCCTTCTCCATGGCTCTGTGCAAGCCTGGCCAGACCCGGGGGAGAGGGGCTAGCCCAATATTTAGGGCTGAACTGGTGCCAATCGATGGCCGCTTTGCATGTGAGCGTGACAGGCCGAATGCAGGTGTGGTAACGGGATTTATCTTCTGCCCCCAGACACCCCATCCCAGCGGGTGTAGTTCATCCTCGGCACCGAGGAGGATGAGCAGCACATTCCCCACCACTTGTTCACCGAGCTGGATGAGATCTTCCTGAAGGAGGGTGAAGATGCCGAGTGGAAGGAAACGGCAAGGTAAATCCCTGCTGCCAGCTGCGGTGGCGGCCACGGGCTCTGCCTTCCGCTCTCTGGAACGCGAAGCTTTTGCAGCTGCAGGTGCCGATGCGCGGAGCCTTCTCCTCTTGCCGCCCCGTAGCTGCACCAAAGGGGTTGCAGAGCTGAGGCTATTTTCTTGCAACGGGGCCGATCGTGCCCGATGTCCGCAGGTGGCTGAAGTTTGAGGAGGACGTGGAAGACGGCAGCGAGCGCTGGAGCAAGCCCTACGTGGCCATCGATTGGCACCAGTTCAGCCCTAAATATTGGGCTGGCCCCTCTCCCCCGGGTCTGGCCAGGCTTGCACAGAGCCATGGAGAAGAAGAACCATCTGTTCCACCTCTGCATAAGGATGGGCCACTTTCCTTCCCCACATTTCCATTTTTAAAGGCAGGATCCCTCTAAGGAAGACCAGCCTCAATCCATTATGCCTTCAACTGCCTCCCAAATAATGCCACTTTCCCTCAGAAGAACAGCAAACCACACCAATCAGCCACACGGACCTGCTTGCAGAGGACCCCGGCACCCACGCAGCCCCGAGGAGGCTCATGAATGCTGCGGGGGGACTTACAGTGGTAGCCCTGCTCCATCGGGGCACAGTCCTCCCGTTCCTTCTTCCGATGCTTCTGGCGGTGGGGTCGGTGGTGCCGGTGGCTTTGCCTCACCAGCGGCATCCGCATGCCCACGGACAGGGTGTGGTGGCCTGCAAAAAAAGCAGCGTTCTCATCACTCTCGATATTGCGGAGACGGTTGACGCCGCTGCCATGATTAAACCAGCACAGCCATCCCAGGAGGAAACACCAACTTCTCTTCATTTTAGTTTCACTGCATTCCTGAATGTCAGAGACCCGTCCCTTTTTCCAAGCCTGTTTTACTCTAACTTTGCAACAACAGAGCAACAACAAGCGATGGCTCCGGGTCACCTAAAAGTGCCCTGAAAGTATCAACCCTCGTCTCAAATTCCAGCTTCGGCTGGACAACACTCAGACCTGCTCATTAAGCAGCCACAGAAGGTAATTGTTTTTAAAATCTTTGTCGGCACAAGGCGACAAGAGGAGATCCAATTAGTCCCGTGATAATGAAGTCTGGAACAAAAAAAAAAGAAAATCACAGCCCTGTGTCTGCAGCCATCAAATTATTCTCCTGACCTCTCCAAGCCAAGAGCAGCCTCTGAGAAAACAAGCTGGGAACTGCCCAGCTCCGTGGCCAACACTCACACCACAGATACCGCGGGGGCTTTGTCCCCTCTGTCTAAAAGCCACAACATTAAAAAAAATGTGAAAATAACTGTGCTTGTTTATTTAGAAGCACGCCACGTTTCGCTGCAGGTGATGCGTACACTGAGCACAGGACGCGGCAGGGACTTTGCGCAACGGGAAAACGCATTGGGCTGGTGCCACCTCTCCCGACTCACCTTCCAGCTCCTCCTTCTCATAGTGAATATTGGCAACGGTGCTCGTTCTTCCCTGGTCCATCACCGCCTCCTCGTCGTGTCTCTGTTTAGTGAGGAGAAGAAGGTACAAGTTGGGGCCGGGTGAGGAGAGCTCCCTTACGTCCTCCCAGTCATCACCCATCCCTGCGGCCACGCGAGCCAACGAGCATCACACCTCTGCATGTCTCCCCCTTCAGGCACAGCCCTAAAAACACGGACTTGGAGGAGGTTTTTTTTCCCCTACCCAAATAAAACCACCTGTAATGTCACCTGTACTGTATACACCGTGAGTCTGGAAGGATTTACTAAAAGGGGAGACAGTTGAGTGTTTCAAACCAAAACCAAGCCTCCTGCTTCATTCTTGTGGTTCCTTTCGAAAAATTAAAATAGGGATTTCCAAACTGGGGGTGGGCTGGGGTGGGGAGACCCAACCCCACACTTTTGAGCACAGCCAGTTTCATTCTCCAAACGTGATACCTGCAGGACTCACTAGATGGCACTTGGCCACAGGACATGGCCACCACCTACCTCCAAAGGCCCTCAGAACCTACAAGGGTGAAGCTTCGTCTTCAGCCCAACCAGGCTCAGGCTTCTCTTGCTGCAAGCCCGCTTTCCACACAAAACTGCATTTTTCTCCTCAAAAAAAAAAAGCCAAGGGCTGACAGCTAATGCCCTCCTTGGCTGAAATACCACTGCCAGCGCTGCACAAAGAGCATCTGTGCCTTAAAAGCTGAAGGAGAACTACAGGAGTTCTCTTCTCCCCTTGCCCCCGGGGCTGGGGAAGCATCACTGGGATCACCGCGCTCAAAGAAATAAAAAACCAACCACGTCTCACACTCGAGTCGCAACTGCAGCTTTGAAAGGGCCTCCAGGAAACCCTTCTCTTTAGAGAAGAGCAAAATACCGGAAATCTGCTTTTTATCCCCCAAATTCCTGCTTCGACCGAATGGCATCGCCTGCCGCCGCGCAGCAGCGACGCTCGGGGAAGCTCACACCTCCCACTCGCCAGCCAATTTAACGAGCAAAAGGAACAAACGTTCCCATCTGGGAATGAGCTTTTTCTGGCCCCCGAGTACTTTGTCCTTCGCCGCCGCTGCCAGGTGCCTGGAAAACATCAAAGCATCGAAACTGGGCTGGGAAAGGGGATGGCGAGATCACTTTTGAGTTTCGGAGCAGAGAGTGTTGTTCCATCTCAAGAAAACTTCTCCAAATTATTATTTTGCTGCAGCGTTTTTTTTGTCCCAGCAGGAGAGAGAGGGATTTTTGACTGTCCTGCCTCAGTTTACCTGTCTCAGTGCAACTCCTCCAGTTAGAAAGAAAAATCTTTCCCTGGGGAAGCGTTGGTGTAATTGAGGATGAGGAAAAGTACAAAGCAGAGGTTCACGTCCGGCTTTGAGTCCTCCCGGTGCCGGGGGAGGCCAAAAGCATCGCACGAGCACGCAAACTTCCCACCTCGGCCCCCTCATCCCGTCACACGCAAGCTGGACTGGCCACCAGCAGCAGGAGGGAGGATTAATGTAATTAATCTCGAGCAAAGTGTAATTAATAACACTGATCCCAGTGTTATAAGGGGATGAGGGGCCAAACTGGGGGAGCTGCTCTGGTGACGGAGCAGGCAAACCCCCTCCTTGCCCCTCTCCATCTCCATCCTACCCAGTCGAAGCCACCGGTCCTGTGGCTCCCTCCTTTGCTATCGTGGGGGTCAGCACCATCCCCTGCAGGGACCCCTCTGGCTCCTGAGCCAGGATTTGGGCTGTGACGGGGACTGGACCCGGGAGAGGACACATCTCCAGAGCCCCAAAGTGGGGCTGTGAGGGGGGGACACACGCAGGTCACAGCTGAGCATCACCAGGACGTGACCGTCATCCCTTGCTGGCGGAGACGCAAATTCCTCTCAGTCTTTCCCGTGAGCTGTAATTTCAGGGCAGATTAATTAATTCCCCACCTCTCGTTTGCCCCCGAGAGCAGCTCCTGCAGCCGGGTCCCATGGGTGCAGCGGGGGGGCGGACAGGCCCTCCCCCAGGCTAAGGAAATGCAGAAAGATGGGGGGACCACCCAGCCACCTCCTGCCTGCACCCCAACACCAGGCGCATCCGCACAAGCGCCCGGTGGGACAATAGCTGAGGTGACCGGGTGGCATGGGGCTCTGTGGGGACAGTGGCCTTTGTCCCCCTGCTCTGAAGGGCCACAGCATCACCAGGGGTCACATCGAGATGCGGAGGAGGGGACAAGGAGGGGGGGTCTGGTGGGGAGACCCCCAACAGGCATCGCCCAGGTGCCTCCCTCCCACACCCACCTTGGGTACCCCTCACCTCCCCCTTTGAGCCCCCACCCCTCCGCCTTGCAGATGCCTTACACCCCCCTTCAGCGGCCTGCTGCCCCCCCTCCTTGCACACCCCCAGCACCCCATTTTAGACACCTACCACCCTCCTTACCCCCTCCAACCTTGCAGATGCCCTTCACTCCCCTTTCCATGGCCCTCACAGCCCCCCCCCCCCCCCCCCCGTGCAGATGCTTTGCCTCCCCCATTTGCCCCCACTCCCTGCTCCCCCTGTGTTTCCTCCCTGCCATGGGAAATGCCGCAGTGAGCAGCCATGGAGCATCCTCCAGCCACACCGGCGGCACGGCCCGCCCGGGGGTACCGGGCATCCCCCTCCCTGCCCCGGTGCCTCTGCCTCCCACCTGACAGCTGAGGACCCCATCGGCCCATTGCTGCCGGCGGGCATGGCGGGGCTGGGGGGAGATAATTGCTTGATAACGATACTCTTAAGACATCCAAACAAAACACCAACAAAAATCACTACGATCACAAAAATGAATAGGTTTCGCAATAGGCTTTGCAGCCGTCAGCTCAGGGCAAACTCAAAGCCATGCAAGATTTTGTTCAACCATCCGACTTCTATTGCCTCTCGTAGATTTCTGCCATCCAAGTAGAAGGCAAATTAATTTTTCTTATTTTCTCTTTTGACTGATTCCCTGTCCAATCAACACACCAAGGAGTAGATCGCATGTAATGCCATTCTCCGTGTTCTGCCGTCTTCCAAACTGAAGGGAACTGCATTCGAGAAAGTGCTAGAAAGCCCAGCAGCTATCACCTCTGTTTTGGACCCGCGCTTCAAGGAGATGCAGTTTCTCAGCCCCAGCCTGAGAAGCGAGCTGCACCAGCCAGTGAGAAACACGCTGTTGTGGGTTTGCAACCACCAGTCCCCATCTGCCACCCAGTCTGGGGTGCCAAACTCGGATTCCAAAGCCACAGGCGCAGATGCCGGCAGCCAGCTGCCTGCTCGCAAGGACCCATGCACCAGCGCCCCATCTCAGAGCATCTATGACATCCTTTTGGGGTAGGACCCATGGAGAGCATACCCGAGATCCACCAGCAACTGGAAAACTACATCCCGGAGCCCCTCTGCAAGCACAGCACCAGCTGCTGCGCTGGTGGAAGAAGAATGAGCATCGCTTCCCGGCCGTGGGGCGGCTGAGCCGGCAGTACCTCGCCATCCCCACCACCGCCTTCCTGCCACACCAGGCCTTCGCTGCCGGGGAAAGCACCCTGGAGCATCGGTGCACTGTCCTGGCGCCGGAGAATCTGGTCCAAATTCTGTTCTTGCATCCGCATTCTGATTTTTCAGAATGCACAATTTTTGGGATGGCGACTGAGAAATTAGGTCTTGTGGTTCCCATTGAAACACCCATTAATTCATACAACCAAAACCCAGCCAAATGAAAAGGCGATGTTAAACCTCAGCCCCGAGGGAAAAGAAATGTGCTCGACGAGGTGCTAAAAGGCGCTCTGGCAAACCACCCCCCTCTCCAAACTGCAGTTTGCTCCAGGAAACTGACAAGTTTTCTTCCTCTGCGGCCTTAGCGAGGCTGTAGATTTTCCCACCCTGCAGGGAAAGAAACAATCCTCAAAAGCAGATGTTATTCTGCCTGCAAGGAAAGCTTTAAAATATTTTTCTTTTTTTAAAGGCAGAATGCCTAAATGGAACATCCGAGCTGGTTTCTCCATGAAAATAACACTTTGCACTTGCACAGCAAAGCAACACTCATTAACCAATCTCGGAAAGCTTCGCAGGCGTTAAGAAACACTCCAAGTAACACACCTGCGTGCACCCTGTAAGCACATGTGCAAAGAGGAATCCCCGTTTACGCACCCCGGCTATATCAAACCGCACTATTTCCCTGACAAGCCATGATGGAAACGGGCCACCCTCCCATTCCTCGGCTCCAGAGCTCCGGCGATGCCGGGATCATGCCGACCCTCAGCCGCTGCGGGCATCAGCTCTGCTAACACCCCGCTGATGGGTCAGCGACAGGAATCTGGGAGCAGGAAGGGGATTGTACCACCCAGGCTCCCCAAAATCCCCCGCAGTTAAGAGGAATGCAAATCTCAGGCTCCCCTAAGCCACCACGTTTCTCACCGTGACCACTGCACTAACACCTAGAGCAGTTTTTAAGCAGCACGCACCAGGTTTAACCTCTGTGCCTGAGAAAGTCCCTGTCCTGAGGGCTGCCGGTCCCCTCGGCCCAACGCAGGAGGCAGCAGCAAACCCCTCCAGACAGGGCAAGAGGTGCTTGGAAGAGTGACATCCAGCTAATAACCAAAAAGCACTTAAACCAACCCCAAACTTTGGAGACATTTAGTCTTGGGCCAGCAGCAGCATGTTGCTCAGTAAAGCACGCTTCCACGACTCCCCTCAATTAACCGTCACCTCCAGAGCCCGATCTCTGAAGGTGAGAAGTTCCTTTAGGTTGACTCTTGACGTCCCTTTCCCTCCCACAGGCAACGAGACCCCAAGTATTTCCACTTGAGAGTGCAGTTCCCCTTCCACAAGCACCCAGCTCGCTCTGCAGTTTTGGATTATCACACAGCAGGGAGTGCGGGAGTCGCGACAGCAGTTGCATCGATAAGCAATCTGTGCAACAGTTCCTAAAACAGGGGCTGCCCACAATCAGAAGTTGACTCTTTGGTACAAACTCCCTCCACACCAGTCATCACACAGGGGGAAAAAAAACAACCAAGCTATTGTAGGGCTCAGTATTACCCATTTCTCTGCAGCTGGGCAGAAATACACACTTTTGCGGCTTTTCCCACACTGGAAAATTCAAAGCATTAGTACTAAGAAAAAGACTTCTTTTTCTAATGCCTCTGTTGGAGGGCTCCGGCACGTGGTCTGCAACGAGCGAATATCCACACAAAAACAAGCCCCAAAAGTCCCACAAAGCTGCTTTACCTCTTACGGTTTATTGCTGGGGTCCCCACCAACACCTAAACCCACGTCCCACCCCCCACACGGTACATCCTTTGCCATTTTGAACTTTGCTGCAAAACATTTTACCATTTTCCACCCCTCTTTCTTGGGAAAAGAAAGAGGGAACGAGACAACTCCAAACCGCTCTCTTTTATTTGATTTGCAGTGATCTGACAACCCCAGCCCTTCCCGCTGCCTTAGGCTTTGGGAAACAATTCAAGGGTCCTCAGCCACCAGTAAGGAACGAGCTGTTATTCATGGGCGAATCAGTAGAAACAGCAGCCCCGATCATTAGGAGAAAGTCTCATTTTTCAGTCATGGATTTTCACGGGTTTTGTTTTCAGGCCACCCAAACAGGGCGCGCTTTTATAGCCATCAGCAATTAAATTCTCTGTCCCCTCCAGAAAAGCCTTTTCCTAAAGGCGCTCTCCTCCCAAGGGCAGACCCACAAAAAGAAGCCCTCTCTGCTTAATCCATTTCACAGAGAATTTCAAATGCAAACAACAATTAAACAGGACGTCTTTTCCCCGCTTCAGGGAAAGCCAGTAATATACACCTGGGCAACAGATTTAGCAAATCTATCATTGTAATGCCTTTGCATTTCCCATTTCCACCTGGAGAGCAGGCTGAAAGGACTCTCATAAAAAAAAAACCAAATCAACCACAAAACATATTCCTGTCTAGGGGGTAATTTTATGAAACGATTTGAACACCTTAACGATTTGAACATCTTTTTACAGGTACAAGGCAACAAGAAACATTCTCGAGGTGAAAAAAAAGAAAACCCCACCTAGTCACCTCTTTACCCCAAAGATCTTTTCACCACATGGATTCCACCACCAATACACAGCTGCTAAATATCCCCGGCTGCTGCCGATCCGTAAGAAACCCTTCAAAATACAAGAGAACGCCGAGCCCAGCGCGCTGACGGTGCTGCCAGGGCTGTGAGTCGGAGCTGGAAGAAGTCGCAGCCCCTGAGGTTGAAATCAGACCCACGTTTAGGCACAACCCGGGGTTTTAAGCCTCGCTACAAACCAGCCCACTGCTTTTGAAAAAAAAAAAAACAAACAGGGAGATTCACCTCAAAAAAAAACACGTTCTCGACACCAAAGGGGCGCTGGTCCATGGCCGCCGTCGCCCTTCGGGCCAGTTCCATGGGGCTTCGCTTGACCTGGAGCAGAACTCGAGGGCGTGAGGACAACAAGCCCCCTACACAAAATCTAAAAAAAAGGAAAAGTTCAATAAGATTTGCTGTTACTCACCCACCAAAGCCTAACCACTACAACTGGCCCTTTCACAACCAGGCCTGATCGCAGAAGAAAACTGAAATATCCCAATTCCCACTTCAAACACAAGGCGTGGAGCTGCCCAGACCCCACGTGTGGGCTGGGCAGACGGGGGGCTCTTCTTCTCAAATCCCGCAGGAAGAGAAAGGGCAGGAGTGTTTTTCCAGCCCTGGAAGAGGCTGTGGGGAGAAGGTGGGAGGGAGGAAAAGGCTGCCCAGGAGTGGGGTAGGGGGAAGGAGAGGGCTCCATCCATGGGGGAAACGCCATTCCTGGCCACACAGGAGGCTGCAGGACCACCCTGGGGATGGATTTGGGGGCTCTCCCTGAGGGAAACCCCATTCCCGGCCACGCAAGAGGCTGTGGGGACACCCCAGGAATAGGTTTGGAGACTCTCCCTGAAGGAAACCCCATTCCCGGACACACAGGAGGCTGTGGGGCCGCCCGGGGGACAGATTTGGGGGCTCTCCCTGAGGGAAACACTGCTCCCAGCCATGCAGGAGGCTGTAGGGCAACGACAGAGATGGATTTGGGGCCTCTCCCTGAGGGAAACCCCATTCCCAGCCACGCAGGAGGCTGTGGGGACACCCCGGGAACGGGTTTGGAGACTCTCCCCGAGGGAACCGCTGCTTCCAGCCTCACAGGAGGCTGTGGGGCCGCCCGGGGGACAGATTTGGGGGCTCTCCCTGAGAAGAGCCTGTGGGGAGGAGGGAGGCGGGGGCCGCCCCAGGGCCGGGGCCACTCCTGGAAGGGGAGGGGGGGATCTCCAGCCGCCCACGCGGGGCTGCCCGAAGCCTGAGGAGATGAAAAGAAGAGGAGAAAAGCCGAAAATTCCCTCCCCGCCATCGCCTCTCACAGCCCCGGCCCTCCCCGCCGCGCCTCATGGCGGCTGTGTGCGGTGTCACCTGAGCGGGGGGCGGGGGCTGAGGCAGGAAAAGGCGGGAGGGGGAGGGAAGGGAAGGGCGGCGCCATTTTGAATGGGAGGAGAGGGGAAGGGGGGGCGAGAGATGGGGGGGGGGGGGGTGGGAGCGAGGCTGTGAGGGGAGTAGGTGTTGTGTGAGGGGGGAATGGGTTTTCGGGAGAGGGAGGTTTGCAGGGCTGTGAGGTGCCTGTGAGAGAGGAGGCCCCGGAGGGAGGTGAGTGGAAAGGGCTGTGTGTGAAAAGAAAAGCTCTAAGGATAGGCTGGGCTGGGGAAAGGTGGTGGGCCCCGAGGGAGGGCTTGGGGACCGGGGCCGGAAGCGTGGGTTTGGGGGCAAAACTCTGGGAAAGAACTGCAGGAAAGGGCCAATCTGAGTATACAGTTTTCGCGAAGCTTCAAGGAAAAGGTGACCAAACGCGGCTCTTGTCCTTTTGAGAGCTGGTTTTGTCTAAATTATTCATGTGAGTGGATTTTTTCCACATGGGATGGGAACTTTCGCTTCCCGGGATAGCTGATGCCCCTGGATAACCACTGCCCGCGAAGCACTGCGAAACCCCGTGTTCAAAAATGAGAACAAAGGCCGTGTTTTGCCTCTCGGAAGGATCTCTAAGCACCGCCTCCACGTTATTTTCAGTACCTTTCTGGTTGTTTTCTTCCCCCCCATCCCCGTGATGTCCGTCGGAGGGGCTGGCGGAGCTCTGCAGGCGGATGTCCGGCTCTTTTTGGGAAGGGCTGGGATGGTTTCGTACTCGCATTACCCGACGCGGAGAGAAGCTGTGGTGCGGGGCTCGTTCTCCTCGGCGCGGCCCCGCCCCCTCGCTCGCGTTTGCCGCGGCGACGCAGGGGGGCGTGGCCCGGGTTTTCGCCTCGGCACATGCGCGGGTGGGCGGACGTGAGGGGGAGCACTTCCGGTGTACGGCGTCGGGCGGGAGCTGCGACGGTCGGTACTGGGGGAGACGGGGGGACCGGAGCCGAGGAGGGCGGGCGGGCGGCGGCGCGGAGGTGTGCAGGGCCAGTTCGGGGGGTTTGTGGGGTGGCGGGACCGGGCTGGGGGGCTCGGGGGGCGGTCTGGGCCTGTTTGGGGGGGCAGAGCCGAGTGGGGGGTCCCCGGGGGAAACAGGGCCGATTCAGCCCCCCCCCCCTCACCCCCGCTGCCGCCGCCTCATTCCCCGCTCGCTCCCCGCAGGTGGCGGCAGCCCCGGCCGCAGCGCAGGGTGCCCGGGGCCGGCCTGGTCGGGCGCTTGGCTCCGCTCTGGGCTCCGCTCTCAGCCCCCCCCGGCAGGTCAGCCCGGCCGTGCCCCCTTCGCCCGCCTCCAGCCCACGGCCGAGCCCCCCCAGGTACCCCCGAGATGGGTCGGGGGGTGTCAGCGCTGGGCCCCCTGAAGCGGGGGTGGGTGGTGGGCACGGGCATTGCTGGGAGCCCGTGGGCAGCCCTGGGACCCCCTTAAAGCCCACGGAGACCCCCGGGGCCCCCTTGTCTCCCCCAGAGCCGACGGGGAGCCGTAGCTGTGGAGTCAGCTTAAGGAGTCTGCCCTAAGGACTGCTGCTTTTTGGAGCGTTGGGGGAGGGGGAGGGTTGTCGGTGTGGGGAGTGGAGGTGTGTGGGAGGAGTCCCGTGTCTTGAGGGAGGTTTGGGGGTGTTGAGCAGATTTGGGGGAGTGGGGGAGGGGTCCCCTCACTTGGAGCTCCCTGGTTGGTTTTTTCTAAACTGTGGGAGGCAGCGGGCGTAGGGGGAAGGCAATAGAGTGAGTTGCTGTATTTCAGTCCTTGGTTGAGAGTCAGCAACTCTGCTCCCTTGCTGCTCAGCAGACTATTAGCTCCGTGGGGCTGTTTCTCCAGGCAGGCTACGACTACAGAAACGGCCCCACTTCCTCGGAAGAGTTGTTAGCGGTGACGTCTCCTGGGAATGTACTGCCTGACGTTGGATAGACCTGGCACCACGCAGCAGCTCAGAGCCCCACAGCGTATGCTGCCGCTCTCAGTTGGCTCCATCAAATCCTCCGACCTGAGAATACCAAAGGTACGGAGTTGAAACGGGCCCTTCCTCACCCGCTGAGTCAGATGAACCTTTTTGCACCCAAGTTGGCTGGGGACTGCTCCTGCCTTACCGCCTTCAGGCGGAGCATGGCTGTGAACAGGGGAGCTCAACACACAGTGCTTGCTGATTGCACCTGCTCCCTCGGGGGAGCACCCGCAGGGGTGGGATGGGAGGAGGGAGGACAGCACGAGGGCTAGAGACAAACATTTTATTTCTTTAACGTTTCACATAGGGGGTACCCGAGAGGGGTTCCCGGCCCCACACCCCACAGCCGCTCAGTATTCGGGGCACTGTTGGTCTTCTGGGCCTGGCGCTGTCACCACTTGCAGGGCTGGCAGAAGCAGACACGGCTAGTGGCATCTCCACCAGCCCTTCAGGTAGCCCCACAGCCAGGCGCAGCCCTGCCGTGGGCATCTTCCTGCCCTGCACAGCCCTGGGTCTGCCTGGCCACACTCCCTGCCCGTGGTCTTGCAGGACTCCTCCCTCTTTGCCTTCAAGGCCTGGAAAGCGCGGGTGATCTCCCGCACCCGCTCCACCTTGTCCATGTCCATGGCTGGGGGCCTTCCGGGGGACAGTTGCTCGTTCGTGGCACTCTGTGTCCTGTCCATCCCCTGCCGGGGAACCCACTCTTTCTCAGTCCCTGCTGGCAGCTCCCATGCAGGCTCCTGGCTGAGGACCAGCCCCAGTTTCCCCACTGCCCCACCAGCAGCCATGGGAGAGCGGGGTTGTCCTGAGTGTGTGAGCACCACTGGCTCTGTTGCTGCACTGGGCCAGGGCTCCAGGAAGTGGTAGAGGGAGCTCTGGGAAGAGGAGCTGCTCCTCAACAGGCTGCTGCAGTCCTCCGAGTTGGCCAGCGAGCACAGGCTGCAGGGGCTCTTGCGGTGGCCCTCGGGGGGCCCAGGATCCCGGGGGGTGCCTGGACCAGAAGGAGCTGTCCCCACTGATAGGACCTATAGGCGGGAGAGGAGGGCAGGGGGACCTGGGGGCTTGGGGGGGTAAGAGAGAGGCATCACTGCTCGGATGGTATATGGTTGGCAGGGAGCCCAGTGGGTCCTGTGGGGCCCGGTGCTCCCTCTTCGCTGCCTCTCGGTTGCCCTGCAGAGGAGGAGAGAGAAGAGACCCGCTGCACCCTGTCTCCTCCGCTGGAGCCCGCGGGCAGCACCCCCTCCTCAGCAGGCGGGCAGGGCTGCCCAGCGCAGGCAGGGCAGGGCACAGGCTGAGGGTCTGGGGCAGGATCTGGGGGTCTCCCCCACACTCCCTGCTTCTCCTGCATCGACTTGAGCTCCCATCCTTCATCCGCTAGCCGAGAAGCTGCTGAGGGAGGGGACGGAGTGAGCGGCCGGCAGCCCCCGGCACAGCCCCGGCTCAGGGCTGCCGTGGGGTGTGGGCTGTTTGCATGGTGCTCGGTGCCAGGGCCACTCACCGCTTTGCTCCTCTGGGCGGGCTCTCGCGTCCGTCGTCCCTTGCTTTGGCTTCTTCCAGTCCCTCTGCAGGACCCCGGGAGCTGGGTGAGACGGGAGCAGCTCCCAGCCCCGTGCCGCAGCCCCCCACACAACCCCACGCTGCGGCACAGTGTGGTGCAGCAGTCGCCTACCTGGAGCCGCTTGGTCCGTAGCACAGAAGAGACCGCACTGAGCCCCATCAAAAGCATCACGAGCGGAGCCAGGTGAGCTGTGGGGGGACATTGGAGTCCCTCCTGGCACCAGCTGCGGTGCAGCCGCGCAACCCTGGGGTGCCCCCCATGGGAAATGTTAAAGAAATAAAATGTTGGTCTCTATCCCTGGTGCTGTGGTTCCTCCTCCCATCCCGCGGCTGGGGCTGTGCCCCCCTCACTGCCCGACCCAGTGGGACAGGCTGGCACTGCGGGCACCCACCAACCTGGGGGGGTGGTGGTGTCGGGGGAGCTGGGTGGGCTGGAGAAAGGGAGGAAGCACCTCTTGAAACCAGGTCGGCCCTCCCCAGCCACAAAACCCTCCCCAGAGGCACCAGAGGGGACCCCCAGATCCTTGAAGGGCTGCCCCAGACTCCCTCTGGCCTGCAAGAGTCCCCCCCGGACCCCATAAGGGACGCCCAGGACCCCTAACGGACACCCCAGTGGTGTCCCAAATCTGGGTTCTTTACCTGCTGGGCAAGCCAGTAACACACTGTGTGGGAGCAGCCAGCCAAGCCGGTTTCAGAGCACCAGAGGTGAGAGGCAGGGAGCTGCCATCCCACTCAGCTCCATCTCCGCCGTGCCTTGGCTGTGCAGAGAGAACTTGGGGGAGCTGCAAAACAGCTCAGCCCGGGCTTATCTCCAGATGGCACAGAACAACCAAAACCAAATGGCCCTTAACAAACAAAATGCCCCGAGTCCCATCCCACCACTATTCCCGTGACGTTGCACGCCGGACATCACAAATTGGCGACAGAGACTTCGCTATCGCCCCACCAGAGGGAAATATCCCAGACAGTGTAATCCACTCGGGCATAATCCTGCACCCTCACCGAGTCAGGAAATATAAACCGCAGGGTCTGGGGAGATAAATGGGGAATCCTCCAAGGATACAGCTGGCCCCTAGGAGATCCGTCCCCCCCATCCAGGACGCTGTACAGGGTAACTTCCCCGGGATGGAGCGACCTCACCTGAGAGAGAGAGGGTAAGTGACTAAGAAACATCCGTACGGTATAGGGCATGCGATTGAGTTTGTGACTGGTGCACTCTTCTAAAGCATTAATATCTAGCGCCCTTGTGGTTTGTGTTGCTACTTGTCGGGGGCATTTGTAGCTCGCAATAGTGGATCCCGCTGATTTCTTTTAAATTGCAATAGTGTAATCGCCATCGCACACACAGAACTTGCAATAGTGACGTATTGGACCCGTGAGCAAAGTCCAAAGAAATTGTTAATTTGAACCTCTCAGTGAAGCCCTTTTTCCCGTTTCGTCACACTCCCCGAGCCACGGGGTAAAGCGACACCTGGCAAAAAAACCACCACCACCACCCCAAAAAAACCCCCACACCACATCCCCCACTCCCCACCCACCCCTTCTCCCCCCATCACAGCCATGGGGCAAACTCCCACCACCACCACCCCCCAATCTCAGCTCGGCCGTGACACCCCCGAGACACTGGAAAGAGAGCAACGGAGAGCGAGCTCAGGCTCGTGTGAGCTGGAGAGATTTCTCTTTGGTTTTTGATGTTGTCGTTGGGTGGGTTTTGGTTGGTTTTTTTCACAGAGCACTTTGCAGTGTGGTGTCGCAGCCCCCAGGGCCGGCGCTGGCACCGCCACCTCACCCACGGCTCTCGTCCCTCTTGCCCGGTGGCTTTCACCACTTTCCTTGCTTGGTTTGGTTGTTTTTTTTTTTCCTTTTTACCTTTCTTTTTTTATATTTGGGGTTTTTGTTTCCTTTTCCTTTTTTTTTCTCTTCCCTCCCCTTTTTTCATTTTCCCTTTTTTCTTTTTCCCCCTTTTTTCTTCCCCCCCTTTTATCTCCTTTTTCTCTTTGTTCTTCTTTCCCCTCTTTTTTTTTTCTCCCCCCATTTTTTTCTTTTGGTTTTTTTCTTTTTCTCTTTTCAAACATTTCTCAAGCTTTCTCCGAAGGAACGGCCCCTGGCTCTCAGCCAGCGGAAGGAGACTATGGAAGAGCTCTGGCACCCGTGGGATTGCTTTCCTTCTCCCGCCTCGCACTCAGTAGAGACTGTGTTTTCCAACTCGTCTCTTTTTTTTTAATTAAAAAAATAAAACTGATAGCTGGAGCATTATTTTTGTTTACAAGGCATACAAAATCTCTAAAAGGGAAACACAAGCGCAATCTGCTGAGGTATGAAAGCCTGAGGTAGTTTTTGTGTGTGGATGTGTGTGTGTCATTTGGGGTTGGGGGTTGTGCGTGTTTTATTTTTGAAATTTAAAAAAAAAAAAATTGCTAATTTTTTTTTTTTTTCTCCAGCCCTGGGCTGACAACCTCTTGGAAATCTGTTTTCCCCCCCTGCCCCTCTTTTCCCACCTTCTCTCCTTGCAACTGGGATCTTTCTGCAAAGCATTTACAGCCGAGCACGGCCTTTCTTTAACCTCTAGAAAAGCCGGCTTGTGCTAAAAAACAAACATCCCCCTCCCGCCCCCACCCCCTCTGAAATGAAATAAATAAAAATTTAAAATCCTTACAAAACTTAAAAATTGCTGTTAGTTTCGTTATCGTTACGTTAATTCTAAAAACTGATGAGCCGCTGCGCTGTGTGCTGCAGCCCAACCTCCCCCCCTCAACGCTGGGCGAGCTCCTCTGGCCATGCCTGGGATGAAAAACCGGTGGCTTTTAGGAAATAAAAAATTAAAAAAAAAAAGAATAATAAAACCTCTCTTTCTCTCTCTCTCTGCCTGTGTTAGTCCAACGAAAGGGATAGCGTCGGGAGGCGAGGGAGGAGGAAGGGGGAGGCTGTGGGATGGAGAGAGCCCTCCCCGTACCCCTCGGCTGTGCATCCTCGCAGCGCTGCGGGGAATGGGGGGGGGGGGTGTTTGGGGGGGTCTTTGGTTTGCACAGGGTGGCCGTGGTGGGGGCTCAGCCCCATCCTTACAGTGCTGGGGAGCACGGGGCTACCAGGCACAGGGTCCCTCCCCCAGTGAGGTGCTTTGGTGCGTTGAGGTGTTAGATGGGGTGGCACAGCCCCTGCCCGCCCCGGGAGGGGGGACACCACCTCTCCAGTGGCACTGGATGGGTGGGAGGGAGGGAGGGAGCAGAGCTCTGGGAGCCATGGAGAAAGGTGTGGGGGTGTCCCTCATCGTGGCAGCCCCCAGCAGCCCTACCCCGCCACCCGGCCACCCCAAGGGACACCCAAGCCCCATCTTGGTCCTCTCCCCGTTGGGTGACGCCCTTCCACCCACCCCGGAGGTGCTCTCCTCTCCTGCGGGGGGGATGCCCAGCGCTCGCCTGGCTAGAGAAGCACCGCGGGGGTGCTTAGGGGGCATCTGAGCTTCCCAGTTACAAGGGCATAATTAGTGCACCATTAATAACCATTAATAACGACTTTGGCTCTGCTAACCAACTGCGGCGAGGCCCCCACCCCGCTTTAGCACAGGCTTCCTGATGCCAATGCCTCCCCGAGCCACTGGGTAAAGCGACACCTGGCAAAAAAACACCACCACCCCAAAAAAACCCCCACACCACATCCCCCACTCCCCACCCACCCCTTCTCCCCCCATCACAGCCATGGGGCAAACTCCCACCACCACCACCCCCAATCTCAGCTCGGCCGTGACCCCCCCGAGACACTGGAAAGAGAGCAACGGAGAGCGAGCTCAGGCTCCTGTGAGCTGGAGAGATTTCTCTTTGGGTTTTGATGTTGTCGTTGGGTGGGATTTGGTTGGTTGTTTTTCACAGAACACTTTGCAGTAGAGGACAAAAACGTGGTGTCGCAGCCCCCGGGGCCGGCGCTGGCACCGCCACCATCCCCCCCCCTCCCCCCCCCTCCCCCCTCCCCCGGCTCCTGTCCCTCCTCCTGCCCGGGGGATGTTCCCACTTTCCTTCCTTGGTTTGTTTGTTTGTTTTTTTCCTTTCTACCTTTCTTTTTTAATATGTGGGGTTTTTTTTCTTTTGCCCTTTTTCTTCTTTCTCCCTTTTCTTTTTCGCTTCCCCCTCCTTTTTTCTCTTTTTCCCCTTTTTTTTCCGATTTTTTTTTCCTTTTCCCCCATTTTTCTCTGTTTCCCCTTTCCCCCCCATTTTTATTTTTCTCTTTTTTCACTTCTTCCCCCTTTTTTCTCTTTTTCCCCTTTTTTCTTTTTCCCTTTTTGTTTTTTGCTTTTTCCCCCTTTTTTCTGTTTCCCGTCCCCCCCGTTTTAATTTTTCTCTTGTTTTACTTTTTTCCTCTTTTTCCCCTTTGTTCTTTTTCCCTTTATTTTCTTTTCCCCCCTTTTTTCTCTGTTTCTCCCTTTTCCCCCGTTTTAATTTTTCTCTTTTTCTACTTTTTTCCCCTTTTTTTATCTTTTTCCTCTTTTTTCTTTTCCGACTTCCCCCCCCCCCCCCCCCCCCCCCTTTTTTTTTTTTTCTCTTTTAAACAAGCTCTCTCCTGAAGGAGCGGCCCCTGGCTCTCCGCTGGCAGAAGGAGCCTACGGAAGAGCTCTGGCACTGACACGGGCGGGAACACCCACTCACACATCGCAACACAGCAGTTAGTTTGGCAACACCCCCACCCCCTGTCACAAGTGAGACCTGCACAGACAAAAGGCTCCTGAGTGAGGGCACTGGGGCAGCCCCACCTTAGAAGCAGCAGAGGAGCAGAGCCGTCCGGAGCCATCAAGAGCACAGGAAGGGCTATTCAGGGCCTCATTGTCTGCGCCGAGTGACCGTCTGCTGAGAACCGCTCTGGCGGCTCAGAGCTCAGCCCCAGCAGCAGTCTGGAGCCAACGGGGAAAAGTACACTGGGAGGAAGACTGGCAGCCTTCCTCCACAACGCCCCGGAGAGAATGACCACAGTGCTGCCTATCCCCATCGCTTTTCCAAATCGGTTCTTTTTTTATTAAAAAATTAAAAAAAAAATAATACTCCAACTCTCAGGTTTCCAAGGCACACAGAATCTCTAAAAGGGAGACACAAGCGTGAGGTGCTGAGGTACCCAAACCTGCCCACGTTAGTCCAACTAAAGGGACAGCGTCGGGAGGCGAGGGAGGAGGAAGGGGGAGGCTGTGGGATGGAGAGAGCCCTCCCCGTACCCCTCGGCTGTGCATCCTCGCAGCGCCGCGGGGAATGGGGGGCTGTGTGTTTGGGGGGGTCTTTGGTTTGCTCCCCTGACCTGGTGGGGGAGGGGGGGGGGATGTCCGGCGGCGGGGTTACATTCATCGGGCGGTGCTGGGCGGCACGGCGGGAGCCTCCCTTGCTGTGCTGCGAGGCCGGGGCTCCCGGAGCGTGTTTCTGCTCCTGGTGCTTCCCCTGCTGGAGCATTTCCCTCATCTTGCGCTGTGCAGTCCTGGGGAGGAGAGGGGAAAAGCAAGAGGTGGGGGTCAGGACACCGCTTCTCCCCCCACCACCCACACCCGAGCTGCCACCGAGCATCTCAATGCTCCCAACTTTTCACTCCAGACAAGCTGTAACTAATTTCAAGTTTGTTTTTTTGGTTTGTTTTGTTTTTGCTTTTTTTTTTTTTTTTTTTAACTTGTGCTTCCTCCATCGCTCCTCAAGAGCGCCTGAATTTTTTTGGGGGGCCGCCCTCCCTCTCGAGTTGACAAGAGACAAGGTTATGGAAGATGCACCCAGGTGGGATGCGCGTGGCTTTGCCCGCACCAAGGAGGCCATTCACACCCTGGGTGCTGCTCTGCACAGCATTCAAAACACCCATTTTTAGATCAGTCAAGTCAATCTTCAATTTCAGCGCTCGCACAGCCAGGGGGAGCTGATGAAACACCTTCAGTGCCTCTTTTGGGTGGTCCCTGTGCCCCCAAGAAGAGCAGCAGGACACTCGGGTGGTGCTGGGCTCAGCCACCCCGCGCCTTTCCTCAGTGGACGAAAGCGGCTGGGGAATATGGGGTAAAGCCATGGCCAAACCGTACCTGACTGGCAAAGAAATGCCCAATGATTTTAACGATGACCTCCTCGTTCTCGTCCGGGGTTTGGTCTCATGGCAAAAGGACTTCCGCACTGGTTAAGTTTTGCAGTTCATTCACCTGGAGCGAACCACAGGAGGCTTCTGTTGTGGAAGAGCCAAAATCCTCTGCTGCTGGTGTCACCATGGCACCAGGCACCCTGTGTGTGTGTCTCCCTTCCTTGGGACCAACGAGAACCACCACCCGGACATGGGGGCTGAGGGTCAAGACATCGCTGAGACCACTGTGCACCCGGGATTTGTCCCCCTGGGGTGGGCAGGGGTGACGGCTGATGCCCAACTCTGCGTCCCCGGGGCAAAGGGGGGGGGGGGGGCACCCATGCACACACACACCCCCCCCCCCCCCGACTGTCTTGCCACCTTTGCCTATCACACAGCTGGAGGCAAAGGAAGGCACCTTGATGTGGGCTTCAAGCTTCACTTCTTTTGGGTTAAAGAAGTTATCCTCTTTCAGCTTCCCAAATATTCATCCCTGGGCCTGGGGAGCAGACGGACAGAAGGAAAACCATCAGGCAGCACCCGCTGTGCCTCTCCATCCGCAGAGGGGATGATGTCCCCATGTCCAGCAGCATCAAAACCACGGTACCCAGCAAAGAGCTCCCCCGGCGCTGAGGGAGGCCAAGCCAGGCTGCCAGCACAGTGGTGACCACAGAGACGCTCTCATCTTGTCACTTAGTGTCCCCCCCACCCACAGCCCCCACCCAGCGCACCCTGAACTGAGCCTCGGGCAGCCCCGTGATGATAACTATCCGCTCGCTGGCCTCGGGACCTTCTGCCAGGGTGATCTGGGGAGGGATGGGGGAGAAGGAGCATGAGCACAGTGCCCACTTTGGCAAGACCTTCCCTCCGTGGGATGTCCCCCCCACAACGCAGGGCAACCTCCCCATACAGGAGCATCCCCTCCCACCTGAGCCGGGGTGATAACTGGGTTGCTGAAGGCCTGGCCTTCTACTAACGACAGGCCGGAGAGGTGGGCACATGCCAACCTCATGAAGTTCAACCAGGCCAAGTGCAAGGTCCTGCACCTGGGTCGGGGCAATCCCCAGCACAAATCCAGGCTGGGCGGAGAATGGATGGAGAGCAGCCCTGGGGAGAAGGACCTGGGGGTGCTGATTGATGAGAAGCTCAACATGAGCCGGCAACACGTGATCACAGCTCAGAAAGCCACCCGTATCCTGGTATCCTGGGCTGCATCAGAAGAAGTGTGGCCAGCAGGGCGAGGGAGGGGATTCTGCCTCTCGGCTGCACTCTGGGGACACCTCTCTGCAGTGCTGCCTCCAGCTCAGGCGGTTCCAACAGCAGCAGGACACAGACTTGGTGGAGTGGGGCCAGAGGAGGCCCTGGAGATGCTGTGAGGGCTGGAGCCCCTCTGCTGGGAGCACAGGCTGAGAGAGTTGGGGGGTTCAGCCCGGAGAAGAGAAGGCTCCAGGGACACCTTAGAGCCCCTTCCAGTCCCTAAACGGCTACAGGAGAACTGGGGAGGGACTTTTTACAAGGGCATGGAGTGATAGGACGACAGGGAATGGCTTCAAACTGGAAGAGGGGAGATTGAGATGAGATATCAGGAAGAAATTTTTCATTGTGAGGGTGGTAAATCACTGGCCCAGGTTGCCCAGAGAAGTTGTGGCTTCCCCATCCCTGGAGGTGTTCAAGGCCAGGTTGGTCGGGGTTTCGAGCAACCTAGGGTGGTGGGAGGTGTCCCTGACCAGGGCAGCAGGGTGGACTGGATGGTCTTCAAGGTCTCTGTCAACCCATTCTATGATAATTTGGAGAGCAACACCGCAACCCGCAGACTCCCATTCCCTGCCCTCAGCAGTGGGGAGGGGAAACTGAGGCACGAAGCACAGGACCAGCCCCGCAGCACCTTCCTAACCTTGGTGGAGGCAACGCAAACCGCACCAGCTGCTTGATGTGCTGCCCCTTCTTCCCGATGATGGCCCCCACCCCCTGCGTCCCAATGAACAGGTTCACAGCCTCTTGCTCCAGCAGCTGCAGGGGCACAGAAGAGCGAGAGGGTCAGGGGACCGGCCGGACAAGGGATAAAGGAGGTGGCTGTCCCCATGCCACCATCCCATGGTAGTAGTTGCCCACCCTCCCAAGGTGCCCAAGCGAAGAAGGGGTGCCAGGCATTTACCGGGTGCTGATGGGGGAAGGTGCCAGCCAGGTGAGCTCCATACAGACCCGAGAGGTATGCTGAGGAGCTCTATGGTGGGAGAGATAATGAGGGTCAGTGACAGCCCCAGCGTGCCAGATCCTTCCCCGCCGCTCCCAGCCCCACGCACAGCAGCGTGACACCAGCGTGAGCCCAACAGGGACACGGGGACAACCCTTCAGGCCCTGAACTCCTCCCCTCACAGAGGGTGTGTGCACCCGAGGGTGCATTGGGGTGAGCTGCAGCCCCAACCCAGCGCGATGGGGCTGGGAGGCAGACGGGGGCTCCCAGTTACCCCCACACCCTCCCCACTGCCATGTTTTCGTCTGTGTCCTGCATTTGTAGGGGAAAACCAGGACACAACTCTCTCCTGCTCTGCATTTCAGCAAGTGCAACCAGATGCTACCTGCAAACCACCATTGCTCACGTGGAGGACAAGACCCAGCTCCCCTGCCCAGGCTGGACGCCGCTCTCGCTCCCAGCTCTCCATTTAAACCACCCACGCCGAGGTTTTGTGCTCCTCCTCGCAGCGAGCCCATGCTCCCCGTGTCCACCCTCTGCTTCGGGCCACGGGCTGCTCCACGGCTCCTACACCAACGTGTCCCCTCCTGCCCAGACACTCCTCGACGCCGGGCTGGACACTGCACCTCCTCATTTCCCTCCCTTCACCAGGAGGCTCGTTCCTTCTCCTCCATCCTTCCCACGACTCTACAGCTCCACAGACGAAGCTACAGCCCAAGACACCAGCTCCTGCTCAGGACATTCGCTCCTCTTACACTTAAAAACCCCTCTGGAAAAGCCTCTCCGCCACGGGGCTGCAGCAACACCCGCACATGTCCACCCCCCGTTAACGACGGGCGAGCACCGCATTGAAGAGCCCCCTTAGGAGCAAGGGCAGGGCGAGGCAGCGCCCCAAGAGCCAGCCAACCCCCCGCACACAGCTCAGCACTCACCACACGCTCGCCGGCCCCCGCAGCAGCGGCTCGAGCGGGGCTGCCCGCGGCCGGCGGTCGGGAGCCGCTCCGTCACAGCCGCTCACCATGGTGGAACGCCGAACGCAGTCCGCGTCCTTCCAGTCGCGCCGCAGCCATGGCGCAGCCGGATGCGGCCACCGGAGCTCCGCGCCAGAGGGGCGCAAAGCGCCGTGCGAGCGCGCAGGAAAGGGCTCCGTAAGCCCGGGATTGGCATTCCCTCACCCACCGCGGGCAGAGGAGGCAGGAGGGGGCGCGCGAGAGCCCGCGCCGCCGGGCGGTGCCGCTCGCCTCAGTCCTGCGGGACGCCGAAAGGCTTCTCCGCTCTCGGGGGGGGGGCCCTCCGCTCTCTGGGAGGCTTCTGGGGGGCCCCTCCGGCCTCTGTGGGGGCCTCTCCTCGAGGGCAGACAGTCCTCTCCCCCGCCTCCGGGCACCCCCCGCCTCCCGGCGCCCAGCTGCCAGCCGGGGCCCGGCTTGGGGCTTCCGGAGAAGGGCCAGCGCCTCCCCAAGACAGAGGAGAGGGCGAGGCGGGACGGCGCCGGCCCGGCCCCACCGCAGGGCAGAGGCAGAAGCGGGCCGGGCGGCCCTTAACGGCCCCCTCAGGCAGAACACAGACGGCGGCGCGCCTGCGCGCACCCACCGCCCCGCCCCTCTCTCCCCCCTCAGCCGCCCCTGTACCGATGGCTGCGGGGGGCCCTCGGCGCCCTCCTCGCCGCCCCCGGCCCCGCCGCCGCGCAAGAGGCCGTCCCCCAGGTCAGCGAGCCGCCCCGCCGCCTCAGGGCCGCCCCCGGGCATCGCCCCGGCGCCCACTCCCCCCTCCGCCTGGGGCCTGCGGGACCCCCGGGGCTCCTTGGCGGGAGCCCGCCCGGCGCCTCGGCCGGGAGCGGCGTTAGTCGCTCTGTGGGCTCGGGTGCAGGGCGGGGTCTTGCTCTGGGGCTCCCCTGGCTCTGGCCTCGGCCCCTCTGCCCGCCCAGAGCCCCCCCTCCGGGGCGGTGGGGCTCGTGGTGGGCCCCGGCAGCCCCGTGCCCCCCCCGCCCTCTCCCAGCCCGGCAGCCCCGTCCTTCCGGCCCTGTGCGGCGGCTGTGGCTCCTGCCGCTGTGGGCTCGCCCCGGGCCGCAGTCAGAGTCGTTCCCCTGTGATGCTGAGATGACTGTGGCTTCCAGATGTTCCCCCCAAATCCGTGGGCAAAGCCACCCCCTCGTTGGCTTTCCGTCTGCACAGCGGGGGCTTGAAAAGGGAAAAAGAGGGGGTGGAGACTTGGAGTGGTGAAGGAGCGGGGAGCAGCTTAGTACAACTTCCCAGGAGAGAATTCCTCTTTTCTCGCCCTCAAACTGATTCTAAACCTCCAAGTGGCTGGTAAAGTAAAAAAGGACAAAACAAGGCTCTCCCAGGTGCCGGGTGCTCTGGTAAAGCTGGAGAAAGCGGCATTTCTGTTCACAGGCAGTTGCCGTAAGTGCCGTCAGGTATTGAAACTGCGCTTCTCTCAGGACGTAGCCTTGAGCCTGGAGAGCAGCTCAGAAGGAGTTAGCTCCTGCGAACAATTGAGCAGGAGGATACAAAGATTTTGCCTTCTTTATTTTTGCCTTCTGAAGTATGAAATACGCTGAGTAAGAGTGCATCTTTATGGGAGGGTATTGGCCTCTAATGCCTACCCCCCAATATTTTCTGCCTGACTTTAATAGCATAGTAATAGCCAATACTCTTGACATTGTATGAAAGGTGCCGTTAGGGACTTCTTTGTGCTCCTGATACAGAGAGAAGATAGTCCAGAAGCAATGATATCAGCAGGGTTCGGGGGCGTAACAGTTTAAAAGAAATTCCTTTGTGTAAGAAAGGCCATAGAATTCTTCAAAGAATCCTTGCCGTCTGTCATGACATTTGGGAGGGCAAATAGAGGCAAAAACCCACCTAGGAGCAACCTTTGTGCTCCATTCCCAAAGGAAAAAGTGATTGAAGTGGGTGTATGCACGAGTTGCTTTGCCACCTTTTATTTCCCGTCCTCCTTAGACTTTTCTTTGCAACTCGGTGTAGTGATTTATGAACTTAGATGGCGTAGTAATCTCTGGTGTGCTGCTTTCCCCGAGGAAAGAGGAAAACTTTACATATGAACTTAAGTTTTTGGCGATAAGAACAAATATAAAATGTTAGGGAGCCGAATGAGAAAAAAGTTAGGGAGCCGAATGAGAAAAAGAGGCCTAATGTGCTCCAGCGGGATAATTAGCTCTCTGAGAGCGGTCGTTGGCTGGGAGAGGTTGGGGGGTGTTGAGGAGGGGTGCAGTTAGGTGTATGTGCCTGAGATGATCCCAGGGGGGCTTGGAGGGGGAGACCTTCGGGATAGGAAAAGTAACTTTGAAAGTTTGGGCCCTGTGAAGGGAAGTCAGCCTGTTGGGAGCTTCCCTAGGGCTGCAAAACACTGTTGTGTGTGTTCTTTCCTCAGCGTTTGGATACCTGTGGACGATGGTGATGAGAGTCTGCCGAAAAAGAGAACATCAGGTATTGCACATTACAGAAGTATTGAATATGCCTGATTTTTCTGAGGTTTCGTGTCCCTTGGAAAAGTCTGGCTTTTGTGCTCTGGCATTGTTCCTGAAGCTGTGGCTTTTCAAGCTGTTCTTTCCTTGTGGCTATCTATCCCTATAGCCAATGGCTTGAGGGTGCACTGTAGCCCTTAGCCCAATGTATGACGTTATCTGCGGTGACTGTGGCAGGGCACAATACTTTCACTGCCAGCAGGAGATAGCCCAGGTCTCTGGCGGTGAGCCCGTGCGTGTCAGCAGAAAGAGTATTTTAAATCAAAGCTGTGTGCTCCCTCCTGGCTGTATTCGCAATGTACCTTTGTTGGTTTTCTATCATGTTCTTCTATGGCCTGTCTTTGTTTTTTAGATTATGCCATCTCTGAGCGGAAGGAGAAAGCTGAAGAAGTTTCTGCTGTGGTGCAGTTGCCAACCAAGGCAACCAAACGCCTGGCGGCTTCCGTCAGCGAAGATGCTCCAGGCACAGAGTCTGCGGAAGAGGTTAGCGAGGGGTTTGAAATATTAGGATCTGTGCAAGGTGCGAGAGCAAGCGGCTCTCCCTAATGCATCTTGAAGTTGAGCCTGCTCTGAGCCTGTACAGCAGTAGGTGGTTCTTTTGCATTTCTAGCAGGCAGCTATAATGTGGGCTGGGTTTGCCTTACTCAAGTCTGTGTCCTCTGCTCCGGCACTGGCAGCTGCGGAAGGAGCAAAATGTGTGTTGTCTTCCAGATACTTGACACTTGTTCAAGTTTATAGTTTTAGTGTGTTTGTAAACTGTTATTCTCTTTCTCGAGCTTGCGGTTAAGGCATCAAAATACACTACCTGACAAGAAAAACTGCATACTTCCTGTGGATAGACCTCTTTCTGCTCCATCAGTCCATGAGAGGATTCCTGTAGGACTTTGGCTCTGTAAAAATGAGCCACCTTGACTGCCTAGTTTGGTTCAAAGGTGTAGTGCTATTTTTCTTATTGCCCCATGGGGTAAGAGGGCTAAGAGACTGTCGGGCTCTAATTCTTCATTCCTGAGAGAGTCGTTAACTCTTATTTGTACAAAATATATTTTTCAAGGGCTGAGCTATCACACTTTGGAATGTTTAGGAGCTGACTGCACGTATGAGAGCCTGTATTCAAAAATTAAAGTGTCCCTGTCAAAGGTCCTGCAAAGATTGGCATTCTTCTGCAATCTGAACCAGCAAGTCATGGTCCCCAAGTCATAGCAGAGCTGACTAAGTCTCCGGAAGTGTGTTTGCTTGGATTCACATTCAGGTTACACTCACGTTGGTACTTTTTATGTTTTCTTTTAAGATTCGGTCCACTTCTTTTGAGCCTTCAACTAAAAGACCAAGATTTTCATCGCTCGATGTAGCAATGCTGCAAATTGGTAAGGCTGACATCAAGTTATACGACTTGTTTCATTTTCACCCTACCTTGTGTACTGTCCAAGTCTACCCCTAGGGTTCTGTACGGATTATTGCAGGCACGGGACGAGGCAGCATCTGGGAAGACTTGAGCGTGACCTCTGTTTCTTACCTGCATCCTTGCATTGCTTCTGGAGTGGGGCCGGGCGTTTATCTTGTCATCTCAGTGCCAGAGCTGCCTTGGATGCAGTCCTTCCATTCTGATCCGTCCACTGTTAGCTTGCCAGAAGTAAATTGTTTTCAATGCTCCTTTTAGGTAGTAGATCCCGAGAAGCCTTTTGTATTTCAGGTTTTGGCTGGCAATACCTTGTGCACACAACTTGCTGTAGTTGCCGGTGTGAAAACCTGAAAATGTCGTCAAGTGACATAACACAAATGATATTATGATGTGAGAGAGACAATGAAAATTTATCTTTGGTGAAGCTCGTTACTGTAAACTCATGAACCTCTTCAGTTCCCTTTCATAGTTCCTGATGCCTTACACTCTTCTCTCGTAGGTCAAATGCCGTGTGGAACCCATGCTTACTTGACTAAGGAAACACTATCCCGTCCTCACAAGATAATTCCACGTCTGAGGTAAAAATCCTTCTGTTTTCTTTGAACTTCTTCCCCGAAAGGTTTACTGCCTATGGTAAGGGAGGTCTCCAGCTGCTTCCCCCCCGAAGAACCAATTTTCAACTTTTTCTTTAAACCCAGCTACTTAATTGACAGAGGATATTAGCTAGAGATTAAAGGTCTGCGGTAAGAGGAAGTGTTGAACTTGAGAGGAGGCTGAGGACACAATCAACAGCGTATCTTCAAGGCAGTTGTGATTTTCACTTTTACTTCTCTGTACTTCCCCATTAGCCAGTTGAAGACAGCAGGTCTTCATCTGAAAGTCATGAACATCTCGTGTCTGTCTCCATCGTCATCAGTGTACGTGCTTGACATAGTAGTTGGTGGTGGAGGTGCATATTTGAATGTTCTCTGGATACAATTTCTTTTGCCTTTGATGTTTTCAGCACAAGCCGGAAAGGCAAACAGAGCATCAAAGCTGCTCCAGACAGCTTCTTACCACTGAGGCCGCCCACGAAGGAGCGCGCTGCGCCAGAATCTGCCACTTCAGATGAAAATCCATATCATGAAAATGATAGAGAAAACAGTATCTCATGTAATTTTAAGTGCAATGGCAATAGCATTTGAGAGCGGGTCAAGACTCTGCTTCAGCATCTAATCTGCCAGTCATTGCTTATTGTGGTTTGGCTCATATTTTGGAGCAGATCTGGAGCATGAGAAAGAGATTCCTTTCAGAGGAAGCTAAACCAGAGAAGGTTCCTGGGGAACGTGTCTAATGCACTCCAACTGCTACTGAGCATATAGTCCCTGAGGTCAGAGCAGGGCGTGTCTGAAGTAAAATGTCCCAGCAGTGTGGATGTTGTGGACATTGCCATTCTCACTGTCAGCATAATCTTTAACAAATAGATTGAGCAGAATTGGTCAAGGCTGGTTGAAATGAACGCTGTCTTGTCCCGCAGAGTAAAGTGGCCTCCTCAGGTTGATGCAGATATTTGTCGGATGTGCAAAGAATATTTTTTTCTTTTCAAAGAAAAACCCCAAAAGCCACCGTGAATTGGTATACACTGATAACAAATGCCTCACATATAAAAATTGTGATTCTCCTCTGTTGTTTGTTTCCTACCCCAAAGTGTTCAAGCCTCCTCTAAGGAACCAGTGACGACTGTGAGTCACCTGGAAGAACCAAAATACGGAGGAGAGGTCTATCCACGTCCAACACTAAGGACCAGTGAGTATCCCCATGATTCCAATCCGTTACACTTTGTAGGTAGACTTCAAATCAGAATAGGGCATTTCTTATACACTGGCAGATGATGTTCCAAGTTCAAAGCGCTTGCCAGAATTCAAACCTCCTGACCATACAGTCAGCATTAAAAGTTTTGGGTTTTTTTATTTATCACTCAGAAATGGAGAGCTGTCTATATCTGATGGTGATTCAAAGTCGACTTCTTGTTTTCTTCCTACTGCTTTTCTGTGCAGGTGTCGAATGTATAGATGTTTGCTGCCCACAGTGGTCGCAGAGAGGTGATATGATCAGGTAGAGTCTCTTTTAATGATGGTTCTTGTTTCTTTTGGCTCTGCATGCGTGTGTCTCTCAGCCTCTGGTAGAGTCTAGAAGATGACCAATGGTATGTGATCGTCTCAGTGCTGTGAAAGAGGAGTAGCTAGCTTGCAGCTCCGGAATTGCTCGCAAGCCAGTTGCACCTCCAACACAGCTGCCATGCGAGAGCCGTGCTGCGTGACAAAGAGGGTTGTGCTGGTGTGGTGTTTGCTGTGGGAAGAAAGCCAGTAAGGGCGCGAGTGGTGGCCGTCCCAAGTTGTCCTTGGATGTGCAGAATCCGTTTTTGTTTGTGAGTCGTTCTGCTGAGCCATCAAGGAGCTGACATTTCATTTCTTTCACTTGGAAACTTGCATCCTGAGCATAAGGATGAGAGAGCTTGTAAAGCCTGGTGGGACTTGAGGCAGTTTTTGGGACTTAGAGGATGCGTGGGGTTTGACTAGGAGGGGGAAAAAGGCAGCGTGCAGTTGGGTTTGAGAGGCCAGTGGCCTCTCTGAAAGGGGTCTTTTGGTGACAATGCGAATTCTTGTTTTTGAAGCAGGGACATATATCTGGACAACTTCAATGTCTGTGTATTTGTTTGCTCTTCAGAGTCTGCGTGGTTTGAATGACAATCCTCTCCAAATGGGGATAGTCACTCTCTTGACTGGCCTGTAGAAGGCAAGTAAACATCCTGTCGCTGTCCCATTTGGAATTCAATGTACTGGCCTTAGTTTCCCGAAGCTCACTCTGTTTGGATGCAAGTCTAGTTGCAGATGTTCCTGTTACACCTTGCAGTAGAACACCCAGCGTGCAGTGTTTATCAGCAGTAGATCACAAAGCCCTCGATAGAGGAAGTGCTGGTTGCTTCTCTGTTTTCTAAATAATGCAACTGATAAAGAGAAACAAAAGAAGTCTTGTACAAGTAGATGGAAAAAAAAAATAATTCCAAAGCTCCCAGCTCTTCATTCTATCCCAGTCTTGCTGCTAAGAAAGAACGGTGCTGGAAGTTGAGACGATATTGTCACATGTTGATGTGTGCAACCGGGGCTGTAGTCAGAATAAGTCTTGAAAAAGCCTTTCTTGTCCAGAAGGTGAATTCTTGAGAATTCCGTGGGAGAGGACGGATACAAAGCTCACTTCTCTCTCTTTCTCTCCTGGCAGGTACTGCACACCAGAAGAAAACTGTCAGGAAGAGGAAGGAGCAGCGAAACAAACCATCGCAGGGGTAAGCTTGTGTTTTTCACAAGGAAAATAGAGCTATTTGTGATCAGAAACTTCAGCGCTCTTCACTTCACATGACTTACTCAACAATATCTGTATTTGCCCAGGTTGTTTTTTCCCGGGAAAGCGGGAGCATTATTAGATGAGTAGCGCTATGGCAAAGTGTTTTCCTCTGCCATTAATTTTGTTTCTGGATTATTAGGAGCACACTACACTATAGCATTTTGATTCTTCCCCTTTAATGTGTTGGGTATAGCCTCAAAATCTTTAGCGCACAGCCTTAGTTGACCTGCAAAGCTGGACTGGGGTGTCTTTAGTCGTACCTTGTTTGCTGGGATGGGAAGTACATCTCCGACTTTCACCTCTGGTCAGGATTGAGGTCAAAAATAAAATTTTAATCATGGAAATCAGAAATCGTAGTCTCACTCTCAACTTGATACCTACACGTGGAGGCTTTGCTGGGGTTCTTAACGCTAGCCCAAGCCAAACGAGCTCTCTGCCTCTCTTGCCTCCGAGTGCAGCACTCCATGGGTGCACAGTTGGAATGCGGTTGTCAATAAAAAGTAACTTTGGAGTTTGCTGTTTGGATGGGTGTATAAAAACCCTTCCAGTTTTCTATATAAGCAAGATTTTCTGTCCTGTCCCCGAGCAAACAAATCTGTGCTTGATTGCTAGCTTAACATCCATTTGTCTAACAGAGGCAGCGTGGAGCTGAAATCTCAGAAGATGCGTTATTCCAAGGACATCCTACATGTGTTCGGTCCACAAAGTCAGCCAGCCTCAATGTGGAAGAAAAGAAAGTGCCAAGCCTGGGAAAAACAGCGGAACGCTTTCCTCTGCTCACAGAGGTACCGTAGCCGACAGTCTGTGAGACAAAAGAGAAGGTTGTGACAGAGCTGCAGGGAACTCCTCTTATTCTCGGTGGTTCTTAAGGCTCTTTGAAATCTGAAGAACTTGCATTGAACCTGTTAGTGAGTGTCTGCGGCTGTGACTTTGCAGTGCGAGGGTCAGCACTAAAGCTGGTTTGAAGGATTTCGTGTGCTCCAGCGCTCCTTCAGTTGTGCTGCCCTGAGGGTTTGTGGGCCTTCTGTTACCAGGACAAAAAATGAGTCCAGGTTGAATACCAGTCTCCAGAGCAGTGCTAACCCGACTCATCCAGTTATATTGGATGTGCCTCTTGTCCTACCGTGGTGATAGAACCTGAAAGATCAGCTTGTGCTGATCCGTGGTGCCGACCACCAGGGAGTGGGAGTTCAGTTTCCCCTGCTTGTATGAATTTTGGCTGCTTTTATTCTTCGGAGTTGCAGTCTAATTGAGCTCCCCCCACCTTTTCCTGCCTGTTGAAGATTGACTTGGAAAGGGCGGGCAAATGCAGAGTTTACAAAGTCTGCAGCGTTGATGCTGGGTACAAGGGAAACCGGGTGGTTTTCTTATTTTGCTCACCCAGATTCAAGCAAGGAGATGCTATTGCAGATCAGAGTGTTTTATACCACCATCCATAGTGGTTTCTTTGCATTCCCCGCTGGGGTTGGCTTAAACCTGGGTATTGCGAGGGCTGCGGCAGCACGTGGGAAAGGGGGTTGCCAGAGTTGTGTTCCATTTTCAGCTGCTTTAGCGCGTTTGCTGAGTTTACGGGTTTTATCCCAACGTCCTTGGTGAAAAGAAATGGCAGCAAGCCTGGGCTCTAAAGTTCAAAGTTGGGATGCTGAAGCCAACCAAGCAAGGCAAAAGCGCTATCGCTGACTTAGCCAAGAAACCGTCGGAGGCAGTTGCTCTGTCAGCTGAGCTGAATTTACAGGCCGTGTTTCAGTGGAAAGCTGCCCCCAGGTCAGCGTGCTCCATGCGCTGTTTCACAAGTCCTTCCCCATTGAATTGTTCCTTTCAGGCCATGGAGAGAGAGGTCAGTGCCGCATTTGGCAGAGGTGAGCCAGATGAGATCATGAGCAGTGCCTTCAAACTAAAGGTCACTCGCGAAGACATCCGCACGCTCAGGAACCTTTGCTGGCTAAATGATGAGGTAAAACCAGCTGCAGCACAGGGCTAGTCTCACTCAGCCTTTATTGAAAAATACCCCTCTGCCGTGTACAGAAGTCCCGTCAACGTTCTTTGACGACCTCCGCTGCAGAGCCTAGAAATCTCTGTACACTTCTTATTTGAGGTGTTGAAGGGTCGAGCGTTTCTGGAAGTTCCGTTACTTCTTGTATGACGCAGCTGCCCGGAGTTCGTCCGGGTTTTTGGTGTGGGGGGCAGGTGTTTTGATCAAACTGCCGATGTAGCCCCGTGTGAAATCCTGGGAACAAAAGACGACAGCTGAGGCTGGAGTTCTCTGCGCTGCGTGCTTGAGGGTGGCCAGAAAAGAGGTGGTGCTGTATTTTTGGTTGGGGAAGGCAGCGTCTTATTTTGACACCTCACGTTTCCTCTTTATGGTGCAGGTCGTTAATTTCTACATGGGTCTGCTGATGGAAAGAGGCAAGAAGGAAGGATATCCAGCGGTCCACGCTTTCAGTACTTTCTTTTATGCCAAACTAAGATCTGGGGGCTACGAAGCAGTAAGAAGATGGACCAGAAGTGTTGATGTCTTCAAGCAGGACATCATCTTCGTGCCTGTAAACTTGAAAGCGCACTGGACACTAGCCGTGAGTCCCACGGGCTTTTTCTTTAGAATTGAACGGGGAGCAAAAACTGGCAAGAGAAGTCATGTAGGTGTTGGGGGGTGTGCGGCACAAGGTTGTGCTTTGTCTAATGGTCACCTTTTAATAACAGGTCATAGATGTCAGGAAGAAGACCATCACGTACTTGGACTCGCTGGGCCAGAAAGGGGACAAGATTTGTCAGACTTTGCTGTAAGTAACCGCTCCGTCACTGCTTTTATGGTGTGAATGAGGAGAGGGATTTTAGATTGAGTCCCTGTAAGGCGACTGCAAGTTTTCACATGGCTTGTAGATAACCAACCCGGAATCTTGGAGTTGCTTGCTGCGAGTTGTCTGGCATCGGCTGCTTATCTGGTGTCACAGCGTCCCCTGCACCCAGGGTCTGGGGTACCTGGACTCTGCCACCTTCCCGTGAGAGGCACAGCCAAATCCACCATAGCCCCGTGGCACACGTCTACCGGCTTTGTTAGTTGGATCCCAGTATGTGGGATGAAGGCACATGGTGGAATTATGGCATTACAGTTCCTTGCTTGGTTTGTCTCTTTGTCTTCTGATAACATGTGATTTGGGGCTTTTTGCCCTCTCTGAAGCAATGGAATCATTGGCCTCGTTCTTGACCATTAGCTCACAGCCTCTCCCTGTGTTTGTAAGTTTCAGATTGGGATTTTTCCTCAAAATCAGCCTTAAATCAGCTGCTGTGAGGATCCTCTGACATTTTACTGTCCTGCCGTTTGTCTTCCTGTGATCCTTCAGCCACTTTATTTTGTTGTTGGCCTAAATTACAGAGATGAAAAGGGATTTTTTTTTCCCTTTTGTTTTAACCAGCCAATACCTGCAAAAAGAAAGCCGGGAAAAAAGAAACCTGGAGCTGAATGTTTTGGAGTGGACTCTTCACAGCATGGAGCCACGTGTACGTGAGCACCCCTTGGGTTTGAAATGGGAACTGTCAGTGCTTCTTTGGGGCCCAGATCCTGGCCCGTGGCAAAGAAAGGGCTGAGCTGATGTTTCTCGAGGAGTTGATAGTAAAAAGCAGTCCCTAAAGATTGGATTTAAGAAAGGTCACTTAAGAAAAAGGCGGTGCGAACCTCGAGAGGCCTCGCAGGGGGGAGGGCTGCTGCGCCTTCTGGGCCTGCCAAGAATTTGGATTGTAGTGTCCGAGTCCGGGAGGCAGAGGGGAGGGATGGTGTGCAGTGAACTGGGTCTGTTCCTCGTGGGCGGGAGTGGGTATCGGGGATTAGGCAAGTAGGGTCAGGAGTGTGCGGTGAGCGCAGTGTCGGTGTGGGTAATGTGCGCTGCTTCCAAGTTGCTTTTCTTTTGAGACAGAGGGAAATCCTCCATCTTCTTTGCATTCCTTAGGAGATCCCTCAGCAGCTGAACGGAAGCGACTGCGGCGTCTTTATGTGCAAATACGCAGAGTACATCGCCAGAGAGAAACCGTTCAACTTTACCCAGGTGAGTGAAGGTCATAAACCCCTCCAGCCCCTTTCGCGCAGGGACAGGAGCCAGGGAGGTTAGGCAGCAGCTCTTCATTGTGTCCGGGGCAGGGGCTGAGGTTTCGTGCCCCGTTTCGGTGCGTAGTTGCCGGGGTCAGAACTTCCAAGTGGCCTGGGCAGGGCAGAGCTGTGGTTCTCCATCCCCGCCTTTGGGAGCTGCTGCCGGTGAGATTCCTCTTGGGCAAGATACTGCCGCCAGCGGGTTTGGCATATCTGGGCTCGTATCTTTTGGAGAAATGGCTTCTACCCTTTGACCAGTCAAGACAGCGCTTATTTTTATTGATTTCATTTTACACCGGTCTTTTTTTAGCGTGCTTGTAAGCTGTCGTGCAGTCAAGTCAATCTGGTTTTGTCGGGTTGTCGTGTCACCCTCTTAGGAGCCGCGTGGGGTGTTGTACCCAAACGGTTGACAGTTCTTAAAGGGAACTTCATATTAAGGACTCCGCTGGGCGTTTATGCCTGTTTGCCGCCTCTTTCTACCGTGATGTCATTATTTAATGGATTTCTCTTCTCTTTTCAGACTCACATGCCATACTTCCGCAAGAAGATGGTGTGGGAGATAATCCACCAACAGCTGCTGTGACACATGGTCTATTAGAGTTCTTATTTTAATTACGTTTCTTAGACCTTAGTTACATTTCTTAGGCCTTTAGTTACTTTTCTTAGACCTTTAGTTAGTTTTCTTAGACCTTTAGTTACATTTCTTAGATGAATTTTCCTCTTTAGGTTATGAAGTAGAAGTTAAGATGGTTTATTCCCCCCACCTCCCTTATTTTGGAGACAGTAACTCTGGGGTTTTGGTACACAAGTTTTCCTCTTCAAGTTATGAAGTAGTGGTTAAGACAGTTTATTTCCCCACCTCCACCACCCCACCCCACCCCCCCCCTTATTTTGGAGACAGTAACTCTCTTTGAAATTAGCTAACGCACCTTAAGCAAGAGCCAGAAAGGTGGGTGTGACCTCTTTAAGGGCAGAGTGAAGAAGGAACATCGTCAACTTCCATGGCTGAGCCGCACGCTCGCGCCTCACAGCGCACGCGACCACGTTACAGACAAATGGGAAACATCCGTGGTGGTGGTTACAGTCGTGTTTGCCCAACTTACCTTCCCAAGGACAACGTGCTGAACTACCGTCTCCTCAAAGAGAGTTTTCCTCTGTTTCTGGAATATCTACCGTCTACTTGATTCCTAAAACTGGATTTGTCACGACCACAGAAAGAAAGCGTTTACCATCTCTTGATTTCTCACCAAAGACCCTGTCCTTTGGGCTGGTTTGGGGTTGGCTTGTTTTGCTGCCTCCAGGGAGTTATCTAATGTGAAAAGAGAAGTATTTATTTCTTTATATAATATAAATATTTATTTTAATAAAAAGAGCCTTAATGGAAGGAAACTCTCCCTGTGTCCTGGTTTGAGGTAAAAGAGAACCAATTTTGTTCAGTAACTTGGCTTCTTAGCTGGGCCTCTTCTACCAACTGAAATTAACTGCCTATTGTGCCGTCAGCGTTCACTCTCTCAGAGCGATAAGAGCAATGGTTACAGCTGATGCCCAGGCATGGGATGCAGAGAGGCTCTTGCTTATACTTATTGCTATAACCCCCACGGCCAACCAGCTTTGTTATTTGCCCCGTTGGAGGGTCGGAAGCGGAAAAGCATAGTGGGGTCCCACCTGCGGGGAGGAGCGACAGGACAGGTGACCCAAAACTGACCAACAGGGTATTCCATCCCATCTGCCTCATGCTCAGTAGAAAAGAGACCAAAGGGATCAAAGGGTTCTTCTACCTGGGGAATGTTTACTTCGCCCTTTGATAATTATGCTGATGTGACCCCATCAGAGCTGGGGCATGGCAACCTTCTGGGCTCTGAGGATAAGGACTGGTACCTTGTTAAGATCGTGATTTTGTTGTTGATGCTCCTGAATGTGGTGCAGGGGTGGTTTCTTGTGAAACATCTGTGCAGGGGGAGCTGGAGGGGACCGTGCGCTGCCGCCACTCAGACCCGCGCAGCCGCTCGGCGATCTGCAGCGGCGCGAACCGCGGCCCCGCCCGGCCCGGCCGCAGCTGTCCCCCCCGGAGCAACGGCACCACCGGCAGCCGCCTCCCCCACGGCACCGGCGCCACCGGCAGCTGCCCCCCCCGGAGCAACGGCGCCACCGGCAGCCGTCTTCCGCACCGCCACGGCACAGGCGCCTCCGCCACCGCCTGCACCGGCACCGGCACCCGCACCACCGGCAGCCGCCCCCCCCACCGCAACACCACCGGCCCCTCCGCCGCCCGTCCCGGCACAAGCCGCGTCCCCCCCTGCAGCGGCACAAGCCACGCCGCCGCCTCTCCCGGCACAACCTACTGCAGCCACTACAACCAGTACCAAAACTACTCCAACTCCATCAAAATCGGTACAAGCCGCCCCGGTAACCAGGAGCAAGAAGAGGAGGTCAACTCCTTCCCCTGCCCCTTACCACAAAGACCACCTCAAGTCACATAGCTTGGGGGAGAGTTCTGAACAAGATCCAGGGGAGGGTCCTTCAAGACCACAGAAGGGAAAGAGACCTTTGAAAACAGACAAAGGCCAGAGTCCTTCTAGAGCAGATGCTGGAGAGGCCCCTTCTGGGGCAGCCTCCCCACAGGAGGACTCAGATGTAGAGGGAGTTGTTCAATCCTTCTCCGTGAAAGATCTGAGAAGTATCAGGAAGGACTTTAGTCGTCATGAAGGCGAAACACTTGTCTCCTGGTTGCTCCGATGCTGGGATAGCGGGGCAGATACCCTAGACTGAGATGGCAGAGAAGCTAGGCGATTGGGAAACCTGTCCAAGGATGGAGGGATTGTACCTGAAAGAACTGCCTGTGCGAGAGGTGATTTATAGTGATGGGCAAGCGATAGTAGACCCTGATGAAATGCCATGCAAACGATCTCTGCTCAAAAAGTTTGTACAAAGTGCACCATCAACATATTCCCACACATTGTCAACAATGGTCTGGGGAGGATCCGATACTGACACACCAACTGTAAATGAAGGGGTTAAGAAGGTACGACAGTATGAAGACAGTCTCTCTGGTCCCTTCTCTGTGGCAGCCATAGAAAAGCTGACTGTGACCACCGAGAAAATGACTGAGAAACTGACTGAGAAAATAGAGCAAATGACCCAGAGATTAGTTGAGCAAACCGATAAACTGTTTGATAAACTAACCAAGGTGGAGGAAAAACTCCATGCTTTCCCTGTACAGACTCATGTTGCAGCTGCTAAGAGGAAACGCCCTCCTACTCAAGAGAAAAACCACCCTCCGACTCAAGACAAATCAAACCCGATGCGAGATATCCTGTGGGTTTGCCTCTGTGAATATGGAGAAGACATTCAGAAGTGGGACGGAGAACCTACCTCAGCCCTACAGGCACAGGTGCTTGAGTTGCAAAATGAAGCCGACAGAAGAAAGGATTCTTACAGGAAGAAGGTTGCTCCAACCTACGGTAGGCGATCCTACGGACCAGGTAGGAACCAATCTGATAATCGTAGGTACTACGGTCAACAGTAGAGGTGCCCTGCCTCCAGCCAGGAGGAGGAGAGGGACAACCGACTTTATTGGACTGTGTGGATTCGATGGCCTGGCACATGAGAGCCACAAAAGTATAAAGCCCTGGTGGACACTGGTGCACAGTGGTGGTGCTTTTTTTTTTGCTGTCTCCAGGGAGTTATCTAATGTGAAAAGAGAAGTATTTATTTCTTTATATAATTTAAATATTTATTTTCATAAAAAGAGCCTTAAGGGAACGAACCTCTACCTGGTAATGAGAGAGGGTGATTTATTCTTTTTTTTTTATTTAACTGAAAAAAAGTTGGATGTAGCGATGTGGATTTTCGCTCCCTCACAATCCCCCAGGAAGAGGATTGGAGCCAGGAGGAGCATCGGAGCACAGAAGCCGCGAAGCGATGGTCACACAGTGCTGCAGGGGCAATCGAGGTGTCGTTCAGTGGTGAGATGAGCAAGCAGCATCCCGAAAATCCGCCCCTGGAGAGGGGTCAGCGGTGTACGGACGCTCTCTGTGTTCTGTAAGCCCCCTTTGGGGAGTCCCTGCTGCCCCCTTGGCAGTGCCCGGGTGGCTGTGACTGCTGAAAGCTGGTTTGGTGCGTTGAGGTGTTAGGTGGGGTGGCAGCAGCCCCTGCCCGCCCCGGGAGGGGGGACACCACCTCTCCGGTGGCACTGGATGGGTGGGAGGGAGGGAGGGAGCACAGCTCTGGGAGCCATGGAGAAAGGCGTGGGGGTGTCCCTCATCGTGGCAGCCCCCAGCAGCCCTACCCCGCCACACGGCCACCCCAAGGACACCCAAGCCCCATCTTGGTCCTCTCCCTCTTGGGTGATGCCCTTCCACCCGCCCTGGAGGTGCGCTCCTCTCCTGCAGGGGGGGACGCCCAGCACTCGCCTGGCTAGAGAAGCACCGGGGGGGTGCTTAGGGGGCATCTGAGCTTCCCAGTTACACGGGCATAATTAGGGCGCCCTTAAGAACCATTAATAACCACTTTGGCTCTGCTAACCAACTGCGGCGAGGCCCCCACCCCGCTTTAGCGCAGGCTTTGTGATGCCAACACCTCCCTGAGCCACTGGGTAAAGCGACGCCTGGCAAAAAAACACCATCACCCAAAGAAAACCCCACACCACATCCCCCACTCCCCGCCCACCCCTTCTCCCCCCATCACAGCCATGGGACAAACTCCCACCACCACCACACCCCAATCTCAGCTCGGCCGTGACACCCCCAAGACACTGGAAAGAAAGCAACCGAGAGCAAGCTCAGGCTCCTGTGAGCTGCAGAGATTTCTCTTTGGTTTTTGATGTTGTCCTTGGATGGGGTTTGGTTGGTTGTTTTTCACACAACACTTTGCAGTAGAGGACAAAAACGTGGTGTCGCAGCCCCCGGGGTCGGCGCTGCCACTGCCACCTCCCCCCCCAGCTCCTGTCCCTCCTCTTGCCCCGCAGCTGTTCCCACTTTCCTTGCTTGGTTTGGTTGGTTTTTTTTCCTTTCTACCTTTCTTTTTTAATATGTTTTCGCTTCCCCCTTTTTTCTCTTTTACCCCTTTTTTCTTTTGACCTTTTTTGCTTTTTCCCCCTTTTTCCCCCCCTTTTTTTCTTTTTCTCTTTTTCATTTTCCCACTTTATTTTTCCTCCTTTCCCTTTTCTCTTTTTAAACATTTCTCAAGCTTTCTCCTGAAGGAACGGCCCCTGGCTCTCCGCTAGCAGAAGGAGCCTACGGAAGAGCTCTGGCACTGACATGGGCAGGAACACCCACAAGTGAGAACTGGATAGACAAAAGGCTCCTCAATGATGACACTGGGGCAGCCCGACCTTAGAAGCAGCAGAGGAGCAGAGCCACCCAGAGAACAGGAAGGGCTATTCAGGGCCTTATTGTCTGCGCGAAGTAACCATCTGCTGAGAACCGGTCTGGCGGCTCAGAGCTCAGCCACAGCAGCACTCTTGAGCCAAAGGGGAAAAGTACACCGGCAGGAAGACTGGGAGCCTTCCTCCACAACAACCCACAGATCATGACCAGAGTGGTGCCTATTCCCAGCCTACACTAATGAATACGTACGCCTTTGCATCAGAAAGGAACGCTTGCTTTACCAGCCCCTGGGCGAGTTGGGAGCCATCCCCCTTGCACCCAGCGCTGCAATAAACATGCTGCTTTGTAACTCGCCCCGAGTTGGGGAGTTTCTTTCCGCACGTCAGCACCCCTGGGATTGCTTTCCTTCTCCCGCCTCGCACTCGCTCGACATGGTTTTTTCCAACTCAGTCTTTTTTATTAAAAAAATTAATGAAAAAATGCTCCAACTCTCAGTTTTACAAGGCACACAAAATCTCTAAAAGGGAAACACAAGCGTGAGGTGCTGAGGTACCAAAACCTGCCCCTGTTAGTCCAACTAAAGGGACAGCGTCGGGAGGCGACGGAGGAGGAAGGGGGAGGCTGTGGGATGGAGAGAGCCCTCCCCGTACCCCTCAGCTGCGCATCCTCGCAGCGCCGCGGGAATGGGGGGCTGTGTGTCTGGGCGGGTCTTTGGTTTGCTCCCCTGACCTGCTGGGGGTGGTGGAGGAGGTTGGAGGGGGTTGTCCGGCAGTGGGGTTACATTCATCAGGCGGTGCTGGGCGGCACGACAGGAGCATCACTTGCTGTGCTGCGAGGCCGGGGCTCCCGGAGCGTGTTTCTGCTCCTGCTGCTTCACCTGCTGGACCATTTCCCTCATCTTGCACTGTGCAGTCTTGGGGAGGAGAAGGGAAAAGCAAGAGTTGGGGGTCAGGGCACTGTTTCTCCCACCACCACCCACCCCTGAGCCCCCACCGAGCATCTGGCCTTCTACTAAACACAGGCGGGAGAGGTGGGCCCATGCCAACGGGTACAGGAGAGCTGGGGAGAGACTTTTTACAAGGGCATGGGGTGACAGGACGAGGCGGAGTGCCTTCAAAGTGGAAGAGGGGACATTTAGAGGAGATAACAGGAAGAAATTTTTCACTGTGAGGGTGGTGAATCACTGGCCCAGCTTGCCCAGAGAAGCTGTGGCTGCCCTAGCCCTGGAGGTGTTCAAGGCCAGGTTGGACGGGGCTTGGAGCAACCTGGGCTGGGGGGAGGTGTCCCTGAACAGGGCAGGGGGGTGGGACTCCATGATCTTCAAGGTCCCTTCCAACCTCAACCGTTCTGTGATAAGTTGGGGAGCAAAACTGCTCCCCGCACACTCCCATTCCCTGACCTCGGCAGTGCAGAGGGGAAACTGAGGCACGAAGCGCAGGACCAGCCCCGCAGCGCCTTCCTCACCTTGATGGAGGCACCCGCAAACCGCACCAGCTGCTTGATGTGCTGCCCCTTCTTCCCGATGATGGCCCCCACCGCCTGCGTCCCGATGAACACGTTCACAACCTCTTGCTCCGGAAGCTGCGGGGGCATGGAAGAGTGAGAGGGTCAGGGCACCAGCTGGACAGGGGACAAAGGAGGTGGCTGTCCCCATCCCACCATCCCATGGTAGTGGTTGCCCACTCTCCCAAGGTGCCCCAGCAAAGATCTCCTGGAGAGGGGACACAGGCACCTAAAGGGTGCTGATGTGGGAAGGCGCTGGCTGGGGGAGCTCCGCCGAGAGCTGGCTGAGAGCTCCGCCGAGGAGCTCTATGGTGGGAGAGAAAATGAGGGTCAGTGATGGCCCCAGCATGCCAGACCCTTCCCGGCCACCCCCAGACCCACGCACAGCAGCAAGATACCACCATAAGCCCGGCAGGGACACGGGGACAACCCTTCAGGCCCTCAAACCCCCCCTCACAGAGCGTGGGTGCATCTGAGCTGCATCCAGCGCCATGGGGCTGGGAGGCAGACGGGGGCTCCCAGTTACCCCCACTCCCCCCACGCTGCCACCTTGCCGCCCGTGTCCCGCATCTGCAGGGGAAAACCACGACACAACTCTCTCCTGCTCTGCATTCCAGCAAGTGCAACCGGATGCTACCTGCAAACCACCACTGCTCAGCTGGAGGACGAGCAGACCCGGCTCCCCTGCCCAGCCTGGACGCCGCTCTCGCTCCCAGCCCTGGAAAAAAAGCCTCTCCAGGACGGGGCTGCAGCAACACCCGCACATTTCCACCCCACAGGAAACAGCTCGTTAACGAGGGGCGAGCACCGCATTTCAAAGCCCCCTTAGGAGCAAGGCAGCGCCCCAAGAGCCAGCCCGACCCCCCAGCACACAGCTCAGCGCTCACCACACGCTCGCCGGCCCCCGCAGCAGCGGCTCGAGCGGGGCTGCCCGCGGCCGGCGGTCGGGCGCCGCTCCGTCACAGCCGCTCACCATGGTGGAACGCCGAACGCAGTCCGCGTCCTTCCAGTCGCACCGCAGCCATGGCGCAGCCGGATGCGGCTACCGGAGCTCCGCGCCAGAGGGGCGCAAAGCGCCGTGCGAGCGCGGAGGAAAGGGCTCGGTAAGCCCGGGATTGGCATTCCCTCACCCACCGAGGGCAGAGGAGGCAGGAGGGGGCGCGCGAGAGCCCGCGCCGCCGGCCGCTGTCGCTCGCCTCAGGCCTGCGGGACGCCGAAAGGCTTCTCCGCTCTCCGAGGGGCCCCTCCGCTCTCTGGGAGGCTTCTGGGGGGCCCCTCCGTCTCTGGAGGGCTTCTGGGGGGCCCCTCCGGCCTCCGTGGGGGCCTCTCCCCGAAGGCCTCTTCCCCTCCTCCGGGCACTCCCCGGCCTCCCGGCGCCCAGCTGCCAGCCGGGGCCCGGCTCGGGGCTTCCGGAGAAGGGCAAGCGCCTCCCCCAGACAGAGCAGGGCCAGGCGGGACGGGCGGGACGGCGCCGGCCCGGCCCCACCGCAGGGCAGGGGCAGAAGCGGGCCGGGCGGCCGCTAACGGCTCCCTCAGGCAGAGCACAGACGGCGGCGCGCCTGCGCGCGCGCACCCACCGCCCCGCCCCTCTCTCCCCCCTCAGCCTCCCCTCCACTAATGGCTGCGGGGGGCCCTCGGCGCCCTCCTCGCCGCCCCCGGCCCCGCCGCCGCGCAAAAGGCCGCCCCCCAGGGCAGCGAGCCGCCCCGCCGCCTCAGGGCCGCCCCCGGGCATCGCCCCGGCGCCCACTCCCCCCCCATCTCCCCGGCCAGAAGCAATGCTATCAGCAGGGGTCGGGGGCATAACAGTTCAAGAGAAATTCCTTTGTGTAAGAAAGACCAAAGAGTTCTTCAAAGGATCCGGCTGTCCTGACATTTGGGGGGGCAAAGAGAGGAAAAAACCCACCTCGGACCAACCTGTGTGCTCCATTCCCAAAGGACAAAGTGATTGAAGTGGGTGTATGCCCGAGTTGCTTTCCCACCTTTTATGTCCTGTCCTCCTTAGACTTTTCTTTGCAACTCAGTGTAGGGATTTCCGAAACGAACTTAATTTGTTGGCGATAGGAAGAAAGGTAAAATGTTGGGAAGCATTAACGGAATGAGCCAAAGAGGCCTAATGTGCTGCAGCGGGATCATTAGCTCTCTGCGAGCGGTCGTTGGCTGGGAGAGGTTGGGGGGTGTTGAGGAGGGCTGCAGTTAGGTGTATGTGCCTGAGATGATCCCAGGGGCGCTTGGAGGGGGGGACCTTTGGGATAGGAAAAGTAACTTGGGAAGTTTGGGCCCTGTGAAGGGAAGTCAGCCTGCTGGGAGCTTCCCTAGGGTTGCAAAACACTGTTGTGTGTGTTCTTTCCTCAGCGTTTGCATAGTTGTGGATGATGATGATGACGAGACTCCGCCGAAAAAGCAAAAATCAGGTATCGCGCATTACACAAGTACTGAATATGCCTGATTTTTCTGAGGTTTCGTGTCCCTTGGAAAAGTCTGGCTTTTGTGCTCTGGCATTGTTCCTGAAACGGTGGCTTTTCAAGCTGTTGGCTTCTTGCCTTGTGGCTCTCTATGCCTATAGCCAATGGCTTGAGGGTGTCCGGTAGGGCTTAGCCCTATAGATGACGGACGTTCTCTGCGGTGACTGTGGCAGGGCCCAATACTTTTACTGCCAGCAGGAGATAGCCCAGGTCTCTGGCGCTGAGCCCGCGCCTGTCAGCAGAAAGAGTATCTTAAATCCAAGCTGTGTGCTCCCTCCTGTCTGTATTCGCAATGTACCTCTGTTGGTTTTCTAGCCTGTTCTTATACGGCCTGTCTTTGTTTTTTAGATTATTCCATCTCTGAGCAGAAAGAGAAAGTTGAAGTTTCTGCAGTGCTGCAGTTGCCGACCAAGGCAACCAAACGCCCGGCGGCTTCCGTCAGCGAAGATGCTGCCGGCACAGAGTCTGCGGAAGAGGTTAGCGAGGGCTTTGAAATGTTAGGGTCTGTGCAAGGTGCGAGAGCAAGCGGCTCTCCCTACTGCATCTTGAGGTTGAGCCTGCTCTGAGCCTGTACAGCAGTAGGTGGTTCTTTTGCATTTCTAGCAGGCAGCTCTAATGTGGGCTGGGTTTGCCTTACTCAAGCCTGCGTCCTCTGCTCCGGCACTGGCAGCTGCGGGAGGAGCAAACTGTTTGTTGTCTTCCAGATACTTGAGAATGGTTCAAGTTTATAGTTTTAGTGTGTTTGCAAACTGTTATTCTCTTTCTCAAGCTTGTGGTTAAGGAATCAATATACACTACCTGACAAGAAAAACTGCATACTTGCTCTGGATAAACCACTTTCTGCTCAATATCCACCAGTCCAGGAGAGCGTTCCTGTAGGACTTTGGCTCTGTAAAAATGAGCCACCTTGACTGCCTAGTTTGGTTCAAAGGTGTAGTGCAGTTTTTCTTATTGCCCCATGGGATTAGAGGGCTAAGAGACTGTCGGGCTCTAGTTCTTCGTTCCTGAGAGAGTCGTTAACTCTTATTTGTACAAAATATATTTCTCAAGGGCCGAACTATCACCCTTTGGAATGTTTAGAAGCCGACTGAGTGATAACTCAGTGACAAGACTGTATTCTTTTAATTGCTGCACACATGAGAGCCTGTATTCAAAATTTAAAGCGTACCTGTCAAAGGTCCTGCCAAGATTTGCCGCCTTCTGCAATCTGAACCAGCAAGTCATGGTCCCCAAGTCATAGTAGAGCTGACTAAGCCTCAGGAAGTGTGTTTGCTGGGATTCACATTCAGGTTACACTCACGCTGGTGCTTTTTTGTTGTTTTCTTTTAAGCCTGGGTCCACTTCTTTAGAGCCTTCCACTAAAAGACCACGATTTTCGTCACTCGAGGTAGCCGTGCTGCAAATTGGTAAGGCTGACATCAAGTTATACGACTTGTTTCATTTTCACCCTACCTTGTGTACTGTCCAAGTCTACCCCTAGGGTTCTGTAGGGATTATGGCAGGCACGGGACGAGGCAGCATCTGGGAATACTTGAGCGTGACCTCTGTTTCTTACCCGCATCCTCGCATTGCTTCTGGAGTGGAGCCGGGCGTCGATCTGGTCGTCTCGGTACCAGAGCTGCCTTGGATGCAGTCCTTCCGTTCTGATAGGTCCACTGTTAGCTTGCCAGAAGCAAATTGTTTTCAATGGTCCTTTTAGGTAGTAGATCCTGAGGAGCCTTTTGTATTTCAGGTTTCGGCTGGCAATACCTTGTGCGCGCAACTTGCTGCAGTTGCCGGTGTGAAAACCTGAAAATGTCCTAAAGTGACATAACACAAATCATATGATGATGTGAGAGAGAAAATGACAATTTATCTTTGGTGAAGCTCGTTACTGTAAACTCATAAACCTCTTCAGTTTCCTTTTATACTTACCCATGCCTTACGCTCTTCTCTCGTAGGTCAAATGCCGTGTGGGACCCATGCTCGCTTGACTAAGGAACCACTCTCTCGTCCTGACAAGACAATTCCCCGTCTGAGGTAAAAATCCTTCCGTTTTCTTTGACTTCTTCCCCGAAAGGTTTACTGCCTATGGTAAGGGAGGTCGTCAGCTGCTTCCCCTCCCGAAGAACCAATATTAAACTTTTTCTTTAAATCCAGCTACTTAATTGACACAGGAGATTAGCTAGAGATTAAAGGTCTGCGGTAAGAGGAAGCGTTGAACTTGAGAGGAGGCTGAGGACACAATCAACAGCGTATCTTCAAGGCAGTTGTTGTGATTTTCACTTTTACTTCTCTCTACTTCCCCATTAGCCAGTTGAAGACAGCAGGTCTTCATCTGAAAGTCATAAACATCTCGTGTCTGTCTCCATCGTCATCGGTGTACGTGCTTGACAAAGCAGGTGGTGGTGGAGGTGCACATCGGAATGTTCTCTTGATACCGTTTCTTTTGCCGTTGATGTTTTGAGCACAAGCCGGAAGGGCAAACAGAGCATCAAAGCTGCTCCAGACAGCTTCTTACCACTGAGGCCACCAGTTAAGGAGTGCGCTGCGCCAGAATCCGCCACTGCAGATGAAAATCCATACCATGAAAATGATACAGAAGAGAGTTTCTCATGTAATTTTGGGTGCGCTGAGTTTAAGCGCACTGCATTTGAGAGCAGGTCAAGACTCTGCTGTCGGCGTCTCATCTGCCAGTCGTTGCTTATTGTGGTTTGGCTCATATTTTGGAGCAGATCTGGAGCCTGAGAAAGAGATTCCTTTCAGAGGAAGCTAAACCAGAGAAGTTCCTGGGGAAGGTGTCTAATGCACTCCAACCGCTACTGAGCATATAGTCCCTGAGGTCAGAGCAGGGCAGGTCTGAAGTAAAATGTCCCAGCAGTATGGATGTTGTGGACATTGCCATTCTCAGCGTCAGCATAACCTTTAACAAATAGATTGAGCAGAATTGGTCAGGGCTGGTTGAAATGAACGCTGTCTTGTCCCACAGAGTAAAGTGGCCTCCTCAGGTTAATGCAGATATTTGTCGGATGTGCAAAGAATATTTTGTTCTTCTTAAAGAAAAACCCCAAAAGCCAGCGTGAATTGGTACGCACTGATAACAAATGCCCCCCGTATAAAAATTGTGATTCTCCTCTGTTGTTTGTTTCCTGCCCCAAAGTGTTCAAGCCTCCTCCAAGGAACCAGTGGCGACTGTGAGTCACCGGGAAGAACCAAACTACGGAGGAGACGTCTATCCACGTGCAACACTCAGGACCGGTGAGTATCCCCATGATTCCAATCCGTTCCACTTTGTAGGTAGACGTCAAATCCGAATAGGGCATTTCTTACACACTCGCAGATGACGTTCCGAGTTCAAAGTGCTTGCCAGAATTCGAACTTCCTGACCATACCGTCATCCTTCAAAGTTTTTCCTTTTTTTTTATTTATCACTCAGAAATGGAGAGCTGTGTACATCTGATGGTGATTGAAAGTCGACTTCTTGTTTTCTTACTACTGCTTTTCTGTGCAGGTGTCGAATGTATAGATGTTTGCTGCCCGCAGCGGTCGCAGAGAGGTGATACGATCAGGTAGAGTCTCTTCTAATGATGCTTCTTGTTCCTTTTGGCTCTGCGCGTGTATCTCTTTCAGCCGCTGGTAGAGTCTCGAAGATGACCAACGGTCTTTGATCGTCTCAGTGCTGTGAAAGAGAAGTAGCTAGCTTGCGGCTCCGGAATTGCTTGCAAGCCAGTTGCATCTCCAACACAAGCGAGAGCCGTGCTGCGTGACAAAGAGGGTTGTGCTGGTGTGGTGTTTGCTGTGGGAAGAAAGCCAGTAAGGGTGCGAGTGGTGGCCGTCCCAAGTTGCCCTTGGATGTGCAGAATCCGTTTTTGTTTGTGAGTCGTTCTGCCGAGCCATCAATGAGCTGACATTTCACTTCTTTCACTTGGAAACCCGCATCCTAAGCAGAAGGATTAGAGAGCTTGTAAAGCCTGGTGGGACTTGAGGCAGTTTTGGGGACTTTGTAAGTCCCAAAGGATGCCTGGGGTTTGCCTAGGAGGGGGAAAAAGGCAGCGTGCAGTTGGGTTTGAGAGGCCAGCGGCCTCATTGGTATTGGCTGTCTGAGCTGGCAGGACTGTGAGTTGCGACGGCTTTGCGGTCTTTATGGAAACAGGTCTTGGTTTCCCGAAGCTCACTCTGTTTGGGTGCAAGTCTAGTTGCAGATGTTCCTGTTATACCTTGCAGTAGAACACCCAGCGTGCAGTGTTTATCAGCAGCAGATCACAAAGCACTCGACAGAGGAAGTGCTGGTTGCTTCCCTGTTTTCCAAATAATGCAACTGATAAAGAGAAGGAAAAGGAGTCTTGTACAAGTAGATGGGAAAAAAAAAAACAAACTTCCAAAGCTCCCAGCTCTTCATTCTATCCCAGTCTTGCTGCTAAGAAAGACCGGTGCTGGAAGTTGAGGCGATATTGTCACATGTTGATGTGTGCAACCGGGGCTAGTCAGAATAGGCCTTGCAAAAGCCTTTCTTGTCCAGAGGGTGAATTCTTGAGAATTCCATGGGACAGGACGGATATAGAGCTCACTTCTCTCTCTCCCTCTCCTGGCAGGTACTGCACACCAGAAGAAAACTCTGCGGAAGAGGAAGGAGCAGTGAAAGAAACCATCGCAGGGGTAAGCTTGTGTTATTCCCAAGGAAAATAGAGCTCTTTGTGGTCAGAAACTTCAACAAATCTGTGCTTGATTGCTAGCTTAACGTCCGTTTGTCTAACAGAGGCAGCGTGGCACAGAAATCTTAGAAGATGCCTTATTCCGAGGACACCCTACACCTGTTCCGTCCAAAAAGTCAGCCAGCCTCGATGTGGAGGAAAAGAAAGTGCCAAGATTGGGAAAAACAGCGGAACGCTTTCCTCCGCTCACAGAGGTACCGTAGGCGACAGTCTGTGAGACAAAAGAGAAGGTTGTGGCAGAGCTGCAAGGAAGTCCTCTTCTTCTCGGTGGTTCTTAAGGCGCTTTGAAATCTGAAGAACTTGCATTGAACCTGTTAGCGAGTGGCTGTGGTTGTGGCTTCACAGTGCGAGGGTCAGCACTAAAGCTGCTTTGAAGGATTTTGTGTGCTCCAGCGCTCCTTCAGTTGTGCTGCCCTAAGGGTTTGTGGGCCTTCTGTTAGCGGGACGGCTGCCTCAGTTTCCCCCTTTGCCGTTCCCTTTGAAGTCCCCCACCTTCCCGTTCTTTCAGGCTCCTGACTTAGCTGCCTCGGTACGGAGGATGCCCGCTGGGGTTGGCTTAAACCTGGGTATTGCGAGGGCCGCAGCAGCACCTGGGAAAGGGGGTTGCCAGAGTTGTGTTCCATTTTCAGCTGCTTGAGCGTGTTTGCTAAGTTGACGGGTTTTATCCCCACGTCCTTGGTGAAAAGAAACGGCAGCAAGCCTGGGCTGTGAAGTTCAAAGTTAGGATGCTGAAACCAACCAAGCAAGGCAAAAGCGCTATCGCTCACTGAGGCAGGAAACCGTCGAAGGCAGTTGCTCTGTCACCTGAGCTGAATTTACAGGCCGTGTTTCAGTGGAAAGCTGCCCCCAGGTCAGCGTGCTCCATGCGCTGTTTCACAAGTCCTTCCCCATTTAATTGTTCCTTTCAGGCCATGGAGAGAGAGGTCAGTGCCGCATTTGGCAAAGGTGAGCCAGATGAGATCATGAGCAGTGCCTTCAAACTAAAGGTCACTCGCGAAGACATCCACACGCTCAGGAACCTTTGCTGGCTAAACGATGAGGTAAAACCAGCTGCAGCACAGGGCTAGTCTCACTCAGCCTTTATTGAAAAATACCCCTCCGCCCTGTACAGAAGTCGCGTCAACGTTCTTTGACGACCTCCGCTGCAGAGCCTAGAAATCTCTGTACACTTCTTATTTGAGGTGTTGAAGGGTCGAGCGTTTCTGGAAGTTCCGTTACTTCTTGTATGACGCAGCTGCCCGGAGTTCGTCCGGGTTTTTGGTGTGGGGGGCAGGTGTTTTGATCAAACTGCCGATGTAGCCCCGTGTGAAATCCTGGGAACAAAAGCCTCCAGCTGAGGCTGGAGTTCTCTGCGCTGCGTGCTTAAGGGTGGCCAGAACAGAGGTGGTGCTGTATTTTTGGTTGGGGAAGGCAGCGTCTTATTTTGACACCTCACGTTTCCTCTTTATGGTGCAGGTCGTTAATTTCTACATGAGTCTGGTGATGGAAAGAGGGAAGAAGGAAGGCTATCCAGCAGTCCACGCGTTTAGTACTTTCTTTTATCCAAAACTAACATCTGGGGGCTACGAGTCGGTCAGAAGGTGGACCAAGAGTGTCGATGTCTTTAAGCAGGACATCCTCTTCGTGCCTGTGAACTCGCGAGCACACTGGACACTAGCCGTGAGTCCCACGGGCTTTTTCTTTAGAATTGGACGGGGAGCAAAAACTGGCCAGAGAAGTCATGTAGGTGTTGGGGGGTGTGCGGCACAAGGTTGTGCTTTGCCTAACGGTCACCTTTTAATAACAGGTCATAGATCTGAGGAAGAACACGATCACGTACTTGGACTCGCTTGGGCAGAAAGGGGACAAGATTTGTCAGACTTTGCTGTAAGTAACCGCTCCGTCACTGCTTTTCTGGTGTGAATGAGGAGAGGGGTTTTAGATTTAGTCCCTGTAAGGCGACTGCCAGTTTTCACGTGGCTTGTAGATAACCAAGCAGGAATCTTGGAGTTGCTTGCTGCGACTTGTCTGGCATCGACTGCTTATCTGCTGTCACAGCGTCCCCTGCACCCAGGGTCTGGGGTGCCTGGATTCTGCCACCTTCCCGTGAGAGGCACAGCCAAATACGCCATAGCCCCGTGGCACACGTGTGCCGACTTTGTTAGTTCTTGACCATTAGCTCACAGCCTCTCCCCGTGTTTGTAAGTTTCAGATTGGGATTTTTCCTCAAAATCAGCCTTAAATCAGCTGCAGTGAGGATCCTCTGACATTTTACCGTCCTGCCGTCCGTCTTCCTGTGATCCTTCAGCTGCTTTATTTTGTTGTTGGCCTAAATTACAGAGATGAAAAGGGATTTTTTTTTTCCTTTTGTTTTAACCAGCCAATACCTGCAAAAAGAAAGCTGGGAAAAAAGACAGCTGGAGCTGGATGTTTCAGAGTGGACTCTTCACAGCATGGAGCCACGTGTACGTGAGCACCGCTTGGGTTTGAAATGGGAACTGTCAGTGCTTCTTTGGGGCCCAGATCCTGGCACGTGACAAAGAAAGGGTTGAGCTGATGTTCCTCGAGGAGTTGATAGTAAAAAGCAGTCCCTAAAGACCGGATTTAAGAAAGGTCACTTAAGAAAGAGGCGGTGCGAACCTTGAGACACCTCGCAGGGGGGAGGGCTGCTGCGCCTTCTGGGCCTGCCAAAAATTTGGATCGTAGTGTCCGAGTCCGGGAGGCAGAGGGGAGGGATGGTGAGCAGTGAACTGGGTCTGTTCCTCGTGGGCGGGAGTGGGTATCGGGGATTAGGCAAGTAGGGTCAGGAGTGTGCGGTGAGCGCAGTGTCGGTGTGGGTAATGTGCGCTGCTTCCAAGTTGCTTTTCTTTTGAGACAGAGGGAAATCCTCCATCTTCTTTGCATTCCTTAGGAGATCCCTCAGCAGCTGAATGGAAGCGACTGCGGCGTCTTTATGTGTAAATACGCAGATTACATCGCCAGAGAGAAACCGTTCAACTTTAGCCAGGTGAGTGAAGGTCATAAACCCCTCCAAGCCCCTCTCGCCCAGGGACAGGAGCCAGGGAGGTTAGGCAGCAGCTCTTCATTGTGTCCGGGGCAGGGGCTGAGGTTTCGTACCCCGTTTCGGTGCGTAGTTGCTGGGATCAGAACTTCCAAGTGGCCTGGGCAGGGCAGAGCTGTGGTTCTCCATCCCCGCCTTTGGGAGCTGCTGCCGGTGAGATTCCTCTTGGGCAAGATACTGCTGCCAGCGGGTTTGGCATATCTGGGCTCGGTATCTTTTGGAGAAATGGCTTCTACCCTTTGACCAGTCAAGACACCGCTTCTTTTTCTTGATTTCGTTTTAGACGGGTCTTTTATTAGCGTGCTTGTAAGCTGTCGCGCGGTCAAGTCAATCTGGTTTTGTCGGGTTGTCGTGTCACCCTCTTAGGAACCGCGTGGGGTGTTGTACCCAAACGGTTGACAGTTCCTAAAGGGAACTTCCTATTAAGGACTCCGCTGGGCGTTTATGCGTGTTTGCCACCTCTTTCTACCGTGACGTCATTATTTAATTTCTCTTTTCTTTCTCTTTTCTTTTCAGACTCACATGCCATACTTCCGGAAGAAGATGGTGTGGGAGATAATCCACCAACAGCTGCTGTGACACGTGGACTCTTAGAGCTCTTCTTTTGATTACGTTTCTTCGACCTTAGTTACTTTTCTTAGGCCTTTAGTTAGTTTTCTTAGACCTTTAGTTACATTTCTTAGACGAATTTTCCTCTTTAGGTTATGAAGTAGAAGTTAAGATGGTTTATTCCCCCCACCTCCCTTATTTTGGAGACAGTAACTCTGGGGTTTTGGTACACAAGTTTTCCTCTTCAAATTATGAAGTAGTGGTTAAGACAGTTTATTTCCCCACCTCCACCACCCCCCCCCCCCCCTTATTTTGGAGACAGTAACTCTCTTTGAAATTAGCTAACGCACCTTAAGCAAGAGCCAGAAAGGTGGGTGTGACCTCTTTAAGGGCAGAGTGAAGAAGGAACATCGTCAACTTCCATGGCTGAGCCGCACGCTCGCGCCTCACAGCGCACGCGACCACGTTACAGACAAATGGGAAACATCCGTGGTGGTGGTTACAGTCGTGTTTGCCCAACTTACCTTCCCAAGGACAACGTGCTGAACTACCGTCTCCTCAAAGAGAGTTTTCCTCTGTTTCTGGAATATCTACCATCTACTTGATTCCTAAAACTGGATTTGTCACGACCACAGAAAGAAAGCGTTTACCATCTCTTGATTTCTCACCAAAGCCCCTGTCCTTTGGGCTGGTTTGGGGTTGGCTTGTTTTGCTGCCTCCAGGGAGTGATCTAATGTGAAAAGAGAAGTATTTATTTCTTTATATAATATAAATATTTATTTTAATAAAAAGAGCCTTAATGGAAGGAAACTCTCCCTGTGTCCTGGTTTGAGGTAAAAGAGAACCAATTTTGTTCAGTAACTTGGCTTCTTAGCTGGGCCTCTTCTACCAACTGAAATTAACTGCCTCTTGTGCCGTCAGCGTTCACTCTCTCAGAGCGATAAGAGCAATGGTTACAGCTGATGCCCAGGCATGGGATGCAGAGAGGCTCTTGCTTATACTCATTGCTATAACCCCCACGGCCAACCAGCTTTGTTATTTGCCCCGTTGGAGGGTCGGAAGCGGAAAAGCATAGTGGGGTCCCACCTGCGGGGAGGAGCGACAGGACAGGTGACCCAAAACTGACCAACAGGGTATTCCATCCCATCTGCCTCATGCTCAGTAGAAAAGGGACCAAAGGGATCAAAGGGTTCTTCTACCTGGGGAATGTTTACTTCGCCCTTTGATAATTATGCTGATGTGACCCCATCAGAGCTGGGGCATGGCAACCTTCTGGGCTCTGAGGATAAGGACTGGTACCTTGTTAAGATCGTGATTTTGTTGTTGATGCTCCTGAATGTGGTGCAGGGGTGGTTTCTTGTGAAACATCTGTGCAGGGGGAGCTGGAGGGGACCGTGCGCTGCCGCCACTCAGACCCGCGCAGCCGCTCGGCGATCTGCAGCGGCGCGAACCGCGGCCCCGCCCGGCCCGGCCGCAGCTGTCCCCCCCGGAGCAACGGCACCACCGGAGGCCGCCTCCCCCACGGCACCGGGGCCACCGGCAGCTGCCCCCCCCCGGAGCAACGGCACCACCGGCAGCCGCCTCCCCCACGGCACCGGCGCCACCGGCAGCCGCCCCCCCCACCGCCACGGCACAGGCGCCTCCGCCGCCGCCTGCACCGGCACCGGCACCCGCACCACCGGCAGCCGCCCCCCCCACCGCAACAACACCGGCCCCTCCGCCGCCCGTCCCGGCACAAGCCGCGCCCCCCCCTGCAGCGGCACAAGCCACGCCGCCGCCTCTCCCGGCACAACCTACTGCAGCCACTACAACCAGTACCAAAACTACTCCAACTCCATCAAAATCGGTACAAGCCGCCCCGGGAACCAGGAGCAGGAAGAGGAGGTCAACTCCTTCCCCTGCCCCTTACCACAAAGACCACCTCAAGTCACATAGCTTGGGGGAGAGTTCTGAACAAGATCCAGGGGAGGGTCCTTCAAGACCACAGAAGGGAAAGAGACCTTTGAAAACAGACAAAGGCCAGAGTCCTTCTAGAGCAGATGCTGGAGAGGCCCCTTCTGGGGCAGCCTCCCCACAGGAGGACTCAGATGTAGAGGGAGTTGTTCAATCCTTCTCCGTGAAAGATCTGAGAAGTATCAGGAAGGACTTTAGTCGTCATGAAGGCGAAACACTTGTCTCCTGGTTGCTCCGATGCTGGGATAGCGGGGCAGATACCCTAGACTGAGATGGCAGAGAAGCTAGGCGATTGGGAAACCTGGCCAAGGATGGAGGGATTGTACCTGAAAGAACTGCCTGTGCGAGAGGTGATTTATAGTGATGGGCAAGCGATAGTAGACCCTGATGAAATGCCATGCAAACGATCTCTGCTCAAAAAGTTTGTACAAAGTGCACCATCAACATATTCCCACACATTGTCAACAATGGTCTGGGGAGGATCCGATACTGACACACCAACTGTAAATGAAGGGGTTAAGAAGGTACGACAGTATGAAGACAGTCTCTCTGGTCCCTTCTCTGTGGCAGCCATAGAAAAGCTGACTGTGACCACCGAGAAAATGACTGAGAAACTGACTGAGAAAATAGAGCAAATGACCCAGAGATTAGTTGAGCAAACCGATAAACTGTTTGATAAACTAACCAAGGTGGAGGAAAAACTCCATGCTTTCCCTGTACAGACTCATGTTGCAGCTGCTAAGAGGAAACGCCCTCCTACTCAAGAGAAAAACCACCCTCCGACTCAAGACAAATCAAAGCTGATGCGAGATATCCTGTGGGTTTGCCTCTGTGAATATGCAGAAGACATGAAGAAGTGGGATGGAGAACCTACCTCAGCCCTACAGGCACAGGTGCTTGAGTTGCAAAATGAAGCCGATAGAAGAAAGGATTCTTACAGGAGGAAGGCTGCTCCGACCTACGGTAGGCGATTCTATGGACCAGGTAGGAACCAATCTGATAATCGTAGGTACTACGGTCAACAGTAGAGGTGCCCTGCCTCCAGCCAGGAGGAGGAGAGGGACAACCGACTTTATTGGACTGTGTGGATTCGATGGCCTGGCACATGAGAGCCACAAAAGTATAAAGCCCTGGTGGACACTGGTGCACAGTGGTGTTGGGTTGTTTTTTGCTGTCTCCAGGGAGTTATCTAATGTGAAAAGAGAAGTATTTATTTCTTTATAGAATTTAAATATTTATTTTCATAAAAAGAGCCTTAAGGGAACAAAACTCTACCTGGTAATAAGAGAGGGTGATTTATTCTTTTTTTTATTTAACTGAAAAAAAGTTGGATGTAGCGATGTGGTTTTTTGCTCCCTCACAATCCCCCAGGAAGAGGATTGGAGCCAGGAGGAGCATCGGAGCACAGAAGCCGCGAAGCGATGGTCACAATGTGCTGAAGGGGCAATCGGGGAGTTGTTCAGCGGTGAGATGAGCAAGCAGCATCCCGAAAATCCGCCCCTGCAGAGGGGTTAGTGGTGTACGGACACTCTCTGTGTTCTGTAAACCCCCTGTGGGGAGCCCCTGCTGCCCCCTTGGCAGCACCCGGGTGGCTGTGACTGCTGAAAGCTGGTTTGGTGCGTTGAGGTGTTAGATGGGGTGGCACAGCCCCTGCCCACCCCGGGAGGGGGGACACCACCTCTCCGGTGGCACTGGATGGGTGGGAGGGAGGGAGGGAGCAGAGCTCTGGGAGCCATGGAGAAAGGCGTGGGGGTGTCCCTCATCGTGGCAGCCCCCAGCAGCCCTACCCCGCCACCCGGCCACCCCAAGGGACACCCAAGCCCCATCTTGGTCTTCTCCCCGTTGGGTGACGCCCTTCCACCCACCCCGGAGGTGCGCTCCTCTCCTGCGGGGGGGACGCCCAGCGCTCGCCTGGCTAGAGAAGCACCCGGGGGGGGGGGATGGGGGTGGGTGACTGGGGGCATCTGAGCTTCCCAGTTACACGGGCGTAATTAGTGCACCATTAATAACCATTAGTAACCACTTTGGCTCTGCTAACCAACTGCGGCGAGGCCCCCACCCCGCTTTAGCACAGGCTTCCTGATGCCAACACCTCCCCGAGCCACTGGGTAAAGCTGCGCCTGGCAAAAAACCACCACCACCCCAAAAAAACCCCACAGCACAGCCCCCACTCCCCACCCACCCCTTCTCCCCCCATCACAGCCATGGGGCAAACTCCCACCACCACCACCCCCCAATCTCAGCTCGGCCATGACCCCCCCGAGACACTGGAAAGAGAGCAACGGAGAGCGAGCTCAGGCTCGTGTGAGCTGCAGAGATTTCTCTTTTTCTTGTGATGATGTTGTCGTTGGGTGGGGTTTGGTTGTTTTTTTTTCACGGAACACTTTGCAGTAGAGGACAAAAATATGGTGTCACAGCCCCTGGGGCCACACTGGCACCGCCACCTCACCCCCCCCCCCCTTCGCTCCCGTCCCTCGTCCCTCCTCTTCCCAGCGGCTTTCACCACTTTCCTTGCTTGGTTTTGTTTTGTGTTTGTTTTTTTTTTTTTTTTTTTTTCTTACAACCTTTTTTTATATTTGAGTTGGGGTTCTTTTTCCCTTTTTTTTCCGCCTTTCTTCCCCCCCTTTTTTCTCTTTCTCTTTTTTTTTTTCTTTTCTCCTTTTTTCTTTTGCTTTTTTTTCTTTTCCCCCTTTTTCTTTCCACCACTTTTTTCCCCTTTTTTTTTCTCCTTTTTAACATTTCTCAAGCTTTCTCCAAAGGAACAGCCCCTGGCTCTCAGCTAGCCAAAGGAGACTACGGAAGAGCATTGGCACCCGTGGGAGTGGTTTCCTTCTCCTGCTTCACACTCGGTCGAGATCGTTTTTTCCAACTCGTCTTTTTTTTTTTTAACAAATTAAACAAAAAAAAAAGCTCCAAGTATCAGTTTTACAAGGCACACAAAATCTCTAGAAGGGAAACACAAACGCAAGGTGCTGAGGTATGAAAACCTGAGGTGTTTTTTTCTGTGTGGATGTGTGTGTGTCATCTGGGGTTGGGGGTTGTGTGTGCTTTATTTTTGAAATTTAAAAAAAATAATAATTTTGCTAGGTTTTTTGTTGTTTTTTGTTTTTTTTTTTTCCCCAGCCCTGGGCTGACAACCTCTTGGAAATCCGGTGTTTCCCCCGTCGTGGTTTGGCCTCAGCCGGCAACAAAGAACCACGCGGCCGCTCGCTCCACTCCCGCAGCCGGGGGCAAAATCGGAAGAAAAAGGCAAAAAACTCGCGGGTTGAGATAAAGGCAGTTTAAGAGAAGAGCAACGGGAAGGGCAAACAATCCCAATAACAGCGGTAAAGGAATAGACGGACGCGATGACAGCGCCTCCGCGCACCGACCGGCCCCGCACCGCCGCAGCCCGCTCCCAGCCGCGACTTCCCGCCCCCTCCCCCGGCGAGCTCCCCCCAGCCCCGGGCATGGCTCACAGGGGATGGGATACCTGTGTCCCTGCCGGCTCCTCGGGGAAATTAACCCCATCCCTGCCGGAACCAGGACACCCCCCGCCCCTCTTTCCCCCCTTCTCTCCTGCAACCCGCATCTTTCAGCCGCGTCGGGGCGGTGATGGAGAGCGAAGGGACAGAGGGACAGCCGGGACAGGGGGACGCAGCAGATGCCAACCCCAGTTTGGGACTCAGGGAAGCAAAGAGGAAAGGGCGCGTGAAAGAGAAATGCCTCTTTGAGGAGACGGGATCCCTTCTCTTGGCTCATACAGGCACTGCTCTTCTCAAAGCCCTTAAGAAATCGCTTTTTAACGCTCCTTTAATTATTATGGGGGGTTTCACCCCCTGCTGGCAATCCTACATCCCTGCTCTACCGGGCATTAGAGAACCACTGGACTAGTTCCTGTCCTTGAACCTCGAGAAAAGCCGGCTTTGGCTAAAAACCAAACATCCTCCTCCCGCCCCCACCCCCTCTGAAAAAAAAAAAAAATAAAATTAAAATCCTTACCGCCTCCCCCACGGCACCGGCGCCACCGGCAGCCGCCCCCCCCACCGCCACGGCACAGGCGCCTCCGCCGCCGCCTGCACCGGCACCGGCACCCGCACCACCGGCAGCCGCCCCCCCCCCACCGCAACAACACCGGCCCCTCCGCCGCCCGTCCCGGCACAAGCCGCGCCCCCCCCGCAGCGGCACAAGCCACGCCGCCGCCTCTCCCGGCACAACCTACTGCAGCCACTACAACCAGTACCAAAACTACTCCAACTCCATCAAAATCGGTACAAGCCGCCCCGGGAACCAGGAGCAGGAAGAGGAGGTCAACTCCTTCCCCTGCCCCTTACCACAAAGACCACCTCAAGTCACATAGCTTGGGGGAGAGTTCTGAACAAGATCCAGGGGAGGGTCCTTCAAGACCACAGAAGGGAAAGAGACCTTTGAAAACAGACAAAGGCCAGAGTCCTTCTAGAGCAGATGCTGGAGAGGCCCCTTCTGGGGCAGCCTCCCCACAGGAGGACTCAGATGTAGAGGGAGTTGTTCAATCCTTCTCCGTGAAAGATCTGAGAAGTATCAGGAAGGACTTTAGTCGTCATGAAGGCGAAACACTTGTCTCCTGGTTGCTCCGATGCTGGGATAGCGGGGCAGATACCCTAGACTGAGATGGCAGAGAAGCTAGGCGATTGGGAAACCTGTCCAAGGATGGAGGGATTGTACCTGAAAGAACTGCCTGTGCGAGAGGTGATTTATAGTGATGGGCAAGCGACAGTAGACCCTGATGAAATGCCATGCAAACGATCTCTGCTCAAAAAGTTTGTACAAAGTGCACCATCAACATATTCCCACACATTGTCAACAATGGTCTGGGGAGGATCCGATACTGACACACCAACTGTAAATGAAGGGGTTAAGAAGGTACGACAGTATGAAGACAGTCTCTCTGGTCCCTTCTCTGTGGCAGCCATAGAAAAGCTGACTGTGACCACCGAGAAAATGACTGAGAAACTGACTGAGAAAATAGAGCAAATGACCCAGAGATTAGTTGAGCAAACCGATAAACTGTTTGATAAACTAACCAAGGTGGAGGAAAAACTCCATGCTTTCCCTGTACAGACTCATGTTGCAGCTGCTAAGAGGAAACGCCCTCCTACTCAAGAGAAAAACCACCCTCCGACTCAAGACAAATCAAAGCCGATGCGAGATATCCTGTGGGTTTGCCTCTGTGAATATGCAGAAGACATGAAGAAGAGGGATGGAGAACCTACCTCAGCCCTACAGGCACAGGTGCTTGAGTTGCAAAATGAAGCCGATAGAAGAAAGGATTCTTACAGGAGGAAGGCTGCTCCGACCTACGGTAGGCGATTCTACGGACCAGGTAGGAACCAATCTGATAATCGTAGGTACTACGGTCAACAGTAGAGGTGCCCTGCCTCCAGCCAGGAGGAGGAGAGGGACAACCGACTTTATTGGACTGTGTGGATTCGATGGCCTGGCACATGAGAGCCACAAAAGTATAAAGCCCTGGTGGACACTGGTGCACAGTGGTGTTGGGTTGTTTTTTGCTGTCTCCAGGGAGTTATCTAATGTGAAAAGAGAAGTATTTATTTCTTTATATAATTTAAATATTTATTTTCATAAAAAGAGCCTTAAGGGAACAAAACTCTACCTGGTAATAAGAGAGGGTGATTTATTCTTTTTTTTATTTAACTGAAAAAAAGTTGGATGTAGCGATGTGGTTTTTTGCTCCCTCACAATCCCCCAGGAAGAGGATTGGAGCCAGGAGGAGCATCGGAGCACAGAAGCCGCGAAGCGATGGTCACAATGTGCTGAAGGGGCAATCGGGGAGTTGTTCAGCGGTGAGATGAGCAAGCAGCATCCCGAAAATCCGCCCCTGCAGAGGGGTTAGTGGTGTACGGACACTCTCTGTGTTCTGTAAACCCCCTGTGGGGAGCCCCTGCTGCCCCCTTGGCAGCACCCGGGTGGCTGTGACTGCTGAAAGCTGGTTTGGTGCGTTGAGGTGTTAGATGGGGTGGCACAGCCCCTGCCCACCCCGGGAGGGGGGACACCACCTCTCCGGTGGCACTGGATGGGTGGGAGGGAGGGAGGGAGCAGAGCTCTGGGAGCCATGGAGAAAGGCGTGGGGGTGTCCCTCATCGTGGCAGCCCCCAGCAGCCCTACCCCGCCACCCGGCCACCCCAAGGGACACCCAAGCCCCATCTTGGTCTTCTCCCCGTTGGGTGACGCCCTTCCACCCACCCCGGAGGTGCGCTCCTCTCCTGCGGGGGGGACGCCCAGCGCTCGCCTGGCTAGAGAAGCACCCGGGGGGGGGGGATGGGGGTGGGTGACTGGGGGCATCTGAGCTTCCCAGTTACACGGGCGTAATTAGTGCACCATTAATAACCATTAGTAACCACTTTGGCTCTGCTAACCAACTGCGGCGAGGCCCCCACCCCGCTTTAGCACAGGCTTCCTGATGCCAACACCTCCCCGAGCCACTGGGTAAAGCTGCGCCTGGCAAAAAACCACCACCACCCCAAAAAAACCCCACAGCACAGCCCCCACTCCCCACCCACCCCTTCTCCCCCCATCACAGCCATGGGGCAAACTCCCACCACCACCACCCCCCAATCTCAGCTCGGCCATGACCCCCCCGAGACACTGGAAAGAGAGCAACGGAGAGCAAGCTCAGGCTCGTGTGAGCTGCAGAGATTTCTCTTTTTCTTGTGATGATGTTGTCGTTGGGTGGGGTTTGGTTGTTTTTTTTTCACGGAACACTTTGCAGTAGAGGACAAAAATATGGTGTCACAGCCCCTGGGGCCACACTGGCACCGCCACCTCACCCCCCCCCCCTTCGCTCCCGTCCCTCGTCCCTCCTCTTCCCAGCGGCTTTCACCACTTTCCTTGCTTGGTTTTGTTTTGTGTTTGTTTTTTTTTTTTTTTTTTCTTACAACCTTTTTTTATATTTGAGTTGGGGTTCTTTTTCCCTTTTTTTTCCGCCTTTCTTCCCCCCCTTTTTTCTCTTTCTCTTTTTTTTTTTCTTTTCTCCTTTTTTCTTTTGCTTTTTTTTCTTTTCCCCCTTTTTCTTTCCACCACTTTTTTCCCCTTTTTTTTTCTCCTTTTTAACATTTCTCAAGCTTTCTCCAAAGGAACAGCCCCTGGCTCTCAGCTAGCCAAAGGAGACTACGGAAGAGCATTGGCACCCGTGGGAGTGGTTTCCTTCTCCTGCTTCACACTCGGTCGAGATCGTTTTTTCCAACTCGTCTTTTTTTTTTTAACAAATTAAACAAAAAAAAAGCTCCAAGTATCAGTTTTACAAGGCACACAAAATCTCTAGAAGGGAAACACAAACGCAAGGTGCTGAGGTATGAAAACCTGAGGTGTTTTTTTCTGTGTGGATGTGTGTGTGTCATCTGGGGTTGGGGGTTGTGTGTGCTTTATTTTTGAAATTTAAAAAAAATAATAATTTTGCTAGGTTTTTTGTTGTTTTTTGTTTTTTTTTTTTTCCCCAGCCCTGGGCTGACAACCTCTTGGAAATCCGGTGTTTCCCCCGTCGTGGTTTGGCCTCAGCCGGCAACAAAGAACCACGCGGCCGCTCGCTCCACTCCCGCAGCCGGGGGCAAAATCGGAAGAAAAAGGCAAAAAACTCGCGGGTTGAGATAAAGGCAGTTTAAGAGAAGAGCAACGGGAAGGGCAAACAATCCCAATAACAGCGGTAAAGGAATAGACGGACGCGATGACAGCGCCTCCGCGCACCGACCGGCCCCGCACCGCCGCAGCCCGCTCCCAGCCGCGACTTCCCGCCCCCTCCCCCGGCGAGCTCCCCCCAGCCCCGGGCATGGCTCACAGGGGATGGGATACCTGTGTCCCTGCCGGCTCCTCGGGGAAATTAACCCCATCCCTGCCGGAACCAGGACACCCCCCGCCCCTCTTTCCCCCCTTCTCTCCTGCAACCCGCATCTTTCAGCCGCGTCGGGGCGGTGATGGAGAGCGAAGGGACAGAGGGACAGCCGGGACAGGGGGACGCAGCAGATGCCAACCCCAGTTTGGGACTCAGGGAAGCAAAGAGGAAAGGGCGCGTGAAAGAGAAATGCCTCTTTGAGGAGACGGGATCCCTTCTCTTGGCTCATACAGGCACTGCTCTTCTCAAAGCCCTTAAGAAATCGCTTTTTAACGCTCCTTTAATTATTATGGGGGGTTTCACCCCCTGCTGGCAATCCTACATCCCTGCTCTACTGGGCATTAGAGAACCACTGGACTAGTTCCTGTCCTTGAACCTCGAGAAAAGCCGGCTTTGGCTAAAAACCAAACATCCTCCTCCCGCCCCCACCCCCTCTGAAAAAAAAAAAAAATAAAATTAAAATCCTTACCGCCTCCCCCACGGCACCGGCGCCACCGGCAGCCGCCCCCCCCACCGCCACGGCACAGGCGCCTCCGCCGCCGCCTGCACCGGCACCGGCACCCGCACCACCGGCAGCCGCCCCCCCCCCACCGCAACAACACCGGCCCCTCCGCCGCCCGTCCCGGCACAAGCCGCGCCCCCCCCGCAGCGGCACAAGCCACGCCGCCGCCTCTCCCGGCACAACCTACTGCAGCCACTACAACCAGTACCAAAACTACTCCAACTCCATCAAAATCGGTACAAGCCGCCCCGGGAACCAGGAGCAGGAAGAGGAGGTCAACTCCTTCCCCTGCCCCTTACCACAAAGACCACCTCAAGTCACATAGCTTGGGGGAGAGTTCTGAACAAGATCCAGGGGAGGGTCCTTCAAGACCACAGAAGGGAAAGAGACCTTTGAAAACAGACAAAGGCCAGAGTCCTTCTAGAGCAGATGCTGGAGAGGCCCCTTCTGGGGCAGCCTCCCCACAGGAGGACTCAGATGTAGAGGGAGTTGTTCAATCCTTCTCCGTGAAAGATCTGAGAAGTATCAGGAAGGACTTTAGTCGTCATGAAGGCGAAACACTTGTCTCCTGGTTGCTCCGATGCTGGGATAGCGGGGCAGATACCCTAGACTGAGATGGCAGAGAAGCTAGGCGATTGGGAAACCTGGCCAAGGATGGAGGGATTGTACCTGAAAGAACTGCCTGTGCGAGAGGTGATTTATAGTGATGGGCAAGCGATAGTAGACCCTGATGAAATGCCATGCAAACGATCTCTGCTCAAAAAGTTTGTACAAAGTGCACCATCAACATATTCCCACACATTGTCAACAATGGTCTGGGGAGGATCCGATACTGACACACCAACTGTAAATGAAGGGGTTAAGAAGGTACGACAGTATGAAGACAGTCTCTCTGGTCCCTTCTCTGTGGCAGCCATAGAAAAGCTGACTGTGACCACCGAGAAAATGACTGAGAAACTGACTGAGAAAATAGAGCAAATGACCCAGAGATTAGTTGAGCAAACCCATAAACTGTTTGATAAACTAACCAAGGTGGAGGAAAAACTCCATGCTTTCCCTGTACAGACTCATGTTGCAGCTGCTAAGAGGAAACGCCCTCCTACTCAAGAGAAAAACCACCCTCCGACTCAAGACAAATCAAAGCCGATGCGAGATATCCTGTGGGTTTGCCTCTGTGAATATGCAGAAGACATGAAGAAGAGGGATGGAGAACCTACCTCAGCCCTACAGGCACAGGTGCTTGAGTTGCAAAATGAAGCCGACAGAAGAAAGGATTCTTACAGGAGGAAGGCTGCTCCGACCTACGGTAGGCGATTCTACGGACCAGGTAGGAACCAATCTGATAATCGTAGGTACTACGGTCAACAGTAGAGGTGCCCTGCCTCCAGCCAGGAGGAGGAGAGGGACAACCGACTTTATTGGACTGTGTGGATTCGATGGCCTGGCACATGAGAGCCACAAAAGTATAAAGCCCTGGTGGACACTGGTGCACAGTGGTGTTGGGTTGTTTTTTGCTGTCTCCAGGGAGTTATCTAATGTGAAAAGAGAAGTATTTATTTCTTTATATAATTTAAATATTTATTTTCATAAAAAGAGCCTTAAGGGAACAAAACTCTACCTGGTAATAAGAGAGGGTGATTTATTCTTTTTTTTATTTAACTGAAAAAAAGTTGGATGTAGCGATGTGGTTTTTTGCTCCCTCACAATCCCCCAGGAAGAGGATTGGAGCCAGGAGGAGCATCGGAGCACAGAAGCCGCGAAGCGATGGTCACAATGTGCTGAAGGGGCAATCGGGGAGTTGTTCAGCGGTGAGATGAGCAAGCAGCATCCCGAAAATCCGCCCCTGCAGAGGGGTTAGTGGTGTACGGACACTCTCTGTGTTCTGTAAACCCCCTGTGGGGAGCCCCTGCTGCCCCCTTGGCAGCACCCGGGTGGCTGTGACTGCTGAAAGCTGGTTTGGTGCGTTGAGGTGTTAGATGGGGTGGCACAGCCCCTGCCCACCCCGGGAGGGGGGACACCACCTCTCCGGTGGCACTGGATGGGTGGGAGGGAGGGAGGGAGCAGAGCTCTGGGAGCCATGGAGAAAGGCGTGGGGGTGTCCCTCATCGTGGCAGCCCCCAGCAGCCCTACCCCGCCACCCGGCCACCCCAAGGGACACCCAAGCCCCATCTTGGTCTTCTCCCCGTTGGGTGACGCCCTTCCACCCACCCCGGAGGTGCGCTCCTCTCCTGCGGGGGGGACGCCCAGCGCTCGCCTGGCTAGAGAAGCACCCGGGGGGGGGGGATGGGGGTGGGTGACTGGGGGCATCTGAGCTTCCCAGTTACACGGGCGTAATTAGTGCACCATTAATAACCATTAGTAACCACTTTGGCTCTGCTAACCAACTGCGGCGAGGCCCCCACCCCGCTTTAGCACAGGCTTCCTGATGCCAACACCTCCCCGAGCCACTGGGTAAAGCTGCGCCTGGCAAAAAACCACCACCACCCCAAAAAAACCCCACAGCACAGCCCCCACTCCCCACCCACCCCTTCTCCCCCCATCACAGCCATGGGGCAAACTCCCACCACCACCACCCCCCAATCTCAGCTCGGCCATGACCCCCCCGAGACACTGGAAAGAGAGCAACGGAGAGCAAGCTCAGGCTCGTGTGAGCTGCAGAGATTTCTCTTTTTCTTGTGATGATGTTGTCGTTGGGTGGGGTTTGGTTGTTTTTTTTTCACGGAACACTTTGCAGTAGAGGACAGTGTCACAGCCCCTGGGGCCACACTGGCACCGCCACCTCACCCCCCCCCCCCTTCGCTCCCGTCCCTCGTCCCTCCTCTTCCCAGCGGCTTTCACCACTTTCCTTGCTTGGTTTTGTTTTGTGTTTGGTTTTTTTTTTTTCTTACAACCTTTTTTTATATTTGAGTTGGGGTTCTTTTTCCCTTTTTTTTCCGCCTTTCTTCCCCCCCTTTTTTCTCTTTCTCTTTTTTTTTTTTCTTTTCTCCTTTTTTCTTTTGCTTTTTTTTCTTTTCCCCCTTTTTCTTTCCACCACTTTTTTCCCCTTTTTTTTTCTCCTTTTTAACATTTCTCAAGCTTTCTCCAAAGGAACAGCCCCTGGCTCTCAGCTAGCCAAAGGAGACTACGGAAGAGCATTGGCACCCGTGGGAGTGGTTTCCTTCTCCTGCTTCACACTCGGTCGAGATCGTTTTTTCCAACTCGTCTTTTTTTTTTTTTAACAAATTAAACAAAAAAAAAAGCTCCAAGTATCAGTTTTACAAGGCACACAAAATCTCTAGAAGGGAAACACAAACGCAAGGTGCTGAGGTATGAAAACCTGAGGTGTTTTTTTCTGTGTGGATGTGTGTGTGTCATCTGGGGTTGGGGGTTGTGTGTGCTTTATTTTTGAAATTTAAAAAAAATAATAATTTTGCTAGGTTTTTTGTTGTTTTTTGTTTGTTTTTTTTTTCCCCAGCCCTGGGCTGACAACCTCTTGGAAATCCGGTGTTTCCCCCGTCGTGGTTTGGCCTCAGCCGGCAACAAAGAACCACGCGGCCGCTCGCTCCACTCCCGCAGCCGGGGGCAAAATCGGAAGAAAAAGGCAAAAAACTCGCGGGTTGAGATAAAGGCAGTTTAAGAGAAGAGCAACGGGAAGGGCAAACAATCCCAATAACAGCGGTAAAGGAATAGACGGACGCGATGACAGCGCCTCCGCGCACCGACCGGCCCCGCACCGCCGCAGCCCGCTCCCAGCCGCGACTTCCCGCCCCCTCCCCCGGCGAGCTCCCCCCAGCCCCGGGCATGGCTCACAGGGGATGGGATACCTGTGTCCCTGCCGGCTCCTCGGGGAAATTAACCCCATCCCTGCCGGAACCAGGACACCCCCCGCCCCTCTTTCCCCCCTTCTCTCCTGCAACCCGCATCTTTCAGCCGCGTCGGGGCGGTGATGGAGAGCGAAGGGACAGAGGGACAGCCGGGACAGGGGGACGCAGCAGATGCCAACCCCAGTTTGGGACTCAGGGAAGCAAAGAGGAAAGGGCGCGTGAAAGAGAAATGCCTCTTTGAGGAGACGGGATCCCTTCTCTTGGCTCATACAGGCACTGCTCTTCTCAAAGCCCTTAAGAAATCGCTTTTTAACGCTCCTTTAATTATTATGGGGGGTTTCACCCCCTGCTGGCAATCCTACATCCCTGCTCTACCGGGCATTAGAGAACCACTGGACTAGTTCCTGTCCTTGAACCTCGAGAAAAGCCGGCTTTGGCTAAAAACCAAACATCCTCCTCCCGCCCCCACCCCCTCTGAAAAAAAAAAAAAAAAAATTAAAATCCTTACCGCCTCCCCCACGGCACCGGCGCCACCGGCAGCCGTCTTCCGCACCGCCACGGCACAGGCGCCTCCGCCGCCGCCTGCACCGGCACCGGCACCCGCACCACCGGCAGCCGCCCCCCCCCCACCGCAACAACACCGGCCCCTCCGCCGCCCGTCCCGGCACAAGCCGCGCCCCCCCCTGCAGCGGCACAAGCCACGCCGCCGCCTCTCCCGGCACAACCTACTGCAGCCACTACAACCAGTACCAAAACTACTCCAACTCCATCAAAATCGGTACAAGCCGCCCCGGGAACCAGGAGCAGGAAGAGGAGGTCAACTCCTTCCCCTGCCCCTTTCCACAAAGACCACCTCAAGTCACATAGCTTGGGGGAGAGTTCTGAACAAGATCCAGGGGAGGGTCCTTCAAGACCACAGAAGGGAAAGAGACCTTTGAAAACAGACAAAGGCCAGAGTCCTTCTAGAGCAGATGCTGGAGAGGCCCCTTCTGGGGCAGCCTCACCACAGGAGGACTCAGATGTAGAGGGAGTTGTTCAATCCTTCTCCGTGAAAGATCTGAGAAGTATCAGGAAGGACTTTAGTCGTCATGAAGGCGAAACACTTGTCTCCTGGTTGCTCCGATGCTGGGATAGCGGGGCAGATACCCTAGACTGAGATGGCAGAGAAGCTAGGCGATTGGGAAACCTGTCCAAGGATGGAGGGATTGTACCTGAAAGAACTGCCTGTGCGAGAGGTGATTTATAGTGATGGGCAAGCGATAGTAGACCCTGATGAAATGCCATGCAAACGATCTCTGCTCAAAAAGTTTGTACAAAGTGCACCATCAACATATTCCCACCCATTGTCAACAATGGTCTGGGGAGGATCCGATACTGACACACCAACTGTAAATGAAGGGGTTAAGAAGGTACGACAGTATGAAGACAGTCTCTCTGGTCCCTTCTCTGTGGCAGCCATAGAAAAGCTGACTGTGACCACCGAGAAAATGACTGAGAAACTGACTGAGAAAATAGAGCAAATGACCCAGAGATTAGTTGAGCAAACCCATAAACTGTTTGATAAACTAACCAAGGTGGAGGAAAAACTCCATGCTTTCCCTGTACAGACTCATGTTGCAGCTGCTAAGAGGAAACGCCCTCCTACTCAAGAGAAAAACCACCCTCCGACTCAAGACAAATCAAAGCTGATGCGAGATATCCTGTGGGTTTGCCTCTGTGAATATGCAGAAGACATGAAGAAGAGGGATGGAGAACCTACCTCAGCCCTACAGGCACAGGTGCTTGAGTTGCAAAATGAAGCCGATAGAAGAAAGGATTCTTACAGGAAGAAGGTTGCTCCAACCTACGGTAGGCGATCCTACGGACCAGGTAGGAACCAATCTGATAATCGTAGGTACTACGGTCAACAGTAGAGGTGCCCTGCCTCCAGCCAGGAGGAGGAGAGGGACAACCGACTTTATTGGACTGTGTGGATTCGATGGCCTGGCACATGAGAGCCACAAAAGTATAAAGCCCTGGTGGACACTGGTGCACAGTGGTGTTGGGTTGTTTTTTGCTGTCTCCAGGGAGTTATCTAATGTGAAAAGAGAAGTATTTATTTCTTTATAGAATTTAAATATTTATTTTCATAAAAAGAGCCTTAAGGGAACGAACCTCTACCTGGTAATGAGAGAGGGTGATTTATTCTTTTTTTTTTATTTAACTGAAAAAAAGTTGGATGTAGCGATGTGGATTTTCGCTCCCTCACAATCCCCCAGGAAGAGGATTGGAGCCAGGAGGAGCATCGGAGCACAGAAGCCGCGAAGCGATGGTCACACAGTGCTGCAGGGGCAATCGAGGTGTCGTTCAGTGGTGAGATGAGCAAGCAGCATCCCGAAAATCCGCCCCTGGAGAGGGGTCAGCGGTGTACGGACGCTCTCTGTGTTCTGTAAGCCCCCTTTGGGGAGTCCCTGCTGCCCCCTTGGCAGTGCCCGGGTGGCTGTGACTGCTGAAAGCTGGTTTGGTGCGTTGAGGTGTTAGGTGGGGTGGCAGCAGCCCCTGCCCGCCCCGGGAGGGGGGACACCACCTCTCCGGTGGCACTGGATGGGTGGGAGGGAGGGAGGGAGCACAGCTCTGGAAGCCATGGAGAAAGGCGTGGGGGTGTCCCTCATCGTGGCAGCCCCCAGCAGCCCTACCCCGCCACACGGCCACCCCAAGGACACCCAAGCCCCATCTTGGTCCTCTCCCTCTTGGGTGATGCCCTTCCACCCGCCCTGGAGGTGCGCTCCTCTCCTGCAGGGGGGGACGCCCAGCACTCGCCTGGCTAGAGAAGCACCGGGGGGGTGCTTAGGGGGCATCTGAGCTTCCCAGTTACACGGGCATAATTAGGGCGCCCTTAAGAACCATTAATAACCACTTTGGCTCTGCTAACCAACTGCGGCGAGGCCCCCACCCCGCTTTAGCGCAGGCTTTGTGATGCCAACACCTCCCTGAGCCACTGGGTAAAGCGACGCCTGGCAAAAAAACACCATCACCCAAAGAAAACCCCACACCACATCCCCCACTCCCCGCCCACCCCTTCTCCCCCCATCACAGCCATGGGACAAACTCCCACCACCACCACACCCCAATCTCAGCTCGGCCGTGACGCCCCCAAGACACTGGAAAGAAAGCAACCGAGAGCAAGCTCAGGCTCCTGTGAGCTGCAGAGATTTCTCTTTGGTTTTTGATGTTGTCCTTGGATGGGGTTTGGTTGGTTGTTTTTCACACAACACTTTGCAGTAGAGGACAAAAACGTGGTGTCGCAGCCCCCGGGGTCGGCGCCGGCACTGCCACCTCCCCCCCCCCAGCTCCTGTCCCTCCTCTTGCCCCGCAGCTGTTCTCACTTTCCTTGCTTGGTTTGGTTGGTTTTTTTTCCTTTCTACCTTTCTTTTTTAATATGTTTTCGCTTCCCCCTTTTTTCTCTTTTACCCCTTTTTTCTTTTGACCTTTTTTGCTTTTTCCCCCTTTTTCCCCCCCTTTTTTTCTTTTTCTCTTTTTCATTTTCCCACTTTATTTTTCCTCCTTTCCCTTTTCTCTTTTTAAACATTTCTCAAGCTTTCTCCTGAAGGAACGGCCCCTGGCTCTCCGCTAGCAGAAGGAGCCTACGGAAGAGCTCTGGCACTGACATGGGCAGGAACACCCACAAGTGAGAACTGGATAGACAAAAGGCTCCTCAATGATGACACTGGGGCAGCCCGACCTTAGAAGCAGCAGAGGAGCAGAGCCACCCAGAGCCACCCAGAGAACAGGAAGGGCTATTCAGGGCCTTATTGTCTGCGCGAAGTAACCATCTGCTGAGAACCGGTCTGGCGGCTCAGAGCTCAGCCACAGCAGCACTCTTGAGCCAAAGGGGAAAAGTACACCGGCAGGAAGACTGGGAGTCTTCCTCCACAACAACCCACAGATCATGACCAGAGTGGTGCCTATTCCCAGCCTACACTAATGAATACGTACGCCTTTGCATCAGAAAGGAACGCTTGCTTTACCAGCCCCTGGGCGAGTTGGGAGCCATCCCCCTTGCACCCAGCGCTGCAATAAACATGCTGCTTTGTAACTCGCCCCGAGTTGGGGAGTTTCTTTCCGCACGTCAGCACCCCTGGGATTGCTTTCCTTCTCCCGCCTCGCACTCGCTCGACATGGTTTTTTCCAACTCAGTCTTTTTTATTAAAAAAATTAATGAAAAAATGCTCCAACTCTCAGTTTTACAAGGCACACAAAATCTCTAAAAGGGAAACACAAGCGTGAGGTGCTGAGGTACCAAAACCTGCCCCTGTTAGTCCAACTAAAGGGACAGCGTCGGGAGGCGACGGAGGAGGAAGGGGGAGGCTGTGGGATGGAGAGAGCCCTCCCCGTACCCCTCAGCTGCGCATCCTCGCAGCGCCGCGGGAATGGGGGGCTGTGTGTCTGGGCGGGTCTTTGGTTTGCTCCCCTGACCTGCTGGGGGTGGTGGAGGAGGTTGGAGGGGGTTGTCCGGCAGTGGGGTTACATTCATCAGGCGGTGCTGGGCGGCACGACAGGAGCCTCCCTTGCTGTGCTGCGAGGCCGGGGCTCCCGGAGCGTGTTTCTGCTCCTGCTGCTTCACCTGCTGGAGCATTTCCCTCATCTTGCACTGTGCAGTCTTGGGGAGGAGAAGGGAAAAGCAAGAGTTGGGGGTCAGGGCACTGTTTCTCCCACCACCACCCACCCCTGAGCCCCCACCGAGCATCTGGCCTTCTACTAAACACAGGCGGGAGAGGTGGGCCCATGCCAACGGGTACAGGAGAGCTGGGGAGAGACTTTTTACAAGGGCATGGGGTGACAGGACGAGGCGGAGTGCCTTCAAAGTGGAAGAGGGGACATTTAGAGGAGATAACAGGAAGAAATTTTTCACTGTGACGGTGGTGAATCACTGGCCCAGCTTGCCCAGAGAAGCTGTGGCTGCCCTAGCCCTGGAGGTGTTCAAGGCCAGGTTGGATGGGGCTTGGAGCAACCTGGGCTGGGGGGAGGTGTCCCTGAACAGGGCAGGGGGGTGGGACTCCATGATCTTCAAGGTCCCTTCCAACCTCAACCGTTCTGTGATAAGTTGGGGAGCAAAACTGCTCCCCGCACACTCCCATTCCCTGACCTCGGCAGTGCAGAGGGGAAACTGAGGCACGAAGCGCAGGACCAGCCCCGCAGCGCCTTCCTCACCTTGATGGAGGCACCCGCAAACCGCACCAGCTGCTTGATGTGCTGCCCCTTCTTCCCGATGATGGCCCCCACCGCCTGCGTCCCGATGAACACGTTCACAACCTCTTGCTCCGGAAGCTGCGGGGGCATGGAAGAGTGAGAGGGTCAGGGCACCAGCTGGACAGGGGACAAAGGAGGTGGCTGTTCCCATCCCACCATCCCATGGTAGTGGTTGCCCACTCTCCCAAGGTGCCCCAGCAAAGATCTCCTGGAGAGGGGACACAGGCACCTAAAGGGTGCTGATGTGGGAAGGCGCTGGCTGGGGGAGCTCCGCCGAGAGCTGGCTGAGAGCTATGCCGAGGAGCTCTATGGTGGGAGAGAAAATGAGGGTCAGTGATGGCCCCAGCATGCCAGACCCTTCCCGGCCACCCCCAGACCCACGCACAGCAGCAAGATACCACCATAAGCCCGGCAGGGACACGGGGACAACCCTTCAGGCCCTCAAACCCCCCCTCACAGAGCGTGGGTGCATCTGAGCTGCATCCAGCGCCATGGGGCTGGGAGGCAGACGGGGGCTCCCAGTTACCCCCACTCCCCCCACGCTGCCACCTTGCCGCCCGTGTCCCGCATCTGCAGGGGAAAACCACGACACAACTCTCTCCTGCTCTGCATTCCAGCAAGTGCAACCGGATGCTACCTGCAAACCACCACTGCTCAGCTGGAGGACGAGCAGACCCGGCTCCCCTGCCCAGCCTGGACGCCGCTCTCGCTCCCAGCCCTGGAAAAAAAGCCTCTCCAGGACGGGGCTGCAGCAACAGCCGCACATTTCCACCCCACAGGAAACAGCTCGTTAACGAGGGGCGAGCACCGCATTTCAAAGCCCCCTTAGGAGCAAGGCAGCGCCCCAAGAGCCAGCCCAACCCCCCCGCACACAGCTCAGCGCTCACCACACGCTCGCCGGCCCCCGCAGCAGCGGCTCGAGCGGGGCTGCCCGCGGCCGGCGGTCGGGCGCCGCTCCGTCACAGCCGCTCACCATGGTGGAACGCCGAACGCAGTCCGCGTCCTTCCAGTCGCACCGCAGCCATGGCGCAGCCGGGTGCAGCGAGCGCAGCTCCCCGCCAGAGGGGCGCAAAGCGCCGTGCGAGCGCGGAGGAAAGGGCTCGGTAAGCCCGGGATTGGCATTCCCTCACCCACCGCGGGCAGAGGAGGCAGGAGGGGGCGCGCGAGAGCCCGCGCCGCCGGCCGCTGTCGCTCGCCTCAGGCCTGCGGGACGCCGAAAGGCTTCTCCGCTCTCCGAGGGGCCCCTCCGCTCTCTGGGAGGCTTCTGGGGGGCCCCTCCGTCTCTGGAGGGCTTCTGGGGGGCCCCTCCGGCCTCCGTGGGGGCCTCTCCCCGAAGGCCTCTTCCCCTCCTCCGGGCACTCCCCGGCCTCCCGGCGCCCAGCTGCCAGCCGGGGCCCGGCTCGGGGCTTCCGGAGAAGGGCAAGCGCCTCCCCCAGACAGAGCAGGGCCGGGCGGGACGGCGCCGGCCCGGCCCCACCGCAGGGCAGGGGCAGAAGCGGGCCGGGCGGCCGCTAACGGCTCCCTCAGGCAGAGCACAGACGGCGGCGCGCCTGCGCGCGCGCACCCACCGCCCCGCCCCTCTCTCCCCCCTCAGCCTCCCCTCCACTAATGGCTGCGGGGGGCCCTCGGCGCCCTCCTCGCCGCCCCCGGCCCCGCCGCCGCGCAAGAGGCCGCCCCCCAGGGCAGCGAGCCGCCCCGCCGCCTCAGGGCCGCCCCCGGGCATCGCCCCGGCGCCCACTCCCCCCCCATCTCCCCGGCCAGAAGCAATGCTATCAGCAGGGGTCGGGGGCATAACAGTTCAAGAGAAATTCCTTTGTGTAAGAAAGACCAAAGAGTTCTTCAAAGGATCCGGCTGTCCTGACATTTGGGGGGGCAAAGAGAGGAAAAAACCCACCTCGGACCAACCTGTGTGCTCCATTCCCAAAGGACAAAGTGATTGAAGTGGGTGTATGCCCCAGTTGCTTTCCCACCTTTTATGTCCTGTCCTCCTTAGACTTTTCTTTGCAACTCAGTGTAGGGATTTCCGAAACGAACTTAATTTGTTGGCGATAGGAAGAAAGGTAAAATGTTGGGAAGCATTAACGGAATGAGCCAAAGAGGCCTAATGTGCTGCAGCGGGATCATTAGCTCTCTGCGAGCGGTCGTTGGCTGGGAGAGGTTGGGGGGTGTTGAGGAGGGCTGCAGTTAGGTGTATGTGCCTGAGATGATCCCAGGGGCGCTTGGAGGGGGAGACCTTTGGGATAGGAAAAGTAACTTGGGAAGTTTGGGCCCTGTGAAGGGAAGTCAGCCTGCTGGGAGCTTCCCTAGGGCTGCAAAACACTGTTGTGTGTGTTCTTTCCTCAGCGTTTGCATAGTTGTGGATGATGATGATGACGAGACTCCGCCGAAAAAGCAAAAATCAGGTATCGCACATTACACAAGTACTGAATATGCCCGATTTTTCTGAGGTTTCGTGTCCCTTGGAAAAGTCTGGCTTTTGTGCTCTGGCATTGTTCCTGAAACGGTGGCTTTTCAAGCTGTTGGCTTCTTGCCTTGTGGCTCTCTATGCCTATAGCCAATGGCTTGAGGGTGTCCGGTAGGGCTTAGCCCTATAGATGACGGACGTTCTCTGCGGTGACTGTGGCAGGGCCCAATACTTTTACTGCCAGCAGGAGATAGCCCAGGTCTCTGGCGCTGAGCCCGCGCCTGTCAGCAGAAAGAGTATCTTAAATCCAAGCTGTGTGCTCCCTCCTGTCTGTATTCGCAATGTACCTCTGTTGGTTTTCTAGCCTGTTCTTATACGGCCTGTCTTTGTTTTTTAGATTATTCCATCTCTGAGCAGAAAGAGAAAGTTTCTGCAGTGCTGCAGTTGCCGACCAAGGCAACCAAACGCCCGGCGGCTTCCGTCAGCGAAGATGCTGCCGGCACAGAGTCTGCGGAAGAGGTTAGCGAGGGCTTTGAAATGTTAGGGTCTGTGCAAGGTGCGAGAGCAAGCGGCTCTCCCTACTGCATCTTGAGGTTGAGCCTGCTCTGAGCCTGTACAGCAGTAGGTGGTTCTTTTCCATTTCTAGCAGGCAGCTCTAATGTGGGCTGGGTTTGCCTTACTCAAGCCTGCGTCCTCTGCTCCGGCACTGGCAGCTGCGGGAGGAGCAAACTGTTTGTTGTCTTCCAGATACTTGAGAATGGTTCAAGTTTATAGTTTTAGTGTGTTTGCAAACTGTTATTCTCTTTCTCAAGCTTGTGGTTAAGGAATCAATATACACTACCTGACAAGAAAAACTGCATACTTGCTCTGGATAAACCACTTTCTGCTCATTATCCACCAGTCCAGGAGAGCGTTCCTGTAGGACTTTGGCTCTGTAAAAATGAGCCACCTTGACTGCCTAGTTTGGTTCAAAGGTGTAGTGCAGTTTTTCTTATTGCCCCATGGGATTAGAGGGCTAAGAGACTGTCGGGCTCTAGTTCTTCGTTCCTGAGAGAGTCGTTAACTCTTATTTGTACACAATATATTTCTCAAGGGCCGAACTATCACCCTTTGGAATGTTTAGAAGCCGACTGAGTGATAACTCAGTGACAAGACTGTATTCTTTTAATTGCTGCACATATGAGAGCCTGTATTCAAAATTTAAAGCGTACCTGTCAAAGGTCCTGCCAAGATTTGCCGCCTTCTGCAATCTGAACCAGCAAGTCATGGTCCCCAAGTCATAGTAGAGCTGACTACGCCTCAGGAAGTGTGTTTGCTGGGATTCACATTCAGGTTACACTCACGCTGGTGCTTTTTTGTTGTTTTCTTTTAAGCCTGGGTCCACTTCTTTAGAGCCTTCCACTAAAAGACCACGATTTTCGTCACTCGAGGTAGCCGTGCTGCAAATTGGTAAGGCTGACATCAAGTTATACGACTTGTTTCATTTTCACCCTACCTTGTGTACTGTCCAAGTCTACCCCTAGGGTTCTGTAGGGATTATGGCAGGCACGGGACGAGGCAGCATCTGGGAATACTTGAGCGTGACCTCTGTTTCTTACCCGCATCCTTGCATTGCTTCTGGAGTGGAGCCGGGCGTCGATCTGGTCGTCTCGGTACCAGAGCTGCCTTGGATGCAGTCCTTCCGTTCTGATAGGTCCACTGTTAGCTTGCCAGAAGCAAATTGTTTTCAATGGTCCTTTTAGGTAGTAGATCCTGAGGAGCCTTTTGTATTTCAGGTTTCGGCTGGCAATACCTTGTGCGCGCAACTTGCTGCAGTTGCCGGTGTGAAAACCTGAAAATGTCCTAAAGTGACATAACACAAATCATATGATGATGTGAGAGAGAAAATGACAATTTATCTTTGGTGAAGCTCGTTACTGTAAACTCATAAACCTCTTCAGTTTCCTTTTATACTTACCCATGCCTTACGCTCTTCTCTCGTAGGTCAAATGCCGTGTGGGACCCATGCTCGCTTGACTAAGGAACCACTCTCTCGTCCTGACAAGACAATTCCCCGTCTGAGGTAAAAATCCTTCCGTTTTCTTTGACTTCTTCCCCGAAAGGTTTACTGCCTATGGTAAGGGAGGTCGTCAGCTGCTTCCCCCCCGAAGAACCAATATTAAACTTTTTCTTTAAATCCAGCTACTTAATTGACACAGGAGATTAGCTAGAGATTAAAGGTCTGCGGTAAGAGGAAGCGTTGAACTTGAGAGGAGGCTGAGGACACAATCAACAGCGTATCTTCAAGGCAGTTGTTGTGATTTTCACTTTTACTTCTCTCTACTTCCCCATTAGCCAGTTGAAGACAGCAGGTCTTCATCTGAAAGTCATAAACATCTCGTGTCTGTCTCCATCGTCATTGGTGTACGTGCTTGACAAAGCAGGTGGTGGTGGAGGTGCACATTGGAATGTTCTCTTGATACCGTTTCTTTTGCCGTTGATGTTTTGAGCACAAGCCGGAAGGGCAAACAGAGCATCAAAGCTGCTCCAGACAGCTTCTTACCACTGAGGCCACCAGTTAAGGAGTGCGCTGCGCCAGAATCCGCCACTGCAGATGAAAATCCATACCATGAAAATGATACAGAAGAGAGTTTCTCATGTAATTTTGGGTGCGCTGAGTTTAAGCGCGCTGCATTTGAGAGCAGGTCAAGACTCTGCTGTCGGCGTCTCATCTGCCAGTCGTTGCTTATTGTGGTTTGGCTCATATTTTGGAGCAGATCTGGAGCCTGAGAAAGAGATTCCTTTCAGAGGAAGCTAAACCAGAGAAGTTCCTGGGGAAGGTGTCTAATGCACTCCAACCGCTACTGAGCATATAGTCCCTGAGGTCAGAGCAGGGCAGGTCTGAAGTAAAATGTCCCAGCAGTATGGATGTTGTGGACGTTGCCATTCTCAGCGTCAGCATAACCTTTAACAAATAGATTGAGCAGAATTGGTCAGGGCTGGTTGAAATGAACGCTGTCTTGTCCCACAGAGTAAAGTGGCCTCCTCAGGTTAATGCAGATATTTGTCGGATGTGCAAAGAATATTTTGTTCTTCTTAAAGAAAAACCCCAAAAGCCAGCGTGAATTGGTACGCACTGATAACAAATGCCCCCCGTATAAAAATTGTGATTCTCCTCTGTTGTTTGTTTCCTGCCCCAAAGTGTTCAAGCCTCCTCCAAGGAACCAGTGGCGACTGTGAGTCACCGGGAAGAACCAAAATACGGAGGAGACGTCTATCCACGTGCAACACTCAGGACCGGTGAGTATCCCCATGATTCCAATCCGTTCCACTTTGTAGGTAGACGTCAAATCCGAATAGGGCATTTCTTACACACTCGCAGATGACGTTCCGAGTTCAAAGTGCTTGCCAGAATTCGAACTTCCTGACCATACCGTCATCCTTCAAAGTTTTTCCTTTTTTTTTATTTATCACTCAGAAATGGAGAGCTGTGTACATCTGATGGTGATTGAAAGTCGACTTCTTGTTTTCTTACTACTGCTTTTCTGTGCAGGTGTCGAATGTATAGATGTTTGCTGCCCGCAGCGGTCGCAGAGAGGTGATACGATCAGGTAGAGTCTCTTCTAATGATGCTTCTTGTTCCTTTTGGCTCTGCGCGTGTATCTCTTTCAGCCGCTGGTAGAGTCTCGAAGATGACCAACGGTCTTTGATCGTCTCAGTGCTGTGAAAGAGAAGTAGCTAGCTTGCGGCTCTGGAATTGCTTGCAAGCCAGTTGCATCTCCAACACAAGCGAGAGCCGTGCTGCGTGACAAAGAGGGTTGTGCTGGTGTGGTGTTTGCTGTGGGAAGAAAGCCAGTAAGGGTGCGAGTGGTGGCCGTCCCAAGTTGTCCTTGGATGTGCAGAATCCGTTTTTGTTTGTGAGTCGTTCTGCCGAGCCATCAATGAGCTGACATTTCACTTCTTTCACTTGGAAACCCGCATCCTAAGCAGAAGGATTAGAGAGCTTGTAAAGCCTGGTGGGACTTGAGGCAGTTTTGGGGACTTTGTAAGTCCCAAAGGATGCCTGGGGTTTGCCTAGGAGGGGGAAAAAGGCAGCGTGCAGTTGGGTTTGAGAGGCCAGCGGCCTCATTGGTATTGGCTGTCTGAGCTGGCAGGACTGTGAGTTGCGACGGCTTTGCGGTCTTTATGGAAACAGGTTTTTGGGGGCAGTAGGTGCAGCTACAGGGAGAGATTTTGTACGGCGGTAAGATGCACGCATCTTTCTGCAGTGACCTGCCCTTACATGAGAGAGGAGAAAGCGTAGATGGGAGCAGAGGGAGGTTCAGTTGCAGCAGTCCTGTTTTGTAGCTAATTCTGTCCCTATTCTTCTCCCCGCTTTAAAAACTAGTGCTGTATTTAGCCTTGCAAAAGCCTTTCTTGTCCAGAGGGTGAATTCTTGAGGACGGATATAGAGCTCGCTTCTCTCTCTCCCTCTCCTGGCAGGTACTGCACACCGGAAGAAAACTCTGCGGAAGAGGAAGGAGCAGTGAAAGAAACCATCGCAGGGGTAAGCTTGTGTTGTTCCCAAGGAAAATAGAGCTCTTTGTGATGAGAAACTTCAGCACTCTTCACATGACTTCCTCAACAATATCTGTATTTGCCCAGGTTGTTTTTCCCCGGGAAAGCGGGAGCGTTATTTGATGAGTAGCGCTATCGCCAAGTGTTTTCCGCTGCCGTTAATTTTGTTTCTGGACTATTAGGAGCACACTACACTATACGGTTTTGATTCTTCCCCTTTCACGTGTTGGGTATAGCCTCAAAATCTTTAGCGCACAGACTTGGTTGACCTGCAAAGCTGGACTGGGGTGTCTTTAGTCTTATCTTGTTTGCTGGGATAGGAAGTACGTCTCTTTGACTTTCACCTCTGGTCAGGGTTGAGGTCAAAAATAAAATTTTAGTCATGGTAATCAGAAATAGTAGTCTCAATCTCAACTTGATACCTACACGTGGAGGCTTTGCTGGGGTTCTTAACGCTAGCCCAAGGCAAAGGAGCTTTCTGCCTCTCTTGCCTCCGAGTGCAGCACTCCATGGGTGCACAGTTGGAATGCAGTCGTCAAGAAGAAGTAACTTTGGAGTTTGCTGGTTGCATGGGTGTACAAAAACCCTTCCAGTTTTCTATATAAGCAAGATTTTCTGTCCTGTCCCCAAGGAAACAAATCTGTGCTTGATTGCTAGCTTAACGTCCGTTTGTCTAACAGAGGCAGCGTGGCACAGAAATCTTAGAAGATGCCTTATTCCGAGGACACCCTACACCTGTTCCGTCCAAAAAGTCAGCCAGCCTCGATGTGGAGGAAAAGAAAGTGCCAAGATTGGGAAAAACAGCGGAACGCTTTCCTCCGCTCACAGAGGTACCGTAGGCGACAGTCTGTGAGACAAAAGAGAAGGTTGTGGCAGAGCTGCAAGGAAGTCCTCTTCTTCTCGGTGGTTCTTAAGGCGCTTTGAAATCTGAAGAACTTGCATTGAACCTGTTAGCGAGTGGCTGTGGTTGTGGCTTCACAGTGCGAGGGTCAGCACTAAAGCTGCTTTGAAGGATTTTGTGTGCTCCCCGCGCTCCTTCAGTTGTGCTGCCCTAAGGGTTTGTGGGCCTTCTGTTAGCGGGACGGCTGCCTCAGTTTCCCCCTTTGCCGTTCCCTTTGAAGTCCCCCACCTTCACGTTCTTTCAGGCTCCTGACTTAGCTGCCTCGGTACGGAGGATGCCCGCTGGGGTTGGCTTAAACCTGGGTATTGCGAGGGCCGCAGCAGCACCTGGGAAAGGGGGTTGCCAGAGTTGTGTTCCATTTTCAGCTGCTTGAGCGTGTTTGCTAAGTTGACGGGTTTTATCCCCACGTCCTTGGTGAAAAGAAACGGCAGCAAGCCTGGGCTGTGAAGTTCAAAGTTAGGATGCTGAAACCAACCAAGCAAGGCAAAAGCGCTATCGCTCACTGAGGCAAGAAACTGTCGGAGGCAGTTGCTCTGTCACCTGAGCTGAATTTACAGGCCGTGTTTCAGTGGAAAGCTGCCCCCAGGTCAGCGTGCTCCATGCTCTGTTTCACAAGTCCTTCCCCATTGAATTGTTCCTTTCAGGCCATGGAGAGAGAGGTCAGTGCCGCATTTGGCAAAGGTGAGCCAGATGAGATCATGAGCAGTGCCTTCAAACTAAAGGTCACTCGCGAAGACATCCACACGCTCAGGAACCTTTGCTGGCTAAACGATGAGGTAAAACCAGCTGCAGCACAGGGCTAGTCTCACTCAGCCTTTATTGAAAAATACCCCTCCGCCCTGTACAGAAGTCGCGTCAACGTTCTTTGACGACCTCCGCTGCAGAGCCTAGAAATCTCTGTACACTTCTTATTTGAGGTGTTGAAGGGTCGAGCGTTTCGGGAAGTTCCGTTACTTCTTGTATGACGCAGCTTCCAGGAGTTCGTCCGGGTTATTGGCGTGGGTGGCAGGTGTTTTGATCAAACTGCCGATGTAGCCCCGTGTGAAATCCTGGGAACAAAAGCTGACAGCTGAGGCTGGAGTTCTCTCCGCTGCATGCTTAAGGGTGGCCAGAAAAGACGTGGTGCTGTATTTTTGGTTGGGGAAGGCAGCGTCATATGTTTACACCTCACGTTTCCTCTTTATGGTACAGGTGGTTAATTTCTACATGGGTCTGCTGATGGAAAGAGGCAAGAAGGAAGGCTATCCAGCGGTCCACGCGTTTAGTACTTTCTTTTATGCCAAACTAACATCTGGGGGCTACGAAGCAGTAAGAAGATGGACCAGAAGTGTGGATGTCTTCAAGCAGGACATCATCTTTGTGCCTGTGAACTTGCAAGCACACTGGACACTAGCCGTGAGTCCCACGGGCTTTTTCTTTAGAATTGGACGGGGAGCAAAAACTGGCAAGAGAAGTCATGTAGGTGTTGGGGGGTGTGCGGCACAAGGTTGTGCTTTGCCTAACGGTCACCTTTTAATAACAGGTCATAGATCTGAGGAAGAACACGATCACGTACTTGGACTCGCTTGGGCAGAAAGGGGACAAGATTTGTCAGACTTTGCTGTAAGTAACCGCTCCGTCACTGCTTTTCTGGTGTGAATGAGGAGAGGGGTTTTAGATTGAGTCCCTGTAAGGCGACTGCCAGTTTTCACGTGGCTTGTAGATAACCAAGCAGGAATCTTGGAGTTGCTTGCTGCGACTTGTCTGGCATCGACTGCTTATCTGCTGTCACAGCGTCCCCTGCACCCAGGGTCTGGGGTGCCTGGATTCTGCCACCTTCCCGTGAGAGGCACAGCCAAATACGCCATAGCCCCGTGGCACACGTGTGCCGACTTTGTTAGTCGGAGCCCAGGATGTGGGATCAAGGCACCCGGTGGAATTACGGCATTACAGTTCCTTGCTTGGTTTGTCTCTTTGTGCTCTGATAACATGTGATTTGGGGCTTTTTGACCTCTCCGAAACAATGGAGTCGTTGGCCTCGTTCTTGACCATTAGCTCACAGCCTCTCCCCGTGTTTGTAAGTTTCAGATTGGGATTTTTCCTCAAAATCAGCCTTAAATCAGCTGCGGTGAGGATCCTCTGACATTTTACCGTCCTGCCGTCCGTCTTCCTGTGATCCTTCAGCCGCTTTATTTTGTTGTTGGCCTAAATTACAGAGATGAAAAGGGATTTTTTTTTTCCTTTTGTTTTAACCAGCCAATACCTGCAAAAAGAAAGCTGGGAAAAAAGACAGCTGGAGCTGGATGTTTCAGAGTGGACTCTTCACAGCATGGAGCCACGTGTACGTGAGCACCCCTTGGGTTTGAAATGGGAACTGTAAGTGCTTCTTTGGGGCCCAGATCCTGGCCCGTGGCAAAGAAAGGGTTGAGCTGATGTTTCTCGAGGAGTTGATAGTAAAAAGCAGTCCCTAAAGACCGGATTTAAGAAAGGTCACTTAAGAAAGAGGCGGTGCGAACCTTGAGACACCTCGCAGGGGGGAGGGCTGCTGCCCCTTCTGGGCCTGCCAAAAATTTGGATCGTAGTGTCCGAGTCCGGGAGGCAGAGGGGAGGGATGGTGAGCAGTGAACTGGGTCTGTTCCTCGTGGGCGGGAGTGGGTATCGGGGATTAGGCAAGTAGGGTCAGGAGTGTGCGGTGAGCGCAGTGTCGGTGTGGGTAATGTGCGCTGCTTCCAAGTTGCTTTTCTTTTGAGACAGAGGGAAATCCTCCATCTTCTTTGCATTCCTTAGGAGATCCCTCAGCAGCTGAACGGAAGCGACTGCGGCGTCTTTATGTGTAAATACGCAGATTACATCGCCAGAGAGAAACCGTTCAACTTTAGCCAGGTGAGTGAAGGTCATAAACCCCTCCAAGCCCCTCTCGCCCAGGGACAGGAGCCAGGGAGGTTAGGCAGCCGCTCTTCATTGTGTCCGGGGCAGGGGCTGAGGTTTCGTACCCCGTTTCGGTGCGTAGTTGCTGGGATCAGAACTTCCAAGTGGCCTGGGCAGGGCAGAGCTGTGGTTCTCCATCCCCGCCTTTGGGAGCTGCTGCCGGTGAGATTCCTCTTGGGCAAGATACTGCCGCCAGCGGGTTTGGCATATCTGGGCTCGGTATCTTTTGGAGAAATGGCTTCTACCCTTTGACCAGTCAAGACACCGCTTCTTTTTCTTGATTTCGTTTTAGACGGGTCTTTTATTAGCGTGCTTGTAAGCTGTCGCGCGGTCAAGTCAATCTGGTTTTGTCGGGTTGTCGTGTCACCCTCTTAGGAACCGCGTGGGGTGTTGTACCCAAACGGTTGACAGTTCCTAAAGGGAACTTCCTATTAAGGACTCCGCTGGGCGTTTATGCGTGTTTGCCGCCTCTTTCTACCGTGACGTCATTATTTAATTTCTCTTTTCTTTCTCTTCTCTTTTCAGACTCACATGCCATACTTCCGGAAGAAGATGGTGTGGGAGATAATCCACCAACAGCTGCTGTGACACGTGGACTCTTAGAGTTCTTATTTTGATTACGTTTCTTCGACCTTAGTTACTTTTCTTAGGCCTTTAGTTAGTTTTCTTAGACCTTTAGTTACATTTCTTAGACGAATTTTCCTCTTTAGGTTATGAAGTAGAAGTTAAGATGGTTTATTCCCCCCACCTCCCTTATTTTGGAGACAGTAACTCTGGGGTTTTGGTACACAAGTTTTCCTCTTTAGCTTATGAAGTAGAAGTTAAGATGGTTTGTTCCCCCCACCTCCCTTATTTTGGAGACAGTAACTCTGGGGTTTTGGTACACAAGTTTTCCTCTTTAGCTTATGAAGGAGAAGTTAAGATGGTTTATTCCCCCCACCTCCCTTATTTTGGAGACAGTAACTCTGGGGTTTTGGTACACAAGTTTTCCTCTTCAAGTTATGAAGTAGTGGTTAAGACAGTTTATTTCCCCACCACCACCCCCCACCCCACCCCCCCTTATTTTGGAGACAGTAACTCTCTTTGAAATTAGCTAACGCACCTTAAGCAAGAGCCAGAAAGGTGGGTGTGACCTCGTTAAGGGCAGAGTGAAGAAGGAACATCGTCAACTTCCATGGCTGAGCCGCACGCTCGCGCCTCGCAGCGCACGCGACCACGTTACAGACAAATGGGAAACATCTGTGGTGGTGGTTACAGTTGTGTTTGCCCACCTTACCTTCCCAAGGACAACGTGCTGAACTACCGTCTCAAAGAGAGTTTTCCTCTGTTTCTGGAATATCTACCATCTCCTTGATTCCTAAAACTGGATTTGTCACGACCACAGAAAGAAAGCGTTTACCATCTCTTGATTTCTCACCAAAGCCCCTGTCCTTTGGGCTGGTTTGGGGTTGGCTTTTTTTGCTGCCTCCAGGGAGTGATCTAATGTGAAAAGAGAAGTATTTATTTCTTTATATAATATAAATATTTATTTTAATAAAAAGAGCCTTAATGGAAGGAAACTCTCCCTGTGTCCTGGTTTGAGGTAAAAGAGAACCAATTTTGTTCAGTAACTTGGCTTCTTAGCTGGGCCTCTTCTACCAACTGAAATTAACTGCCTATTGTGCCATCAGCGTTCACTCTCTCAGAGCGATAAGAGCAATGGTTACAGCTGATGCCCAGGCATGGGATGCAGAGAGGCTCTTGCTTATACTCATTGCTATAACCCCCACGGCCAACCAGCTTTGTTATTTGCCCCGTTGGAGGGTCGGAAGCGGAAAAGCATAGTGGGGTCCCACCTGCGGGGAGGAGCGACAGGACAGGTGACCCAAAACTGACCAACAGGGTATTCCATCCCATCTGCCTCATGCTCAGTAGAAAAGGGAACAAAGGGTTCTTCTACCTGGGGAATGTTTACTTCGCCCTTTGATAATTATGCTGATGTGACCCCATCAGAGCTGGGGCATGGCAACCTTCTGGGCTCTGAGGATAAGGACTGGTACCTTGTTAAGATCGTGATTTTGTTGTTGATGCTCCTGAATGTGGTGCAGGGGTGGTTTCTTGTGAAACATCTGTGCAGGGGGAGCTGGAGGGGACCGTGCGCTGCCGCCACTCAGACCCGCGCAGCCGCTCGGCGATCTGCAGCGGCGCGAACCGCGGCCCCGCCCGGCCCGGCCGCAGCTGCCCCCCCCGGAGCAACGGCACCACCGGCAGCCGCCTCCCCCACGGCACCGGCGCCACCGGCAGCTGCCCCCCCCCGGAGCAACGGCGCCACCGGCAGCCGTCTTCCGCACCGCCACGGCACAGGCGCCTCCGCCGCCGCCTGCACCGGCACCGGCACCCGCACCACCGGCAGCCGCCGCCCCCACCGCCACGGCACAGGCGCCTCCGCCGCCGCCTGCACCGGCACCGGCACCCGCACCACCGGCAGCCGCCCCCCCCACCGCAACAACACCGGCCCCTCCGCCGCCCGTCCCGGCACAAGCCGCGCCCCCCCCTGCAGCGGCACAAGCCACGCCGCCGCCTCTCCCGGCACAACCTACTGCAGCCACTACAACCAGTACCAAAACTACTCCAACTCCATCAAAATCGGTACAAGCCGCCCCGGGAACCAGGAGCAGGAAGAGGAGGTCAACTCCTTCCCCTGCCCCTTACCACAAAGACCACCTCAAGTCACATAGCTTGGGGGAGAGTTCTGAACAAGATCCAGGGGAGGGTCCTTCAAGACCACAGAAGGGAAAGAGACCTTTGAAAACAGACAAAGGCCAGAGTCCTTCTAGAGCAGATGCTGGAGAGGCCCCTTCTGGGGCAGCCTCACCACAGGAGGACTCAGATGTAGAGGGAGTTGTTCAATCCTTCTCCGTGAAAGATCGGAGAAGTATCAGGAAGGACTTTAGTCGTCATGAAGGCGAAACACTTGTCTCCTGGTTGCTCCGATGCTGGGATAGCGGGGCAGATACCCTAGACTGAGATGGCAGAGAAGCTAGGCTATTGGGAAACCTGGCCAAGGATGGAGGGATTGATAAAGAAATTGGGAGAAAGACAAGCACTCTCAGTCTCTGGAGGCGACTGGTGTCAGCCATAAAGCACAGGTATCCCTTCAAGGACGATATCGAATGCCGTCCAAGTAAATGGACCAACATGGGAAAAGGTATGAAGTACCTTAGAGAACTGCCTGTGCGAGAGGTGATTTATAGTGATGGGCAAGCGACAGTAGACCCTGATGAAATGCCATGCAAACGATCTCTGCTCAAAAAGTTTGTACAAAGTGCACCATCAACATATTCCCACCCATTGTCAACAATGGTCTGGGGAGGATCCGATACTGACACACCAACTGTAAATGAAGGGGTTAAGAAGGTACGACAGTATGAAGACAGTCTCTCTGGTCCCTTCTCTGTGGCAGCCATAGAAAAGCTGACTGTGACCACCGAGAAAATGACTGAGAAACTGACTGAGAAACTAGAGCAAATGACCCAGAGATTAGTTGAGCAAACCCATAAACTGTTTGATAAACTAACCAAGGTGGAGGAAAAACTCCATGCTTTCCCTGTACAGACTCATGTTGCAGCTGCTAAGAGGAAACGCCCTCCTACTCAAGAGAAAAACCACCCTCCGACTGAAGACAAATCAAAGCTGATGCGAGATATCCTGTGGGTTTGCCTCTGTGAATATGCAGAAGACATGAAGAAGAGGGATGGAGAACCTACCTCAGCCCTACAGGCACAGGTGCTTGAGTTGCAAAATGAAGCCGATAGAAGAAAGGATTCTTACAGGAAGAAGGTTGCTCCAACCTACGGTAGGCGATCCTACGGACCAGGTAGGAACCAATCTGATAATCGTAGGTACTACGGTCAACAGTAGAGGTGCCCTGCCTCCAGCCAGGAGGAGGAGAGGGACAACCGACTTTATTGGACTGTGTGGATTCGATGGCCTGGCACATGAGAGCCACAAAAGTATAAAGCCCTGGTGGACACTGGTGCACAGTGGTGTTGGGTTGTTTTTTGCTGTCTCCAGGGAGTTATCTAATGTGAAAAGAGAAGTATTTATTTCTTTATAGAATTTAAATATTTATTTTCATAAAAAGAGCCTTAATGGAACGAACCTCTACCTGGTAATGAGAGAGGGTGATTTATTCTTTTTTTTTTATTTAACTGAAAAAAAGTTGGATGTAGCGATGTGGATTTTCGCTCCCTCACAATCCCCCAGGAAGAGGATTGGAGCCAGGAGGAGCATCGGAGCACAGAAGCGGCGAAGCGATGGTCACACAGTGCTGCAGGGGCAATCGGGGTGTCGTTCAGTGGTGAGATGAGCAAGCAGCATCCCGAAAATCCGCCCCTGGAGAGGGGTCAGCGGTGTACGGACGCTCTCTGTGTTCTGTAAACCCCCTGTGGGGAGTCCCTGCTGCCCCCTTGGCAGTGCCCGGGTGGCTGTGACTGCTGAAAGCTGGTTTGGTGCGTTGAGGTGTTAGGTGGGGTGGCAGCAGCCCCTGCCCGCCCCGGGAGGGGGGACACCACCTCTCCGGTGGCACTGGATGGGTGGGAGGGAGGGAGGGAGCACAGCTCTGGAAGCCATGGAGAAAGGCGTGGGGGTGTCCCTCATCGTGGCAGCCCCCAGCAGCCCTACCCCGCCACACGGCCACCCCAAGGACACCCAAGCCCCATCTTGGTCCTCTCCCTCTTGGGTGATGCCCTTCCACCCGCCCTGGAGGTGCGCTCCTCTCCTGCAGGGGGGGACGCCCAGCACTCGCCTGGCTAGAGAAGCACCGGGGGGGTGCTTAGGGGGCATCTGAGCTTCCCAGTTACACGGGCATAATTAGGGCGCCCTTAAGAACCATTAATAACCACTTTGGCTCTGCTAACCAACTGCGGCGAGGCCCCCACCCCGCTTTAGCGCAGGCTTTGTGATGCCAACACCTCCCTGAGCCACTGGGTAAAGCGACGCCTGGCAAAAAAACACCATCACCCAAAGAAAACCCCACACCACATCCCCCACTCCCCGCCCACCCCTTCTCCCCCCATCACAGCCATGGGACAAACTCCCACCACCACCACACCCCAATCTCAGCTCGGCCGTGACACCCCCAAGACACTGGAAAGAAAGCAACCGAGAGCAAGCTCAGGCTCCTGTGAGCTGCAGAGATTTCTCTTTGGTTTTTGATGTTGTCCTTGGATGGGGTTTGGTTGGTTGTTTTTCACACAACACTTTGCAGTAGAGGACAAAAACGTGGTGTCGCAGCCCCCGGGGTCGGCGCCGGCACTGCCACCTCCCCCCCCCCAGCTCCTGTCCCTCCTCTTGCCCCGCAGCTGTTCTCACTTTCCTTGCTTGGTTTGGTTGGTTTTTTTTCCTTTCTACCTTTCTTTTTTAATATGTTTTCGCTTCCCCCTTTTTTCTCTTTTACCCCTTTTTTCTTTTGACCTTTTTTGCTTTTTCCCCCTTTTTCCCCCCCTTTTTTTCTTTTTCTCTTTTTCATTTTCCCACTTTATTTTTCCTCCTTTCCCTTTTCTCTTTTTAAACATTTCTCAAGCTTTCTCCTGAAGGAACGGCCCCTGGCTCTCCGCTAGCAGAAGGAGCCTACGGAAGAGCTCTGGCACTGACATGGGCAGGAACACCCACAAGTGAGAACTGGATAGACAAAAGGCTCCTCAATGATGACACTGGGGCAGCCCGACCTTAGAAGCAGCAGAGGAGCAGAGCCACCCAGAGCCACCCAGAGAACAGGAAGGGCTATTCAGGGCCTTATTGTCTGCGCGAAGTAACCATCTGCTGAGAACCGGTCTGGCGGCTCAGAGCTCAGCCACAGCAGCACTCTTGAGCCAAAGGGGAAAAGTACACCGGCAGGAAGACTGGGAGTCTTCCTCCACAACAACCCACAGATCATGACCAGAGTGGTGCCTATTCCCAGCCTACACTAATGAATACGTACGCCTTTGCATCAGAAAGGAACGCTTGCTTTACCAGCCCCTGGGCGAGTTGGGAGCCATCCCCCTTGCACCCAGCGCTGCAATAAACATGCTGCTTTGTAACTCGCCCCGAGTTGGGGAGTTTCTTTCCGCACGTCAGCACCCCTGGGATTGCTTTCCTTCTCCCGCCTCGCACTCGCTCGACATGGTTTTTTCCAACTCAGTCTTTTTTATTAAAAAAATTAATGAAAAAATGCTCCAACTCTCAGTTTTACAAGGCACACAAAATCTCTAAAAGGGAAACACAAGCGTGAGGTGCTGAGGTACCAAAACCTGCCCCTGTTAGTCCAACAAAAGGGACAGCGTCGGGAGGCGACGGAGGAGGAAGGGGGAGGCTGTGGGATGGAGAGAGCCCTCCCCGTACCCCTCAGCTGCGCATCCTCGCAGCGCCGCGGGAATGGGGGGCTGTGTGTCTGGGTGGGTCTTTGGTTTGCTCCCCTGACCTGCTGGGGGTGGTGGACGAGGGGGGATGTCCGGCGGCGGGGTTACATTCCTCAGGCAGTGCTGGGCGGCACGACAGGAGCATCACTTGCTGTGCTGCGAGGCCGGGGCTCCCGGAGCGTGTTTCTGCTCCTGCTGCTTCACCTGCTGGACCATTTCCCTCATCTTGCACTGTGCAGTCTTGGGGAGGAGAAGGGAAAAGCAAGAGTTGGGGGTCAGGGCACTGTTTCTCCCACCACCACCCACCCCTGAGCCCCCACCGAGCATCTCGCCGCTCCCAACTTTTCACCCCGGACAAGCCCTAATTAATTTCAGGTTTCTGGGTTTTTTTAACTTGTGCTTCCTCCATCGCTCCTTGAGAGAGGCTCAATTTTTTGGGGGGGGGCCGCCATCCCGCTCGAGTGCACAGGAGACAAGGTTATGGAAGATGAACCCAGGTGGGATGCGGGTGGCTTTGCCCGCACCGAGGAGTCCATTCACAATGTCCTCACGTCCAGCACCATCAAAATCATGGTACCCAGCAAAGAGCTCCCCTGGCGCTGAGGGAGGCCAAGCCAGGCTGGCAGCACAGTGCTGACCACAGGGACGCTCTCAACTTGGCCCTTACTGTCCCCCACACCCACAGCCCCCACCCAGCGCACCTTGAACTGAGCCTCGGGCGGCCCTGTGATGATGACCATGCGCTCGCTGCCCTTGGGACCTTCTGCCGGTGCAATCTGGGGAAGTATGGGGGAGAAGGAGCGTGAGTGCAGCCACCGCTTCAGCAAGACCTTCCCTCGGTGGCATGTCCCCCCACAACGCAGGGCAATCCCCCCATGCAGGAGCATCCCCTCCCACCCGAGCCGGGCTCATAACCAGGGTGCTGCAGGCCTGGCCTTCTACTAAACACAGGCGGGAGAGGTAGGCCCATGCCAACGGGTACAGGAGAGCTGGGGAGAGACTTTTTACAAGGGCATGGGGTGACAGGACGAGGCGGAGTGCCTTCAAAGTGGAAGAGGGGACATTTAGAGGAGATAACAGGAAGAAATTTTTCACTGTGAGGGTGGTGAATCACTGGCCCAGCTTGCCCAGAGAAGCTGTGGCTGCCCTAGCCCTGGAGGTGTTCAAGGCCAGGTTGGATGGGGCTTGGAGCAACCTGGGCTGGGGGGAGGTGTCCCTGAACAGGGCAGGGGGGTGGGACTCCATGATCTTCAAGGTCCCTTCCAACCTCAACCGTTCTGTGATAAGTTGGGGAGCAAAACTGCTCCCCGCACACTCCCATTCCTTGACCTCGGCAGTGCAGAGGGGAAACTGAGGCACGAAGCGCAGGACCAGCCCCGCAGCGCCTTCCTCACCTTGATGGAGGCACCCGCAAACCGCACCAGCTGCTTGATGTGCTGCCCCTTCTTCCCGATGATGGCCCCCACCGCCTGCGTCCCAATGAACACGTTCACAACCTCTTGCTCCGGAAGCTGCGGGGGCATGGAAGAGTGAGAGGGTTAGGGCACCAGCTGAACAGGGGACAAAGGAGGTGGCTGTCCCCATCCCACCATCCCATGGTAGTGGTTGCCCACTCTCCCAAGGTGCCCCAGCAAAGATCTCCTGGAGAGGGGACACAGGCACCTAAAGGGTGCTGATGTGGGAAGGCGCTGGCTGGGGGAGCTCCGCCGAGAGCTGGCTGAGAGCTACGCCGAGGAGCTCTATGGTGAGAGAGAAAATGAGGGTCAGTGATGGCCCCAGCATGCCAGACCCTTCCCGGCCACCCCCAGACCCACGCACAGCAGCAAGACACCACCATGGGGCTGGGAGGCAGACGGGGGCTCCCAGTTACCCCCACTCCCCCCACGCTGCCACCTTGCCGCCCGTGTCCCGCATCTGCAGGGGAAAACCACGACACAACTCTCTCCTGCTCTGCATTCCAGCAAGTGCAACCGGATGCTACCTGCAAACCACCACTGCTCAGCTGGAGGACGAGCAGACCCGGCTCCCCTGCCCAGCCTGGACGCCGCTCTCGCTCCCAGCCCTGGAAAAAAAGCCTCTCCAGGACGGGGCTGCAGCAACAGCCGCACATTTCCACCCCACAGGAAACAGCTCGTTAACGAGGGGCGAGCACCGCATTTCAAAGCCCCCTTAGGAGCAAGGCAGCGCCCCAAGAGCCAGCCCAACCCTCCAGCACACAGCTCAGCGCTCACCACACGCTCGCCGGCCCCCGCAGCAGCGGCTCGAGCGGGGCTGCCTGCGGCCGGCGGTCGGGCGCCGCTCCGTCACAGCCGCTCACCATGGTGGAACGCCGAACGCAGCCCGCGTCCTTCCAGTCGCACCGCAGCCATGGCGCAGCCGGGTGCAGCGAGCGCAGCTCCCCGCCAGAGGGGCGCAAAGCGCCGTGCGAGCGCGCAGGAAAGGGCTCGGTAAGCCCGGGATTGGCATTCCCTCACCCACCGAGGGCAGAGGAGGCAGGAGGGGGCGCGCGAGAGCCCGCGCCGCCGGCCGCTGTCGCTCGCCTCAGGCCTGCGGGACGCCGAAAGGCTTCTCCGCTCTCCGAGGGGCCCCTCCGCTCTCTGGGAGGCTTCTGGGGGGCCCCTCCGTCTCTGGAGGGCTTCTGGGGGGCCCCTCCGGCCTCCGTGGGGGCCTCTCCCCGAAGGCCTCTTCCCCTCCCTCCTCCGGGCACTCCCCGGCCTCCCGGCGCCCAGCTGCCAGCCGGGGCCCGGCTCGGGGCTTCCGGAGAAGGGCAAGCGCCTCCCCCAGACAGAGCAGGGCCGGGCGGGACGGCGCCGGCCCGGCCCCACCGCAGGGCAGGGGCAGAAGCGGGCCGGGCGGCCGCTAACGGCTCCCTCAGGCAGAGCACAGACGGCGGCGCGCCTGCGCGCGCGCACCCACCGCCCCGCCCCTCTCTCCCCCCTCAGCCTCCCCTCCACTAATGGCTGCGGGGGGCCCTCGGCGCCCTCCTCGCCGCCCCCGGCCCCGCCGCCGCGCAAGAGGCCGCCCCCCAGGGCAGCGAGCCGCCCCGCCGCCTCAGGGCCGCCCCCGGGCATCGCCCCGGCGCCCACTCCCCCCCCATCTCCCCGGCCAGAAGCAATGCTATCAGCAGGGGTCGGGGGCATAACAGTTCAAGAGAAATTCCTTTGTGTAAGAAAGACCAAAGAGTTCTTCAAAGGATCCGGCTGTCCTGACATTTGGGGGGGCAAAGAGAGGAAAAAACCCACCTGGGACCAACCTGTGTGCTCCATTCCCAAAGGACAAAGTGATTGAAGTGGGTGTATGCCCCAGTTGCTTTCCCACCTTTTATGTCCTGTCCTCCTTAGACTTTTCTTTGCAACTCAGTGTAGGGATTTCCGAAACGAACTTAATTTGTTGGCGATAGGAAGAAAGGTAAAATGTTGGGAAGCATTAACGGAATGAGCCAAAGAGGCCTAATGTGCTGCAGCGGGATCATTAGCTCTCTGCGAGCGGTCGTTGGCTGGGAGAGGTTGGGGGGTGTTGAGGAGGGCTGCAGTTAGGTGTATGTGCCTGAGATGATCCCAGGGGCGCTTGGAGGGGGAGACCTTTGGGATAGGAAAAGTAACTTGGGAAGTTTGGGCCCTGTGAAGGGAAGTCAGCCTGCTGGGAGCTTCCCTAGGGTTGCAAAACACTGTTGTGTGTGTTCTTTCCTCAGCGTTTGCATAGTTGTGGATGATGATGATGACGAGACTCCGCCAAAAAAGCAAAAATCAGGTATCGCACATTACACAAGTACTGAATATGCCCGATTTTTCTGAGGTTTCGTGTCCCTTGGAAAAGTCTGGCTTTTGTGCTCTGGCATTGTTCCTGAAACGGTGGCTTTTCAAGCTGTTGGCTTCTTGCCTTGTGGCTCTCTATGCCTATAGCCAATGGCTTGAGGGTGTCCGGTAGGGCTTAGCCCTATAGATGACGGACGTTCTCTGCGGTGACTGTGGCAGGGCCCAATACTTTTACTGCCAGCAGGAGATAGCCCAGGTCTCTGGCGCTGAGCCCGCGCCTGTCAGCAGAAAGAGTATCTTAAATCCAAGCTGTGTGCTCCCTCCTGTCTGTATTCGCAATGTACCTCTGTTGGTTTTCTATCCTGTTCTTATACGGCCTGTCTTTGTTTTTTAGATTATTCCATCTCTGAGCAGAAAGAGAAAGTTTCTGCAGTGCTGCAGTTGCCGACCAAGGCAACCAAACGCCCGGCGGCTTCCGTCAGCGAAGATGCTGCCGGCACAGAGTCTGCGGAAGAGGTTAGCGAGGGCTTTGAAATGTTAGGGTCTGTGCAAGGTGCGAGAGCAAGCGGCTCTCCCTACTGCATCTTGAGGTTGAGCCTGCTCTGAGCCTGTACAGCAGTAGGTGGTTCTTTTCCATTTCTAGCAGGCAGCTCTAATGTGGGCTGGGTTTGCCTTACTCAAGCCTGCGTCCTCTGCTCCGGCACTGGCAGCTGCGGGAGGAGCAAACTGTTTGTTGTCTTCCAGATACTTGAGAATGGTTCAAGTTTATAGTTTTAGTGTGTTTGCAAACTGTTATTCTCTTTCTCAAGCTTGTGGTTAAGGAATCAATATACACTACCTGACAAGAAAAACTGCATACTTGCTCTGGATAAACCACTTTCTGCTCATTATCCACCAGTCCAGGAGAGCGTTCCTGTAGGACTTTGGCTCTGTAAAAATGAGCCACCTTGACTGCCTAGTTTGGTTCAAAGGTGTAGTGCAGTTTTTCTTATTGCCCCATGGGATTAGAGGGCTAAGAGACTGTCGGGCTCTAGTTCTTCGTTCCTGAGAGAGTCGTTAACTCTTATTTGTACACAATATATTTCTCAAGGGCTGAACTATCACCCTTTGGAATGTTTAGAAGCCGACTGAGTGATAACTCAGTGACAAGACTGTATTCTTTTAATTGCTGCACATATGAGAGCCTGTATTCAAAATTTAAAGCGTACCTGTCAAAGGTCCTGCCAAGATTTGCCGCCTTCTGCAATCTGAACCAGCAAGTCATGGTCCCCAAGTCATAGTAGAGCTGACTACGCCTCAGGAAGTGTGTTTGCTGGGATTCACATTCAGGTTACACTCACGCTGGTGCTTTTTTGTTGTTTTCTTTTAAGCCTGGGTCCACTTCTTTAGAGCCTTCCACTAAAAGACCACGATTTTCGTCACTCGAGGTAGCCGTGCTGCAAATTGGTAAGGCTGACATCAAGTTATACGACTTGTTTCATTTTCACCCTACCTTGTGTACTGTCCAAGTCTACCCCTAGGGTTCTGTAGGGATTATGGCAGGCACGGGACGAGGCAGCATCTGGGAATACTTGAGCGTGACCTCTGTTTCTTACCCGCATCCTCGCATTGCTTCTGGAGTGGAGCCGGGCGTCGATCTGGTCGTCTCGGTACCAGAGCTGCCTTGGATGCAGTCCTTCCGTTCTGATAGGTCCACTGTTAGCTTGCCAGAAGCAAATTGTTTTCAATGGTCCTTTTAGGTAGTAGATCCTGAGGAGCCTTTTGTATTTCAGGTTTCGGCTGGCAATACCTTGTGCGCGCAACTTGCTGCAGTTGCCGGTGTGAAAACCTGAAAATGTCCTAAAGTGACATAACACAAATCATATGATGATGTGAGAGAGAAAATGACAATTTATCTTTGGTGAAGCTCGTTACTGTAAACTCATAAACCTCTTCAGTTTCCTTTTATACTTACCCATGCCTTACGCTCTTCTCTCGTAGGTCAAATGCCGTGTGGGACCCATGCTCGCTTGACTAAGGAACCACTCTCTCGTCCTGACAAGACAATTCCCCGTCTGAGGTAAAAATCCTTCCGTTTTCTTTGACTTCTTCCCCGAAAGGTTTACTGCCTATGGTAAGGGAGGTCGTCAGCTGCTTCCCCTCCCGAAGAACCAATATTAAACTTTTTCTTTAAATCCAGCTACTTAATTGACACAGGAGATTAGCTAGAGATTAAAGGTCTGCGGTAAGAGGAAGCGTTGAACTTGAGAGGAGGCTGAGGACACAATCAACAGCGTATCTTCAAGGCAGTTGTTGTGATTTTCACTTTTACTTCTCTCTACTTCCCCATTAGCCAGTTGAAGACAGCAGGTCTTCATCTGAAAGTCATAAACATCTCGTGTCTGTCTCCATCGTCATCGGTGTACGTGCTTGACAAAGCAGGTGGTGGTGGAGGTGCACATTGGAATGTTCTCTTGATACCGTTTCTTTTGCCGTTGATGTTTTGAGCACAAGCCGGAAGGGCAAACAGAGCATCAAAGCTGCTCCAGACAGCTTCTTACCACTGAGGCCACCAGTTAAGGAGTGCGCTGCGCCAGAATCCGCCACTGCAGATGAAAATCCATACCATGAAAATGATACAGAAGAGAGTTTCTCATGTAATTTTGGGTGCACTGAGTTTAAGCGCACTGCATTTGAGAGCAGGTCAAGACTCTGCTGTCGGCGTCTCATCTGCCAGTCGTTGCTTATTGTGGTTTGGCTCATATTTTGGAGCAGATCTGGAGCCTGAGAAAGAGATTCCTTTCAGAGGAAGCTAAACCAGAGAAGTTCCTGGGGAAGGTGTCTAATGCACTCCAACCGCTACTGAGCATATAGTCCCTGAGGTCAGAGCAGGGCAGGTCTGAAGTAAAATGTCCCAGCAGTGTGGATGTTGTGGACATTGCCATTCTCAGCGTCAGCATAACCTTTAACAAATAGATTGAGCAGAATTGGTCAGGGCTGGTTGAAATGAACGCTGTCTTGTCCCACAGAGTAAAGTGGCCTCCTCAGGTTAATGCAGATATTTGTCGGATGTGCAAAGAATATTTTGTTCTTCTTAAAGAAAAACCCCAAAAGCCAGCGTGAATTGGTACGCACTGATAACAAATGCCCCCCGTATAAAAATTGTGATTCTCCTCTGTTGTTTGTTTCCTGCCCCAAAGTGTTCAAGCCTCCTCCAAGGAACCAGTGGCGACTGTGAGTCACCGGGAAGAACCAAAATACGGAGGAGACGTCTATCCACGTGCAACACTCAGGACCGGTGAGTATCCCCATGATTCCAATCCGTTCCACTTTGTAGGTAGACGTCAAATCCGAATAGGGCATTTCTTACACACTCGCAGATGACGTTCCGAGTTCAAAGTGCTTGCCAGAATTCGAACTTCCTGACCATACCGTCATCCTTCAAAGTTTTTCCTTTTTTTTTATTTATCACTCAGAAATGGAGAGCTGTGTACATCTGATGGTGATTGAAAGTCGACTTCTTGTTTTCTTACTACTGCTTTTCTGTGCAGGTGTCGAATGTATAGATGTTTGCTGCCCGCAGCGGTCGCAGAGAGGTGATACGATCAGGTAGAGTCTCTTCTAATGATGCTTCTTGTTCCTTTTGGCTCTGCGCGTGTATCTCTTTCAGCCGCTGGTAGAGTCTCGAAGATGACCAACGGTCTTTGATCGTCTCAGTGCTGTGAAAGAGAAGTAGCTAGCTTGCGGCTCCGGAATTGCTTGCAAGCCAGTTGCATCTCCAACACAAGCGAGAGCCGTGCTGCGTGACAAAGAGGGTTGTGCTGGTGTGGTGTTTGCTGTGGGAAGAAAGCCAGTAAGGGTGCGAGTGGTGGCCGTCCCAAGTTGTCCTTGGATGTGCAGAATCCGTTTTTGTTTGTGAGTCGTTCTGCCGAGCCATCAAGGAGCTGACATTTCACTTCTTTCACTTGGAAACCCGCATCCTAAGCAGAAGGATTAGAGAGCTTGTAAAGCCTGGTGGGACTTGAGGCAGTTTTGGGGACTTTGTAAGTCCCAAAGGATGCCTGGGGTTTGCCTAGGAGGGGGAAAAAGGCAGCGTGCAGTTGGGTTTGAGAGGCCAGCGGCCTCATTGGTATTGGCTGTCTGAGCTGGCAGGACTGTGAGTTGCGACGGCTTTGCGGTCTTTATGGAAACAGGTCTTGGTTTCCCGAAGCTCACTCTGTTTGGGTGCAAGTCTAGTTGCAGATGTTCCTGTTATACCTTGCAGTAGAACACCCAGCATGCAGTGTTTATCAGCAGCAGATCACAAAGCACTCGACAGAGGAAGTGCTGGTTGCTTCCCTGTTTTCCAAATAATGCAACTGATAAAGAGAAGGAAAAGGAGTCTTGTGCAAGTAGATGGGAAAAAAAAAAACAAACTTCCAAAGCTCCCAGCTCTTCATTCTATCCCAGTCTTGCTGCTAAGAAAGACCGGTGCTGGAAGTTGAGGCGATATTGTCACATGTTGATGTGTGCAACCGGGGCTAGTCAGAATAGGCCTTGCAAAAGCCTTTCTTGTCCAGAGGGTGAATTCTTGAGAATTCCATGGGACAGGACGGATATAGAGCTCACTTCTCTCTCTCCCTCTCCTGGCAGGTACTGCACACCAGAAGAAAACTCTGCGGAAGAGGAAGGAGCAGTGAAAGAAACCATCGCAGGGGTAAGCTTGTGTTATTCCCAAGGAAAATAGAGCTCTTTGTGGTCAGAAACTTCAACAAATCTGTGCTTGATTGCTAGCTTAACGTCCGTTTGTCTAACAGAGGCAGCGTGGCACAGAAATCTTAGAAGATGCCTTATTCCGAGGACACCCTACACCTGTTCCGTCCAAAAAGTCAGCCAGCCTCGATGTGGAGGAAAAGAAAGTGCCAAGATTGGGAAAAACAGCGGAACGCTTTCCTCCGCTCACAGAGGTACCGTAGGCGACAGTCTGTGAGACAAAAGAGAAGGTTGTGGCAGAGCTGCAAGGAAGTCCTCTTCTTCTCAGTGGTTCTTAAGGCGCTTTGAAATCTGAAGAACTTGCATTGAACCTGTTAGCGAGTGGCTGTGGTTGTGGCTTCACAGTGCGAGGGTCAGCACTAAAGCTGCTTTGAAGGATTTTGTGTGCTCCCCGCGCTCCTTCAGTTGTGCTGCCCTAAGGGTTTGTGGGCCTTCTGTTAGCGGGACGGCTGCCTCAGTTTCCCCCTTTGCCGTTCCCTTTGAAGTCCCCCACCTTCACGTTCTTTCAGGCTCCTGACTTAGCTGCCTCGGTACGGAGGATGCCCGCTGGGGTTGGCTTAAACCTGGGTATTGCGAGGGCCGCAGCAGCACCTGGGAAAGGGGGTTGCCAGAGTTGTGTTCCATTTTCAGCTGCTTGAGCGTGTTTGCTAAGTTGACGGGTTTTATCCCCACGTCCTTGGTGAAAAGAAACGGCAGCAAGCCTGGGCTGTGAAGTTCAAAGTTAGGATGCTGAAACCAACCAAGCAAGGCAAAAGCGCTATCGCTCACTGAGGCAGGAAACCGTCGAAGGCAGTTGCTCTGTCACCTGAGCTGAATTTACAGGCCGTGTTTCAGTGGAAAGCTGCCCCCAGGTCAGCGTGCTCCATGCGCTGTTTCACAAGTCCTTCCCCATTTAATTGTTCCTTTCAGGCCATGGAGAGAGAGGTCAGTGCCGCATTTGGCAAAGGTGAGCCAGATGAGATCATGAGCAGTGCCTTCAAACTAAAGGTCACTCGCGAAGACATCCACACGCTCAGGAACCTTTGCTGGCTAAACGATGAGGTAAAACCAGCTGCAGCACAGGGCTAGTCTCACTCAGCCTTTATTGAAAAATACCCCTCCGCCCTGTACAGAAGTCGCGTCAACGTTCTTTGACGACCTCCGCTGCAGAGCCTAGAAATCTCTGTACAGGTCTTATTTGAGGTGTTGAAGGGTCGAGCGTTTCGGGAAGTTCCGTTACTTCTTGTATGACGCAGCTTCCAGGAGTTCGTCCGGGTTATTGGCGTGGGTGGCAGGTGTTTTGATCAAACTGACGATGTAGCCCCGTGTGAAATCCTGGGAACAAAAGCCTCCAGCTGAGGCTGGAGTTCTCTGCGCTGCGTGCTTAAGGGTGGCCAGAACAGAGGTGGTGCTGTATTTTTCGTTGGGGAAGGCAGCGTCTTATTTTGACACCTCACGTTTCCTCTTTATGGTGCAGGTCGTTAATTTCTACATGAGTCTGGTGATGGAAAGAGGGAAGAAGGAAGGCTATCCAGCAGTCCACGCGTTTAGTACTTTCTTTTATCCAAAACTAACATCTGGGGGCTACGAGTCGGTCAGAAGGTGGACCAAGAGTGTCGATGTCTTTAAGCAGGACATCCTCTTCGTGCCTGTGAACTCGCGAGCACACTGGACACTAGCCGTGAGTCCCACGGGCTTTTCCTTTAGAATTGGACGGGGAGCAAAAACTGGCAAGAGAAGTCATGTAGGTGTTGGGGGGTGTGCGGCACAAGGTTGTGCTTTGCCTAACGGTCACCTTTTAATAACAGGTCATAGATCTGAGGAAGAACACGATCACGTACTTGGACTCGCTTGGGCAGAAAGGGGACAAGATTTGTCAGACTTTGCTGTAAGTAACCGCTCCGTCACTGCTTTTCTGGTGTGAATGAGGAGAGGGGTTTTAGATTGAGTCCCTGTAAGGCGACTGCCAGTTTTCACGTGGCTTGTAGATAACCAAGCAGGAATCTTGGAGTTGCTTGCTGCGACTTGTCTGGCATCGACTGCTTATCTGCTGTCACAGTGTCCCCTGCACCCAGGGTCTGGGGTGCCTGGATTCTGCCACCTTCCCGTGAGAGGCACAGCCAAATACGCCATAGCCCCGTGGCACACGTGTGCCGACTTTGTTAGTTCTTGACCATTAGCTCACAGCCTCTCCCCGTGTTTGTAAGTTTCAGATTGGGATTTTTCCTCAAAATCAGCCTTAAATCAGCTGCGGTGAGGATCCTCTGACATTTTACCGTCCTGCCGTCCGTCTTCCTGTGATCCTTCAGCTGCTTTATTTTGTTGTTGGCCTAAATTACAGAGATGAAAAGGGATTTTTTTTTCCTTTTGTTTTAACCAGCCAATACCTGCAAAAAGAAAGCTGGGAAAAAAGACAGCTGGAGCTGGATGTTTCAGAGTGGACTCTTCACAGCATGGAGCCACGTGTACGTGAGCACCCCTTGGGTTTGAAATGGGAACTGTAAGTGCTTCTTTGGGGCCCAGATCCTGGCCCGTGGCAAAGAAAGGGTTGAGCTGATGTTCCTCGAGGAGTTGATAGTAAAAAGCAGTCCCTAAAGACCGGATTTAAGAAAGGTCACTTAAGAAAGAGGCGGTGCGAACCTTGAGACACCTCGCAGGGGGGAGGGCTGCTGCGCCTTCTGGGCCTGCCAAAAATTTGGATCGTAGTGTCCGAGTCCGGGAGGCAGAGGGGAGGGATGGTGAGCAGTGAACTGGGTCTGTTCCTCGTGGGCGGGAGTGGGTATCGGGGATTAGGCAAGTAGGGTCAGGAGTGTGCGGTGAGCGCAGTGTCGGTGTGGGTAATGTGCGCTGCTTCCAAGTTGCTTTTCTTTTGAGACAGAGGGAAATCCTCCATCTTCTTTGCATTCCTTAGGAGATCCCTCAGCAGCTGAACGGAAGCGACTGCGGCGTCTTTATGTGTAAATACGCAGATTACATCGACAGAGAGAAACCGTTCAACTTTAGCCAGGTGAGTGAAGGTCATAAACCCCTCCAAGCCCCTCTCGCCCAGGGACAGGAGCCAGGGAGGTTAGGCAGCCGCTCTTCATTGTGTCCGGGGCAGGGGCTGAGGTTTCGTACCCCGTTTCGGTGCGTAGTTGCTGGGATCAGAACTTCCAAGTGGCCTGGGCAGGGCAGAGCTGTGGTTCTCCATCCCCGCCTTTGGGAGCTGCTGCCGGTGAGATTCCTCTTGGGCAAGATACTGCCGCCAGCGGGTTTGGCATATCTGGGCTCGGTATCTTTTGGAGAAATGGCTTCTACCCTTTGACCAGTCAAGACACCGCTTCTTTTTCTTGATTTCGTTTTAGACGGGTCTTTTATTAGCGTGCTTGTAAGCTGTCGCGTGGTCAAGTCAATCTGGTTTTGTCGGGTTGTCGTGTCACCCTCTTAGGAACCGCGTGGGGTGTTGTACCCAAACGGTTGACAGTTCCTAAAGGGAACTTCCTATTAAGGACTCCGCTGGGCGTTTATGCGTGTTTGCCGCCTCTTTCTACCGTGACGTCATTATTTAATTTCTCTTTTCTTTCTCTTCTCTTTTCAGACTCACATGCCATACTTCCGGAAGAAGATGGTGTGGGAGATAATCCACCAACAGCTGCTGTGACACGTGGACTCTTAGAGCTCTTCTTTTGATTACGTTTCTTCGACCTTAGTTACTTTTCTTAGGCCTTTAGTTAGTTTTCTTAGACCTTTAGTTACATTTCTTAGACGAATTTTCCTCTTTAGGTTATGAAGTAGAAGTTAAGATGGTTTATTCCCCCCACCTCCCTTATTTTGGAGACAGTAACTCTGGGGTTTTGGTACACAAGTTTTCCTCTTTAGCTTATGAAGGAGAAGTTAAGATGGTTTATTCCCCCCACCTCCCTTATTTTGGAGACAGTAACTCTGGGGTTTTGGTACACAAGTTTTCCTCTTTAGCTTATGAAGGAGAAGTTAAGATGGTTTATTCCCCCCACCTCCCTTATTTTGGAGACAGTAACTCTGGGGTTTTGGTACACAAGTTTTCCTCTTCAAATTATGAAGTAGTGGTTAAGACAGTTTATTTCCCCACCTCCACCCCCCCCCCCCTTATTTTGGAGACAGTAACTCTCTTTGAAATTAGCTAACGCACCTTAAGCAAGAGCCAGAAAGGTGGGTGTGACCTCGTTAAGGGCAGAGTGAAGAAGGAACATCGTCAACTTCCATGGCTGAGCCGCACGCTCGCGCCTCACAGCGCACGCGACCACGTTACAGACAAATGGGAAACATCCGTGGTGGTGGTTACAGTCGTGTTTGCCCAACTTACCTTCCCAAGGACAACGTGCTGAACTACCGTCTCCTCAAAGAGAGTTTTCCTCTGTTTCTGGAATATCTACCGTCTACTTGATTCCTAAAACTGGATTTGTCACGACCACGGAAAGAAAGCGTTTACCATCTCTTGATTTCTCACCAAAGCCCCTGTCCTTTGGGCTGGTTTGGGGTTGGCTTTTTTTGCTGCCTCCAGGGAGTGATCTAATGTGAAAAGAGAAGTATTTATTTCTTTATATAATATAAATATTTATTTTAATAAAAAGAGCCTTAATGGAAGGAAACTCTCCCTGTGTCCTGGTTTGAGGTAAAAGAGAACCAATTTTGTTCAGTAACTTGGCTTCTTAGCTGGGCCTCTTCTACCAACTGAAATTAACTGCCTATTGTGCCGTCAGCGTTCACTCTCTCAGAGCGATAAGAGCAATGGTTACAGCTGATGCCCAGGCATGGGATGCAGAGAGGCTCTTGCTTATACTCATTGCTATAACCCCCACGGCCAACCAGCTTTGTTATTTGCCCCGTTGGAGGGTCGGAAGCGGAAAAGCATAGTGGGGTCCCACCTGCGGGGAGGAGCGACAGGACAGGTGACCCAAAACTGACCAACAGGGTATTCCATCCCATCTGCCTCATGCTCAGTAGAAAAGAGACCAAAGGGATCAAAGGGTTCTTCTACCTGGGGAATGTTTACTTCGCCCTTTGATAATTATGCTGATGTTGACCCCATCAGAGCTGGGGCATGGCAACCTTCTGGGCTCTGAGGATAAGGACTGGTACCTTGTTAAGATCGTGGTTTTGTTGTTGATGCTCCTGAATGTGGTGCAGGGGTGGTTTCTTGTGAAACATCTGTGCAGGGGGAGCTGGAGGGGACCGTGCGCTGCCGCCACTCAGACCCGCGCAGCCGCTCGGCGATCTGCAGCGGCGCGAACCGCGGCCCCGCCCGGCCCGGCCGCAGCTGCCCCCCCCGGAGCAACGGCACCACCGGCAGCCGCCTCCCCCACGGCACCGGCGCCACCGGCAGCTGCCCCCCCCGGAGCAACGGCGCCACCGGCAGCCGTCTTCCGCACCGCCACGGCACAGGCGCCTCCGCCGCCGCCTGCACCGGCACCGGCACCCGCACCACCGGCAGCCGCCCCCCCCACCGCAACAACACCGGCCCCTCCGCCGCCCGTCCCGGCACAAGCCGCGCCCCCCCCTGCAGCGGCACAAGCCACGCCGCCGCCTCTCCCGGCACAACCTACTGCAGCCACTACAACCAGTACCAAAACTACTCCAACTCCATCAAAATCGGTACAAGCCGCCCCGGGAACCAGGAGCAGGAAGAGGAGGTCAACTCCTTCCCCTGCCCCTTACCACAAAGACCACCTCAAGTCACATAGCTTGGGGGAGAGTTCTGAACAAGATCCAGGGGAGGGTCCTTCAAGACCACAGAAGGGAAAGAGACCTTTGAAAACAGACAAAGGCCAGAGTCCTTCTAGAGCAGATGCTGGAGAGGCCCCTTCTGGGGCAGCCTCACCACAGGAGGACTCAGATGTAGAGGGAGTTGTTCAATCCTTCTCCGTGAAAGATCTGAGAAGTATCAGGAAGGACTTTAGTCGTCATGAAGGCGAAACACTTGTCTCCTGGTTGCTCCGATGCTGGGATAGCGGGGCAGATACCCTAGACTGAGATGGCAGAGAAGCTAGGCGATTGGGAAACCTGTCCAAGGATGGAGGGATTGTACCTGAAAGAACTGCCTGTGCGAGAGGTGATTTATAGTGATGGGCAAGCGATAGTAGACCCTGATGAAATGCCATGCAAACGATCTCTGCTCAAAAAGTTTGTACAAAGTGCACCATCAACATATTCCCACCCATTGTCAACAATGGTCTGGGGAGGATCCGATACTGACACACCAACTGTAAATGAAGGGGTTAAGAAGGTACGACAGTATGAAGACAGTCTCTCTGGTCCCTTCTCTGTGGCAGCCATAGAAAAGCTGACTGTGACCACCGAGAAAATGACTGAGAAACTGACTGAGAAAATAGAGCAAATGACCCAGAGATTAGTTGAGCAAACCCATAAACTGTTTGATAAACTAACCAAGGTGGAGGAAAAACTCCATGCTTTCCCTGTACAGACTCATGTTGCAGCTGCTAAGAGGAAACGCCCTCCTACTCAAGAGAAAAACCACCCTCCGACTCAAGACAAATCAAACCCGATGCGAGATATCCTGTGGGTTTGCCTCTGTGAATATGGAGAAGACATGAAGAAGAGGGATGGAGAACCTACCTCAGCCCTACAGGCACAGGTGCTTGAGTTGCAAAATGAAGCCGATAGAAGAAAGGATTCTTACAGGAAGAAGGTTGCTCCAACCTACGGTAGGCGATCCTACGGACCAGGTAGGAACCAATCTGATAATCGTAGGTACTACGGTCAACAGTAGAGGTGCCCTGCCTCCAGCCAGGAGGAGGAGAGGGACAACCGACTTTATTGGACTGTGTGGATTCGATGGCCTGGCACATGAGAGCCACAAAAGTATAAAGCCCTGGTGGACACTGGTGCACAGTGGTGGTGCTTTTTTTTTTGCTGTCTCCAGGGAGTTATCTAATGTGAAAAGAGAAGTATTTATTTCTTTATAGAATTTAAATATTTATTTTCATAAAAAGAGCCTTAAGGGAACAAACCTCTACCTGGTAATGAGAGAGGGTGATTTATTCTTTTTTTTTTATTTAACTGAAAAAAAGTTGGATGTAGCGATGTGGATTTTCGCTCCCTCACAATCCCCCAGGAAGAGGATTGGAGCCAGGAGGAGCATCGGAGCACAGAAGCCGCGAAGCGATGGTCACACAGTGCTGCAGGGGCAATCGAGGTGTCGTTCAGTGGTCAGATGAGCAAGCAGCATCCCGAAAATCCGCCCCTGGAGAGGGGTCAGCGGTGTACGGACGCTCTCTGTGTTCTGTAAACCCCCTGTGGGGAGCCCCTGCTGCCCCCTTGGCAGTGCCCGGGTGGCTGTGACTGCTGAAAGCTGGTTTGGTGCGTTGAGGTGTTAGGTGGGGTGGCAGCAGCCCCTGCCCGCCCCGGGAGGGGGGACACCACCTCTCCGGTGGCACTGGATGGGTGGGAGGGAGGGAGGGAGCACAGCTCTGGAAGCCATGGAGAAAGGCGTGGGGGTGTCCCTCATCGTGGCAGCCCCCAGCAGCCCTACCCCGCCACACGGCCACCCCAAGGACACCCAAGCCCCATCTTGGTCCTCTCCCTCTTGGGTGATGCCCTTCCACCCGCCCTGGAGGTGCGCTCCTCTCCTGCAGGGGGGGACGCCCAGCACTCGCCTGGCTAGAGAAGCACCGGGGGGGTGCTTAGGGGGCATCTGAGCTTCCCAGTTACACGGGCATAATTAGGGCGCCCTTAAGAACCATTAATAACCACTTTGGCTCTGCTAACCAACTGCGGCGAGGCCCCCACCCCGCTTTAGCGCAGGCTTTGTGATGCCAACACCTCCCTGAGCCACTGGGTAAAGCGACGCCTGGCAAAAAAACACCATCACCCAAAGAAAACCCCACACCACATCCCCCACTCCCCACCCACCCCTTCTCCCCCCATCACAGCCATGGGACAAACTCCCACCACCACCACACCCCAATCTCAGCTCGGCCATGACACCCCCAAGACACTGGAAAGAAAGCAACCGAGAGCAAGCTCAGGCTCCTGTGAGCTGCAGAGATTTCTCTTTGGTTTTTGATGTTGTCCTTGGATGGGGTTTGGTTGGTTGTTTTTCACACAACACTTTGCAGTAGAGGACAAAAACGTGGTGTCGCAGCCCCCGGGGTCGGCGCTGGCACTGCCACCTCCCCCCCCCAGCTCCTGTCCCTCCTCTTGCCCCGCAGCTGTTCCCACTTTCCTTGCTTGGTTTGGTTGGTTTTTTTTCCTTTCTACCTTTCTTTTTTAATATGTTTTCGCTTCCCCCTTTTTTCTCTTTTACCCCTTTTTTCTTTTGACCTTTTTTGCTTTTTCCCCCTTTTTCCCCCCCTTTTTTTCTTTTTCTCTTTTTTCTTTTCCCACTTTTTTTTTCCTCCTTTCCCTTTTTTTTTTTCCCCCTTTTCTCTTTTTAAACATTTCTCAAGCTTTCTCCTGAAGGAACGGCCCCTGGCTCTCCGCTAGCAGAAGGAGCCTACGGAAGAGCTCTGGCACTGACATGGGCAGGAACACCCACAAGTGAGAACTGGATAGACAAAAGGCTCCTCAATGATGACACTGGGGCAGCCCGACCTTAGAAGCAGCAGAGGAGCAGAGCCACCCAGAGCCACCCAGAGAACAGGAAGGGCTATTCAGGGCCTTATTGTCTGCGCGAAGTAACCATCTGCTGAGAACCGGTCTGGCGGCTCAGAGCTCAGCCACAGCAGCACTCTTGAGCCAAAGGGGAAAAGTACACCGGCGGGAAGACTGGGAGCCTTCCTCCACAACAACCCACAGATCATGACCAGAGTGGTGCCTATTCCCAGCCTACACTAATGAATACGTACGCCTTTGCATCAGAAAGGAACGCTTGCTTTACCAGCCCCTGGGCGAGTTGGGAGCCATCCCCCTTGCACCCAGCGCTGCAATAAACATGCTGCTCTGTAACTCGCCCCGAGTTGGGGAGTTTCTTTCCGCACGTCAGCACCCCTGGGATTGCTTTCCTTCTCCCGCCTCGCACTCGCTCGACATGGTTTTTTCCAACTCAGTCTTTTTTATTAAAAAAATTAATAAAAAAATGCTCCAACTCTCAGTTTTACAAGGCACACAAAATCTCTAAAAGGGAAACACAAGCGTGAGGTGCTGAGGTACCAAAACCTGCCCCTGTTAGTCCAACTAAAGGGACAGCGTCGGGAGGCGACGGAGGAGGAAGGGGGAGGCTGTGGGATGGAGAGAGCCCTCCCCGTACCCCTCAGCTGCGCATCCTCGCAGCGCCGCGGGAATGGGGGGCTGTGTGTCTGGGCGGGTCTTTGGTTTGCTCCCCTGACCTGCTGGGGGTGGTGGAGGAGGTTGGAGGGGGTTGTCCGGCAGTGGGGTTACATTCATCAGGCGGTGCTGGGCGGCACGACAGGAGCATCACTTGCTGTGCTGCGAGGCCGGGGCTCCCGGAGCGTGTTTCTGCTCCTGCTGCTTCACCTGCTGGACCATTTCCCTCATCTTGCACTGTGCAGTCTTGGGGAGGAGAAGGGAAAAGCAAGAGTTGGGGGTCAGGGCACTGTTTCTCCCACCACCACCCACCCCTGAGCCCCCACCGAGCATCTCGCCGCTCCCAACTTTTCACCCCGGACAAGCCCTAATTAATTTCAGGTTTCTGGGTTTTTTTAACTTGTGCTTCCTCCATCGCTCCTTGAGAGAGGCTCAATTTTTTGGGGGGGGGCCGCCATCCCGCTCGAGTGGACAGGAGACAAGGTTATGGAAGATGAACCCAGGTGGGATGCGGGTGGCTTTGCCCGCACCGAGGAGTCCATTCACAATGTCCTCACGTCCAGCAGCATCAAAATCATGGTACCCAGCAAAGAGCTCCCCTGGCGCTGAGGGAGGCCAAGCCAGGCTGGCAGCACAGTGCTGACCACAGGGACGCTCTCAACTTGGCCCTTACTGTCCCCCACACCCACAGCCCCCACCCAGCGCACCTTGAACTGAGCCTCGGGCGGCCGTGTGATGATGACCATGCGCTCGCTGCCCTTGGGACCTTCTGCCGGTGCAATCTGGGGAAGTATGGGGGAGAAGGAGCGTGAGTGCAGCCACCGCTTCAGCAAGACCTTCCCTCGGTGGCATGTCCCCCCACAACGCAGGGCAATCCCCCCATGCAGGAGCATCCCCTCCCACCCGAGCCGGGCTCCTAACCAGGGTGCTGCAGGCCTGGCCTTCTACTAAACACAGGCGGGAGAGGTGGGCCCATGCCAACGGGTACAGGAGAGCTGGGGAGAGACTTTTTACAAGGGCATGGGGTGACAGGACGAGGCGGAGTGCCTTCAAAGTGGAAGAGGGGACATTTAGAGGAGATAACAGGAAGAAATTTTTCACTGTGAGGGTGGTGAATCACTGGCCCAGCTTGCCCAGAGAAGCTGTGGCTGCCCTAGCCCTGGAGGTGTTCAAGGCCAGGTTGGACGGGGCTTGGAGCAACCTGGGCTGGGGGGAGGTGTCCCTGAACAGGGCAGGGGGGTGGGACTCCATGATCTTCAAGGTCCCTTCCAACCTCAACCGTTCTGTGATAAGTTGGGGAGCAAAACTGCTCCCCGCACACTCCCATTCCCTGACCTCGGCAGTGCAGAGGGGAAACTGAGGCACGAAGCGCAGGACCAGCCCCGCAGCGCCTTCCTCACCTTGATGGAGGCACCCGCAAACCGCACCAGCTGCTTGATGTGCTGCCCCTTCTTCCCGATGATGGCCCCCACCGCCTGCGTCCCGATGAACACGTTCACAACCTCTTGCTCCGGAAGCTGCGGGGGCATGGAAGAGTGAGAGGGTCAGGGCACCAGCTGGACAGGGGACAAAGGAGGTGGCTGTCCCCATCCCACCATCCCATGGTAGTGGTTGCCCACTCTCCCAAGGTGCCCCAGCAACGATCTCCTGGAGAGGGGGGACAGGCACCTAAAGGGTGCTGATGTGGGAAGGCGCTGGCTGGGGGAGCTCCGCCGAGAGCTGGCTGAGAGCTCCGCCGAGGAGCTCTATGGTGGGAGAGAAAATGAGGGTCAGTGATGGCCCCAGCATGCCAGACCCTTCCCGGCCACCCCCAGACCCACGCACAGCAGCAAGATACCACCATAAGCCCGGCAGGGACACGGGGACAACCCTTCAGGCCCTCAAACCCCCCCTCACAGAGCGTGGGTGCATCTGAGCTGCATCCAGCGCCATGGGGCTGGGAGGCAGACGGGGGCTCCCAGTTACCCCCACTCCCCCCACGCTGTCACCTTGCCGCCCGTGTCCCGCATCTGCAGGGGAAAACCACGACACAACTCTCTCCTGCTCTGCATTCCAGCAAGTGCAACCGGATGCTACCTGCAAACCACCACTGCTCAGCTGGAGGACGAGCAGACCCGGCTCCCCTGCCCAGCCTGGACGCCGCTCTCGCTCCCAGCCCTGGAAAAAAAGCCTCTCCAGGACGGGGCTGCAGCAACAGCCGCACATTTCCACCCCACAGCAAACAGCTCGTTAACGAGGGGCGAGCACCGCATTTCAAAGCCCCCTTAGGAGCAAGGCAGCGCCCCAAGAGCCAGCCCAACCCCCCCGCACACAGCTCAGCACTCACCACACGCTCGCCGGCCCCCGCAGCAGCGGCTCGAGCGGGGCTGCCCGCGGCCGGCGGTCGGGCGCCGCTCCGTCACAGCCGCTCACCATGGTGGAACGCCGAACGCAGTCCGCGTCCTTCCAGTCGCACCGCAGCCATGGCGCAGCCGGATGCGGCCACCGGAGCTCCGCGCCAGAGGGGCGCAAAGCGCCGTGCGAGCGCGCAGGAAAGGGCTTGGTAAGCCCGGGATTGGCATTCCCTCACCCACCGCGGGCAGAGGAGGCAGGAGGGGGCGCGCGAGAGCCCGCGCCGCCGGCCGCTGTCGCTCGCCTCAGGCCTGCGGGACGCCGAAAGGCTTCTCCGCTCTCCGAGGGGCCCCTCCGCTCTCTGGGAGGCTTCTGGGGGGCCCCTCCGTCTCTGGAGGGCTTCTGGGGGGCCCCTCCGGCCTCCGTGGGGGCCTCTCCCCGAAGGCCTCTTCCCCTCCTCCGGGCACTCCCCGGCCTCCCGGCGCCCAGCTGCCAGCCGGGGCCCGGCTCGGGGCTTCCGGAGAAGGGCAAGCGCCTCCCCCAGACAGAGCAGGGCCAGGCGGGACGGGCGGGACGGCGCCGGCCCGGCCCCACCGCAGGGCAGGGGCAGAAGCGGGCCGGGCGGCCGCTAACGGCTCCCTCAGGCAGAGCACAGACGGCGGCGCGCCTGCGCGCGCGCACCCACCGCCCCGCCCCTCTCTCCCCCCTCAGCCTCCCCTCCACTAATGGCTGCGGGGGGCCCTCGGCGCCCTCCTCGCCGCCCCCGGCCCCGCCGCCGCGCAAGAGGCCGCCCCCCAGGGCAGCGAGCCGCCCCGCCGCCTCAGGGCCGCCCCCGGGCATCGCCCCGGCGCCCACTCCCCCCCCATCTCCCCGGCCAGAAGCAATGCTATCAGCAGGGGTCGGGGGCATAACAGTTCAAGAGAAATTCCTTTGTGTAAGAAAGACCAAAGAGTTCTTCAAAGGATCCGGCTGTCCTGACATTTGGGGGGGCAAAGAGAGGAAAAAACCCACCTCGGACCAACCTGTGTGCTCCATTCCCAAAGGACAAAGTGATTGAAGTGGGTGTATGCCCGAGTTGCTTTCCCACCTTTTATGTCCTGTCCTCCTTAGACTTTTCTTTGCAACTCAGTGTAGGGATTTCCGAAACGAACTTAATTTGTTGGCGATAGGAAGAAAGGTAAAATGTTGGGAAGCATTAACGGAATGAGCCAAAGAGGCCTAATGTGCTGCAGCGGGATCATTAGCTCTCTGCGAGCGGTCGTTGGCTGGGAGAGGTTGGGGGGTGTTGAGGAGGGCTGCAGTTAGGTGTATGTGCCTGAGATGATCCCAGGGGCGCTTGGAGGGGGAGACCTTTGGGATAGGAAAAGTAACTTGGGAAGTTTGGGCCCTGTGAAGGGAAGTCAGCCTGCTGGGAGCTTCCCTAGGGCTGCAAAACACTGTTGTGTGTGTTCTTTCCTCAGCGTTTGCATAGTTGTGGATGATGATGATGACGAGACTCCGCCGAAAAAGCAAAAATCAGGTATCGCACATTACACAAGTACTGAATATGCCCGATTTTTCTGAGGTTTCGTGTCCCTTGGAAAAGTCTGGCTTTTGTGCTCTGGCATTGTTCCTGAAACGGTGGCTTTTCAAGCTGTTGGCTTCTTGCCTTGTGGCTCTCTATGCCTATAGCCAATGGCTTGAGGGTGTCCGGTAGGGCTTAGCCCTATAGATGACGGACGTTCTCTGCGGTGACTGTGGCAGGGCCCAATACTTTTACTGCCAGCAGGAGATAGCCCAGGTCTCTGGCGCTGAGCCCGCGCCTGTCAGCAGAAAGAGTATCTTAAATCCAAGCTGTGTGCTCCCTCCTGTCTGTATTCGCAATGTACCTCTGTTGGTTTTCTATCCTGTTCTTATACGGCCTGTCTTTGTTTTTTAGATTATTCCATCTCTGAGCAGAAAGAGAAAGTTGAAGTTTCTGCAGTGCTGCAGTTGCCGACCAAGGCAACCAAACGCCCGGCGGCTTCCGTCAGCGAAGATGCTGCCGGCACAGAGTCTGCGGAAGAGGTTAGCGAGGGCTTTGAAATGTTAGGGTCTGTGCAAGGTGCGAGAGCAAGCGGCTCTCCCTACTGCATCTTGAGGTTGAGCCTGCTCTGAGCCTGTACAGCAGTAGGTGGTTCTTTTGCATTTCTAGCAGGCAGCTCTAATGTGGGCTGGGTTTGCCTTACTCAAGCCTGCGTCCTCTGCTCCGGCACTGGCAGCTGCGGGAGGAGCAAACTGTTTGTTGTCTTCCAGATACTTGAGAATGGTTCAAGTTTATAGTTTTAGTGTGTTTGCATACTGTTATTCTCTTTCTCAAGCTTGTGGTTAAGGAATCAATATACACTACCTGACAAGAAAAACTGCATACTTGCTCTGGATAAACCACTTTCTGCTCATTATCCACCAGTCCAGGAGAGCGTTCCTGTAGGACTTTGGCTCTGTAAAAATGAGCCACCTTGACTGCCTAGTTTGGTTCAAAGGTGTAGTGCAGTTTTTCTTATTGCCCCATGGGATTAGAGGGCTAAGAGACTGTCGGGCTCTAGTTCTTCGTTCCTGAGAGAGTCGTTAACTCTTATTTGTACACAATATATTTCTCAAGGGCCGAACTATCACCCTTTGGAATGTTTAGAAGCCGACTGAGTGATAACTCAGTGACAAGACTGTATTCTTTTAATTGCTGCACATATGAGAGCCTGTATTCAAAATTTAAAGCGTACCTGTCAAAGGTCCTGCCAAGATTTGCCGCCTTCTGCAATCTGAACCAGCAAGTCATGGTCCCCAAGTCATAGTAGAGCTGACTACGCCTCAGGAAGTGTGTTTGCTGGGATTCACATTCAGGTTACACTCACGCTGGTGCTTTTTTGTTGTTTTCTTTTAAGCCTGGGTCCACTTCTTTAGAGCCTTCCACTAAAAGACCACGATTTTCGTCACTCGAGGTAGCCGTGCTGCAAATTGGTAAGGCTGACATCAAGTTATACGACTTGTTTCATTTTCACCCTACCTTGTGTACTGTCCAAGTCTACCCCTAGGGTTCTGTAGGGATTATGGCAGGCACGGGACGAGGCAGCATCTGGGAATACTTGAGCGTGACCTCTGTTTCTTACCCGCATCCTCGCATTGCTTCTGGAGTGGAGCCGGGCGTCGATCTGGTCGTCTCGGTACCAGAGCTGCCTTGGATGCAGTCCTTCCGTTCTGATAGGTCCACTGTTAGCTTGCCAGAAGCAAATTGTTTTCAATGGTCCTTTTAGGTAGTAGATCCTGAGGAGCCTTTTGTATTTCAGGTTTCGGCTGGCAATACCTTGTGCGCGCAACTTGCTGCAGTTGCCGGTGTGAAAACCTGAAAATGTCCTCAAGTGACATAACACAAATCATATGATGATGTGAGAGAGAAAATGACAATTTATCTTTGGTGAAGCTCGTTACTGTAAACTCATAAACCTCTTCAGTTTCCTTTTATACTTACCCATGCCTTACGCTCTTCTCTCGTAGGTCAAATGCCGTGTGGGACCCATGCTCGCTTGACTAAGGAACCACTCTCTCGTCCTGACAAGACAATTCCCTGTCTGAGGTAAAAATCCTTCCGTTTTCTTTGACTTCTTCCCCGAAAGGTTTACTGCCTATGGTAAGGGAGGTCGTCAGCTGCTTCCCCTCCCGAAGAACCAATATTAAACTTTTTCTTTAAATCCAGCTACTTAATTGACACAGGAGATTAGCTAGAGATTAAAGGTCTGCGGTAAGAGGAAGCGTTGAACTTGAGAGGAGGCTGAGGACACAATCAACAGCGTATCTTCAAGGCAGTTGTTGTGATTTTCACTTTTACTTCTCTCTACTTCCCCATTAGCCAGTTGAAGACAGCAGGTCTTCATCTGAAAGTCATAAACATCTCGTGTCTGTCTCCATCGTCATCGGTGTACGTGCTTGACAAAGCAGGTGGTGGTGGAGGTGCACATTGGAATGTTCTCTTGATACCGTTTCTTTTGCCGTTGATGTTTTGAGCACAAGCCGGAAGGGCAAACAGAGCATCAAAGCTGCTCCAGACAGCTTCTTACCACTGAGGCCACCAGTTAAGGAGTGCGCTGCGCCAGAATCCGCCACTGCAGATGAAAATCCATACCATGAAAATGATACAGAAGAGAGTTTCTCATGTAATTTTGGGTGCACTGAGTTTAAGCGCACTGCATTTGAGAGCAGGTCAAGACTCTGCTGTCGGCGTCTCATCTGCCAGTCGTTGCTTATTGTGGTTTGGCTCATATTTTGGAGCAGATCTGGAGCCTGAGAAAGAGATTCCTTTCAGAGGAAGCTAAACCAGAGAAGTTCCTGGGGAAGGTGTCTAATGCACTCCAACCGCTACTGAGCATATAGTCCCTGAGGTCAGAGCAGGGCAGGTCTGAAGTAAAATGTCCCAGCAGTGTGGATGTTGTGGACATTGCCATTCTCAGCGTCAGCATAACCTTTAACAAATAGATTGAGCAGAATTGGTCAGGGCTGGTTGAAATGAACGCTGTCTTGTCCCACAGAGTAAAGTGGCCTCCTCAGGTTAATGCAGATATTTGTCGGATGTGCAAAGAATATTTTGTTCTTCTTAAAGAAAAACCCCAAAAGCCAGCGTGAATTGGTACGCACTGATAACAAATGCCCCCCGTATAAAAATTGTGATTCTCCTCTGTTGTTTGTTTCCTGCCCCAAAGTGTTCAAGCCTCCTCCAAGGAACCAGTGGCGACTGTGAGTCACCGGGAAGAACCAAAATACGGAGGAGACGTCTATCCACGTGCAACACTCAGGACCGGTGAGTATCCCCATGATTCCAATCCGTTCCACTTTGTAGGTAGACGTCAAATCCGAATAGGGCATTTCTTACACACTCGCAGATGACGTTCCGAGTTCAAAGTGCTTGCCAGAATTCGAACTTCCTGACCATACCGTCATCCTTCAAAGTTTTTCCTTTTTTTTTATTTATCACTCAGAAATGGAGAGCTGTGTACATCTGATGGTGATTGAAAGTCGACTTCTTGTTTTCTTACTACTGCTTTTCTGTGCAGGTGTCGAATGTATAGATGTTTGCTGCCCGCAGCGGTCGCAGAGAGGTGATACGATCAGGTAGAGTCTCTTCTAATGATGCTTCTTGTTCCTTTTGGCTCTGCGCGTGTATCTCTTTCAGCCGCTGGTAGAGTCTCGAAGATGACCAACGGTCTTTGATCGTCTCAGTGCTGTGAAAGAGAAGTAGCTAGCTTGCGGCTCCGGAATTGCTTGCAAGCCAGTTGCATCTCCAACACAAGCGAGAGCCGTGCTGCGTGACAAAGAGGGTTGTGCTGGTGTGGTGTTTGCTGTGGGAAGAAAGCCAGTAAGGGTGCGAGTGGTGGCCGTCCCAAGTTGTCCTTGGATGTGCAGAATCCGTTTTTGTTTGTGAGTCGTTCTGCCGAGCCATCAAGGAGCTGACATTTCACTTCTTTCACTTGGAAACCCGCATCCTAAGCAGAAGGATTAGAGAGCTTGTAAAGCCTGGTGGGACTTGAGGCAGTTTTGGGGACTTTGTAAGTCCCAAAGGATGCCTGGGGTTTGCCTAGGAGGGGGAAAAAGGCAGCGTGCAGTTGGGTTTGAGAGGCCAGCGGCCTCATTGGTATTGGCTGTCTGAGCTGGCAGGACTGTGAGTTGCGACGGCTTTGCGGTCTTTATGGAAACAGGTCTTGGTTTCCCGAAGCTCACTCTGTTTGGGTGCAAGTCTAGTTGCAGATGTTCCTGTTATACCTTGCAGTAGAACACCCAGCATGCAGTGTTTATCAGCAGCAGATCACAAAGCACTCGACAGAGGAAGTGCTGGTTGCTTCCCTGTTTTCCAAATAATGCAACTGATAAAGAGAAGGAAAAGGAGTCTTGTGCAAGTAGATGGGAAAAAAAAAAACAAACTTCCAAAGCTCCCAGCTCTTCATTCTATCCCAGTCTTGCTGCTAAGAAAGACCGGTGCTGGAAGTTGAGGCGATATTGTCACATGTTGATGTGTGCAACCGGGGCTAGTCAGAATAGGCCTTGCAAAAGCCTTTCTTGTCCAGAGGGTGAATTCTTGAGAATTCCATGGGACAGGACGGATATAGAGCTCACTTCTCTCTCTCCCTCTCCTGGCAGGTACTGCACACCAGAAGAAAACTCTGCGGAAGAGGAAGGAGCAGTGAAAGAAACCATCGCAGGGGTAAGCTTGTGTTATTCCCAAGGAAAATAGAGCTCTTTGTGGTCAGAAACTTCAACAAATCTGTGCTTGATTGCTAGCTTAACGTCCGTTTGTCTAACAGAGGCAGCGTGGCACAGAAATCTTAGAAGATGCCTTATTCCGAGGACACCCTACACCTGTTCCGTCCAAAAAGTCAGCCAGCCTCGATGTGGAGGAAAAGAAAGTGCCAAGATTGGGAAAAACAGCGGAACGCTTTCCTCCGCTCACAGAGGTACCGTAGGCGACAGTCTGTGAGACAAAAGAGAAGGTTGTGGCAGAGCTGCAAGGAAGTCCTCTTCTTCTCAGTGGTTCTTAAGGCGCTTTGAAATCTGAAGAACTTGCATTGAACCTGTTAGCGAGTGGCTGTGGTTGTGGCTTCACAGTGCGAGGGTCAGCACTAAAGCTGCTTTGAAGGATTTTGTGTGCTCCCCGCGCTCCTTCAGTTGTGCTGCCCTAAGGGTTTGTGGGCCTTCTGTTAGCGGGACGGCTGCCTCAGTTTCCCCCTTTGCCGTTCCCTTTGAAGTCCCCCACCTTCACGTTCTTTCAGGCTCCTGACTTAGCTGCCTCGGTACGGAGGATGCCCGCTGGGGTTGGCTTAAACCTGGGTATTGCGAGGGCCGCAGCAGCACCTGGGAAAGGGGGTTGCCAGAGTTGTGTTCCATTTTCAGCTGCTTGAGCGTGTTTGCTGAGTTTACGGGTTTTATCCCCACGTCCTTGGTGAAAAGAAACGGCAGCAAGCCTGGGCTGTGAAGTTCAAAGTTAGGATGCTGAAACCAACCAAGCAAGGCAAAAGCGCTATCGCTCACTGAGGCAGGAAACCGTCGAAGGCAGTTGCTCTGTCACCTGAGCTGAATTTACAGGCCGTGTTTCAGTGGAAAGCTGCCCCCAGGTCAGCGTGCTCCATGCGCTGTTTCACAAGTCCTTCCCCATTTAATTGTTCCTTTCAGGCCATGGAGAGAGAGGTCAGTGCCGCATTTGGCAAAGGTGAGCCAGATGAGATCATGAGCAGTGCCTTCAAACTAAAGGTCACTCGCGAAGACATCCACACGCTCAGGAACCTTTGCTGGCTAAACGATGAGGTAAAACCAGCTGCAGCACAGGGCTAGTCTCACTCAGCCTTTATTGAAAAATACCCCTCCGCCCTGTACAGAAGTCGCGTCAACGTTCTTTGACGACCTCCGCTGCAGAGCCTAGAAATCTCTGTACACTTCTTATTTGAGGTGTTGAAGGGTCGAGCGTTTCGGGAAGTTCCGTTACTTCTTGTATGACGCAGCTTCCAGGAGTTCGTCCGGGTTATTGGCGTGGGTGGCAGGTGTTTTGATCAAACTGCCGATGTAGCCCCGTGTGAAATCCTGGGAACAAAAGCCTCCAGCTGAGGCTGGAGTTCTCTGCGCTGCGTGCTTAAGGGTGGCCAGAACAGAGGTGGTGCTGTATTTTTCGTTGGGGAAGGCAGCGTCTTATTTTGACACCTCACGTTTCCTCTTTATGGTGCAGGTCGTTAATTTCTACATGAGTCTGGTGATGGAAAGAGGGAAGAAGGAAGGCTATCCAGCAGTCCACGCGTTTAGTACTTTCTTTTATCCAAAACTAACATCTGGGGGCTACGAGTCGGTCAGAAGGTGGACCAAGAGTGTCGATGTCTTTAAGCAGGACATCCTCTTCGTGCCTGTGAACTCGCGAGCACACTGGACACTAGCCGTGAGTCCCACGGGCTTTTCCTTTAGAATTGGACGGGGAGCAAAAACTGGCAAGAGAAGTCATGTAGGTGTTGGGGGGTGTGCGGCACAAGGTTGTGCTTTGCCTAACGGTCACCTTTTAATAACAGGTCATAGATCTGAGGAAGAACACGATCACGTACTTGGACTCGCTTGGGCAGAAAGGGGACAAGATTTGTCAGACTTTGCTGTAAGTAACCGCTCCGTCACTGCTTTTCTGGTGTGAATGAGGAGAGGGGTTTTAGATTTAGTCCCTGTAAGGCGACTGCCAGTTTTCACGTGGCTTGTAGATAACCAACCCGGAATCTTGGAGTTGCTTGCTGCGACTTGTCTGGCATCGACTGCTTATCTGCTGTCACAGCGTCCCCTGCACCCAGGGTCTGGGGTGCCTGGATTCTGCCACCTTCCCGTGAGAGGCACAGCCAAATACGCCATAGCCCCGTGGCACACGTGTGCCGACTTTGTTAGTTCTTGACCATTAGCTCACAGCCTCTCCCCGTGTTTGTAAGTTTCAGATTGGGATTTTTCCTCAAAATCAGCCTTAAATCAGCTGCAGTGAGGATCCTCTGACATTTTACCGTCCTGCCGTCCGTCTTCCTGTGATCCTTCAGCCGCTTTATTTTGTTGTTGGCCTAAATTACAGAGATGAAAAGGGATTTTTTTTTTTCCTTTTGTTTTAACCAGCCAATACCTGCAAAAAGAAAGCTGGGAAAAAAGACAGCTGGAGCTGGATGTTTCAGAGTGGACTCTTCACAGCATGGAGCCACGTGTACGTGAGCACCACTTGGGTTTGAAATGGGAACTGTAAGTGCTTCTTTGGGGCCCAGATCCTGGCCCGTGACAAAGAAAGGGTTGAGCTGATGTTCCTCGAGGAGTTGATAGTAAAAAGCAGTCCCTAAAGACCGGATTTAAGAAAGGTCACTTAAGAAAGAGGCGGTGCGAACCTTGAGACACCTCGCAGGGGGGAGGGCTGCTGCCCCTTCTGGGCCTGCCAAAAATTTGGATCGTAGTGTCCGAGTCCGGGAGGCAGAGGGGAGGGATGGTGAGCAGTGAACTGGGTCTGTTCCTCGTGGGCGGGAGTGAGTATCGGGGATTAGGCAAGTAGGGTCAGGAGTGTGCGGTGAGCGCAGTGTCGGTGTGGGTAATGTGCGCTGCTTCCAAGTTGCTTTTCTTTTGAGACAGAGGGAAATCCTCCATCTTCTTTGCATTCCTTAGGAGATCCCTCAGCAGCTGAATGGAAGCGACTGCGGCGTCTTTATGTGTAAATACGCAGATTACATCGCCAGAGAGAAACCGTTCAACTTTAGCCAGGTGAGTGAAGGTCATAAACCCCTCCAAGCCCCTCTCGCCCAGGGACAGGAGCCAGGGAGGTTAGGCAGCAGCTCTTCATTGTGTCCGGGGCAGGGGCTGAGGTTTCGTACCCCGTTTCGGTGCGTAGTTGCTGGGATCAGAACTTCCAAGTGGCCTGGGCAGGGCAGAGCTGTGGTTCTCCATCCCCGCCTTTGGGAGCTGCTGCCGGTGAGATTCCTCTTGGGCAAGATACTGCTGCCAGCGGGTTTGGCATATCTGGGCTCGGTATCTTTTGGAGAAATGGCTTCTACCCTTTGACCAGTCAAGACAGCGCTTCTTTTTCTTGATTTCGTTTTAGACGGGTCTTTTATTAGCGTGCTTGTAAGCTGTCGCGTGGTCAAGTCAATCTGGTTTTGTCGGGTTGTCGTGTCACCCTCTTAGGAACCGCGTGGGGTGTTGTACCCAAACGGTTGACAGTTCCTAAAGGGAACTTCCTATTAAGGACTCCGCTGGGCGTTTATGCGTGTTTGCCACCTCTTTCTACCGTGACGTCATTATTTAATTTCTCTTTTCTTTCTCTTCTCTTTTCAGACTCACATGCCATACTTCCGGAAGAAGATGGTGTGGGAGATAATCCACCAACAGCTGCTGTGACACGTGGACTCTTAGAGCTCTTCTTTTGATTACGTTTCTTCGACCTTAGTTACTTTTCTTAGGCCTTTAGTTAGTTTTCTTAGACCTTTAGTTACATTTCTTAGACGAATTTTCCTCTTTAGGTTATGAAGTAGAAGTTAAGATGGTTTATTCCCCCCACCTCCCTTATTTTGGAGACAGTAACTCTGGGGTTTTGGTACACAAGTTTTCCTCTTCAAATTATGAAGTAGTGGTTAAGACAGTTTATTTCCCCACCTCCACCACACCCACACCCCCCCCCTTATTTTGGAGACAGTAACTCTCTTTGAAATTAGCTAACGCACCTTAAGCAAGAGCCAGAAAGGTGGGTGTGACCTCGTTAAGGGCAGAGTGAAGAAGGAACATCGTCAACTTCCATGGCTGAGCCGCACGCTCGCGCCTCACAGCGCACGCGACCACGTTACAGACAAATGGGAAACATCCGTGGTGGTGGTTACAGTCGTGTTTGCCCAACTTACCTTCCCAAGGACAACGTGCTGAACTACCGTCTCCTCAAAGAGAGTTTTCCTCTGTTTCTGGAATATCTACCGTCTACTTGATTCCTAAAACTGGATTTGTCATGACCACAGAAAGAAAGCGTTTACCATCTCTTGATTTCTCACCAAAGCCCCTGTCCTTTGGGCTGGTTTGGGGTTGGCTTGTTTTGCTGCCTCCAGGGAGTTATCTAATGTGAAAAGAGAAGTATTTATTTCTTTATATAATATAAATATTTATTTTAATAAAAAGAGCCTTAATGGAAGGAAACTCTCCCTGTGTCCTGGTTTGAGGTAAAAGAGAACCAATTTTGTTCAGTAACTTGGCTTCTTAGCTGGGCCTCTTCTACCAACTGAAATTAACTGCCTATTGTGCCGTCAGCGTTCACTCTCTCAGAGCGATAAGAGCAATGTTTACAGCTGATGCCCGGGCGTGGGATGCAGAGAGGCTCTGCTTATACTCATTGCTATAACCCCCACGGCCAAACAACTTTGTGATTTGCCCCGTTGGAGGGTCGGAAGCGGAAAAGCATAGTGGGGTCCCACCTGCAGGGAGGAGCGGACAGGACAGGTGACCCCAAACTGACCAACAGGGTATTCCATCCCATCTGCCTCATGCTCAGTATAAAAGCTGAGGGATCAAAGGGTCAGCGCTCTTCCTTCAATGGCCGACGTCTGAGGAGGACTCTGTTCGTCTACCTGTGATCCCAATCCTGAATCCAGATCCGGAATCCAGTTCCCATCCGTCACTGAGTCCAGCCTGGGACTGCCCCAGTGCCAGCCGGTGACGTGATTGTCATCTCGGGAGCTTGATACGGTTTTGTATATATTTTTCATTATTTCTTTTTATTTTATTATTAATATTTCATTAAAGTAGTTTAGTTCCTTCTAAACTCCTAAGTCTCTTTTTCCTCCTCTGCCTCTCTCTTTGAAGAGGGGTAGAGGGGAGCATCTGTCGGTCCCGTCTGGGGTCCCCCAGGTCCCCAGTGGTGGATTTGGCCTAAACCATGACAGATTAATTGGCGCCCAACGTGGGGCCCGAGCAGTGCTCCACCAGAGCTGTGATAAGTTGCCCGAATAGTTTGAATTCCAGTTTGCTCAGAGATTAGAACAGACAGCTTGCATCATGTCGTTCTTAGACGAAATCGTGTATCATGCCTTTAAACAGCTTTGTTGGACCTTAATGCAGTCAACTTGGTTTAACCTGCCAAAGGTGTTGCAAACTTCATTTATTCTTTGTCTTTTTATGCGAAGGTTTAAAGGTGCTGTTTTGGTGTGGTTCGCAATTCAGATGTATAACACGATGAGTTGGGTAACGGCTCTACCTGTATATCTCGGGCATCAGGTGATGGGTTCTGTTATTAGTTACACTTTGGGTTCTACCTGGGGAATGTTTACTTCGCCCTTTGATACTTATGCTGATGTGACACCCTCAGAGCTGGGGCATGGAAACCTTTTGGGCTCTGGTACCTTCTCAAGATCGTGATTTTGTTGTTGGTGCTCCTGAATGTGGTGCAGGGGTGGTTTCATGTGAAACATCTGTGCAGGGGGAGCCGTAGGGGACCGTGCGCTGCCACCACTCAGACCCGCGCAGCCGCTCGGCGATCTGCAGCGGCGCGAACCGCGGCCCCGCCCGGCCCGGCCGCAGCTGCCCCCCCCGGAGCAACGGCACCACCGGCAGCCGCCTCCCCCACCGCAACAACACCGGCCCCTCCGCCGCCCGTCCCGGCACAAGCCGCGCCCCCCCCTGCAGCGGCACAAGCCACGCCGCCGCCTCTCCCGGCACAACCTACTGCAGCCACTACAACCAGTACCAAAACTACTCCAACTCCATCAAAATCGGTACAAGCTGCCCCGGTAACCAGGAGGAAGAAGAGGAGGTCAACTCCTTCCCCTGCCCCTTACCACAAAGACCACCTCAAGTCACATAGCTTGGGGGAGAGTTCTGAACAAGATCCAGGGGAGGGTCCTTCAAGACCAGATAAGGGAAAGAGACCTTTGAAAACAGACAGAGGCCAGAGTCCTTCTAGAGCAGATGCTGGAGAGGCCCCTTCTGGGGCAGCCTCACCACAGGAGGACTCAGATGTAGAGGGAGTTGTTCAATCCTTCTCTAGGAAAGCTCTGAGAAATATCAGGAAGGACTTTAGTCGTCATGAATGTGAAACACTTGTCTCCTGGTTGCTCCGATGCTGGGATAGTGGGGCAGATACCCTAGATTGAGATGGCAGAGAAGCTAGGCAATTGGGAAACCTGGCCAAGGATGGGGGTATTGATAAAGAAATTGGGAGAAAGACAAGCACTCTCAGTCTCTGGAGGCGACTGGTGTCAGCCATAAAGCGCAGGTATCCCTTCAAGGACGATATCGAATGCCGTCCAAGTAAATGGACCAACATGGGAAAAGGTATTAAGTACCTGAGAGAACTGCCTGTGCGAGAGGTGATTTATAGTGATGGGCAAAGTGATAGTAGACCCTGAGGAAATGCCATGCAAAGGATCTATGCTCAAAAAGTTTGTACAAAGTGCACCATCAACATATTCCCACCCATTGTCAACAATGGTCTGGGGAGGATCCGATACTGACACAGGAACTGTAAATGAAGGGGTTAAGAAGGTACGACAGTATGAAGACAGTCTCTCTCGTCCCTTCTCTGTGGCAGCCATAGAAAAGCTGACTGTGACCACCGAGAAAATGACTGAGAAACTGACTGAGAAAATAGAGCAAATGACCCAGAGATTAGTTGAGCAAACCGATAAACTGTTTGATAAACTAACCAAGGTGGAGGAAAAACTCCATGCTTTCCCTGTACAGACTCATGTTGCAGCTGCTAAGAGGAAACGCCCTCCTACTCAAGAGAAAAACCACCCTCCGACTCAAGACAAATCAAACCCGATGCGAGATATCCTGTGGGTTTGCCTCTGTGAATATGCAGAAGACATGAAGAAGTGGGATGGAGAACCTACCTCAGCCCTACAGGCACAGGTGCTTGAGTTGCAAAATGAAGCCGATAGAAGAAAGGATTCTTACAGGAAGAAGTCTGCTCCGACCTACGGTAGGCGATCCTACGGACCAGGTAGGAACCAATCTGATAATCGTAGGTACTACGGTCAACAGTAGAGGTGCCCTGCCTCCAGCCAGGAGGAGGAGAGGGACAACCGAATTTATTGGACTGTGTGGATTCGATGGCCTGGCACATGAGAGCCACAAAAGTATAAAGCCCTGGTGGACACTCGTGCACAGTGGTGGTGGGTTTTTTTTGCTGTCTCCAGGGAGTTATCTAATGTGAAAAGAGAAGTATTTATTTCTTTATATAATTTAAATATTTATTTTCATAAAAAGAGCCTTAATGGAACAAAACTCTACCTGGTAATGAGAGAGGGTGATTTATTCTTTTTTTTTATTTAACTGAAAAAAGTTGGATGTAGCGATGTGGATTTTTGCTCCCTCACAATCCCCCAGGAAGAGGATTGGAGCCAGGATGAGTATCGGACCACAAAAGCCACAAAGCGATGGTCACAACGTGCTGAAGGGGCAATCGGGGTATCGTTCAGTGGTGAGATGAGCAAGCAGCATCCCGAAAATCCGCCCCTGGAGAGGGGTTAGTGGTGTACGGACACTCTCTGTGTTCTGTAAGCCCCCTGTGGGGAGCCCCTGCTGCCCCCTTGGCAGCGCCCGGGTGGCTGTGACTGCTGAAAGCTGGTTTGGTGTGTTGAGGTGTTAGGTGGGGTGGCAGCAGCCCCTGCCCGCCCCGGGAGGGGGGACACCACCTCTCCGGTGGCACTGGATGGGTGGGAGGGAGGGAGGGAGCAGAGCTCTGGGAGCCATGGAGAAAGGCGTGGGGGTGTCCCTCATCGTGGCAGCCCCCAGCAGCCCTACCCCGCCACACGGCCACCCCAAGGACACCCAAGCCCCATCTTGGTCCTCTCCCTCTTGGGTGATGCCCTTCCACCCGCCCTGGAGGTGCGCTCCTCTCCTGCAGGGGGGGACGCCCAGCACTCGCCTGGCTAGAGAAGCACCGGGGGGGGTGGGGGGTGGGGGGTGGGGGGGTGTGACTGGGGACATCTGAGCTTCCCAGTTACAAGGGCGTAATTAGTGCACCATTAATAACCATTAGTAACCACTTTGGCTCTGCTAACCAACTGCGGTGAGGCCCCCACCCCGCTTTAGCACAGGCTTCCTGATGCCAACACCTCCCCGAGCCACTGGGTAAAGCGACGCCTGGCAAAAAAACACCACCACCTCAAAAACAACCCACAGCACAGCCCCCACTCCCCACCCACCCCTTCTCCCCCCATCACAGCCATGGGGCAAACTCCCACCACCACCACCCCCCAATCTCAGCTCGGCCGTGACACCCCCGAGACACTGGAAAGAGAGCAACGGAGAGCGAGCTCAGGCTCGTGTGAGCTGCAGAGATTTCTCTTTTTCTTGTGATGATGTTGTCGTTGGGTGGGGTTTGGTTGTTTTTTTTCACGGAACACTTTGCAGTAGAGGACAAAAATATGGTGTCACAGCCCCTGGGGCCACACTGGCACTGCCACCTCACCCCCCCCACCCCCCCCCCCCCCAGCTCCCGTCCCTCCTCTTCCCAGCGGCTTTCACCACTTTCCTTGCTTGGTTTTGTTTTGTGTTTTGGTTTGTTGTTTTTTTTTTTTTTTTCCTTACAACCTTTTTTTATATTTGGGTTGGGTTTTTTTTCCCTTTTTTTCCCACCTTTCTTCCCCCCCTTTTTTCTCTTTATCCTTTTTTTTTCTTTTCTCCTCTTTTCTTTTGCTTTTTTTTTCTTTCCCCCCTTTCTTTTTCTTTCCACCACTTTTTTTTCACCTTTTTTTTCCTCCTTTTTAACATTTCTCAAGCTTTCTCCAAAGGAACAGCCCCTGGCTCTCAGCTAGCCAAAGGAGACTACGGAAGAGCATTGGCACCCGTGGGAGTGGTTTCCTTCTCCTGCTTCACACTCCGTCGAGATCGTTTTTTTCCAACTCGTCTTTTTTTTTTTTTTTAACAAATTAAACAACAAAAAAAGCTCCAAGTATCAGTTTTACAGTTTTAGTAAATTAAAAATAATAATAAAAAAAATACTAAAAACTCTCTCTCTCTCTGCCTCTGTTAGTCCAACTAAAGGGAGAGCGTCGGGAGGCGAGGGAGGAGGAAGGGGGAGGCTGTGGGATGGAGAGAGCCCTCCCCGTACCCCTCGGCTGTGCATCCTCGCAGCGCTGCAGGGAAGGGGGGGGCTGTGTGTTTGGGGGGGTCTTTGGTTTGCTCCCCTGACCTGCTGGGGGTGGGGGAGGGGGCTGGGATGTCTGGCGGCGGGGTTACATTCATCGGGCGGTGCTGGGCGGCACGGCGGGAGCCTCCCTTGCTGTGCTGCGAGGCCGGGGCTCCCGGAGCGTGTTTCTGCTCCTGCTGCTTCACCTGCTGGAGCATTTCCCTCATCTTGCGCTGTGCAGTCTTGGGGAGGAGAAGGGAAAAGCAAGAGGTGGGGGTCAGGGCACCGCTTCTCCCCCCACCACCCACTCCCGAGCCCCCACCGAGCATCTCGCTGCTCCCAACTTGTCACTCTGGACAATAATTAATTCTGGGGGCGGTTTTGGGTGTTGTTTTTTGGTTTGTTTTGTTTTGTTTTTTTAACTTGTGCTTCCTCCATCGTTCCTCGAGAGCACCTGAATTTTTCTGGGGGGCTGCGATCCTGCTCGAGTGGACAGGAGACAAGGTTATGGAAGATGCACCCAGGTGGGATGCGCGTGGCTTTGCCTGCACAGAGGAGTCCATTCACACCCTGGGTGCTGCTCTGCACGGCATTCAAAACACCCATTTTTAGCTCAATCTAGCCAATCTTCAATTTCAGTTCTCGCACAGCCAGGGGGAGCTACCGAAACACCTTCAGTGCATCTTGGGGACACAGGGACCTCCCAAAAGAAGAGTGGCAGGGTGCTCGGGTGCTGCTGGGCTCAGCAAGCCCCTCGCCTTTCCTCGGTGGATGAAAGCGGCCGGGGAGGATCGGTAAAGCCGCGGCCAAACTGTACCTGACTGGCAAAGAAATGCCCAATGATTTTAACGATGACCTCCTCGTTCTTGTCCGGGGTTTGGTCTCGTGGCACAAGGACTTCCGCGCTGGTTAAGTTTTACAGTTCGTTCACCTGGAGCGAACCACAAGAGGCTTCTGTTGTGGAAGAGCCAAAATCCTCCACTGCCACAGTCACGACAGCACCAGGCACCCTGTGTGTCTCCCCCTTCCTTGGGACCAACGAGAACCACCACCAGAACATGGGGGCTGAGGGTCAAGACATCGCTGAGACCACTGAGCACCCGGGATTTGTCCCCCTGGGGTGGGCAGGGGTGATGGGTGATACCCAACTTTGCATCCCCGGGGCACGACCCCCCACCGTTTTGCCACCTTTGCCTGTCACGTGGCCGGCGGCGAAGGAAGGCACCTTGATGTGGACTTCAAGCTTCACTTCTTCTTTCAGGTTAAAGAAGTTTTCCTCTTTCAGCTTCCCAAATATTCACCCCTGGGCCTGGGGAGGAGACGGACAGGAAGGAAAACCATCAGGCAGCGCCCGCTGTGCCCCTCCATCCCCAAAGCTGATGATGTCCCCACGTCCAGCAGCATCAAAACCACTGTACCCAGCAAAGAGCTCCCCTGGCGCTGAGGGAGGCCAAGCCAGGCTGGCAGCACAGTGGTGACCATAGGGACGCCTGCGACTTGGCCCTTACTGTGTTCCCCACCCACAGCCCCCACCCAGCGCACCTTGAACTGAGCCTTGGGCGGCCCCGTGATGATGACCATCCGCTCACTGGCCTTGGGACCTTCTGACGGGGCGATCTGGGGAGGGATGGGGGAGAGGGAGCATGAGCGCGGCCCCCACTTCAGCAAGACCTTCCCTCGGTGGGATGTCCCCCCCCAGCGCAGGGCAACCCCCCCATGCAGGAGCATCCCCTCCCACCCGAGCCGGGCTGATAACCGGGGTGCTGCAGGCCTGGCCTTCTACTAACGACAGGCCGGAGAGGTGGGCACATGCCAACCTCATGAAGTTCAACCAGGCCCAGTGCAAGGTCCTGCACCTGGGTCGGGGCAATCCAAGCACAAATCCAGGCTGGGCGGAGAATGGATGGAGCGCAGCCCTGGGGAGAAGGACCTGGGGGTGCTGATTGATGAGAAGCTCAACATGAGCCGGCAACACGTGATCGCAGCCCAGAAAGCCATCCATATCCCAGCCTGCATCAGAAGTGGGCCAGCAGGGCGAGGGATGTGGTTCTGCCCCTCTGCTGCGCTCTGGGGAGACCCCACCTGGAGTACTGCGTCCAGCTCTGGAGCCCCCAACATAGGAAACACATGGACCTGCTGGAGTGGGGCCAGAGGAGGCCACGGAGATGCTGTGAGGGCTGGAGCCCCTCTGCTGGGAGGACAGGCTGAGCGTTGGGGTTGTTCAGCCTGGAGCAGGTGCCAGCCGGGGGGGCTCCGTACAGACCTGAGAGGTACGCCCAGGAGCTCTATGGTGGGAGAGAAAACGAGGGTCAGTGACGGCCCCAGCGTGCCAGACCCTTCCCCGCCACCCCCAGCCCGACGCAGAGCAGCATGCCACCACCGTGAGCCCAGCAGGCCCTGAAACCCCCCCTCACAGAGCACGGGGGCACCCGAGGGTGCATTGGGGTGAGCTGCAGCCCCGACTCAGCACCCAGGTACCCCCAGTTCCTCCCCGCTGCCATCTTTCTGCCTGTGTCCTGCCTTTGTAGGGGAAAACCGGCCCAAACGGCCTTTCAGAGCAGCCGCAACCCCGCAAAGCTGAAACTGTGCTCTGACCACCATCGGTCCCCTGCACAGAAAGTAGGGGATTGGTGAGAACCGAGCACCATGTCTGGTTTGGCTCTGATTTCCATCATCGTTTCACTTTTCCAGGTCCAAGAGAAGAGAAAGCCAAGGCTGAGGAAGATGTTCCCCCAAGACCTTGGCTGGGGACAGGGGGGAAAGCAGCAAGGGGTGCTTGCCAGCACTCCAACCCAAGTCAACCCAGCCCAAAGCCTCGTCAACTCTTCCATGTCTCAAATCCATCAGAAATCTCCCCTGGCAGTAGACACAACTCTCTCCTGCTCTGCATTCCAGCAAGTGCAACCAGATGCTACCTGCAAACCACCATTTCTCACGTGGAGAAGGAGCAGACCCAGCTCCCCTGCCCAGGCTGGACGCCACTCTTGCTCCCAGCCCTCTAGTTAAACCCGCTGTGCCGAGGTTGTGCTCCCTCTCACATTGAGCCCGTGCTCCCTGTGTCCACCCTCTGCTTCTGGCCACGGGCTGCTCCATGGCTCCTACACCAACATGTCCTCTCCTGCCCAGCCAGTCCTCAAGGCCAGTGTGGACATTGCACCTCCTCACTTCCCTCCCTTCACCAGGAGCCTCATTCCTTCTCCTCCATCCTTGCCAGGTCTCTAGAGCTCCACAGTTGAAGCTACAGCCACCGGCCCCAGGTCCTGCTGAGGATGCAGTCAGAAATGACCACTCCAAGGTGTGAAACGTAAAGTACTTGGGTGGAAGGAGCAGAGGCCTCACCAGGGTGGCTTCAATAAGGTCCCACAAAGTTTTGGGCTGAAGGGGGTCCCACCAAAGGCTGCCCTTTGGGACACCTGCCCAGCTCTTCTCCAGCACACCAACAAACACTCAACCAGACGCTTCCCCAAGGCCGCGCTTGCTCGGGTGGTCGCCACGGGCAGAGCATCCTCCCGCACAGCCAGACCAACCGACCCTTCTCAGTGCCCTCCGGGGCCACCGCGCACATCACACTCACACGCCCCTCCGCACCACCAGCCTGGCACTCACCCTTCTCCTCTGACTGCTCTGCTGCTGGCGTTGCCAGGAGAAGAAAACAGCACAAGTAAACTTCAGACAATAGCACAAGTGAACTTCAGAACTCAGCTTGGCCACTGCAGTTAAAGACAATAAGAGATTCTTTCAGTATATCAATAGAAGAAGGAAGACTAGGGAAAATGTAGGCCCACTGGTGAATGAGACAGGTGCCCTAGTGGTAGAAGACACAGAGAAGGCAGAGTTCCTGAATGCCTTCTTTTCTTCGGTCTTCACTGCTAAAGCTGTCCCTCATGAATCCCACACTCTGAAGGCAAAGGAGAAGGTCTGGAGAGAGGAAGATTTTCCCTCAGTTGAGGAGGACTGGGTCAGAGACCACTTGGCCAAGCTGGACATTCATAAGTCCATGGGCCCTGACGGGATGCACCCGCGAGTGCTGAGAGAGCTGGTGGATGTTATTGCTGGACCACTCTCCATCATCTTTGAAAGGTCATGGAGAACAGGAGAGGTGCCTGAGGACTGGAGGAAGGCTGACATCACTCCGATCTTCAAAAAAGGCAAGAAGGAGGACCCAGGGAACTACAGACCAGTTAGTCTCACCTCTGTCCCTGGGAAAGTAATGGAGTGACTCATTCTGGATGTCATCTCCAAACACGTTGAGGAGCAGGAAGTTATTGGAAGTGGTCAACATGGATTTACCAAGGGTAAATCATGCTTGGCCAATCTGATAGCTTTCTATGATGTTATAAGTGGTTGGCTGGATGAGGGGAGAGTTGTAGATGTCACCTACCTTGACTTTAGCAAGGCTTTTGACACTGTCTCCCATAACATCCTCATTAGAAAGCTGAGGAAGTATGGGCTAGATGAGGCGACAGCGAGGTGGATTGAGAGTTGGCTGCGGGACAGAACTCAGAGGGTTGTGATCAGCGGCACAGAGTCTAGTTGGAGGCCTGTAACCAGTGGTGTCCCCCAGGGGTCAATACTCGGTCCAATTTTGTTTAATATATTCATTAATGACCTGGATGAGGGGGCAGAGTGTATCCTCAGCAAGTTTGCTGATGATACCAAACTGGGTGGGGTGGCTGACACCCCAGAGGGCCATGCTGCTATCCAGCGTGACCTGGACAGGCTGGAGAGCTGGGCAGAGAAGAACCTAATGAGGTTCAAGAAAAGCAAGTGCAAGGTCCTGCACCTGGGGAGGAAGAATGCTAGGCACCAGTATAGGTTAGGGGCGGACCTGCTACAAGTAGCTCGTAGGAGAAGGATCTGGGGGTCCTGGTAGACAGTAAATTATCCATGACCCAGCAATGTGCCCTTGTTGCCAAAAAGGCCAATGGAATCCTGGGCTGCATAGGGAAGAGTGTGGCCAGCAGGTCGAGGGAGGTCATTCTCCCCCTCTGCTCTGCACTGGTGAGGCCACAACTGGAATACTGTGTCCAGTTTTGGGCTCCCCAGCTCAAGAGGGACAGGGAACTGCTGGAGCGAGTCCAGCGAAGGGCAACTAAGATGATTAAGGGATTGAAGCATCTCCCGTATGAGGAAAGGCTGAGAGAGCTGGGACTCTTTAGCCTGGAGAAGAGAAGGCTGAGGGGAGACCTTATTATGGCATATGAGTATCTAAAGGGTGGGTTGAAGGAGGATGGAGCCAGGCTCTTTTCAGTGGTTCCCAGTGAAAGGACGAGGGGCAATGGGCACAAGTTAGAACACAGGAAGTTCCGTTCAAATACACGGAAACACTTCTTTACGGTGAGGGTGACAGAGCACTGGCACAAGCTGCCCAGGGAGGTTGTGGAGACCCCTTCTCTGGAGATTTTCAAGACCCACCTGGATGCAGTCCTGAGTCATGTGCTCTGGGCAATCCTGCTTTAGCAGGAGAGTTGGACTAGATGATCTCTAGAGGTCCCTTCCAACTCTGAAAACTCCGTGATTCCAATACAGAATTGCACAGGCATGAAAAATACCCCGTGATTCAACTTGTTTCACTCGTTTAAGACAAGGCTTGTAGCTACAAGACAGTTGAGACAATTTAAAACCAGAACTAACCTGCACTCCCCCTTTGACTGCCAGAACTGTGTTTCTCAGTTCTTTGTATTTCTTTCTTCCATCCAGAGTACATATCAAGATTTTCCTGACTCAAAGAAACAAGAAAGGTCAGTCACAAACACAGAAAAGCAGACACCCACCAACTTGGGGACTGCACAGTAGCACTCTCATGGTCCTGCCTATATGCACAAAATTACATTAAGGCACCATTGGCCTACACAGCAAGCAATTCCAGCTCAAGGTCCAGCAGCACTCACAGCCACATATCCCACACACCCCTCCCTCCCCTCAGGCCCTCCCCTCCTCAGGCCCCTCGGCCCCGCCCCCGGATGGCTGTGACTGACAGCCCAACACCGGCTCCGCTGATTGGCTCAGCCCTGGCCAATGGCACGGCGAGGGAAGACCCCGTGGTGAACCAGTGGAGGAGGTGTCCCTCACAGCCTGCCCGGGCCTCAGGTACCCGTCGGCGGCCTGAGCCTCTCTTCCCCCCAGAAGGGCGCTCCTGGGTAAGATTCGAACACTTCCCCGGGACACTTAGAGATCTCTACAGAGTGGTTTTATAGCTTAGCGCATTTGTAACCGAGCTGCATTGCTGACGTCTGTAGTATTCGCATGGGCTTTGCAGACAGTCATTTATTTATTTATTTATTTATATTTTATTTATTTAAGTAAATCTTATTTAACTTTTCCTTTTTTTAGGTTTTGTTTAGGGAAGTCATTGTCCTCACGCCCGCGAGTTCTGCTCCAGGTCAAGCGAAGCCCCATGGAACTGGCCCTGAGGGCGGCGGCGGCCATGGACCAGTGCCCCTTCGGCATCGAGAACGTGGTTCATTTCGAGGTGAATCTCCCTGTTTTTTTCAAAAGCGGGGGTCTGGTTTGTAGTGAGGCTTAAAACCCCGGGTTGTGCCTAAACGTGGGGCTGATTTCAACCTCAGGGGCTGCGAATCCGTCCAGCTCCGACTCACAGCCCTGGCAGCACCGTCAGCGCACCGGGCTCAGCATTCTCTTGTATTTTGGAGGTTTTTTTACAGATTGGCAGCAGCCGGGGATATTTAGCAGCTGTGTATTGTTGGCAGAATCCGTGTCATGAAAAGATCTTAGGGGTACAGAGGTGAATAAGTGGGGTTATTTTGTACCTCAAAAATGTTTCTTGTTTCTTTGTACCTGTAAAAAGATGTTCAGATCAATAAGGCTGAAGAATTCGGTAACAATCATAACACCTCTGTTTTGCAGGAACTTCACTATCATAAAATTACCCCCTAGACAGGAATATGTTCTGTTGGTTTGTTTTTTGTTATGAGTCCTTGCAACCTGCTCTCCAGCTGGAAGTGGGAAATGCAAAGGCATTAAAATGATAGATTTGCTAAATATGTTGCAAAGGTCTGTATTACTGGCTTTCCCTGCAGCGGGGAAAATGCATCCTGTTTAATTGTTGTTTGCATTTCAAATTCTCTGTGAAATGGATTAAGCAGAGAGGGCTTCTTTTTGTGGGTCTGCCCTTGGAAGGAGAGCGCCTTTAGGAAAAGGCTTTTCTGGAGGGGACAGAGAATTTAATTGCTGATGGCTATAAAAGCGCGCCCTGTTTGGGTGGCCTGAAAACAAAACCCGTGAAAATCCATGACTGAAAAATAAGACTTTCTCCTAATGATCAGGTCTGGTGTGTCTACTGATTTGCCCATGAATAACAGCTCGGGTGTGGCTGAGGACCCTTGAATTGTTTCCCAAAGCCTAAGGCAGGGGGAAGGGCTGGGGTTGTCAGATCACTGCAAATCAAATAAAAGAGAGCGGTTTGGAGTTGTCTCGTTCCCTCTATCTTTTCCCAAGAAAGAGGGGTGGAAGAATGGTAGAATTTGTTACATTGAAGGTCGGTGGTAATCCAGAGCTGCAGAGTGAGCTCGGTGCCCGTGGAAGGGGAACTGCTCTCTCAAGTGGAAATGCTTGGTGTCTCGTTGCCTTTGGGACAGAAAGGGACATCAAGAGTCAACCAAATGACTTTCTCGCCTTCAGAGATGAGGCTCTGGAGGTCACAGATAATTAAGGGTAGTTGTGGAAGTGTGCCTTACTGAGCAACATGCTGTGTCTGGCTCGGGGACTAAATATCTCCAAAGTTTGGGGTTGGTTTAAGTGCTTTTTGGTTATTAGCTGGATGTCACTCTTCCAAGCGCCTCTTGCCCTCTCCGGAGGGGTTTGCTGCTGCCTCCTGCGTTGGGCCGAGGGGACCGGCAGCCCTCAGGACAGGGACTTTCTCAGGTGTGGAGGTTAAACCCTGTCGGTGCTGCTTAAAAACTGCTCTGGTGTTACTGTGGCGGTCACGATGTGAAATCTGTTGGCTTAGGGGAGCCTGAGATTTGCATTCCTCGTAACTGCGGGGGATTTTGGGGAGCCTGGGTGGTACAATCCCCTTCCTGCTCCCAGATTCCTGTCGCTGACCCGGCAGCGGGTGGTTGGAAGAACTGATGCCCGCAGCGGCTGAGGGTCGGCATGATCCCGTCATTGCCGGAGCTCGTGAGTCAAGGAATGGGAGCGTGGCCCGTTTCCATCGTGGCTTGTGAGAGAAATAATGCGGTTTGATATAGTTGTGGTGTGGAAATGGCAATTCCTCTTTACACGTGTGCTTACAGGGTGCACGCAGGTGTTTCTTAATGCCTGCGAAGCTTTATGAGATTGGTTAATGAGCGTTGATTTGCTGTGCAAGTGCAAAGTGTTATTTTCATGGAGAAACCAACTCAGATGTTCCCTTTATTTTTCTTTTGTTAAAGGCAGAATGCCTATTTTAAAGCTTTCCTTGCAGGCAGAATAACATCTGCTTTTGAGGATTGTTTCTTTCCCTGCAGGGTGGAAAAATCTACAGCCTCGCTAAGGCCGCAGAGGAAGAAAACTCATCAGTTTTCAAGAGCAAACTGCAGTTTGGAGGGGGGTGGAGGTCTGCCAGAGCGCCTTTTAGCCCCTCGTCGGGCACATTTCTTTTCCCTCGGGGCTGAGATTTAACATAGCCTTTTCATTTGGCTGGGTTTTGGTTGTATGAATTAATGGGTGTTTCAATGAGAACCACAAGACCTAATTTCTGAGTCTCCCTCCTAAGAATTGTTGAGGGACGGAAGCGGGACAGGGAGGTAACCCGAGTGAAACGCTGAAGGCTTTTAAGGATGGAATGAGGAATGGCTGGGCTTGTTCTGGTCACACACTATGACAATAAAAGGCCACAAGTTCCCCGTGGAGGTAAAGAACCGACAATTTGAGAGAGCGTTAAGGGATTTGCCTCATCGAAAGGTGTCCTGGTTTGAGAGACACAGGACTAATTTCTCTTCTAATGCTTGGGAAAACTGCACTTTTAGAAGACTCCAGTGTCTGAATTTGTGAAAATATTTACTTTACAGCCAGCTATGGTGTGTGGGTCTCAAGGTCTCAGCGTTTTTGAGCTAGCCAGGTGCAGGGATGAGGAGGAGCGAGACCCGGGCACTTGACCCAAGCTGCCAACAGGATTATTTCATACCATCAACGTCACACTCATTATAAATTAGAAAGTTTGCTGCGAAGTGCTCTCTCTCTCTCCCTTGATGGCTGCCATCCTGAGAACTTCGTGCCCTGGTGCCGGAGCCCTGAGGCCTTCCCTTCCTCCTGAAGCCGTAGCACTCGCAGTGTCCCACATTAGCTGTCCACTGCTGGGAGTGCACAGCTTCCTACTGATAGAATTGGCTGAGTATAATCTTTGCATATTCTGTACTGGTGTCGGGATCAATATCAGTTCTTTAGTGCTGTTAATGTTAATTATCTAATCTTATTCTATTAAATCTGTTTATACTTCAGCTCTCGGGTTTTCTTGTTTTTCCCGATTTCCCTTTCCCAGGTGGGGAGGGGTCATTGGGTGATAGAATGATTGTCTAAATGACAACAAATTGTTATGGGTCTCTCAAACCATAACAAATTTGGCGCCCAACGTGGTATTGTAACAAGTTTGGCACTCAGTGTGATATTTTGCGCTTAATTTAAATAGTGCTGTGAGAACTATAAGTTTTAATTGGAGAGTTCTGAAGGGTTGAAGTCTTAAACAGATTTGATTGGATTCATTAAAAAGTCACTATGACTCTGTTGGAATGGTTTCAAAGGAACCTGGTCAGAGTTCTCCGCTATCTTTGTATAAACTTAGGTCAGGAGCTATCAGAGCTGTGGGGGAGGTCATTGCTGTTTCTCTCTCCTTTAAGGCAGCTTATCGTTTCTCAGTTTGGATTCAAAAACATTGCCTTGTTATTTTGTGTGGCGGTATTTTGCTACGTTATCGGGTCGTTTGTAATCTTTCCGTTATTTGTCACCTATGTAATGACATCTCGAGAATCACAGCGGTCAGACCCACCTCTGGACGGTGGGAGTCCTTTGCTGACCATTGTGCATAATTATACCTTGGGTTATGTTACGGGCCATTTAGCAAAGGAGGGGATGTCTCTTGAGAATTTGTAGGTACTGATGTCATCAATAGTAACATTTTTTGAGAGTTTGGAATACCCTTGGAATATTTTGATTGTTGTGCTTGGGTTGTTAAGTTTTGAGGGTTTGATCTGTTTTATTGTCTGGATCTGCAGTAGAGGGAAACATCCGGCAGAGACCGCGCCGGCTCCTACCGGCCACAGCCGCCGCCGGCCTCTATGGCAGGCAGTGATCCCATCCAGACTCTGCAGGCTGAGATCCTGCTGGCTCCTACGACAGTCCCCACCGACCCCCCCTGCTGTACACCGTACCGGCACAGACCCCGCCAGCCCCCCCGACGGACATCGCGCCTGCACGGCCCCCGCGACATACCTCATCCCTGCGCAGCCCCTGCTGGCCCTGTGACAGACACTGATCCCATCCAGACCCCACCGCCTCCCACGACAGCACCCGCAGCTGCAACAAGGACCAGACCTACTCTGACTGTGGTGATGGCTGATGCAGCTGAGCTACAGACACAGGCGGTGCCGGTATCAGTCAACCCTGTACATTAGAGGAAACGTGCAGTAGGGCCAGACAGCAATGGGCAACCAGGGACATCATACAACGAAGTGACAGAGGAGACTACTCGATCATTAACCCTTAGTGAGGTGCATGACATACGTAAGGATTATGGCCGTCAGGAAGGCGAGCAAGTGATTCCTTGGCTATTCCGATGCTGGGATACTAGAGCTGATAGTTTGGACTGACATGGTAGAGAAGCCAAGCGGCTGGGACCATTAGCTAGAGATTCGGGTATTGACAGGGCTCTTGGAGGACCGCCAGAATCCCTCACCCTCTGGAGGCGACTCCTGTTAAGTGTGAGGAGCAGGTATCCCTATAAGGACGCTATCCCATACTGCCCATCCAAGTGGACAACTATTGAGAGAGGTGTTCAGAATCTGAGGGAAATAGCTGTGAGAGAGATGATTTTTACTGATTTGGACAACCTGCAGGCATCATTAAATCCAGATGGACTCAAAATTACTGGACCCATTTGGCGCAAGTGGGTACTGAGTGCACCGGCAGCGTACGCTCATGTATTGGCATGCTTTCGTTGGAAAGAGGATGAGGCACTGACGGTGGGTGATGTGGATACTGACATGCAGCATTATGCACATAATCTTTTTTCTACCCCACAGGTTGGTGTCTCAGCATTGGACAGGTTACGTGACCGGGCCGGTGTTTCAGCGTTGGACAAGTCGTGTGACCAGGCTGGTGTCTCAGTTAAGGAAAAACGTTTTCCTAAAAGAACTGTTCAAGGGAAACGATGCACACCGCGACGTGTTCTGTGGGCTACTTTGCGTGATTGGGGGGAAAACATGAAGCAGTGGGATGGAAAACCTACTTCAGCATTACAGACACGCGTACGTGACTTGCGGAGTAAAACACCCCCAAGGAGGGATTCTTTCAGAAGACATGCTGCTCCAGTTTCCAGTGGACAGTCCCCCAGACAGCACAGATGGGCTTCGGAACCTGATTTACGACATGTGGATGTCAGGGATGGCACTGAGGGACCCTCTAGTCGAAAGTAGAGGTGTCCTGCCTCCGGCCAGGAGGAGGAGGGGGATAATCGAGTTTATTGGACTGTGTGGATTCGATGGCCTGGCACATCAGAACCACAAAAGTATAGGGCCTTGGTGGACACTGGTGCACAGTGCACCATAATGCCGTCAAATCATAGAGGGGCAGAACCCATCACGATTGTTGGAGTGATGGGGGGATCTCAAGAGCTGACTGTATTGGAGGCCGAAGTGAGCCTAACTGGGAATAAATGGGAAGAGTTCCCCATTGTGACTGGTCCAGGTGCTCCATGCATTCTTGGCATTGATTACTTCAGGAGAGGGTATTTTAAGGACCCGAGGGGGTACTGGTGGGCGTTTGGTGTAGCGGCGGTGGAGATGGAGGAAGTTATCCAACTGTCTACTTTGCCTGGGCTGTCAGAGGACCCTTCTATTGTGGGGTTATTGAGGGTTGAGGAACAAAAGGTGCCCGTTGCTATTACAACGGTGCATAGGCGACAATATCGCACTAATCGAGATTCTTTGCTCCCTATCCAGAAGTTGATCCGTCAGCTGGAAAGCCAAGGGGGGATCAGTAGGACTCGTTCACCCTTTAACAGTCCCATATGGCCAGTGCGAAAGCCTAATGGGGAATGGAGACTGACGGTAGACTATCGTGGCCTGAATGAAGTCACACCACCATTGAGTGCTGCCGTCCCAGATATGTTAGAACTTCATTATGAGCTGGAGTCAAAGGAAGCTGAGTGGTATGCTACAATGGACATTGCTAATGCCTTTTTCTCTATTCCTTTAGCGGCAGAGTGCAGGCCAGTTTGCTTTCACCTGGAGGGGCGTACAGTACACCTGGAATCGACTGCCCCAGGGGTGGAAACACAGCCCTACTGTTTGCCATGGACTGCACTGGACTTCCAGACTGCACTGGAGAAGGGTGGAGCTCCAGAACACCTGCAATACATTGACGACATCATTGTATGGGGTAATACAGCAGAAGAAGTTTTTGAGAAAGGGGAGAAGGTCATCCAGATCCTTCTGGAAGCTGGTTTTGCCATCAAACGAGGTAAGGTCAAGGGGCCTGCGCGAGAAATCCAGTTTTTAGGAATTAAGTGGCAAGACGGGCGTCGTCAGATCCCAATGGACATGATTAATAAAATAACAGCTATGTCACCACCTACTAACAAAAAGGAAACACAAACCTTCTTAGGCGTTGTGGGTTTCTGGAGAATGCATATTCCTGGTTACAGTCAGATTGTGAGCCCTCTCTATGAAGTGACGAGGAAGAAGAATGATTTTAAATGGGGCCCTGAGCAGCAATCAGCCTTTGAACAAATTAAACGGGAAATTGTCCATGCAGTAGCCCTTGGGCCAGTTCGGACTGGACCAGATGTAAAAAATGTGCTCTACACTGCAGCGGGGGAGAACAGCCCTACCTGGAGTCTCTGGCAAAGGGCACCTGGAGAGACTCGAGGCCGACCCCGTGGGTTTTGGAGCCGAGCATATAGAGGATCAGAGGCTCGGTATACCACTACTGAGAAAGAGATATTGGCAGCATATGAAGGAGTTGGAGCTGCTTCGGAGGTAATTGGTACTGAAGCACAGCTCCTCCTGGCACCTCGGTTGCCAGTGTTGAACTGGATGTTTAAAGGGAAGGCTCCTTCCACACATCACGCCACTGATGCGACGTGGAGTAAATGGATCGCACTAATTACTCAGCGAGCTCGAATAGGGAACCCTAATCGTCCAGGAATTTTGGAGGTGATCACGGATTGGCCACAAGGCACAGATTTTGGCGGGTCCCCAGAGGAGAGGGTGGTGCGTGCTGAGGAAGCCCCACCATATAATCAATTATCAGCAAATGAAAGGCAATATGCGCTATTCACAGATGGATCTTGTCATATTGTAGGAAACCAGTGAAGGTGGAAAGCTGCTGTATGGAGTCCCACTCGGCGAGTCGCAGAAGCGGCTGAGGGAGTGGGTGAGTCGAGTCAGTTTGCAGAAGTGAAAGCCATCCAGTTGGCTTTAAATATTGCCGAGCGAGAAAAGTGGCCGGTGCTTTATCTTTATACTGACTCATGGATGGTGGCACATGCCTTGTGGGGATGGTTAAAGGAGTGGAAAAAGAGTAACTGGCAGCGCAGAGGTAAACCCATTTGGGCTGCTGATTTGTGGCAAGATATTGCTGCCCGATTAGAAAAGTTGTCTGTTAAGGTATGCCATGTAGATGCCCATGTACCCAAGAGTCGGGCCACTGAGGAACAACAAATCAACCAGCAGGTGGATCAGGCTGCTAAAATTAAAGTGTCCCAAGTAGACTTGGATTGGCAACGTAATAGTGAATTGTTTTTAGCTCAGTGGGCCCATGACACTTCAGGTCATCAAGGAAGAGATGCGACATACAGATGGGCTCGTGACCGAGGGGTGGATTTGACTATGGATAATATATCACAGGTTATTTATGAATGTGAAACGTGCTGAAATTAAGCAAGCTAAACGGTCAAAACCTTTATGGTACGGGGAACAGTGGCTGAAATATAAGTATGGAGAGGCCTGGCAAAGTGACTATATTTCCCTTCCACAAACCCGCCAGGGCAAGTGCTATGTGCTTACAATGGTGGAAGCAACCACCGGATGGCTGGAAACTTATGCTGTGTCTCATGCCACTGCCCGTAGCACTATTTTAGGCCTGGAAAGACAAATGTTGTGGCGACATGGTACTCCAGAGAGAATTGAGTCGGACAATGGGACTCACTTCCGAAATAATCTCATAGATGCCTGGGCTAAAGAACATGGTATTGAATGGATATATCATATCCCCTACCACGCACCAGCTGCTGGGAAGGTCGAACGATGTGATGGATTACTGGAGACTACCTTGAAAGCAATGACTGCTGGAACATTTAAAAAGTGGGATGAGCATTTACCGAAAGCCACCTGGTTAGTCAACACCAGGGGAACTGTCAGCCGAGCTGGTCCGGCTCAGTCAGAGCTTTTACCTACTGTAGAAGGGGACAAGGTCCCTGTGGTGCATGTAAAGAATATGTTGGGGAAAACAGTCTGGGTTACCCCGGCCTCAGGTAAAGGCAGGCCCACTCGTGGGGTTGCTTTTGCTGAAGGACCAGGGCATACCTGGTGGGTGATGCAGGAAAATGGAGAAGTTCGATGTACCCGTTAGGAGATTTGATTTGGGGCGAGAATCCTTAATTTTAAAATGTGTGGTGTTAATTGTCACATAACACTAACAGTGTTCAATAAGTGTTTTTCAGGATAACATGGTGGTAATGAAACCGGTAATGAAACTCCATCGAATGGCGTCCAGCGACAGGGAACATGCTAGCCGTGAGCACAACACGTTTTATTGCTGCGCCCAACTCTACACGTCTGTTGTCCTGTATGGAGGCCTGGTCCCAATCTGACAACAGAGACAATGCCACATCACTGGTTCTTACCCTAAAAGACTATTATGATAGATGGAACTCCTAGTTTTCAACTAAAAAACTTAATAGACCTTTTAGAGGAATAGTTTATAGCTTTAGAGGATTATATATTTGTGTGTATATATATGAGAGGACTAATACAACAGTAATTTGAGTGTGTCATATATATGGTATGAAATAAGGGGTGGAATGTCCTGGTTTGAGAGACACAGGACTAATTTCTCTTCTAATGCTTGGGAAAACTGCACTTTCAGAAGACTCCAGTGTCTGAATTTGTGAAAATATTTACTTTACAGCCAGCTATGGTGTGTGGGTCTCAAGGTGTTTCCGAGCTTGCCAGGTGCAGGGATGAGGAGGAGCGAGACCCGGGCACTTGACCCAAGCTGGCCAACAGGATTATTTCATACCATCAACGTCACACTCATTATAAATTAGAAAGTTTGCTGCGAAGTGCTCTCTCTCCCTTGTTGGCTGCCATCCTGAGAACTTCGTGCCCTGATGCCGGAGCCCTGAGGCCTTCCCTTCCTCCTGAAGCCGTAGCGCTTGCAGTGTCCAACATTAGCTGTCCACTGCTGGGAGTGCACAGCTTCCTACTGATAGAATTGGCTGAGTATAATCTTTGCATATTCTGTATTGGTGTCGGGATCAATATCAGTTCTTTAGTGCTGTTAATGTTAATTATCTAATCTTATTTTATTAAATCTGTTTATACTTCAGCTCTCGGGTTTTCTTGTTTTTCCCGATTTCCCTTTCCCAGGTGGGGAGGGGTCATCGGGTGATAGAATGATTGTCTAAATGACAACAAATTGTTATGGGTCTCTCAAACCATAACACTCCTGAAGACACCATTGCAAACTGAAATTAACATCACCGTGCACCAGTTATTCTTTATGTTGTCTCCATTTTTTCAGTCTTTCCCTGTCTGTTTTGTGCTGGGGTTTTGTCTTTCTGGTGGCCAGAAATGGCCTTGTCATTACAATTCTCAGAGAAGGACTGGCAGTGTAACGTGCTCTTGTTGTTGTTTCCCCAGCATCATCTTTTTGCCACTCCAGCATCTTTTTGGTGGAAAGAACTGACCTGGAAGCACTGATTGTTGTGGAAAGGTAAACTTGTAGTGTGACTGTTTGGTGGTATTGTTTCTTGTGTAACTCTGCTTTTCACATGGCTTGTCTCAGCTAGTGAATGCTTTAAGTGAAATGCTACTTTGTTTATGTTTCCAAATTGATGTACTGAAGGTGTTGGGTTGGAATGTGTTTTTCTGCACAACCTAGAGTTTTGGGGAAAAGAGCAACAAGCTTTAAGATTTTGATCCTTGCGTGTCACAAAGTGGCAATGTGCCTTTGAAAAACTGTTCTATGGGATTCTAATAAAAGAAGCAGCAACTTGGAACTTGGTGTTGTTTTAATCAGTCTTTAATCAGTCTTACCCCGGCAGAAAACACTCATTCCCTCCAAGAAGCAGCAGAGGTTTCTAGTATGAGCCGGGCCTCTGCTTCCCAGCATGAAAAGGTCAAGATTGGTGAAGATACGGCGGCCTTGTGGAAGGAAAGGGAAAGGTAGTGGAAGCAGAGGAGCCGCAGCAAGGCAGCGGGGCTGCGTCTGGGGGCCTCTTCCCGCTCTTGCCCTCGGCATCCCGTCGGGGCGGGAAGAGGCGGACGCCTCCAGCGGCGCCTGTGCTGTCGGCACCGGTGACTCGGGGCCCGATGCTCCTGGCTGCCGCCGTCAGTGCCACCGGCCCCGAGCTCGCTGGCGGGAGCAGTCGGGGCGGGAAAAGGCTTCTGCGTTGCTCCTCTTGCGCAGACGTGGCTGTGCTACTTACCCGCCCCGACGGGGGCTCCCCCGGCCGGGGGCTGCCCCTCCTGCCGCTGCCTGTGCCGCTGCGCTGCGCTGCGCTGCGGGGGCTGCTCTGGGCGGCCCCTCGGGCTCCTTTCGCTCCGCATCGGGCAACCTGCGGCGCTCGGTGACTCCCGGGCGCAGCCCCACAGGGCTCTGCCCGCCCCGCGGTGGCCCCACCGCCCTCCCAGCGGGGGAGAGGGCGGGTACGGACGGGACGGTGTGTGCGGCACAGAGCCCGTGCGGCGGGGCCCGGGGCAGGCAGGAGGGGGGGATGGCCGCCGGGACAGAGCCGGCCCCAGCCCAGCCCAGCCCCGGGGCTGCCCCGACGCCCGGACAGCGGGGACCCGAGGGACACCGAGCGGCTGCCCCGGGCCGGCCGGGACCTCGGGGCAGCGCAGGAGGGGAGCGCCCCGCGGCCGCCTCCCGGGGCGGCTCGGCCCCTCCGCCCGCCGCTCCTCTGCCCGCCCTGCGCCAGCCCGGCCCCGCCGCCGCGCTCGGGGACGGCCCTGACCGGCCGAGAGGGGCCGCGAGATGACGAGCCGATCCGAGCGGGGCCGAGTGTTGCCGAGCGGGGCCGAGCGGCAGCCGGTACCTCTCGCCACAGCCGCTGGCGAGACCTGGGCGTTGCCCGGGCAACGGCGGGAGGCTCAAACGCGCCGCAGCGGAGGGAGCGGCCGGTGGCCGAGGGAGCCGCTCCGGGGCCGGCCCGCTCCGCGGCGGAGAGCAGCGCAGCGTGAGGGGGGAGCAGGGGGACGGTGCGCTCGGCCTGGCGGCAGAGCCGGGGGGGAAGGAGAAAGGCTGAGGAGCAGCCGGGAGCGTGAGCGAGAGAGAGAGGGGCCGCTGGAGCCGCGCTCTGCCCTCCCGGAGACGGGGACGGGAACAGAGGACCGGATCTGCCGGTGACATGCGGAAACGAAACTCCAGAGACTCCACAACCGGGAAGGTTGTAAAGTGGGTATATTTATTCAGCGCTGGGCAGCACGGGGGGTCGCCCCACCACAATCGTGTGCGCCCAATGCAGCGGCCTTCTCAAATATATATAGTTCTTAATTACATAATCATAAGATTTCCCAATACGCCTATACATATGCATAACCTGTCCCCACTTCGTATTAAAATTAGCTCTAAGAAGTAATTTCCATAAACTCCTCCCAACTGCGCTTGCGCAATGCCTCCTGGTGGTGGTCGCTGAGGGTCGTGACCATGAAGGCTGATGATTCCTCTTCATCACCGCAAGTAACTCTTTGTCCTTGCGCAGACTCAGTTCTTCTTTGGTCTTTGTCCAGACCGCAGGGTTGGTTTCAGCCGCTTTTCAAGGCATACTCTTATTCGTTATCAGGAGCTGTCCTTGGCAATCTCAAGACTTCTTGCTTTTTATCAGGCCTGTCCTTTAGGTTATGAATCACTGCTAGTCAATCAGTGCACAATGTGTTATTGTCTCTATCACATACCCCTGACTCACCGGGCAGACCCTCCTCTTGGGGAAGTCTGCTGCCCCCCTGGGCCCGGGTTAAGGACGTCACTAGGAAACTTCCCGGCCTGGTACGGCCCTCGGACTATTGCCCGGCGCTGCTCTTCCCTGTGGGTGGCCACGAAGCCACAATGCGTAGTCCGAGGGCGATCCGGAGAGACTTCAGGGCCTTGGGATGGGTGGTAAGGGAATCTGGAGCGCTGGCTATTTTTCCTCTCTCCTTCCAGTTATGCGCAGCAACACTGGAAGGAACAGACGGACCTGGTCTTTTAATACATGGTTCTGTGGCTGCTGTCACCACCACAATTTTGTTGGGTGGGGTTTTTGGGGTTTTTTGTTTTTTTTTTTGGGGGGGTTGGTTTTTTTTGTTTGTTTGTTTGTTTGTTTTTTTCACAAATAGGGTGGCCTCCATGGTGCCAGGCCTGCTGGGGTCAGATGGGATTGAGCTTTCTGAAAGGGGGAAGAGGGTCTTTGCTCAGGAGCCAGTGGGGCTCATTGGCAGAGCTTTAAACTAGACTTGAATGGGTCAGGGATAGGATCAGGCTTGAATGGGTCAGGGATAGGATCAGGCTTGAAGGGGTCAGGGATAGGATCAGGCTTGCCCATGACAAGCTGCGGGAACATGCTAAGGTCAGGGGGACGGGGCGCCAGCGAGGACCCTCAGCCTGTTGGTCTGAGACGTGCTGGGTGCAGCAGACTCGCAGTCTTATGGAGATGAGCCAGGGGCTTCTGACGGAACAGAAGCCAACAGGGAAACATCAGTGAAATCACAGTGTCATAGAATCATTTGGGTTGGAAGGGACCTTTAGAGGTTGTTGAGTCCAACCCCCTGCAATAAGCAGGGATGGGGCATCTGGGAAGATTATGTTTTTTGATGATGAGGGTGGGGAGACACTGGCCCAGGTTGCCCAAAGAGGTGGGAGATGGCCCATACCTGGAAACATTCCAGGTCAGGTTGGACGGGGCTCTGAGCAACCAGATCCAATTGAAGACGACCCAGACCATTCTATGATTAATTACCGCTTGGAAGAAACATACAAAGGAAAACTGAGTTAGAAGCAGGTTAGGCTGATTCACACAGAGACTGGAGACGCAAAGAGTAAGGAAGACCCTCCCATTGAGTCACGAGGTTCAGAGTGGATCCCCTTGCCTTCTAAACTCCTTATGGAGCCCCGGTCTCACACTTGGAGAACAGCTTATGTCTAACGGAATTATCTATACAATGTTTGCAATAATATTGAGTAGCTGCATGGATTAGTAATGTCTCATTAGTACTAATTCAGCACGCTCTCAGTCACTTACTGAGGATCTGCCGCAGCTAAGGCATCTCTCCGCCGTGGGTGAGGAAGGCTCTCAGTCTCAGGTAAGGAATCTCTAACCTTGAGAGTCGCCCCTGCCCACGGGGAGAGTCGCCTGGCGTGCAGTCCAGCTGCCATTCAGGGAGAGGTCAAATTGGGCTCCTCCTGACAGTGATATTTATCGAGGGGAGTAGTTGGCTGCTAGGCGATAGCACAGGCGAGAGAGATGTCTTTTGTTTAGCTCGGGTATCTCGTTCTGTACTTTGGTTACCTTGCATTTTTAGGGTTTGAAACCACCTTTAGTTCTTAAAGCAAGCAAACAAATAAACTTCTCCTGTACAATAGAATTTTACATTGTGTAACAGTTCTTTGGTTCCTTTTCCTTTCAGAATTCCTCCAAAGAAAAGGAGTGTGACTTTAGTCCAGCATCCCTCAGTGTGGGCTGTAGCCAAGTGAGATTCTGTAAGTAAAGAATTCCTGGATTGTTTCATTCAGTTCGGTCATATTAGACTGCTTGCCCTCACTATCCCTCGGCAGCACTTTCACAGCCCGACCAACACTGGGGCTCTGCGCTTTCCTGGCACCGTAACGCTCCCAACACTCTCTCCCACACTCGCCAGAGCCCCGCTCCAAAATGGAAAACATCCAGCGACTGCTCCTACACAAAAGGAGCAAGGATGGAAAGCTGTTCCTGCCTTCACCATCCCGTAGCAGCGCTTTGACAGGCAGCTAATGGCAGCGTGGGCTGAGGCTGAGGTCCCCAGCAGCACGGGTGGCCCAGAGGAGAGAGGTGTCTGTTGCGGATGGAGCGATGCACTTCACTCGTAGAGAGAAGCAGCGACACGTTTATTGATACAAAACAGGGATTTAACAAAGTTTGAGAGTAAATGCGACAGTGCTTTAGCAGGATTCGATGGCAAGGTACAGTTGGTTATTTCCTGCATGGAGGACAGGGTCAGGCAGAACTGCCAGGGAGACCCTCCTGTTGGGCTGAGGTTCGGAAAGGAGCCCCTTGCTTTCTAACCTCCTTCTCAGAGAGGAGTCTGGGTGCGGCTGGATCCAATCCTGGTCCCGGACTGGGTCAACGGTTTATGTCTAAGGGATTATATATGTGCAATCAATCCTTTCTATCACTTAGCTAAGATTTCACAGTTTTGCGTGCTATTAATCACTGACCGAGGATCTGTTGCGGCAAAGAATCTGTGAAGCTCGAGGAGTAACCTTGAGAGGCGTCCCCGCTCATGGGGAGATCCTGGCGTGCAGGGGAGCTCAAAGGGCTCTTGGGCTCTTCACTATTGATGTGGGTGAGATGATTGACCTATAGTCATATCTGCATATTGGCCACAGTACCAGCACTGCTCAAGTTAGCCCTTGGCTACTGTGGTGTTATGTGTTTCCCCGAAACCACATCGAGCCGGGGACAGCCATCACATGTACACGTGCCCATTGTGACCACCACGGGTGTTAGTGCTTGGGCAGGGTCACGGGAGATAAAGGTCAGGTTGGAAGGCGGGGAGGGGGAGCACACCATCACAGTGTCAAGGGAGTGATGTTGGTGCAATGCCGTTCCCTCCTCGACATACCTTTTCCAGCCACGTGTCCCTGGAGCTGTGGGATTCTCATACAGAACGCACACCCTAACCTAACCCTAATGGGAGGGTTAGATGGATCCAGGAACAGAGACCTACTGGCAAAACAGAAGGAAGCTTCCTTGGAGGAGTCTTGGTAGCTACCTGTGATATCAGGTCCCTCAACTAGAGATCAAAAGTCTCTGGGAGATGCCTGGAAGGAGCCATGGGTTTATTGCGGGGTAAAAAGCTTTGCCTAAAAGAGAAAAAACATGATAGGTTACTTCCCAGTGAGAAAAAACCATCACAGTTATCTCCCATTGGAGAGTCTGGAGGTCCTACAGGGATCTGAGGTCCCTAAAAAACATGACAAAAGACAACAACAGAAGCCTGGAAGGAGTCTCGGGTGAAACCCAGAGGATGGAACATTGTCCAAGGAGAAAAATCATCTTGGGTACTTCCCTGGAGGAGTCTGGGGTTGCTACCCGGGATCACAGGGCCCTAAAGCATTGGAGAAAACTTTGCGGGACACGCCTGGGAGGAGTTCTGGGTAGATCCCGCAGGATGGACCACTGTCAAGAGAGAAAAATCATCTTGGGTATCTTCCCTGGAGGAGTCTGGGGTTGCTACCCGGGATCACAGGGCCCTAAACCCCAGGAAGAAAGCACTCAGGAAGAGAGCTGGGAGGAGTCTCGGGTGCATCCCGCAGGATGGACAATAGTCCAAGGAGAAAAATCAACTTGGGAATCTTCCACAGAGGATTCTGGGGTTGCTACCCGGGATGACAGGGCCCTAAAGCACGGGAGAAAACTCTGCGTGAGACGCCTGGGAGGAGATCTGGGTAGATGCCGCAGGATGGACCACTGTCAAGAGAGAAAAATCATCTTGGGTGTCTTCCCTGGAGGAGTCTGGGGTTGCTACCTGGGATGACAGAACCATAAACCGCGAGAAAAAAGACTCAGGGACATAGCTGCGACAAGTCTCGGATGCATCCCAGAGGATGGAGCTTTGTCCAAGGAGAACAATCATCTCGGGTATCTTCCCTGGAGAATTCTGGGGTTGCTACCCGGGATCACAGGGCCCCAAACCACCGGAATAAAGACACCGGGACATACCTGCAAGGAGACTCGGATGCTTCCAAGAGGATGGAGCTTCGTCCAAGGAGAAAAATCATCTCGGGTATCTTCCCTGGAGGAGTCTGGGGTTGCTACCCGGGATTACAGGGACCCAAACCACAGGAAAAGTGTCTGCGGGAGACGCCTGGGAGGAATCTCAGATGCATCCCAGAAGATGGAGCATTGTCCAAGAAGAAAAATCATCTCGGGTATCTTCCTTGGAGGAGTCTGGGGTTGCTACCTGGGATCACAGGGCCCCAAACCACAGGAAAAATGTCTGCGGGAGACTCCTGGGAGGAATCTCAGATGCATCCCAGAAGATGGAGCATTGTCCAAGGAGAAAAATCATCTTGGGTATCTTCCCTGGAGGAGTCTGGGGTTGCTACCCGGGATCACAGGGCCCTAAAAAGCAGGAAGAAAACACTCAGAAACAGAGCTGGGAGGAGTCTCGGGTGCATCCTGCAGGATGGACAATAGTCCAAGGAGAAAAATCAACTTGGGTATCTTCCCTGGAGGAGTCTGGGGTTGCTACCCGGGATCACAGGGCCCCAAAACACCGGAATAAAAGCTCAGGGACATACCTGCAAGGAGTCTCGGATCCTTACCAGAGGATGGAGCGTTATCCAAGGAGAACAATCATCTCGGGTATCTTCCCTGGAGGAGTCTGGGGTTGCTACCCGGGATCACAGGGCCCTAAAGCACTGGAGAAAACTCTGCGGGAGACGCCTGGGAGGAGTTCTGGGTAGATCCCGCAGGATGGACCACTGTCAAGAGAGAAAAATCATCTTGGGTGTCTTCCCTGGAGGACTCTGGGGTTGCTACCCGGGATGACAGAACCCTAAACCGCGAGAAAAAAGACTGAGGGACATAGCTGCGACAACTCTCGGATGCATCCCAGAGGATGGAGCATTGTCCAAAGAGAAAAATCATCTCGGGTATATTCCCTGGAGGAGTCTGGGGTTGCTACCCGGGATCACAGGGCCCTAAACCCCAGGAAGAAAACACTCAGAAACACAGCTGGGAGGAGTCTCGGGTGCATCCCGCAGGATGGACAATAGTCCAAGGAGAAAAATCAACCTAGGTATCTTCCATGGAGGAGTCTGGGGTTGCTACCCGGGATGACAGGTCCCAAAACCACCGGAATAAACACTCAGGGACATACCTGCAAGGAGTCTCGGATGCTTCCCAGAGGATGGAGCATTGTCCAAGGAGAAAAATCATCTCGGGTTATCTTCCCTGGAGGAGTCTGGGGTTGCTACCCGGGATTACAGGGACCCAAACCACAGGAAAAATGTCTGTGGGAGATGCCTGGGAGGAATCTCATATGCATCCCAGAAGATGGAGCTTTGTCCCAGCAGAAAAATCATCTCGGGTATCTTCCGTGGAGGAGTCTGGGGTTGCTTCCCGGGATCACAGGGCCCCAAAACACCGGAGAAAACTCTGCGGGAGACACCTGGGAGGAGTTCTGGATAGATCCCGCAGTATGGACCACTGTCAAGAGAGAAAAATCATATTGGGTGTCCTCCCTGGAGGAGTCTGGGGTTGCTACCTGGGATCAGAGGGCCTGAAAACACTGGAATAAACACTCAGGGACATACCTGCAAGGAGTCTCGGATGCTTCCCAGAGGATGTAGCATTGTCCAAGGAGAAAAATCATCTCGGGTATCTTCCCTGGAGGAGTCTGGGGTTGCTACCCGGGTTTACAGGGACCCGAACCACAGGAAAAATGTCTGCGGGAGACGCCTGGGAGGAATATCAGATGCATCCCAGAAGATGGAGCATGGTCCAAGCAGAAAAATCATCTCGGGTATCTTCCCTGGAAGAGTCTGGGGTTGCTACCCGGCATCACAGGGCCCGAAAACACCGGAATAAAAACTCAGGGACATACCTTCAAGGAGTCTCGGATGCTTCCCAGAGGATGGAGCATTGTCCAAGGAGAAAAATCATCTCGGCTATCTTCCCTGGAGGACTCTGGGGTTGCTACCCGGGATCACAGGGCCCGAAAACACCGGAATAAAAACTCAGGGATATACCTGAAGGAGTCTCGGATGCTTCCCAGAGGATGGAGCATTGTCCAAGCAGAAAAATTATCTCGGGTATCTTCCTTGGAGGAGTCTGGGGTTGCTACCCGGGATCAGAGGGCCCTAAAGCACTGGAGAAAACTCTGCGGGAGACGCCTGGGAGGAATTCTGGGTAGATCCCGCAGGATGGACCACTGTCAAGAGAGAAAAATCATATTGGGTGTCTTCCCTGGAGGAGTCTGGGGTTGTTACCTGGGATGACAGAACCATAAACCGTGAGAAAAAAGACTCAGGGACATAGCTGCGACAAGTCTCGGGTGCATCCCAGAGCATGGAGCATTGTCCAAGGAGAAAAATCATACCGGATATCTTTCCTGGAGGAGTCTGGGGTTGCTACCTGGGATTAAAGGGACCCAAACCACAGGAAAAATGTCTGCGGGAGAGGCCTGGGAGGAATCTCAGATGCATCCCAGAAGATGGAGCATTGTTCAAGGAGAAAAATCATCTCGGGTATCTTCCCTGGAGGAGTCTGGGGTTGCTACCCGGGATCACATGGCGCAAAACCACAGGAAAAATGTCTGCGGGAGACACTTGGGAGGAATCTCAGATGCATTCCAGAAGATGGAGCATTGTCCAAGGAGAAAAATCATCTCGGGTATCTTCCCTGGAGGAGTCTGGGGTTCCTACCCGGGATGACAGGGCCCAAAACCACCGGAATAAACACTCAGGGACATACCTGCAAGGAGTCTCGTACGCTTCCCAAAGGTTGGAGCATTGTAAAGGAGAAATATCATCTCGGGTATCTTCCCTGGAGGAGTCTGCGGTTGCTACCCGGTATCACAGGGCCCTAAAGCACTGGAGAAAACTCTGCGGGAGACTCCTGGGAGGAGTTCTGGATAGATCCCGCAGTATGGACCACTGTCAAGAGAGAAAAATCATATTGGGTGTCTTCCCTGGAGGAGTCTGGGGTTGCTACCCGGGATCAGAGGGCCCGAAAATACAGGAATAAACACTCAGGGACATATCTGCAAGGAGTCTCGGATGCTTCCAAGAGGATGTAGCATTGTCCAAGGAGAAAAATCATCTCGGGTATCTTCCCTGGAGGAGTCTGGTGTTGCTAACCGGGTTTACAGGGACCCAAACCACAGGAAAAATGTCTGCGGGAGACGCGTGGGAGGAATCTCAGATGCATCCCAGAAGATGGAGCATTGTCCCAGGAGAAAAATCATCTCGGCTATCTTCCCTGGAGGAGTCTGGGGTTGCTACCTGGGATCACAGGGCCCCAAAACATCGGAGAAAACTCTGCGGGAGACTCCTGGGAGGAGTTCTGGATAGATCCCGCAGTATGGACCACTGTCAAGAGAGAAAAATCATATTGGGTGTCTTCCCTGGAGGAGTCTGGGGTTGCTACCCGGGATCAGAGGGCCCGAAAATACAGGAATAAACACTCAGGGACATATCTGCAAGGAGTCTCGGATGCTTCCAAGAGGATGTAGCATTGTCCAAGGAGAAAAATCATCTCGGGTATCTTCCCTGGAGGAGTCTGGTGTTGCTAACCGGGTTTACAGGGACCCAAACCACAGGAAAAATGTCTGCGGGAGACGCATGGGAGGAATCTCAGATGCATCCCAGAAGATGGAGCATTGTCCAAGGAGAAAAATCATCTCGGGTATCTTCCCTGGAGGAGTCTGGGGTTGCTACCCGGGATCACAGGGCCCCAAAACACCGGAGAAAACTCTGCGGGAGACACCTGGAAGGAGTTCTGGATAGATCCCGCAGTATGGACCACTGTCAAGAGAGAAAAATCATATTGGGTGTCCTCCCTGGAGGAGTCTGGGGTTGCTACCCGGGATCAGAGGGCCTGAAAACACTGGAATAAACACTCAGGGACATACCTGCAAGGAGTCTCGGATGCTTCCCAGAGGATGTAGCATTGTCCAAGGAGAAAAATCATCTCGGGTATCTTCCCTGGAGGAGTCTGGGGTTGCTACCCAGCATCACAGGGCCCGAAAACACCGGAATAAAAACTCAGGGACCTACGTGCAAGGAGTCTCGGATGCTTCCCAGAGGATGGAGCATTGTCCAAGCAGAAAAATTATCTCGGGTATCTTCCCTGGAGGAGTCTGGGGTTGCTACCCGGGATTACAGGGACCCAAACCACAGGAAAAATGTCTGTGGGAGATGCCTGGGAGGAATCTCATATGCATCCCAGAAGATGGAGCTTTGTCCAAGGAGAAAAATCATCTAGGGTATCTTCCCTGGAGGAGTCTGGGGTTGCTACCCGTGATCACAGGGCCCCAAAACAACGGAGAAAACTCTGCGGGAGACGCCTGGGAGGAATTCTGGGTAGATCCCGCAGGATGGACCACTGTCAAGACAGAAAAATCATATTGGGTGTCTTCCCTGGAGGAGTCTGGGGTTGCTACCTGGGATGACAGAACCATAAACCGTGAGAAAAAAGACTCAGGGACATAGCTGCGACAAGTCTCGGGTGCATCCCAGAGCATGGAGCATTGTCCAAGGAGAAAAATCATCCCGGATATCTTTCCTGGAGGAGTCTGGGGTTGCTACCTGGGATTAAAGGGACCCAAACCACAGGAAAAATGTCTGCGGGAGAGGCCTGGGAGGAATCTCAGATGCATCCCAGAAGATGGAGCATTGTCCAAGGAGAAAAATCATCTCGGGTATCTTCCCTGGAGGAGTCTGGGGTTGCTACCCGGGATTACAGGGACCCAAACCACGGGAAAAATGTCTGTGGGAGATGCCTGGGAGGAATCTCATATGCATCCCAGAAGATGGAGCTTTGTCCAAGGAGAAAAATCATCTCGGGTATCTTCCCTGGAGGAGTCTGGGGTTGCTACCCGGGATCACAGGGCCCCAAAACACCGGAGAAAACTCTGCGGGAGACACCTGGAAGGAGTTCTGGATAGATCCCGCAGTATGGATCACTGTCAAGAGAGAAAAATTATATTGGGTGTCCTCCCTGGAGGAGTCTAGGGTTGCTACCCGGGATTAGAGGGCCCGAAAACACCGGGATAAAAACTCAGGGACATACGTGCAAGGAGTCTCGGATGCTTCCCAGAGGATGGAGCATTGTCCAAGCAGAAAAATTATCTCGGGTATCTTCCCTGGAGGAGTCTGGGGTTGCTACCCGGGATTACAAGGACCCAAACCACAGGAAAAATGTCTGCGGGAGACGCCTGGGAGGAATCTCATATGCATCCCAGAAGATGGAGCTTTGTCCAAGGAGAAAAATCATCTCGGCTATCTTCCCTGGAGGAGTCTGGGGTTGCTACCCGGGATCACAGGGCCCGAAAACACCGGAATAAAAACTCAGGGACATAACTGCAAGGAGTCTCGGATGCTTCCCAGAGGATGGAGCATTGTCCAAGCAGAAAAATTATCTCGGGTATCTTCCTTGGAGGAGTCTGGGGTTGCTACCCGGGATCACAGGGCCCGAAAACACCGGAGAAAACTCTGCAGGAGACACCTGGGAGGAGTTCTGGATAGATCCCGCAGTATGGACCACTGTCAAGAGAGAAAAATCATATTGGGTGTCATCCCTGGAGGAGTCTGGGGTTGCTACCCGGGATTACAGGGACCCAAACCACAGGAAAAATGTCTGTGGGAGATGCCTGGGAGGAATCTCATATGCATCCCAGAAGATGGAGCTTTGTCCAAGGAGAAAAATCATCTCGGGTATCTTCCCTGGAGGAGTCTGGGGTTGCTACCCGGGATCACAGGGCCCGAAAACACCGGAGAAAACTCTGCGGGAGACACCTGGGAGGAGTTCTGGATAGATCCCGCAGTATGGACCACTGTCAAGAGAGAAAAATCATATTGGGTGTCCTCCCTGGAGGAGTCTGGGGTTGCTACCCGGGATTACAGGGACCCAAACCACAGGAAAAATGTCTGTGGGAGATGCCTGGGAGGAATCTCATATGCATCCCAGAAGATGGAGCTTTGTCCAAGGAGAAAAATCATCTCGGGTATCTTCCCTGGAGGAGTCTGGGGTTGCTACCCGGGATCACAGGGCCCCAAAACACCGGAGAAAACTCTGCGGGAGACACCTGGAAGGAGTTCTGGATAGATCCCGCAGTATGGACCACTGTCAAGAGAGAAAAATCATATTGGGTGTCCTCCCTGGAGGAGTCTAGGGTTGCTACCCGGGACCAGAGGGCCTGAAAAAACTGGAATAAACACTCAGGGACATACCTGCAAGGAGTCTCGGATGCTTCCCAGAGGATGTAGCATTGTCCAAGGAGAAAAATCATCTCGGGTATCTTCCCTGGAGGAGTCTGGGGTTGCTACCCGGCATCACAGGGCCCGAAAACACCGGAATAAAAACTCAGGGACATACGTGCAAGGAGTCTCGGATGCTTCTCAGAGGATGGAGCATTGTCCAAGCAGAAAAATTATCTCGGGTATCTTCCCTGGAGGAGTCTGGGGTTGCTACCCGGGATTACAGGGACCCAAACCACAGGAAAAATGTCTGTGGGAGATGCCTGGGAGGAATCTCATATGCATCCCAGAAGATGGAGCTTTGTCCAAGGAGAAAAATCATCTCGGGTATCTTCCCTGGAGGAGTCTGGGGTTGCTACCCGGGATCAGAGGGCCCGAAAACACTGGAATAAACACTCAGGGACATACGTGCAAGGAGTCTCGGATGCTTCCCAGAGTATGTAGCATTGTCCAAGGAGAAAAATCATCTCGGGTATCTTCCCTGGAGGAGTCTGGGGTTGCTACCCGGGTTTACAGGGACCCAAACCACAGGAAAAATATCTGCGGGAAACGCCTGGGAGGAATCTCAGATGCATCCCAGAAGATGGAGCATTGTCCAAGGAGAAAAATCATCTCGGGTATCTTCCCTGGAGGAGTCTGGGGTTGCTACCCGGGATCACAGGGCCCTAAAGCACTGGAGAAAACTCTGCGGGAGACGCCTGGGAGGAATTCTGGGTAGATCCCGCAGGATGGACCACTGTCAAGAGAGAAAAATCATATTGGGTGTCTTCCCTGGAGGAGTCTGGGGTTGCTACCTGGGATGACAGAACCATAAACCGTGAGAAAAAAGACTCAGGGACATAGCTGCGACAAGTCTCGGTTGCATCCCAGAGGATGGAGCATTGTCCAAGGAGAAAAATCATCCCGGATATCTTTCCTGGAGGAGTCTGGTGTTGGTACCCGGGATTACAGGGACCCAAACCACAGGAAAAATGTCTGTGGGAGACACCTGGGAGGAATCTCAGATGCATCCCAGAAGATGGAGCATTGTCAAAGGAGAAAAATCATCTCGGGTATCTTCCCTGCTGGAGTCTGGGGTTGCTACCCGGGATCACAGGGCCCCAAAACACCGGAGAAAACTCTGCGGGAGACTCCTGGGAGGAGTTCTGGATAGATCCCGCAGTATGGACCACTGTCAAGAGAGACAAATCATATTGGGTGTCTTCCCTGGAGGAGTCTGGGGTTGCTACCCGGGATCACAGGGCCCGAAAATACCGGAATAAACACTCAGTGACATACCTGCAAGGAGTCTCGGATGCTTCCAAGAGGATGGAGCATTGTCCAACAGGAAAAATCATCTCGGGTATCTTCCCTGGAGGAGTCTGGGGTTGCTACCCGGGATCACAGGCCCCGAAAACACCGGAATAAAAACTCAGGGACATACCTGCAAGGAGTCTCAGATGCTTCCCAGATGATGGAGCATTGTCCAAGCAGAAAAATTATCTCGGGTATCTTCCCTGGAGGAGTCTGGGGTTGCTACCCGGGTTTACAGGGACCCAAACCACAGGAAAAATGTCTGCGGGAGACGCCTGGGAGGAATCTCAGATGCATCCCAGAAGATGGAGCATTGTCCCAGGAGAAAAATCATCTCGGGTATCTTCCCTGGAGGACTCTGGGGTTGCTACCCGGGATCAGAGGGCCCGAAAATACCGGAATAAACACTCAGGGACATACCTGCAAGGAGTCTCGGATGCTTCCAAGAGGATGGAGCATTGTCCAAGCAGAAAAATTATCTCGGGTATCTTCCTTGGAGGAGTCTGGGGTTGCTACCCGGGATGACAGGGCCCTAAAGCACTGGAGAAAACTCTGCGGGAGACGCCTGGGAGGAATTCTGGGTAGATCCCGCAGGATGGACCACTGTCAAGAGAGAAAAATCATACTGGGTGTCTTCCCTGGAGGAGTCTGGGGTTGCTACCTGGGATGACAGAACCATAAACCGTGAGAAAAAAGACTCAGGGACATAGCTGCGACAAGTCTCGGATGCATCCCAGACGATGGAGCATTGTCCAAGGAGAAAAATCATCCCGGATATCTTTCCTGGAGGAGTCTGGGGTTGCTACCCGGGATCACAGGGCCCCAAAACACCGGAGAAAACTCTGCGGGAGACTCCTGGGAGGAGTTCTGGATAGATCCCGCAGTATGGACCACTGTCAAGAGAGAAAAATCATATTGGGTGTCTTCCCTGGAGGAGTCTGGGGTTGCTACCCGGGATCAGAGGGCCCGAAAATACCGGAATAAACACTCAGGGACATACCTGCAAGGAGTCTCGGATGCTTCCAAGAGGATGGAGCATTGTCCAACGAGAAAAATCATCTCGGGTATCTTCCCTGGAGGAGTCTGGGGTTGCTACCCGGGATCACAGGGCCCGAAAACACCGGAATAAAAACTCAGGGACATACCTGCAAGGAGTCTCAGATGCTTCCCAGATGATGGAGCATTGTTCAAGCAGAAAAATTATCTCGGGTATCTTCCCTGGAGGAGTCTGGGGTTGCTACCCGGGATTACAGGGACCCAAACCACAGGAAAAATGTCTGTGGGAGATGCCTGGGAGGAATCTCATATGCATCCCAGAAGATGGAGCTTTGTCCCAGCAGAAAAATCATCTCGGGTATCTTCGCTGGAGGAGTCTGGGGTTGCTACCCGGGATCACAGGGCCCCAAAACACCGGAGAAAACTCTGCGGGAGACTCCTGGGAGGAGTTCTGGATAGATCCCGCAGTATGGACCACTGTCAAAAGAGAAAAATCATATTGGGTGTCCTCCCTGGAGGAGTCTGGGGTTGCTACCTGGGATCAGAGGGCCCGAAAACACTGGAATAAACACTCAGGGACATACCTGCAAGGAGTCTCGGATGCTTCCAAGAGGATGGAGCATTGTCCAAGCAGAAAAATTATCTCGGGTACCTTTCCTGGAGGAGTCTGGGGTTGCTACCCGGGATTACAGGGAACAAAACCACAGGAAAAATATCTGTGGGAGATGCCTGGGAGGAATCTCATATGCATCCCAGAAGATGGAGCTTTGTCCCAGCAGAAAAATCATCTCGGGTATCTTCCCTGGAGGAGTCTGGGGTTGCTACCCGGGATTACAGGGACCCAAACCACAGGAAAAATGTCTGCGGGAGACGCCTGGGAGGAATCTCAGATGCATCCCAGAAGATGGAGCTTTGTCCCAGCAGAAAAATCATCTCGGGTATCTTCGCTGGAGGAGCCTGGGGTTGCTACCTGGGATTACAGGGACCCAAACCACAGGAAAAATGTCTGCGGGAGACGCCTGGGAGGAATCTCAGATGCATCCCAGAAGATGGAGCATTGTCCAAGGAGAAATATCATCTCTGCTATCTTCCCTGGAGGAGTCTGGGGTTACTACCCGGGATCACAGGGCCCGAAAACACCGGAATAAAAACTCAGGGACATACCTGCAAGGAGACTCGGATGCATCCCAGAGGATGGAGCATTGTCCAAGGAGAAAAATCATCCCGGATATCTTTCCTGGAGGAGTCTGGGGTTGCTACCCGGGATTACAGGGACCGAAACCACAGGAAAAATGTCTGCGGGAGACTACTGGGAGGAGTTCTGGATAGATCCCGCAGTATGGACCACTGTCAAGAGAGAAAAATCATATTGGGTGTCTTCCCTGGAGGAGTCTGGGGTTGCTACCCGGGATCACAGGGCTTGAAAATGCCGGAATAAACACTCAGGGACATACCTGCAAGGAGTCTCGGATGCTTCCCAGAGGATGGAGCATTGTCCAACGAGAAAAATCATCTCGGGTATCTTCCCTGGAGGAGTCTGGGGTTGCTACCCGGGTTTACAGGGACCCAAACCACAGGAAAAATGTCTGCGGGAGACGCCTGGGAGGAATCTCAGATGCATCCCAGAAGATGGAGCATTGTCCAAGGAGAAAAATCATCTCGGCTATCTTCCCTGGAGGAGTCTGGGGTTGCTACCCGGGATCACAGGGCCCTAAAGCACTGGAGAAAACTCTGCGGGAGACGCCTGGGAGGAATTCTGGGTAGATCCCGCAGGATGGACCACTGTCAAGAGAGAAAAATCATATTGAGTGTCTTCCCTGGAGGAGTCTGGGGTTGCTACCTGGGATGACAGAACCATAAAACGTGAGAAAAAAGACTCAGGGACATAGCTGCGACAAGTCTCGGATGCATCCCAGAGGATGGAGCATTGTCCAAGGAGAAAAATCATCCCGGATATCTTTCCTGGAGGAGTCTGGGATTGCTACCCGAGATTAAAGGGACCCAAACCACAGGAAAAATGTCTGCGGGAGACGCCTGGGAGGAATCTCAGATGCATCCCAGAAGATGGAGCTTTGTCCCAGCAGAAAAATCATCTCGGGTGTCTTCCCTGGAGGAGTCTGGGGTTGCTACCCGGGATTACAGGGACCCAAACCACAGGAAAAATGTCTGCGGGAGATGCCTGGGAGGAATCTCAGATGCATCCCAGAAGATGGAGCATTGTCCAAGGAGAAAAATCATCTCGGGTATCTTGCCTGGAGGAGTCTGGGGTTACTACCCAGGATCACAGGGCCCGAAAACACCGGAATAAAAACTCAGGGACATACCTGCAAGGAGTCTCGGATGCTTCCCAGAGGATGGAGCATTGTCCAAGCAGAAAAATTATCTCGGGTATCTTCCCTGGAGGAGTCTGGGGTTGCTACCTGGGATGACAGAACCATAAACCGTGAGAAAAAAGACTCAGGGACATAGCTGCGACAAGTCTCGGATGCATCCAAGAGGATGGAGCATTGTCCAAGGAGAAAAATCATCCCGGATATCTTTCCTGGAGGAGTCTGGGGTTGCTACCCGGATTAAAGGGACCCAAACCACAGGAAAAATGTCTGCGGGAGACGCCTGGGAGGAACCTCAGATGCATCCCAGAAGATGGAGCATTGTCCAAGGAGAAAAATCATCTCGGGTATCTTCCCTGGAGGAGTCTGGGGTTGCTACCCGGGATCACAGGGCCCGAAAACACCGGAATAAACACTCAGGGACATACCTGCAAGGAGTCTCGGATGCTTCCCAGAGGATGTAGCATTGTCCAAGGAGAAAAATCATCTCGGGTATCTTCCCTGGAGGAGTCTGGGGTTGCTACCCGGGATCACAGGGCCCTAAAGCACTGGAGAAAACTCTGCGGGAGACGCCTGGGAGGAATTCTGGGTAGATCCCGCAGGATGGACCACTGTCAAGAGAGAAAAATCATATTGGGTGTCTTCCCTGGAGGATTCTGGGGTTGCTACCCGGGATCACAGGGCCCGAAAACACCGGAATAAAAACTCAGGGACATACCTGCAAGGAGTCTCAGATGCTTCCCAGATGATGGAGCATTGTCCAAGCAGAAAAATTATCTCGGGTATCTTCCCTGGAGGAGTCTGGGGTTGCTACCCGGGATTAAAGGGACCCAAACCACAGGATAAATGTCTGTGGGAGACGCCTGGGAGGAATCTCAGATGCATCCCAGAAAATGGAGCTTTGTCCCAGCAGAAAAATCATCTTGGGTATCTTCCATGGAGGAGTCTGGGGTTGCTACCCGGGATCACAGGGCCCCAAAACACCGGAGAAAACTCTGCGGGAGACTCCTGGGAGGAGTTCTGGATAGATCCCGCAGTATGGACCACTGTCAAAAGAGAAAAATCATATTGGGTGTCCTCCCTGGAGGAGTCTGGGGTTGCTACCCGGGATCAGAGGGCCCGAAAACACTGGAATAAACACTCATGGACATACCTGCAAGGAGTCTCAGATGCTTCCCAGAGGATGTAGCATTGTCCAATGAGAAAAATCATCTCGGGTATCTTCCCTGGAGGAGTCTGGGATTGCTACCCGGGTTTACAGGGACCCAAACCACAGGAAAAATGTCTGCGGGAGACGCCTGGGAGGAATCTCAGATGCATCCTAGAAGATGGAGCATTGTTCCAGGAGAAAAATAGTCTCGGGTATCTTCCCTGGAGGACTCTGGGGTTGCTACCCGGGATCACAGGGCCCGAAAACACCGGAATAAAAACTCAGGGACATACCTGCAAGGAGTCTCGGATGCTTCCCAGAGGATGGAGCATTGTCCAAGCAGAAAAATTATCTCGGGTATCTTCCTTGGAGGAGTCTGGGGTTGCTACCCGGGATGACAGGGCCCTAAAGCACTGGAGAAAACTCTGCGGGAGACGCCTGGGAGGAATTCTGGGTAGATCCCGCAGGATGGACCACTGTCAAGAGAGAAAAATCATATTGGGTGTCTTCCCTGGAGGACTCTGGGGTTGCTACCCGGGATCAGAGGGCCCGAAAATACCGGAATAAACACTCAGGGACATACCTGCAAGGAGTCTCGGATGCTTCCAAGAGGATGGAGCATTGTCCAAGCAGAAAAATTATCTCGGGTATCTTCCTTGGAGGAGTCTGGGGTTGCTACCCGGGATGACAGGGCCCTAAAGCACTGGAGAAAACTCTGCGGGAGACGCCTGGGAGGAATTCTGGGTAGATCCCGCAGGATGGACCACTGTCAAGAGAGAAAAATCATATTGGGTGTCTTCCCTGGAGGAGTCTGGGGTTGCTACCTGGGATGACAGAACCATAAACCGTGAGAAAAAAGACTCAGGGACATAGCTGCGACAAGTCTCGGATGCATCCCAGAGGATGGAGCATTGTCCAAGGAGAAAAATCATCCCGGATATCTTTCCTGGAGGAGTCTGGTGTTGGTACCCGGGATTACAGGGACCCAAACCAAAGGAAAAATGTCTGTGGGAGACACCTGGGAGGAATCTCAGATGCATCCCAGAAGATGGAGCATTGTCCAAGGAGAAAAATCATCTCGGGTATCTTCCCTGGTGGAGTCTGGGGTTGCTACCCGGGATCACAGGGCCCCAAAACACCGGAGAAAACTCTGCGGGAGACTCCTGGGAGGAGTTCTGGATAGATCCCGCAGTATGGACCACTGTCAAGAGAGAAAAATCATATTGGGTGTCTTCCCTGGAGGAGTCTGGGGTTGCTACCCGGGATCAGAGGGCCCGAAAATACCGGAATAAACACTCAGGGACATACCTGCAAGGAGTCTCGGATGCTTCCAAGAGGATGGAGCATTGTCCAACGAGAAAAATCATCTCGGGTATCTTCCCTGGAGGAGTCTGGGTTTGCTACCTGGGATCACAGGGCCCGAAAACACCGGAATAAACACTCAGGGACATACCTGCAAGGAGTCTCGGATGCTTTCCAGAGGATGTAGCATTGTCCAAGGAGAAAAATCATCTCGGGTATCTTCCCTGGAGGAGTCTGGGGTTGCTACCCGGGATTACAGGGACCCAAACCACAGGAAAAATGTCTGTGGGAGATGCCTGGGAGGAATCTCATATGCATCCCAGAAGATGGAGCTTTGTCCAAGGAGAAAAATCATCTCGGGTATCTTCCCTGGAGGAGTGTGGGGTTGCTACCCGGGATTACAGGGACCCAAACCACAGGAAAAATGTCTGCGGGAGACGCCTGGGAGGAATCTCAGATGCATCCCAGAAGATGGAGCTTTGTCCAAGGAGAAAAATCATCTCGGGTATCTTCCCTGGAGGAGTCTGGGGTTGCTACCCGGGATTACAGGGACCCAAACCACAGGAAAAATGTCTGCGGGAGACGCCTGGGAGGAATCTCAGATGCATCCCAGAAGATGGAGCATTGTCCCAGGAGAAAAATCATCTCGGGTATCTTCCCTGGAGGACTCTGGGGTTGCTACCCGGGATCACAGGGCCCCAAAACACCGGATAAAACTCTGCGGGAGACTCCTGGGAGGAGTTCTGGATAGATCCCGCAGTATGGACCACTGTCAAGAGAGAAAAATCATATTGGGTTTCTTCCCTGGAGGAGTCTGGGGTTGCTACCCGGGATCACAGGGCCCGAAAACACCGGAATAAAAACTCAGGGACATACCTGCAAGGAGTCTCGGATGCTTCCCAGAGGATGGAGCATTGTCCAAGCAGAAAAATTATCTCGGGTATCTTCCTTGGAGGAGTCTGGGGTTGCTACCCGGGATCAGAGGGCCCTAAAGCACTGGAGAAAACTCTGCGGGAGACGCCTGGGAGGAATTCTGGGTAGATCCCGCAGGATGGACCACTGTCAAGAGAGAAAAATCATATTGGGTGTCTTCCCTGGAGGAGTCTGGGGTTGCTACCTGGGATGACAGAACCATAAACCGTGAGAAAAAAGACTCAGGGACATAGCTGCGACAAGTCTCGGATGCATCCCAGAGGATGGAGCATTGTCCAAGGAGAAAAATCATCCCGGATATCTTTCCTGGAGGAGTCTGGGGTTGCTACCCGGGATTAAAGGGACCCAAACCACAGGAAAAATGTCTGCGGGAGACGCCTGGGAGGAATCTCAGATGCATCCCAGAAGATGGAGCTTTGTCCCAGCAGAAAAATCATCTCGGGTATCTTCCCTGGAGGAGTCTGGGGTTGCTACCCGGGATCAGAGGGCCCGAAAATACTGGAATAAACACTCAGGGACATACCTGCAAGGAGTCTCGGATGCTTCCCAGAGGATGTAGCATTGTCCAATGAGAAAAATCATCTCGGGTATCTTCCCTGGAGGAGTCTGGGATTGCTACCCGGGTTTACAGGGACCCAAACGACAGGAAAAATGTCTGCGGGAGACGCCTGGGAGGAATCTCAGATGCATCCCAGAAGATGGAGCATTGTTCCAGGAGAAAAATCATCTCGGGTATCTTCCCTGGAGGACTCTGGGGTTGCTACCCGGGATCAGAGGGCCCGAAAATACCGGAATAAACACTCAGGGACATACCTGCAAGGAGTCTCGGATGCTTCCAAGAGGATGGAGCATTGTCCAAGCAGAAAAATTATCTCGGGTATCTTCCTTGGAGGAGTCTGGGGTTGCTACCCGGGATGACAGGGCCCTAAAGCACTGGAGAAAACTCTGCGGGAGACGCCTGGGAGGAATTCTGGGTAGATCCCGCAGGATGGACCACTGTCAAGAGAGAAAAATCATACTGGGTGTCTTCCCTGGAGGAGTCTGGGGTTGCTACCTGGGATGACAGAACCATAAACCGTGAGAAAAAAGACTCAGGGACATAGCTGCGACAAGTCTCGGATGCATCCCAGACGATGGAGCATTGTCCAAGGAGAAAAATCATCCCGGATATCTTTCCTGGAGGAGTCTGGGGTTGCTACCCGGGATCACAGGGCCCCAAAACACCGGAGAAAACTCTGCGGGAGACTCCTGGGAGGAGTTCTGGATAGATCCCGCAGTATGGACCACTGTCAAGAGAGAAAAATCATATTGGGTGTCTTCCCTGGAGGAGTCTGGGGTTGCTACCCGGGATCAGAGGGCCCGAAAATACCGGAATAAACACTCAGGGACATACCTGCAAGGAGTCTCGGATGCTTCCAAGAGGATGGAGCATTGTCCAACGAGAAAAATCATCTCGGGTATCTTCCCTGGAGGAGTCTGGGGTTGCTACCCGGGATCACAGGGCCCGAAAACACCGGAATAAAAACTCAGGGACATACCTGCAAGGAGTCTCAGATGCTTCCCAGATGATGGAGCATTGTTCAAGCAGAAAAATTATCTCGGGTATCTTCCCTGGAGGAGTCTGGGGTTGCTACCCGGGATTACAGGGACCCAAACCACAGGAAAAATGTCTGTGGGAGATGCCTGGGAGGAATCTCATATGCATCCCAGAAGATGGAGCTTTGTCCCAGCAGAAAAATCATCTCGGGTATCTTCGCTGGAGGAGTCTGGGGTTGCTACCCGGGATCACAGGGCCCCAAAACACCGGAGAAAACTCTGCGGGAGACTCCTGGGAGGAGTTCTGGATAGATCCCGCAGTATGGACCACTGTCAAAAGAGAAAAATCATATTGGGTGTCCTCCCTGGAGGAGTCTGGGGTTGCTACCTGGGATCAGAGGGCCCGAAAACACTGGAATAAACACTCAGGGACATACCTGCAAGGAGTCTCGGATGCTTCCAAGAGGATGGAGCATTGTCCAAGCAGAAAAATTATCTCGGGTACCTTTCCTGGAGGAGTCTGGGGTTGCTACCCGGGATTACAGGGAACAAAACCACAGGAAAAATATCTGTGGGAGATGCCTGGGAGGAATCTCATATGCATCCCAGAAGATGGAGCTTTGTCCCAGCAGAAAAATCATCTCGGGTATCTTCCCTGGAGGAGTCTGGGGTTGCTACCCGGGATTACAGGGACCCAAACCACAGGAAAAATGTCTGCGGGAGACGCCTGGGAGGAATCTCAGATGCATCCCAGAAGATGGAGCTTTGTCCCAGCAGAAAAATCATCTCGGGTATCTTCGCTGGAGGAGCCTGGGGTTGCTACCTGGGATTACAGGGACCCAAACCACAGGAAAAATGTCTGCGGGAGACGCCTGGGAGGAATCTCAGATGCATCCCAGAAGATGGAGCATTGTCCAAGGAGAAATATCATCTCTGCTATCTTCCCTGGAGGAGTCTGGGGTTACTACCCGGGATCACAGGGCCCGAAAACACCGGAATAAAAACTCAGGGACATACCTGCAAGGAGACTCGGATGCATCCCAGAGGATGGAGCATTGTCCAAGGAGAAAAATCATCCCGGATATCTTTCCTGGAGGAGTCTGGGGTTGCTACCCGGGATTACAGGGACCGAAACCACAGGAAAAATGTCTGCGGGAGACTACTGGGAGGAGTTCTGGATAGATCCCGCAGTATGGACCACTGTCAAGAGAGAAAAATCATATTGGGTGTCTTCCCTGGAGGAGTCTGGGGTTGCTACCCGGGATCACAGGGCTTGAAAATGCCGGAATAAACACTCAGGGACATACCTGCAAGGAGTCTCGGATGCTTCCCAGAGGATGGAGCATTGTCCAACGAGAAAAATCATCTCGGGTATCTTCCCTGGAGGAGTCTGGGGTTGCTACCCGGGTTTACAGGGACCCAAACCACAGGAAAAATGTCTGCGGGAGACGCCTGGGAGGAATCTCAGATGCATCCCAGAAGATGGAGCATTGTCCAAGGAGAAAAATCATCTCGGCTATCTTCCCTGGAGGAGTCTGGGGTTGCTACCCGGGATCACAGGGCCCTAAAGCACTGGAGAAAACTCTGCGGGAGACGCCTGGGAGGAATTCTGGGTAGATCCCGCAGGATGGACCACTGTCAAGAGAGAAAAATCATATTGAGTGTCTTCCCTGGAGGAGTCTGGGGTTGCTACCTGGGATGACAGAACCATAAAACGTGAGAAAAAAGACTCAGGGACATAGCTGCGACAAGTCTCGGATGCATCCCAGAGGATGGAGCATTGTCCAAGGAGAAAAATCATCCCGGATATCTTTCCTGGAGGAGTCTGGGATTGCTACCCGAGATTAAAGGGACCCAAACCACAGGAAAAATGTCTGCGGGAGACGCCTGGGAGGAATCTCAGATGCATCCCAGAAGATGGAGCTTTGTCCCAGCAGAAAAATCATCTCGGGTGTCTTCCCTGGAGGAGTCTGGGGTTGCTACCCGGGATTACAGGGACCCAAACCACAGGAAAAATGTCTGCGGGAGATGCCTGGGAGGAATCTCAGATGCATCCCAGAAGATGGAGCATTGTCCAAGGAGAAAAATCATCTCGGGTATCTTGCCTGGAGGAGTCTGGGGTTACTACCCAGGATCACAGGGCCCGAAAACACCGGAATAAAAACTCAGGGACATACCTGCAAGGAGTCTCGGATGCTTCCCAGAGGATGGAGCATTGTCCAAGCAGAAAAATTATCTCGGGTATCTTCCCTGGAGGAGTCTGGGGTTGCTACCTGGGATGACAGAACCATAAACCGTGAGAAAAAAGACTCAGGGACATAGCTGCGACAAGTCTCGGATGCATCCAAGAGGATGGAGCATTGTCCAAGGAGAAAAATCATCCCGGATATCTTTCCTGGAGGAGTCTGGGGTTGCTACCCGGATTAAAGGGACCCAAACCACAGGAAAAATGTCTGCGGGAGACGCCTGGGAGGAACCTCAGATGCATCCCAGAAGATGGAGCATTGTCCAAGGAGAAAAATCATCTCGGGTATCTTCCCTGGAGGAGTCTGGGGTTGCTACCCGGGATCACAGGGCCCGAAAACACCGGAATAAACACTCAGGGACATACCTGCAAGGAGTCTCGGATGCTTCCCAGAGGATGTAGCATTGTCCAAGGAGAAAAATCATCTCGGGTATCTTCCCTGGAGGAGTCTGGGGTTGCTACCCGGGATCACAGGGCCCTAAAGCACTGGAGAAAACTCTGCGGGAGACGCCTGGGAGGAATTCTGGGTAGATCCCGCAGGATGGACCACTGTCAAGAGAGAAAAATCATATTGGGTGTCTTCCCTGGAGGATTCTGGGGTTGCTACCCGGGATCACAGGGCCCGAAAACACCGGAATAAAAACTCAGGGACATACCTGCAAGGAGTCTCAGATGCTTCCCAGATGATGGAGCATTGTCCAAGCAGAAAAATTATCTCGGGTATCTTCCCTGGAGGAGTCTGGGGTTGCTACCCGGGATTAAAGGGACCCAAACCACAGGATAAATGTCTGTGGGAGACGCCTGGGAGGAATCTCAGATGCATCCCAGAAAATGGAGCTTTGTCCCAGCAGAAAAATCATCTTGGGTATCTTCCATGGAGGAGTCTGGGGTTGCTACCCGGGATCACAGGGCCCCAAAACACCGGAGAAAACTCTGCGGGAGACTCCTGGGAGGAGTTCTGGATAGATCCCGCAGTATGGACCACTGTCAAAAGAGAAAAATCATATTGGGTGTCCTCCCTGGAGGAGTCTGGGGTTGCTACCCGGGATCAGAGGGCCCGAAAACACTGGAATAAACACTCATGGACATACCTGCAAGGAGTCTCAGATGCTTCCCAGAGGATGTAGCATTGTCCAATGAGAAAAATCATCTCGGGTATCTTCCCTGGAGGAGTCTGGGATTGCTACCCGGGTTTACAGGGACCCAAACCACAGGAAAAATGTCTGCGGGAGACGCCTGGGAGGAATCTCAGATGCATCCTAGAAGATGGAGCATTGTTCCAGGAGAAAAATAGTCTCGGGTATCTTCCCTGGAGGACTCTGGGGTTGCTACCCGGGATCACAGGGCCCGAAAACACCGGAATAAAAACTCAGGGACATACCTGCAAGGAGTCTCGGATGCTTCCCAGAGGATGGAGCATTGTCCAAGCAGAAAAATTATCTCGGGTATCTTCCTTGGAGGAGTCTGGGGTTGCTACCCGGGATGACAGGGCCCTAAAGCACTGGAGAAAACTCTGCGGGAGACGCCTGGGAGGAATTCTGGGTAGATCCCGCAGGATGGACCACTGTCAAGAGAGAAAAATCATATTGGGTGTCTTCCCTGGAGGACTCTGGGGTTGCTACCCGGGATCAGAGGGCCCGAAAATACCGGAATAAACACTCAGGGACATACCTGCAAGGAGTCTCGGATGCTTCCAAGAGGATGGAGCATTGTCCAAGCAGAAAAATTATCTCGGGTATCTTCCTTGGAGGAGTCTGGGGTTGCTACCCGGGATGACAGGGCCCTAAAGCACTGGAGAAAACTCTGCGGGAGACGCCTGGGAGGAATTCTGGGTAGATCCCGCAGGATGGACCACTGTCAAGAGAGAAAAATCATATTGGGTGTCTTCCCTGGAGGAGTCTGGGGTTGCTACCTGGGATGACAGAACCATAAACCGTGAGAAAAAAGACTCAGGGACATAGCTGCGACAAGTCTCGGATGCATCCCAGAGGATGGAGCATTGTCCAAGGAGAAAAATCATCCCGGATATCTTTCCTGGAGGAGTCTGGTGTTGGTACCCGGGATTACAGGGACCCAAACCAAAGGAAAAATGTCTGTGGGAGACACCTGGGAGGAATCTCAGATGCATCCCAGAAGATGGAGCATTGTCCAAGGAGAAAAATCATCTCGGGTATCTTCCCTGGTGGAGTCTGGGGTTGCTACCCGGGATCACAGGGCCCCAAAACACCGGAGAAAACTCTGCGGGAGACTCCTGGGAGGAGTTCTGGATAGATCCCGCAGTATGGACCACTGTCAAGAGAGAAAAATCATATTGGGTGTCTTCCCTGGAGGAGTCTGGGGTTGCTACCCGGGATCAGAGGGCCCGAAAATACCGGAATAAACACTCAGGGACATACCTGCAAGGAGTCTCGGATGCTTCCAAGAGGATGGAGCATTGTCCAACGAGAAAAATCATCTCGGGTATCTTCCCTGGAGGAGTCTGGGTTTGCTACCTGGGATCACAGGGCCCGAAAACACCGGAATAAACACTCAGGGACATACCTGCAAGGAGTCTCGGATGCTTTCCAGAGGATGTAGCATTGTCCAAGGAGAAAAATCATCTCGGGTATCTTCCCTGGAGGAGTCTGGGGTTGCTACCCGGGATTACAGGGACCCAAACCACAGGAAAAATGTCTGTGGGAGATGCCTGGGAGGAATCTCATATGCATCCCAGAAGATGGAGCTTTGTCCAAGGAGAAAAATCATCTCGGGTATCTTCCCTGGAGGAGTGTGGGGTTGCTACCCGGGATTACAGGGACCCAAACCACAGGAAAAATGTCTGCGGGAGACGCCTGGGAGGAATCTCAGATGCATCCCAGAAGATGGAGCTTTGTCCAAGGAGAAAAATCATCTCGGGTATCTTCCCTGGAGGAGTCTGGGGTTGCTACCCGGGATTACAGGGACCCAAACCACAGGAAAAATGTCTGTGGGAGATGCCTGGGAGGAGTCTCAGATGCATCCCAGAAGATGGAGCATTGTCCAAGGAGAAAAATCACCTCGGGTATCTTCCCTGGAGGACTGTGGGGTTACTACCCGGGATCACAGGGCCCCAAAACACCGGAGAAAACTCTGCGGGAGACTCCTGGGAGGAGTTCTGGATAGATCCCGCAGTATGGACCACTGTCAAGAGAGAAAAATCATATTGGGTGTCTTCCCTGGAGGAGTCTGGGGTTGCTACCCGGGATCAGAGGGCCCGAAAATACCGGAATAAACACTCAGGGACATACCTGCAAGGAGTCTCGGATGCTTCCAAGAGGATGGAGCATTGTCCAACGAGAAAAATCATCTCGGGTATCTTCCCTGGAGGAGTCTGGGGTTGCTACCCGGGTTTACAGGGACCCAAACCACAGGAAAAATGTCTGCGGGAGACGCCTGGGCGGAATCTCAGATGCATCCCAGAAGATGGAGCATTGTCCAAGGAGAAAAATCATCTCGGCTATCTTCCCTGGAGGAGTCTGGGGTTGCTACCCGGGATCACAGGGCCCGAAAACACCGGAATAAAAACTCAGGGACATACCTGCAAGGAGTCTCGGATTCTTCCAAGAGGATGGAGCATTGTCCAAGCAGAAAAATTATCTCGGGTATCTTCCTTGGAGGAGTCTGGGGTTGCTACCCGGGATTACAGGGACCCAAACCATAGGAAAAATGTCTGCGGGAGACGTCTGGGCGGAATCTCAGATGCATCCCAGAGGATGTAGCATTGTCCAACGAGAAAAATCATCTCGGGTATCTTCCCTGGAGGAGTCTGGGGTTGCTACCCGGCATCACAGGGCCCGAAAACACCGGAATAAACACACAGGGACATACCTGCAAGGAGTCTCGGATTCTTCCCAGATGATGGAGCTTTGTCCCAGCAGAAAAATCATCTCGGGTATCTTCCCTGGAGGAGTCTGGGGTTTCTACCCGGGATTACAGGGACCCAAACCATAGGAAAAATGTCTGCGGGAGACGTCTGGGCGGAATCTCAGATGCATCCCAGAAGATGGAGCATTGTCCAAGGAGAAAAATCATCTCGGCTATCTTCCCTGGAGGAGTCTGGGGTTGCTACCCGGGATCACAGGGCCCGAAAACACCGGAATAAAAACTCAGGGACATACCTGCAAGGAGTCTCGGATTCTTCCCAGATGATGGAGCTTTGTCCCAGCAGAAAAATCATCTCGGGTATCTTCCCTGGAGGAGTCTGGGCTTGCTACCCGGGATTACAGGGACCCAAACCATAGGAAAAATGTCTGCGGGAGACGTCTGGGCGGAATCTCAGATGCATCCCAGAGGATGTAGCATTGTCCAACGAGAAAAATCATCTCGGGTATCTTCCCTGGAGGAGTCTGGGGTTGCTACCCGGGATCACAGGGCCCCAAAACACCGGAAGAATCACTCAGGGACATACCTGCAAGGAGTATCGGATGCTTCCCACAGGATGGAGCATTGTCCAAGCAGAAAAATCATCACGGGTATCTTTCCTGGAGGAGTCTGGGGTTGCTACCTGGGATGACAGAACCATAAACCGTGAGAAAAAAGACTCAGGGACATAGCTGCGATAATTCTCGGATGCATCCCAGAGGATGGAGCATTGTCCAAGGAGAAAAATCATCCTGGGTATCTTTCCTGGAGGAGTCTGGGGTTGCTACCCGGGTTTACAGGGACCCAAACCACAGGAAAAAAACACTGCGAAACAGAGCTGGGAGGAGTCTCGGGTGCATCCCGCAGGATGGACAATAGTCCAAGGAGAAAAATCATCTCGGGTATCTTCCCTGGAGGAGTCTGGGGTTGCTACCTGGGATGACAGGGCCCAAAAGCACCGGAATAAAAACTCAGGGACATACCTGCAAGGAGACTCGGATGCATCCCAGAGGATGGAGCATTGTCCAAGGAGAAAAATCATCCCGGATATCTTTCCTGGAGGAGTCTGGGGTTGCTACCCGGGATTACAGGGACCCAAACCACAGGAAAAATGTCTGCGGGAGACTACTGGGAGGAGTTCTGGATAGATCCCGCAGTATGGACCACTGTCAAGAGAGAAAAATCATATTGGGTGTCTTCCCTGGAGGAGTCTGGGGTTGCTACCCGGGATCAGAGGGCCCGAAAATGCCGGAATAAACACTCAGGGACATACCTGCAAGGAGTATCGGATGCTTCCCACAGGATGGAGCATTGTCCAAGCAGAAAAATCATCACGGGTATCTTTCCTGGAGGAGTCTGGGGTTGCTACCTGGGATGACAGAACCATAAACCGTGAGAAAAAAGACTCAGGGACATAGCTGCGATAATTCTCGGATGCATCCCAGAGGATGGAGCATTGTCCAAGGAGAAAAATCATCCTGGGTATCTTCCCTGGAGGAGTCTGGGGTTGCTACCCGGGATTACAGGGACCCAAACCACAGGAAAAATGTCTGCGGGAGATGCCTGGGAGGAATCTCAGATGCTTCCCAGAGGATGGAGCATTGTCCAAGCAGAAAAATTATCTCGGGTATCTTCCCTGGAGGAGTCTGGGGTTGCAACCCGGGATCACAGGGCCCCAAAACACCGGAAGAAACACTAAGGGACATACCTGCAAGGAGTCTCGGATGCTTCCCAGAGGATGGAGCATTGTCCAAGCAGAAAAATTATCTCGGGTATCTTCCTTGGAGGAGTCTGGGGTTGCTACCCGGGATTACAGGGACCCAAACCACAGGAAAAATGTCTGTGGGAGATGCCTGGGAGGAATCTCATATGCATCCCAGAAGATGGAGCTTTGTCCCAGCAGAAAAATCATCTCGGTTATCTTCCCTGGAGGAGTCTGGAGTTGCTACCCGGGATTACAGGGACCCAAACCACAGGAAAAATGTCTGCGGGAGATGCCTGGGAGGAATCTCAGATGCATCCCAGAAGATGGAGCTTTGTCCCAGCAGAAAAATCATCTCGGGTATCTTCCCTGGAGGAGTCTGGGGTTGCTACCCGGGATTACAGGGACCCAAACCACAGGAAAAATGTCTGCGGGAGACGTCTGGGAGGAATCTCAGATGCATCCCAGAAGATGGAGCATTGTCCAAGGAGAAAAGTCATCTCTGGTATCTTCCCTGGAGGAGTCTGGGGTTGCTACCCGGGATCACAGGGCCCCAAAACACCGGAGAAAACTCTGCGGGAGATACCTGGGAGGAGTTCTGGATAGATCCCGCAGTATGGACCACTGTCAAGAGAGAAAAATCATATTGGGTGTCTTCCCTGGAGGAGTCTGGGGTTGCTACCCGGGTTTATAGGGACCCAAACCACAGGAAAAATGTCTGCGGGAGACGCCTGGGAGGAATCTCAGATGCATCCCAGAAGATGGAGCATTGTCCAAGGAGAAAAATCATCTCGGGTATCTTCTCTGGAGGAGTCTGGGGTTGCTACCCGGGATCACAGGGCCCGAAAACACCGGAATAAAAACTCAGGGACATACCTGCAAGGAGTCTCAGATGCTTCCCAGATGATGGAGCATTGTCCAAGCAGAAAAATTATCTCGGGTATCTTCCCTGGAGGAGTCTGGGGTTGCTACCCGGGATTACAGGGACCCAAACCAGAGGAAAAATGTCTGTGGGAGATGCCTGGGAGGAATCTCATATGCATCCCAGAAGATGGAGCTTTGTCCCAGCAGAAAAATCATCTCGGGTATCTTCCCTGGAGGAGTCTGGGGTTGCTACCCGGGATCACAGGGCCCCAAAACACCGGAGAAAACTCTGCGGGAGACTCCTGGGAGGAGTTCTGGATAGATCCCGCAGTATGGACCACTGTCAAAAGAGAAAAATCATATTGGGTGTCTTCCCTGGAGGAGTCTGGGGTTGCTACCTGGGATCAGAGGGCCCGAAAACACTGGAATAAACACTCAGGGACATACCTGCAAGGAGTCTCGGATGCTTCCAAGAGGATGGAGTATTGTCCAAGCAGAAAAATTATATCGGGTACCTTCCCTGGAGGAGTCTGGGGTTGCTACCCGGGATTACAGGGACCCAAACCACAGGAAAAATGTCTGTGGGAGATGCCTGGGAGGAATCTCATATGCATCCCAGAAGATGGAGCTTTGTCCCAGCGGAAAAATCATCTCGGGTATCTTCGCTGGAGGAGTCTGGGGTTGCTACCTGGGATTACAGGGACCCAAACCACAGGAAAAATGTCTGCGGGAGACGCCTGGGAGGAATCTCAGATGCATCCCAGAAGATGGAGCATTGTCCAAGGAGAAATATCATCTCTGCTATCTTCCCTGGAGGAGTCTGGGGTTACTACCCGGGATCACAGGGCCCGAAAACACCGGAATAAAAACTCAGGGACATACCTGCAAGGAGTCTCGGATGCTTCCCAGAGGATGGAGCATTGTCCAAGCAGAAAAATTATCTCGGGTATCTTCCTTGGAGGAGTCTGGGGTTGCTACCCAGGATCACAGGGCCCCAAAACACCGGAAGAAACACTCAGGAACATACGTGCAAGGAGTCTCGGATGCTTCCCAGAGGATGGAGCATTGTCCAAGCAGAAAAATTATCTCGGGTATCTTCCTTGGAGGAGTCTGGGGTTGCTACCCGGGATGACAGGGCCCTAAAGCACTGGAGAAAACTCTGCGGGAGACGCCTGGGAGGAATTCTGGGTAGATCCCGCAGGATGGACCACTGTCAAGAGAGAAAAATCATATTGGGTGTCTTCCCTGGAGGAGTCTGGTGTTGCTACCTGGGATGACAGAACCATAAACCGTGAGAAAAAAGACTCAGGGACATAGCTGCGACAAGTCTCGGATGCATCAAAGAGGATGGAGCATTGTCCAAGGAGAAAAATCATCCCGGATATCTTTCCTGGAGGAGTCTGGGGTTGCTACCCGGGATTAAAGGGACCCAAACCACAGGAAAAATGTCTGCGGGAGACGCCTGGGAGGAATCTCAGATGCATCCCAGAAGATGGAGCTTTGTCCCAGCAGAAAAATCATCTCGGGTATCTTCCCTGGAGGAGTCTGGGGTTGCTACCCGGGATCACAGGGCCCCAAAACACCGGAGAAAACTCTGCGGGAGACTCCTGGGAGGAGTTCTGGATAGATCCCGCAGTATGGACCACTGTCAAGAGAGAAAAATCATATTGGGTGTCTTCCCTGGAGGAGTCTGGGGTTGCTACCCGGGATCAGAGGGCCCGACAATACCGGAATAAACACTCAGGGACATACCTGCAAGGAGTCTCGGATGCTTCCCAGAGGATGGAGCATTGTCCAAGCAGAAAAATTATCTCAGGTATCCTCCTTGAAGAAGTCTGGGGTTGCTACCCGGGATCACAGGGCCCCAAAACACCGGAAGAAACACTCAGGAACATACCTGCAAGGAGTCTCGGATGCTTCCCAGAGGATGGAGCTTTGTCCAAGCAGAAAAATTATCTCGGGTATCTTCCTTGGAGGAGTCTGGGGTTGCTACCCGGGATTACAGGGACCCAAACCACAGGAAAAATGTCTGCGGGAGACGCCTGGGAGGAATCTCAGATGCATCCCAGATGATGGAGCATTGTCCAAGGAGAAAAATCATCTCGGCTATCTTCCCTGGAGGAGTCTGGGGTTGCTACCCGGGATCACAGGGCCCGAAAACACCGGAATAAAAACTCAGGGACATACCTGCAAGGAGTCTCGGATTCTTCCAAGAGGATGGAGCATTGTCCAAGCAGAAAAATTATCTCGGGTATCTTCCTTGGAGGAGTCTGGGGTTGCTACCCGGGATCACAGGGCCCTAAAGCACTGGAGAAAACTCTGCGGGAGGCGCCTGGGAGGAATTCTGGGTAGATCCCGCAGGATGGACCACTGTCAAGAGAGAAAAATCATATTGGGTGTCTTCCCTGGAGGAGTCTGGGGTTGCTACCTGGGATGACAGAACCATAAACCGTGAGAAAAAAGACTCAGGGACATAGCTGCGACAAGTCTCGGATGCATCAAGAGGATGGAGCATTGTCCAAGGAGAAAAATCATCCCGGATATCTTTCCTGGAGGAGTCTGGGGTTGCTACCCGGGATTAAAGGGACCCAAACCACAGGAAAAATATCTGCGGGAGACGCCTGGGAGGAATCTCAGATGCATCCCAGAAGATGGAGCTTTGTCCCAGCAGAAAAATCATCTCGGGTATCTTCCCTGGAGGAGTCTGGGGTTGCTACCCGGGATTACAGGGACCCAAACCACAGGAAAAATGTCTGTGGGAGATGCCTGGGAGGAATCTCAGATGCATCCCAGAAGATGGAGCATTGTCCAAGGAGAAAAATCACCTCGGGTATCTTCCCTGGAGGACTGTGGGGTTACTACCCGGGATCACAGGGCCCCAAAACACCGGAGAAAACTCTGCGGGAGACTCCTGGGAGGAGTTCTGGATAGATCCCGCAGTATGGACCACTGTCAAGAGAGAAAAATCATATTGGGTGTCTTCCCTGGAGGAGTCTGGGGTTGCTACCTGGGATCAGAGGGCCCGAAAATACCGGAATAAACACTCAGGGACATACCTGCAAGGAGTCTCGGATGCTTCCAAGAGGATGGAGCATTGTCCAACGAGAAAAATCATCTCGGCTATCTTCCCTGGAGGAGTCTGGGGTTGCTACCCGGGATCACAGGGCCCGAAAACACCGGAATAAAAACTCAGGGACATACCTGCAAGGAGTCTCGGATGCTTCCCAGAGGATGGAGCACTGTCCAAGCAGAAAAATTATCTCGGGTATCTTCCTTGGAGGAGTCTGGGGTTGCTACCCGGGATGACAGGGCCCTAAAGTACTGGAGAAAACTCTGCGGGAGACGCCTGGGAGGAATTCTGGGTAGATCCCGCAGGATGGACCACTGTCAAGAGAGAAAAATCATATTGGGTGTCTTCCCTGGAGGAGTCTGGGGTTGCTACCTGGGATGACAGAACCATAAACCGTGAGAAAAAAGACTCAGGGACATAGCTGCGACAAGTCTCGGATGCATCCCAGAGGATGGAGCATTGTCCAAGGAGAAAAATCATCCCGGATATCTTTCCTGGAGGAGTCTGGGGTTGCTACCCGGGATCACAGGGCCCCAAAACACCGGAATAAACACTGCGGGAGACACCTGGGAGGAGTTCTGGATAGATCCCGCAGTATGGACCACTGTCAAGAGAGAAAAATCATATTGGGTGTCTTCCCTGGAGGAGTCTGGGGTTGCTACCCGGGATCAGAGGGCCCGAAAACACAACCCCGGAGTCTGGGGTTGCTACCCGGGATTACAGGGACCAAAACCAGAGTAAAAATGTCTGCGGGAGACGCCTGGGAGGAATCTCAGATGCATCCCAGAAGATGGAGCATTGTCCAAGGAGAAAAATCATCTCGGGTATCTTCCCTGGAGGAGTCTGGGGTTGCTACCCGGGATTACAGGGACCCAAACCACAGGAAAAATGTCTGTGGGAGATGCCTGGGAGGAATCTCAGATGCATCCCAGAAGATGGAGCATTGTCCAAGGAGAAAAATCACCTCGGGTATCTTCCCTGGAGGACTGTGGGGTTACTACCCGGGATCACAGGGCCCCAAAACACCGGAGAAAACTCTGCGGGAGACTCCTGGGAGGAGTTCTGGATAGATCCCGCAGTATGGACCACTGTCAAGAGAGAAAAATCATATTGGGTGTCTTCCCTGGAGGAGTCTGGGGTTGCTACCTGGGATCAGAGGGCCCGAAAATACCGGAATAAACACTCAGGGACATACCTGCAAGGAGTCTCGGATGCTTCCAAGAGGATGGAGCATTGTCCAACGAGAAAAATCATCTCGGCTATCTTCCCTGGAGGAGTCTGGGGTTGCTACCCGGGATCACAGGGCCCGAAAACACCGGAATAAAAACTCAGGGACATACCTGCAAGGAGTCTCGGATGCTTCCCAGAGGATGGAGCACTGTCCAAGCAGAAAAATTATCTCGGGTATCTTCCTTGGAGGAGTCTGGGGTTGCTACCCGGGATGACAGGGCCCTAAAGTACTGGAGAAAACTCTGCGGGAGACGCCTGGGAGGAATTCTGGGTAGATCCCGCAGGATGGACCACTGTCAAGAGAGAAAAATCATATTGGGTGTCTTCCCTGGAGGAGTCTGGGGTTGCTACCTGGGATGACAGAACCATAAACCGTGAGAAAAAAGACTCAGGGACATAGCTGCGACAAGTCTCGGATGCATCCCAGAGGATGGAGCATTGTCCAAGGAGAAAAATCATCCCGGATATCTTTCCTGGAGGAGTCTGGGGTTGCTACCCGGGATCACAGGGCCCCAAAACACCGGAATAAACACTGCGGGAGACACCTGGGAGGAGTTCTGGATAGATCCCGCAGTATGGACCACTGTCAAGAGAGAAAAATCATATTGGGTGTCTTCCCTGGAGGAGTCTGGGGTTGCTACCCGGGATCAGAGGGCCCGAAAACACAACCCCGGAGTCTGGGGTTGCTACCCGGGATTACAGGGACCAAAACCAGAGTAAAAATGTCTGCGGGAGACGCCTGGGAGGAATCTCAGATGCATCCCAGAAGATGGAGCATTGTCCAAGGAGAAAAATCATCTCGGGTATCTTCCCTGGAGGAGTCTGGGGTTGCTACCCGGGATCACAGGGCCCCAAAACACCGGAGAAAACTCTGCGGGAGACACCTGGGAGGAGTTCTGGATAGATCCCGCAGTATGGACCACTGTCAAGAGAGAAAAATCATATTGGGTGTCTTCCCTGGAGGAGTCTGGGGTTGCTACCCGGGATCAGAGGGCCCGAGAACACCGGAATAAACACTCAGGGACATACCTGCAAGGAGTCTCGGATGCTTCCCAGAGGATGGAGCTTTGTCCAAGGAGAAAAATCATCTCGGGTATCTTCCCTGGAGGAGTCTGGGGTTGCTACCCGGGATTACAGGGACCCAAACCACAGGAAAAATGTCTGTGGGAGATGCCTGGGTGGAATCTCATATGCATCCCAGAAGATGGAGCTTTGTCCCAGGAGAAAAATCATCTCGGGTATCTTCCCTGGAGGAGTCTGGGGTTGCTACCCGGGATTACAGGGATGCAAACCACCGGAATAAAGACTCAGGGACATACCTACAAGGAGTCTCGGTTGCTTCCCAGAGGATGGAGCATTGTCCAAGCAGAAAAATCATCTTGGGTATCTTCCCTGGAGGAATCTGGGGTTGCTACACGGGATTACAGGGACCCAAACCACAGGAAAAATGTCTGCGGGAGACGCCTGGGAGGAATCTCAGATGCATCCCAGAAGATGGAGCATTCTCCAAGGAGAGAAATCATCTCGGGTATCTTCCCTGGAGGAGTCTGGGGTTGCTACCCGGGATTACAGGGACCCAAACCACAGGAAAAATGTCTGTGGGAGACGCCTGGGAGGAATCTCATATGCATCCCAGAAGATGGAGCTTTGTCCCAGGAGAAAAATCATCTCGGGTATCTTCCCTGGAGGAGTCTCGGGTTGCTACCCGGGATCACAGGGCCCCAAAACACCGGAGAAAATTCTGCGGGAGACGCCTGGGAGGAGAACTGGATAGATCCCGCAGTATGGACCACTGTCAAGAGAGAAAAATCATATTGGGTGTCTTCCCTGGAGGAGTCTGGGGTTGCTACCCGGGATCAGAGGGCCCGAAAACACCGGAATAAACACTCAGGGACATACCTGCAAGGAGTCTCGGATGCTTCCAAGAGGATGGAGCATTGTCCAAGGAGAAAAATCATCTCGGGTATCTTCCTTGGAGTAGTCTGGGGTTGCTACCCGGGTTTACAGGGACCCAAACCACAGGAAAAATGTCTATGGGAGATGCCTGGGAGGAATCTCATATGCATCCCAGAAGATGGAGCTTTGTCTCAGCAGAAAAATCATCTCGGGTATCTTCCCTGGAGGAGTCTGGGGTTGCTACCCGGGATCACAGGGCCCGAAAACACTGGAATAAAAACTCAGGGACATACCTGCAAGGAGTCTCGGATGCTTCCAAGAGGATGGAGCATTGTCCAAGGAGAAAAATCATCTCGGGTATCTTCCCTGGAGGAGTCTGGGGTTGCTACCCGGGATTACAGGGACCCAAACCACAGGAAAAATGTCTGTGGGAGATGCCTGGGAGGAATCACATATGCATCCCAGAAGATGGAGCTTTGTCCCAGCAGAAAAACCATCTCGGGTATCTTCCCTGGAGGAGTCTGGGGTTGCTACCCGGGATTACAGGGACCCAAACCACAAGAAAAATGTCTGCGGGAGACGCCTGGGAGGAATCTCAGATGCATCCCAGAAGATGGAGCATTGTCCAAGGAGAAAAATCATCTCGGGTATCTTCCCTGGAGGAGTCTAGGGTTGCTACCCGGGATCACAGGGCCCCAAAACACCGGAGAAAACTCTGCGGGAGACACCTGGGAGGAGTTCTGGATAGATCCCGCAGTATGGACCACTGTCAAGAGAGAAAAATCATATTGGGTGTCCTCCCTGGAGGAGTCTGGGGTTGCTACCCGGGATCAGAGGGCCCGAAAACACTGGAATAAACACTCAGGGACATACCTGCAAGGAGTCTCGGATGCTTCCCAGAGGATGTAGCATTGTCCAAGGAGAAAAATCATCTCGGGTATCTTCCCTGGAGGAGTCTGGTGTTGGTACCCGGGATTACAGGGACCCAAACCACAGGAAAAATGTCTGCGGGAGACGCCTGGGAGGAATCTCAGATGCATCCCAGAAGATGGAGCATTGTCCAAGGAGAAAAATCATCTCGGGTATCTTCCCTGGAGGAGTCTGGGGTTGCTACCCGGGATCACAGGGCCCCAAAACACCGGAGAAAACTCTGCGGGAGACACCTGGGAGGAGTTCTGGATAGATCCCGCAGTATGGACCACTGTCAAGAGAGAAAAATCGTATTGGGTGTCTTCCCTGGAGGAGTCTGGGGTTTCTACCCGGGATGACAGGGCCCAAAAGCACCGGAATACACACAGGGACAAAGCTGCAAGGAGTCTCGGATGCTTCCCAGAGGATGTAGCATTGTCCAAGGAGAAAAATCATCTCGGGTATCTTCCCTGGAGGAGTCTGGGGTTGCTACCCGGGTTTACAGGGACCCAAACCACAGGAAAAATGTCTGCGGGAGACGCCTGGGAGGAATCTCAGATGCATCCCAGAAGATGGAGCATTGTCCAAGTAGAAGAATCATCTCGAGTATCTTCCCTGGAGGAGTCTGGGGTTGCTACCCGGGATCACAGGGCCCCAAAACACCGGAGAAAATTCTGCGGGAGACTCCTGGGAGGAGTTCTGGATAGATCCCGTAGTATGGACCACTGTCAAGAGAGAAAAATCATATTGGGTGTCTTCCCTGGAGGAGTCTGGGGTTGCTACCCGGGATCAGAGGGCCCGAAAACACCGGAATAAACACTCAGGTACATACCTGCAAGGAGTCTCGGATGCTTCCAAGAGGATGGAGCATTGTCCAAGGAGAAAAATCATCTCGGGTATCTTCCCTGGAGGAGTCTGGGTTTGCTACCCGGGATTACAGGGACCCAAACCACAGGAAAAATGTCTGTGGGAGATGCCTGGGAGGAATCTCATATGCATCCCAGAAGATGGAGCTTTGTCCCAGGAGAAAAATCATCTCGGGTATCTTCCCTGGAGGAGTCTGGGGTTGCTACCCGGGATCACAGGGCCCTAAAGCACTGGAGAAAACTCTGCGGGAGACTCCTGGGAGGAGTTCTGGATAGATCCCGCAGTATGGACCACTGTCAAGAGAGAAAAATCATATTGGGTGTCTTCCCTGGAGGAGTCTGGGGTTGCTACCCGGGATCAGAGGGCCCGAAAATACAGGAATAAACACTCAGGGACATATCTGCAAGGAGTCTCGGATGCTTCCAAGAGGATGTAGCATTGTCCAAGGAGAAAAATCATCTCGGGTATCTTCCCTGGAGGAGTCTGGTGTTGCTAACCGGGTTTACAGGGACCCAAACCACAGGAAAAATGTCTGCGGGAGACGCGTGGGAGGAATCTCAGATGCATCCCAGAAGATGGAGCATTGTCCCAGGAGAAAAATCATCTCGGCTATCTTCCCTGGAGGAGTCTGGGGTTGCTACCCGGGATCACAGGGCCCCAAAACATCGGAGAAAACTCTGCGGGAGACTCCTGGGAGGAGTTCTGGATAGATCCCGCAGTATGGACCACTGTCAAGAGAGAAAAATCATATTGGGTGTCTTCCCTGGAGGAGTCTGGGGTTGCTACCCGGGATCAGAGGGCCCGAAAATACAGGAATAAACACTCAGGGACATATCTGCAAGGAGTCTCGGATGCTTCCAAGAGGATGTAGCATTGTCCAAGGAGAAAAATCATCTCGGGTATCTTCCCTGGAGGAGTCTGGGGTTGCTACCCAGCATCACAGGGCCCGAAAACACCGGAATAAAAACTCAGGGACCTACGTGCAAGGAGTCTCGGATGCTTCCCAGAGGATGGAGCATTGTCCAAGCAGAAAAATTATCTCGGGTATCTTCCCTGGAGGAGTCTGGGGTTGCTACCCGGGATTACAGGGACCCAAACCACAGGAAAAATGTCTGTGGGAGATGCCTGGGAGGAATCTCATATGCATCCCAGAAGATGGAGCTTTGTCCAAGGAGAAAAATCATCTCGGGTATCTTCCCTGGAGGAGTCTGGGGTTGCTACCCGTGATCACAGGGCCCCAAAACAACGGAGAAAACTCTGCGGGAGACGCCTGGGAGGAATTCTGGGTAGATCCCGCAGGATGGACCACTGTCAAGAGAGAAAAATCATATTGGGTGTCTTCCCTGGAGGAGTCTGGGGTTGCTACCCGGGATCAGAGGGCCCGAAAACACTGGAATAAACACTCAGGGACATACCTGCAAGGAGTCTCGGATGCTTCCCAGAGGATGTAGCATTGTCCAAGGAGAAAAATCATCTCGGGTATCTTCCCTGGAGGAGTCTGGTGTTGGTACCCGGGATTACAGGGACCCAAACCACAGGAAAAATGTCTGCGGGAGACGCCTGGGAGGAATCTCAGATGCATCCCAGAAGATGGAGCATTGTCCAAGGAGAAAAATCATCTCGGGTATCTTCCCTGGAGGAGTCTGGGGTTGCTACCCGGGATCACAGGGCCCCAAAACACCGGAGAAAACTCTGCGGGAGACACCTGGGAGGAGTTCTGGATAGATCCCGCAGTATGGACCACTGTCAAGAGAGAAAAATCGTATTGGGTGTCTTCCCTGGAGGAGTCTGGGGTTTCTACCCGGGATGACAGGGCCCAAAAGCACCGGAATACACACAGGGACAAAGCTGCAAGGAGTCTCGGATGCTTCCAAGAGGATGTAGCATTGTCCAAGGAGAAAAATCATCTCGGGTATCTTCCCTGGAGGAGTCTGGGGTTGCTACCCGGGTTTACAGGGACCCAAACCACAGGAAAAATGTCTGCGGGAGACGCCTGGGAGGAATCTCAGATGCATCCCAGAAGATGGAGCATTGTCCAAGTAGAAGAATCATCTCGAGTATCTTCCCTGGAGGAGTCTGGGGTTGCTACCCGGGATCACAGGGCCCCAAAACACCGGAGAAAATTCTGCGGGAGACTCCTGGGAGGAGTTCTGGATAGATCCCGTAGTATGGACCACTGTCAAGAGAGAAAAATCATATTGGGTGTCTTCCCTGGAGGAGTCTGGGGTTGCTACCCGGGATCAGAGGGCCCGAAAACACCGGAATAAACACTCAGGTACATACCTGCAAGGAGTCTCGGATGCTTCCAAGAGGATGGAGCATTGTCCAAGGAGAAAAATCATCTCGGGTATCTTCCCTGGAGGAGTCTGGGGTTGCTACCCGGGATTACAGGGACCCAAACCACAGGAAAAATGTCTGTGGGAGATGCCTGGGAGGAATCTCATATGCATCCCAGAAGATGGAGCTTTGTCCAAGGAGAAAAATCATCTCGGGTATCTTCCCTGGAGGAGTCTGGGGTTGCTACCCGGGATCACAGGGCCCTAAAGCACTGGAGAAAACTCTGCGGGAGACTCCTGGGAGGAGTTCTGGATAGATCCCGCAGTATGGACCACTGTCAAGAGAGAAAAATCATATTGGGTGTCTTCCCTGGAGGAGTCTGGGGTTGCTACCCGGGATCAGAGGGCCCGAAAATACAGGAATAAACACTCAGGGACATATCTGCAAGGAGTCTCGGATGCTTCCAAGAGGATGTAGCATTGTCCAAGGAGAAAAATCATCTCGGGTATCTTCCCTGGAGGAGTCTGGTGTTGCTAACCGGGTTTACAGGGACCCAAACCACAGGAAAAATGTCTGCGGGAGACGCGTGGGAGGAATCTCAGATGCATCCCAGAAGATGGAGCATTGTCCCAGGAGAAAAATCATCTCGGCTATCTTCCCTGGAGGAGTCTGGGGTTGCTACCCGGGATCACAGGGCCCCAAAACATCGGAGAAAACTCTGCGGGAGACTCCTGGGAGGAGTTCTGGATAGATCCCGCAGTATGGACCACTGTCAAGAGAGAAAAATCATATTGGGTGTCTTCCCTGGAGGAGTCTGGGGTTGCTACCCGGGATCAGAGGGCCCGAAAATACAGGAATAAACACTCAGGGACATACCTGCAAGGAGTCTCGGATGCTTCCCAGAGGATGTAGCATTGTCCAAGGAGAAAAATCATCTCGGGTATCTTCCCTGGAGGAGTCTGGGGTTGCTACCCAGCATCACAGGGCCCGAAAACACCGGAATAAAAACTCAGGGACCTACGTGCAAGGAGTCTCGGATGCTTCCCAGAGGATGGAGCATTGTCCAAGCAGAAAAATTATCTCGGGTATCTTCCCTGGAGGAGTCTGGGGTTGCTACCCGGGATTACAGGGACCCAAACCACAGGAAAAATGTCTGTGGGAGATGCCTGGGAGGAATCTCATATGCATCCCAGAAGATGGAGCTTTGTCCAAGGAGAAAAATCATCTCGGGTATCTTCCCTGGAGGAGTCTGGGGTTGCTACCCGTGATCACAGGGCCCCAAAACAACGGAGAAAACTCTGCGGGAGACGCCTGGGAGGAATTCTGGGTAGATCCCGCAGGATGGACCACTGTCAAGAGAGAAAAATCATATTGGGTGTCTTCCCTGGAGGAGTCTGGGGTTGCTACCTGGGATGACAGAACCATAAACCGTGAGAAAAAAGACTCAGGGACATAGCTGCGACAAGTCTCGGGTGCATCCCAGAGCATGGAGCATTGTCCAAGGAGAAAAATCATCCCGGATATCTTTCCTGGAGGAGTCTGGGGTTGCTACCTGGGATTAAAGGGACCCAAACCACAGGAAAAATGTCTGCGGGAGAGGCCTGGGAGGAATCTCAGATGCATCCCAGAAGATGGAGCATTGTCCAAGGAGAAAAATCATCTCGGGTATCTTCCCTGGAGGAGTCTGGGGTTGCTACCCGGGATTACAGGGACCCAAACCACGGGAAAAATGTCTGTGGGAGATGCCTGGGAGGAATCTCATATGCATCCCAGAAGATGGAGCTTTGTCCAAGGAGAAAAATCATCTCGGGTATCTTCCCTGGAGGAGTCTGGGGTTGCTACCCGGGATCACAGGGCCCCAAAACACCGGAGAAAACTCTGCGGGAGACACCTGGAAGGAGTTCTGGATAGATCCCGCAGTATGGATCACTGTCAAGAGAGAAAAATTATATTGGGTGTCCTCCCTGGAGGAGTCTAGGGTTGCTACCCGGGATTAGAGGGCCCGAAAACACCGGGATAAAAACTCAGGGACATACGTGCAAGGAGTCTCGGATGCTTCCCAGAGGATGGAGCATTGTCCAAGCAGAAAAATTATCTCGGGTATCTTCCCTGGAGGAGTCTGGGGTTGCTACCCGGGATTACAAGGACCCAAACCACAGGAAAAATGTCTGCGGGAGACGCCTGGGAGGAATCTCATATGCATCCCAGAAGATGGAGCTTTGTCCAAGGAGAAAAATCATCTCGGCTATCTTCCCTGGAGGAGTCTGGGGTTGCTACCCGGGATCACAGGGCCCGAAAACACCGGAATAAAAACTCAGGGACATAACTGCAAGGAGTCTCGGATGCTTCCCAGAGGATGGAGCATTGTCCAAGCAGAAAAATTATCTCGGGTATCTTCCTTGGAGGAGTCTGGGGTTGCTACCCGGGATCACAGGGCCCGAAAACACCGGAGAAAACTCTGCAGGAGACACCTGGGAGGAGTTCTGGATAGATCCCGCAGTATGGACCACTGTCAAGAGAGAAAAATCATATTGGGTGTCATCCCTGGAGGAGTCTGGGGTTGCTACCCGGGATTACAGGGACCCAAACCACAGGAAAAATGTCTGTGGGAGATGCCTGGGAGGAATCTCATATGCATCCCAGAAGATGGAGCTTTGTCCAAGGAGAAAAATCATCTCGGGTATCTTCCCTGGAGGAGTCTGGGGTTGCTACCCGGGATCAGAGGGCCCGAAAACACTGGAATAAACACTCAGGGACATACGTGCAAGGAGTCTCGGATGCTTCCCAGAGTATGTAGCATTGTCCAAGGAGAAAAATCATCTCGGGTATCTTCCCTGGAGGAGTCTGGGGTTGCTACCCGGGTTTACAGGGACCCAAACCACAGGAAAAATATCTGCGGGAAACGCCTGGGAGGAATCTCAGATGCATCCCAGAAGATGGAGCATTGTCCAAGGAGAAAAATCATCTCGGGTATCTTCCCTGGAGGAGTCTGGGGTTGCTACCCGGGATCACAGGGCCCTAAAGCACTGGAGAAAACTCTGCGGGAGACGCCTGGGAGGAATTCTGGGTAGATCCCGCAGGATGGACCACTGTCAAGAGAGAAAAATCATATTGGGTGTCTTCCCTGGAGGAGTCTGGGGTTGCTACCTGGGATGACAGAACCATAAACCGTGAGAAAAAAGACTCAGGGACATAGCTGCGACAAGTCTCGGTTGCATCCCAGAGGATGGAGCATTGTCCAAGGAGAAAAATCATCCCGGATATCTTTCCTGGAGGAGTCTGGTGTTGGTACCCGGGATTACAGGGACCCAAACCACAGGAAAAATGTCTGTGGGAGACACCTGGGAGGAATCTCAGATGCATCCCAGAAGATGGAGCATTGTCAAAGGAGAAAAATCATCTCGGGTATCTTCCCTGCTGGAGTCTGGGGTTGCTACCCGGGATCACAGGGCCCCAAAACACCGGAGAAAACTCTGCGGGAGACTCCTGGGAGGAGTTCTGGATAGATCCCGCAGTATGGACCACTGTCAAGAGAGACAAATCATATTGGGTGTCTTCCCTGGAGGAGTCTGGGGTTGCTACCCGGGATCACAGGGCCCGAAAATACCGGAATAAACACTCAGGGACATACCTGCAAGGAGTCTCGGATGCTTCCAAGAGGATGGAGCATTGTCCAACAGGAAAAATCATCTCGGGTATCTTCCCTGGAGGAGTCTGGGGTTGCTACCCGGGATCACAGGCCCCGAAAACACCGGAATAAAAACTCAGGGACATACCTGCAAGGAGTCTCAGATGCTTCCCAGATGATGGAGCATTGTCCAAGCAGAAAAATTATCTCGGGTATCTTCCCTGGAGGAGTCTGGGGTTGCTACCCGGGTTTACAGGGACCCAAACCACAGGAAAAATGTCTGCGGGAGACGCCTGGGAGGAATCTCAGATGCATCCCAGAAGATGGAGCATTGTCCCAGGAGAAAAATCATCTCGGGTATCTTCCCTGGAGGACTCTGGGGTTGCTACCCGGGATCACAGGGCCCCAAAACACCGGATAAAACTCTGCGGGAGACTCCTGGGAGGAGTTCTGGATAGATCCCGCAGTATGGACCACTGTCAAGAGAGAAAAATCATATTGGGTTTCTTCCCTGGAGGAGTCTGGGGTTGCTACCCGGGATCACAGGGCCCGAAAACACCGGAATAAAAACTCAGGGACATACCTGCAAGGAGTCTCGGATGCTTCCCAGAGGATGGAGCATTGTCCAAGCAGAAAAATTATCTCGGGTATCTTCCTTGGAGGAGTCTGGGGTTGCTACCCGGGATCAGAGGGCCCTAAAGCACTGGAGAAAACTCTGCGGGAGACGCCTGGGAGGAATTCTGGGTAGATCCCGCAGGATGGACCACTGTCAAGAGAGAAAAATCATATTGGGTGTCTTCCCTGGAGGAGTCTGGGGTTGCTACCTGGGATGACAGAACCATAAACCGTGAGAAAAAAGACTCAGGGACATAGCTGCGACAAGTCTCGGATGCATCCCAGACGATGGAGCATTGTCCAAGGAGAAAAATCATCCCGGATATCTTTCCTGGAGGAGTCTGGGGTTGCTACCCGGGATTAAAGGGACCCAAACCACAGGAAAAATGTCTGCGGGAGACGCCTGGGAGGAATCTCAGATGCATCCCAGAAGATGGAGCTTTGTCCCAGCAGAAAAATCATCTCGGGTATCTTCCCTGGAGGAGTCTGGGGTTGCTACCCGGGATCAGAGGGCCCGAAAATACTGGAATAAACACTCATGGACATACCTGCAAGGAGTCTCGGATGCTTCCCAGAGGATGTAGCATTGTCCAATGAGAAAAATCATCTCGGGTATCTTCCCTGGAGGAGTCTGGGATTGCTACCCGGGTTTACAGGGACCCAAACGACAGGAAAAATGTCTGCGGGAGACGCCTGGGAGGAATCTCAGATGCATCCCAGAAGATGGAGCATTGTTCCAGGAGAAAAATCATCTCGGGTATCTTCCCTGGAGGACTCTGGGGTTGCTACCCGGGATCACAGGGCCCTAAAGCACTGGAGAAAACTCTGCGGGAGACGCCTGGGAGGAATTCTGGGTAGATCCCGCAGGATGGACCACTGTCAAGAGAGAAAAATCATATTGGGTGTCTTCCCTGGAGGAGTCTGGGGTTGCTACCTGGGATGACAGAACCATAAACCGTGAGAAAAAAGACTCAGGGACATAGCTGCGACAAGTCTCGGTTGCATCCCAGAGGATGGAGCATTGTCCAAGGAGAAAAATCATCCCGGATATCTTTCCTGGAGGAGTCTGGTGTTGGTACCCGGGATTACAGGGACCCAAACCACAGGAAAAATGTCTGTGGGAGACACCTGGGAGGAATCTCAGATGCATCCCAGAAGATGGAGCATTGTCAAAGGAGAAAAATCATCTCGGGTATCTTCCCTGCTGGAGTCTGGGGTTGCTACCCGGGATCACAGGGCCCCAAAACACCGGAGAAAACTCTGCGGGAGACTCCTGGGAGGAGTTCTGGATAGATCCCGCAGTATGGACCACTGTCAAGAGAGACAAATCATATTGGGTGTCTTCCCTGGAGGAGTCTGGGGTTGCTACCCGGGATCACAGGGCCCGAAAATACCGGAATAAACACTCAGGGACATACCTGCAAGGAGTCTCGGATGCTTCCAAGAGGATGGAGCATTGTCCAACAGGAAAAATCATCTCGGGTATCTTCCCTGGAGGAGTCTGGGGTTGCTACCCGGGATCACAGGCCCCGAAAACACCGGAATAAAAACTCAGGGACATACCTGCAAGGAGTCTCAGATGCTTCCCAGATGATGGAGCATTGTCCAAGCAGAAAAATTATCTCGGGTATCTTCCCTGGAGGAGTCTGGGGTTGCTACCCGGGTTTACAGGGACCCAAACCACAGGAAAAATGTCTGCGGGAGACGCCTGGGAGGAATCTCAGATGCATCCCAGAAGATGGAGCATTGTCCCAGGAGAAAAATCATCTCGGGTATCTTCCCTGGAGGACTCTGGGGTTGCTACCCGGGATCACAGGGCCCCAAAACACCGGATAAAACTCTGCGGGAGACTCCTGGGAGGAGTTCTGGATAGATCCCGCAGTATGGACCACTGTCAAGAGAGAAAAATCATATTGGGTTTCTTCCCTGGAGGAGTCTGGGGTTGCTACCCGGGATCACAGGGCCCGAAAACACCGGAATAAAAACTCAGGGACATACCTGCAAGGAGTCTCGGATGCTTCCCAGAGGATGGAGCATTGTCCAAGCAGAAAAATTATCTCGGGTATCTTCCTTGGAGGAGTCTGGGGTTGCTACCCGGGATCAGAGGGCCCTAAAGCACTGGAGAAAACTCTGCGGGAGACGCCTGGGAGGAATTCTGGGTAGATCCCGCAGGATGGACCACTGTCAAGAGAGAAAAATCATATTGGGTGTCTTCCCTGGAGGAGTCTGGGGTTGCTACCTGGGATGACAGAACCATAAACCGTGAGAAAAAAGACTCAGGGACATAGCTGCGACAAGTCTCGGATGCATCCCAGACGATGGAGCATTGTCCAAGGAGAAAAATCATCCCGGATATCTTTCCTGGAGGAGTCTGGGGTTGCTACCCGGGATTAAAGGGACCCAAACCACAGGAAAAATGTCTGCGGGAGACGCCTGGGAGGAATCTCAGATGCATCCCAGAAGATGGAGCTTTGTCCCAGCAGAAAAATCATCTCGGGTATCTTCCCTGGAGGAGTCTGGGGTTGCTACCCGGGATCAGAGGGCCCGAAAATACTGGAATAAACACTCATGGACATACCTGCAAGGAGTCTCGGATGCTTCCCAGAGGATGTAGCATTGTCCAATGAGAAAAATCATCTCGGGTATCTTCCCTGGAGGAGTCTGGGATTGCTACCCGGGTTTACAGGGACCCAAACGACAGGAAAAATGTCTGCGGGAGACGCCTGGGAGGAATCTCAGATGCATCCCAGAAGATGGAGCATTGTTCCAGGAGAAAAATCATCTCGGGTATCTTCCCTGGAGGACTCTGGGGTTGCTACCCGGGATCACAGGGCCCTAAAGCACTGGAGAAAACTCTGCGGGAGACGCCTGGGAGGAATTCTGGGTAGATCCCGCAGGATGGACCACTGTCAAGAGAGAAAAATCATATTGGGTGTCTTCCCTGGAGGAGTCTGGGGTTGCTACCTGGGATGACAGAACCATAAACCGTGAGAAAAAAGACTCAGGGACATAGCTGCGACAAGTCTCGGTTGCATCCCAGAGGATGGAGCATTGTCCAAGGAGAAAAATCATCCCGGATATCTTTCCTGGAGGAGTCTGGTGTTGGTACCCGGGATTACAGGGACCCAAACCACAGGAAAAATGTCTGTGGGAGACACCTGGGAGGAATCTCAGATGCATCCCAGAAGATGGAGCATTGTCAAAGGAGAAAAATCATCTCGGGTATCTTCCCTGCTGGAGTCTGGGGTTGCTACCCGGGATCACAGGGCCCCAAAACACCGGAGAAAACTCTGCGGGAGACTCCTGGGAGGAGTTCTGGATAGATCCCGCAGTATGGACCACTGTCAAGAGAGACAAATCATATTGGGTGTCTTCCCTGGAGGAGTCTGGGGTTGCTACCCGGGATCACAGGGCCCGAAAATACCGGAATAAACACTCAGTGACATACCTGCAAGGAGTCTCGGATGCTTCCAAGAGGATGGAGCATTGTCCAACAGGAAAAATCATCTCGGGTATCTTCCCTGGAGGAGTCTGGGGTTGCTACCCGGGATCACAGGCCCCGAAAACACCGGAATAAAAACTCAGGGACATACCTGCAAGGAGTCTCAGATGCTTCCCAGATGATGGAGCATTGTCCAAGCAGAAAAATTATCTCGGGTATCTTCCCTGGAGGAGTCTGGGGTTGCTACCCGGGTTTACAGGGACCCAAACCACAGGAAAAATGTCTGCGGGAGACGCCTGGGAGGAATCTCAGATGCATCCCAGAAGATGGAGCATTGTCCCAGGAGAAAAATCATCTCGGGTATCTTCCCTGGAGGACTCTGGGGTTGCTACCCGGGATCACAGGGCCCCAAAACACCGGATAAAACTCTGCGGGAGACTCCTGGGAGGAGTTCTGGATAGATCCCGCAGTATGGACCACTGTCAAGAGAGAAAAATCATATTGGGTTTCTTCCCTGGAGGAGTCTGGGGTTGCTACCCGGGATCACAGGGCCCGAAAACACCGGAATAAAAACTCAGGGACATACCTGCAAGGAGTCTCGGATGCTTCCCAGAGGATGGAGCATTGTCCAAGCAGAAAAATTATCTCGGGTATCTTCCTTGGAGGAGTCTGGGGTTGCTACCCGGGATCAGAGGGCCCTAAAGCACTGGAGAAAACTCTGCGGGAGACGCCTGGGAGGAATTCTGGGTAGATCCCGCAGGATGGACCACTGTCAAGAGAGAAAAATCATATTGGGTGTCTTCCCTGGAGGAGTCTGGGGTTGCTACCTGGGATGACAGAACCATAAACCGTGAGAAAAAAGACTCAGGGACATAGCTGCGACAAGTCTCGGATGCATCCCAGACGATGGAGCATTGTCCAAGGAGAAAAATCATCCCGGATATCTTTCCTGGAGGAGTCTGGGGTTGCTACCCGGGATCACAGGGCCCCAAAACACCGGAGAAAACTCTGCGGGAGACTCCTGGGAGGAGTTCTGGATAGATCCCGCAGTATGGACCACTGTCAAGAGAGAAAAATCATATTGGGTGTCTTCCCTGGAGGAGTCTGGGGTTGCTACCCGGGATCAGAGGGCCCGAAAATACCGGAATAAACACTCAGGGACATACCTGCAAGGAGTCTCGGATGCTTCCAAGAGGATGGAGCATTGTCCAACGAGAAAAATCATCTCGGGTATCTTCCCTGGAGGAGTCTGGGGTTGCTACCCGAGATCACAGGGCCCGAAAACACCGGAATAAAAACTCAGGGACATACCTGCAAGGAGTCTCAGATGCTTCCCAGATGATGGAGCATTGTTCAAGCAGAAAAATTATCTCGGGTATCTTCCCTGGAGGAGTCTGGGGTTGCTACCCGGGATTACAGGGACCCAAACCACAGGAAAAATGTCTGTGGGAGATGCCTGGGAGGAATCTCATATGCATCCCAGAAGATGGAGCTTTGTCCCAGCAGAAAAATCATCTCGGGTATCTTCCCTGGAGGAGTCTGGGGTTGCTACCCGGGATCACAGGGCCCCAAAACACCGGAGAAAACTCTGCGGGAGACTCCTGGGAGGAGTTCTGGATAGATCCCGCAGTATGGACCACTGTCAAAAGAGAAAAATCATATTGGGTGTCCTCCCTGGAGGAGTCTGGGGTTGCTACCTGGGATCAGAGGGCCCGAAAACACTGGAATAAACACTCAGGGACATACCTGCAAGGAGTCTCGGATGCTTCCAAGAGGATGGAGCATTGTCCAAGCAGAAAAATTATCTCGGGTACCTTTCCTGGAGGAGTCTGGGGTTGCTACCCGGGATTACAGGGAACAAAACCACAGGAAAAATATCTGTGGGAGATGCCTGGGAGGAATCTCATATGCATCCCAGAAGATGGAGCTTTGTCCCAGCAGAAAAATCATCTCGGGTATCTTCCCTGGAGGAGTCTGGGGTTGCTACCCGGGATTACAGGGACCCAAACCACAGGAAAAATGTCTGCGGGAGACGCCTGGGAGGAATCTCAGATGCATCCCAGAAGATGGAGCTTTGTCCCAGCAGAAAAATCATCTCGGGTATCTTCGCTGGAGGAGCCTGGGGTTGCTACCTGGGATTACAGGGACCCAAACCACAGGAAAAATGTCTGCGGGAGACGCCTGGGAGGAATCTCAGATGCATCCCAGAAGATGGAGCATTGTCCAAGGAGAAATATCATCTCTGCTATCTTCCCTGGAGGAATCTGGGGTTACTACCCGGGATCACAGGGCCCGAAAACACCGGAATAAAAACTCAGGGACATACCTGCAAGGAGACTCGGATGCATCCCAGAGGATGGAGCATTGTCCAAGGAGAAAAATCATCCCGGATATCTTTCCTGGAGGAGTCTGGGGTTGCTACCCGGGATTACAGGGACCGAAACCACAGGAAAAATGTCTGCGGGAGACTACTGGGAGGAGTTCTGGATAGATCCCGCAGTATGGACCACTGTCAAGAGAGAAAAATCATATTGGGTGTCTTCCCTGGAGGAGTCTGGGGTTGCTACCCGGGATCACAGGGCTTGAAAATGCCGGAATAAACACTCAGGGACATACCTGCAAGGAGTCTCGGATGCTTCCCAGAGGATGGAGCATTGTCCAACGAGAAAAATCATCTCGGGTATCTTCCCTGGAGGAGTCTGGGGTTGCTACCCGGGTTTACAGGGACCCAAACCACAGGAAAAATGTCTGCGGGAGACGCCTGGGAGGAATCTCAGATGCATCCCAGCAGATGGAGCATTGTCCAAGGAGAAAAATCATCTCGGCTATCTTCCCTGGAGGAGTCTGGGGTTGCTACCCGGGATCACAGGGCCCTAAAGCACTGGAGAAAACTCTGCGGGAGACGCCTGGGAGGAATTCTGGGTAGATCCCGCAGGATGGACCACTGTCAAGAGAGAAAAATCATATTGAGTGTCTTCCCTGGAGGAGTCTGGGGTTGCTACCTGGGATGACAGAACCATAAAACATGAGAAAAAAGACTCAGGGACATAGCTGCGACAAGTCTCGGATGCATCCCAGAGGATGGAGCATTGTCCAAGGAGAAAAATCATCCCGGATATCTTTCCTGGAGGAGTCTGGGGTTGCTACCCGAGATTAAAGGGACCCAAACCACAGGAAAAATGTCTGCGGGAGACGCCTGGGAGGAATCTCAGATGCATCCCAGAAGATGGAGCTTTGTCCCAGCAGAAAAATCATCTCGGGTGTCTTCCCTGGAGGAGTCTGGGGTTGCTACCCGGGATTACAGGGACCCAAACCACAGGAAAAATGTTTGCGGGAGATGCCTGGGAGGAATCTCAGATGCATCCCAGAAGATGGAGCATTGTCCAAGGAGAAAAATCATCTCGGGTATCTTGCCTGGAGGAGTCTGGGGTTACTACCCAGGATCACAGGGCCCGAAAACACCGGAATAAAAACTCAGGGACATACCTGCAAGGACTCTCGGATGCTTCCCAGAGGATGGAGCATTGTCCAAGCAGAAAAATTATCTCGGGTATCTTCCCTGGAGGAGTCTGGGGTTGCTACCTGGGATGACAGAACCATAAACCGTGAGAAAAAAGACTCAGGGACATAGCTGCGACAAGTCTCGGATGCATCCAAGAGGATGGAGCATTGTCCAAGGAGAAAAATCATCCCGGATATCTTTCCTGGAGGAGTCTGGGGTTGCTACCCGGATTAAAGGGACCCAAACCACAGGAAAAATGTCTGCGGGAGACGCCTGGGAGGAACCTCAGATGCATCCCAGAAGATGGAGCATTGTCCAAGGAGAAAAATCATCTCGGGTATCTTCCCTGGAGGAGTCTGGGGTTGCTACCCGGGATCACAGGGCCCGAAAACACCGGAATAAACACTCAGGGACATACCTGCAAGGAGTCTCGGATGCTTCCCAGAGGATGTAGCATTGTCCAAGGAGAAAAATCATCTCGGGTATCTTCCCTGGAGGAGTCTGGGGTTGCTACCCGGGATCACAGGGCCCTAAAGCACTGGAGAAAACTCTGCGGGAGACGCCTGGGAGGAATTCTGGGTAGATCCCGCAGGATGGACCACTGTCAAGAGAGAAAAATCATATTGGGTGTCTTCCCTGGAGGATTCTGGGGTTGCTACCCGGGATCACAGGGCCCGAAAACACCGGAATAAAAACTCAGGGACATACCTGCAAGGAGTCTCAGATGCTTCCCAGATGATGGAGCATTGTCCAAGCAGAAAAATTATCTCGGGTATCTTCCCTGGAGGAGTCTGGGGTTGCTACCCGGGATTACAGGGACCCAAACCACAGGATAAATGTCTGTGGGAGACGCCTGGGAGGAATCTCAGATGCATCCCAGAAAATGGAGCTTTGTCCCAGCAGAAAAATCATCTTGGGTATCTTCCCTGGAGGAGTCTGGGGTTGCTACCCGGGATCACAGGGCCCCAAAACACCGGAGAAAACTCTGCGGGAGACTCCTGGGAGGAGTTCTGGATAGATCCCGCAGTATGGACCACTGTCAAAAGAGAAAAATCATATTGGGTGTCCTCCCTGGAGGAGTCTGGGGTTGCTACCCGGGATCAGAGGGCCCGAAAACACTGGAATAAACACTCATGGACATACCTGCAAGGAGTCTCAGATGCTTCCCAGAGGATGTAGCATTGTCCAATGAGAAAAATCATCTCGGGTATCTTCCCTGGAGGAGTCTGGGATTGCTACCCGGGTTTACAGGGACCCAAACCACAGGAAAAATGTCTGCGGGAGACGCCTGGGAGGAATCTCAGATGCATCCTAGAAGATGGAGCATTGTTCCAGGAGAAAAATAGTCTCGGGTATCTTCCCTGGAGGACTCTGGGGTTGCTACCCGGGATCACAGGGCCCGAAAACACCGGAATAAAAACTCAGGGACATACCTGCAAGGAGTCTCGGATGCTTCCCAGAGGATGGAGCATTGTCCAAGCAGAAAAATTATCTCGGGTATCTTCCTTGGAGGAGTCTGGGGTTGCTACCCGGGATGACAGGGCCCTAAAGCACTGGAGAAAACTCTGCGGGAGACTCCTGGGAGGAATTCTGGGTAGATCCCGCAGGATGGACCACTGTCAAGAGAGAAAAATCATATTGGGTGTCTTCCCTGGAGGACTCTGGGGTTGCTACCCGGGATCAGAGGGCCCGAAAATACCGGAATAAACACTCAGGGACATACCTGCAAGGAGTCTCGGATGCTTCCAAGAGGATGGAGCATTGTCCAAGCAGAAAAATTATCTCGGGTATCTTCCTTGGAGGAGTCTGGGGTTGCTACCCGGGATGACAGGGCCCTAAAGCACTGGAGAAAACTCTGCGGGAGACGCCTGGGAGGAATTCTGGGTAGATCCCGCAGGATGGACCACTGTCAAGAGAGAAAAATCATATTGGGTGTCTTCCCTGGAGGAGTCTGGGGTTGCTACCTGGGATGACAGAACCATAAACCGTGAGAAAAAAGACTCAGGGACATAGCTGCGACAAGTCTCGGATGCATCCCAGAGGATGGAGCATTGTCCAAGGAGAAAAATCATCCCGGATATCTTTCCTGGAGGAGTCTGGGGTTGGTACCCGGGATTACAGGGACCCAAACCAAAGGAAAAATGTCTGTGGGAGACACCTGGGAGGAATCTCAGATGCATCCCAGAAGATGGAGCATTGTCCAAGGAGAAAAATCATCTCGGGTATCTTCCCTGGTGGAGTCTGGGGTTGCTACCCGGGATCACAGGGCCCCAAAACACCGGAGAAAACTCTGCGGGAGACTCCTGGGAGGAGTTCTGGATAGATCCCGCAGTATGGACCACTGTCAAGAGAGAAAAATCATATTGGGTGTCTTCCCTGGAGGAGTCTGGGGTTGCTACCCGGGATCAGAGGGCCCGAAAATACCGGAATAAACACTCAGGGACATACCTGCAAGGAGTCTCGGATGCTTCCAAGAGGATGGAGCATTGTCCAACGAGAAAAATCATCTCGGGTATCTTCCCTGGAGGAGTCTGGGTTTGCTACCTGGGATCACAGGGCCCGAAAACACCGGAATAAAAACTCAGGGACATACCTGCAAGGAGTCTCGGATGCTTTCCAGAGGATGTAGCATTGTCCAAGGAGAAAAATCATCTCGGGTATCTTCCCTGGAGGAGTCTGGGGTTGCTACCCGGGATTACAGGGACCCAAACCACAGGAAAAATGTCTGTGGGAGATGCCTGGGAGGAATCTCATATGCATCCCAGAAGATGGAGCTTTGTCCAAGGAGAAAAATCATCTCGGGTATCTTCCCTGGAGGAGTCTGGGGTTGCTACCCGGGATCACAGGGCCCCAAAACACCGGAATAAACACTCAGGGACATACCTGCAAGGAGTCTCGGATGCTTCCCAGAGGATGGAGCTTTGTCTAAGGAGAAAAATCATCTCGGGTATCTTCCCTGGAGGAGTCTGGGGTTGCTACCCGGGATTACAGGGACCCAAACCACAGGAAAAATGTCTGCGGGAGACGCCTGGGAGGAATCTCAGATGCATCCCAGAAGATGGAGCTTTCTCCAAGGAGAAAAATCATCTCGGGTATCTTCCCTGGAGGAGTCTGGGGTTGCTACCCGGGATTACAGGGACCCAAACCACAGGAAAAATGTCTGTGGGAGATGCCTGGGAGGAGTCTCAGATGCATCCCAGAAGATGGAGCATTGTCCAAGGAGAAAAATCACCTCGGGTATCTTCCCTGGAGGACTGTGGGGTTACTACCCGGGATCACAGGGCCCCAAAACACCGGAGAAAACTCTGCGGGAGACTCCTGGGAGGAGTTCTGGATAGATCCCGCAGTATGGACCACTGTCAAGAGAGAAAAATCATATTGGGTGTCTTCCCTGGAGGAGTCTGGGGTTGCTACCCGGGATCAGAGGGCCCGAAAATACCGGAATAAACACTCAGGGACATACCTGCAAGGAGTCTCGGATGCTTCCAAGAGGATGGAGCATTGTCCAACGAGAAAAATCATCTCGGGTATCTTCCCTGGAGGAGTCTGGGGTTGCTACCCGGGTTTACAGGGACCCAAACCACAGGAAAAATGTCTGCGGGAGACGCCTGGGCGGAATCTCAGATGCATCCCAGAAGATGGAGCATTGTCCAAGGAGAAAAATCATCTCGGCTATCTTCCCTGGAGGAGTCTGGGGTTGCTACCCGGGATCACAGGGCCCGAAAACACCGGAATAAAAACTCAGGGACATACCTGCAAGGAGTCTCGGATTCTTCCCAGATGATGGAGCTTTGTCCCAGCAGAAAAATCATCTCGGGTATCTTCCCTGGAGGAGTCTGGGCTTGCTACCCGGGATTACAGGGACCCAAACCATAGGAAAAATGTCTGCGGGAGACGTCTGGGCGGAATCTCAGATGCATCCCAGAGGATGTAGCATTGTCCAACGAGAAAAATCATCTCGGGTATCTTCCCTGGAGGAGTCTGGGGTTGCTACCCGGCATCACAGGGCCCGAAAACACCGGAATAAACACACAGGGACATACCTGCAAGGAGTCTCAGATGCTTCCCAGAGGATGTAGCAATGTCCAAGGAGAAAAATCATCTCGGGTATCTTCCCTGGAGGAGTCTGGGGTTGCTACCTGGGATGACAGAACCATAAACCGTGAGAAAAAAGACTCAGGGACATAGCTGCGATAATTCTCGGATGCATCCCAGAGGATGGAGCATTGTCCAAGGAGAAAAATCATCCTGGGTATCTTTCCTGGAGGAGTCTGGGGTTGCTACCCGGGTTTACAGGGACCCAAACCACAGGAAAAAAACACTGCGAAACAGAGCTGGGAGGAGTCTCGGGTGCATCCCGCAGGATGGACAATAGTCCAAGGAGAAAAATCATCTCGGGTATCTTCCCTGGAGGAGTCTGGGGTTGCTACCTGGGATGACAGGGCCCAAAAGCACCGGAATAAAAACTCAGGGACATACCTGCAAGGAGACTCGGATGCATCCCAGAGGATGGAGCATTGTCCAAGGAGAAAAATCATCCCGGATATCTTTCCTGGAGGAGTCTGGGGTTGCTACCCGGGATTACAGGGACCCAAACCACAGGAAAAATGTCTGCGGGAGACTACTGGGAGGAGTTCTGGATAGATCCCGCAGTATGGACCACTGTCAAGAGAGAAAAATCATATTGGGTGTCTTCCCTGGAGGAGTCTGGGGTTGCTACCCGGGATCAGAGGGCCCGAAAATGCCGGAATAAACACTCAGGGACATACCTGCAAGGAGTATCGGATGCTTCCCACAGGATGGAGCATTGTCCAAGCAGAAAAATCATCACGGGTATCTTTCCTGGAGGAGTCTGGGGTTGCTACCTGGGATGACAGAACCATAAACCGTGAGAAAAAAGACTCAGGGACATAGCTGCGATAATTCTCGGATGCATCCCAGAGGATGGAGCATTGTCCAAGGAGAAAAATCATCCTGGGTATCTTCCCTGGAGGAGTCTGGGGTTGCTACCCGGGATTACAGGGACCCAAACCACAGGAAAAATGTCTGCGGGAGATGCCTGGGAGGAATCTCAGATGCTTCCCAGAGGATGGAGCATTGTCCAAGCAGAAAAATTATCTCGGGTATCTTCCCTGGAGGAGTCTGGGGTTGCAACCCGGGATCACAGGGCCCCAAAACACCGGAAGAAACACTAAGGGACATACCTGCAAGGAGTCTCGGATGCTTCCCAGAGGATGGAGCATTGTCCAAGCAGAAAAATTATCTCGGGTATCTTCCTTGGAGGAGTCTGGGGTTGCTACCCGGGATTACAGGGACCCAAACCACAGGAAAAATGTCTGTGGGAGATGCCTGGGAGGAATCTCATATGCATCCCAGAAGATGGAGCTTTGTCCCAGCAGAAAAATCATCTCGGGTATCTTCCCTGGAGGAGTCTGGAGTTGCTACCCGGGATTACAGGGACCCAAACCACAGGAAAAATGTCTGCGGGAGATGCCTGGGAGGAATCTCAGATGCATCCCAGAAGATGGAGCTTTGTCCCAGCAGAAAAATCATCTCGGGTATCTTCCCTGGAGGAGTCTGGGGTTGCTACCCGGGATTACAGGGACCCAAACCACAGGAAAAATGTCTGCGGGAGACGTCTGGGAGGAATCTCAGATGCATCCCAGAAGATGGAGCATTGTCCAAGGAGAAAAGTCATCTCGGGTATCTTCCCTGGAGGAGTCTGGGGTTGCTACCCGGGATCACAGGGCCCCAAAACACCGGAGAAAACTCTGCGGGAGATACCTGGGAGGAGTTCTGGATAGATCCCGCAGTATGGACCACTGTCAAGAGAGAAAAATCATATTGGGTGTCTTCCCTGGAGGAGTCTGGGGTTGCTACCCGGGTTTATAGGGACCCAAACCACAGGAAAAATGTCTGCGGGAGACGCCTGGGAGGAATCTCAGATGCATCCCAGAAGATGGAGCATTGTCCAAGGAGAAAAATCATCTCGGGTATCTTCTCTGGAGGAGTCTGGGGTTGCTACCCGGGATCACAGGGCCCGAAAACACCGGAATAAAAACTCAGGGACATACCTGCAAGGAGTCTCAGATGCTTCCCAGATGATGGAGCATTGTCCAAGCAGAAAAATTATCTCGGGTATCTTCCCTGGAGGAGTCTGGGGTTGCTACCCGGGATTACAGGGACCCAAACCAGAGGAAAAATGTCTGTGGGAGATGCCTGGGAGGAATCTCATATGCATCCCAGAAGATGGAGCTTTGTCCCAGCAGAAAAATCATCTCGGGTATCTTCCCTGGAGGAGTCTGGGGTTGCTACCCGGGATCACAGGGCCCCAAAACACCGGAGAAAACTCTGCGGGAGACTCCTGGGAGGAGTTCTGGATAGATCCCGCAGTATGGACCACTGTCAAAAGAGAAAAATCATATTGGGTGTCTTCCCTGGAGGAGTCTGGGGTTGCTACCTGGGATCAGAGGGCCCGAAAACACTGGAATAAACACTCAGGGACATACCTGCAAGGAGTCTCGGATGCTTCCAAGAGGATGGAGTATTGTCCAAGCAGAAAAATTATATCGGGTACCTTCCCTGGAGGAGTCTGGGGTTGCTACCCGGGTTTACAGGGACCCAAACCACAGGAAAAATGTCTGTGGGAGATGCCTGGGAGGAATCTCATATGCATCCCAGAAGATGGAGCTTTGTCCCAGCGGAAAAATCATCTCGGGTATCTTCGCTGGAGGAGTCTGGGGTTGCTACCTGGGATTACAGGGACCCAAACCACAGGAAAAATGTCTGCGGGAGACGCCTGGGAGGAATCTCAGATGCATCCCAGAAGATGGAGCATTGTCCAAGGAGAAATATCATCTCTGCTATCTTCCCTGGAGGAGTCTGGGGTTACTACCCGGGATCACAGGGCCCGAAAACACCGGAATAAAAACTCAGGGACATACCTGCAAGGAGTCTCGGATGCTTCCCAGAGGATGGAGCATTGTCCAAGCAGAAAAATTATCTCGGGTATCTTCCTTGGAGGAGTCTGGGGTTGCTACCCAGGATCACAGGGCCCCAAAACACCGGAAGAAACACTCAGGAACATACGTGCAAGGAGTCTCGGATGCTTCCCAGAGGATGGAGCATTGTCCAAGCAGAAAAATTATCTCGGGTATCTTCCTTGGAGGAGTCTGGGGTTGCTACCCGGGATGACAGGGCCCTAAAGCACTGGAGAAAACTCTGCGGGAGACGCCTGGGAGGAATTCTGGGTAGATCCCGCAGGATGGACCACTGTCAAGAGAGAAAAATCATATTGGGTGTCTTCCCTGGAGGAGTCTGGTGTTGCTACCTGGGATGACAGAACCATAAACCGTGAGAAAAAAGACTCAGGGACATAGCTGCGACAAGTCTCGGATGCATCAAAGAGGATGGAGCATTGTCCAAGGAGAAAAATCATCCCGGATATCTTTCCTGGAGGAGTCTGGGGTTGCTACCCGGGATTAAAGGGACCCAAACCACAGGAAAAATGTCTGCGGGAGACGCCTGGGAGGAATCTCAGATGCATCCCAGAAGATGGAGCTTTGTCCCAGCAGAAAAATCATCTCGGGTATCTTCCCTGGAGGAGTCTGGGGTTGCTACCCGGGATCACAGGGCCCCAAAACACCGGAGAAAACTCTGCGGGAGACTCCTGGGAGGAGTTCTGGATAGATCCCGCAGTATGGACCACTGTCAAGAGAGAAAAATCATATTGGGTGTCTTCCCTGGAGGAGTCTGGGGTTGCTACCCGGGATCAGAGGGCCCGACAATACCGGAATAAACACTCAGGGACATACCTGCAAGGAGTCTCGGATGCTTCCCAGAGGATGGAGCATTGTCCAAGCAGAAAAATTATCTCAGGTATCCTCCTTGAAGAAGTCTGGGGTTGCTACCCGGGATCACAGGGCCCCAAAACACCGGAAGAAACACTCAGGAACATACCTGCAAGGAGTCTCGGATGCTTCCCAGAGGATGGAGCTTTGTCCAAGCAGAAAAATTATCTCGGGTATCTTCCTTGGAGGAGTCTGGGGTTGCTACCCGGGATTACAGGGACCCAAACCACAGGAAAAATGTCTGCGGGAGACGCCTGGGAGGAATCTCAGATGCATCCCAGATGATGGAGCATTGTCCAAGGAGAAAAATCATCTCGGCTATCTTCCCTGGAGGAGTCTGGGGTTGCTACCCGGGATCACAGGGCCCGAAAACACCGGAATAAAAACTCAGGGACATACCTGCAAGGAGTCTCGGATTCTTCCAAGAGGATGGAGCATTGTCCAAGCAGAAAAATTATCTCGGGTATCTTCCCTGGAGGAGTCTGGGGTTGCTACCCGGGATCACAGGGCCCTAAAGCACTGGAGAAAACTCTGCGGGAGGCGCCTGGGAGGAATTCTGGGTAGATCCCGCAGGATGGACCACTGTCAAGAGAGAAAAATCATATTGGGTGTCTTCCCTGGAGGAGTCTGGGGTTGCTACCTGGGATGACAGAACCAGAAACCGTGAGAAAAAAGACTCAGGGACATAGCTGCGACAAGTCTCGGATGCATCAAGAGGATGGAGCATTGTCCAAGGAGAAAAATCATCCCGGATATCTTTCCTGGAGGAGTCTGGGGTTGCTACCCGGGATTAAAGGGACCCAAACCACAGGAAAAATATCTGCGGGAGACGCCTGGGAGGAATCTCAGATGCATCCCAGAAGATGGAGCTTTGTCCCAGCAGAAAAATCATCTCGGGTATCTTCCCTGGAGGAGTCTGGGGTTGCTACCCGGGATTACAGGGACCCAAACCACAGGAAAAATGTCTGTGGGAGATGCCTGGGAGGAATCTCAGATGCATCCCAGAAGATGGAGCATTGTCCAAGGAGAAAAATCATCTCGGGTATCTTCCCTGCTGGAGTCTGGGGTTGCTACCCGGGATCACAGGGCCCCAAAACACCGGAGAAAACTCTGCGGGAGACTCCTGGGAGGAGTTCTGGATAGATCCCGCAGTATGGACCACTGTCAAGAGAGAAAAATCATATTGGGTGTCTTCCCTGGAGGAGTCTGGGGTTGCTACCCGGGATCAGAGGGCCCGAAAATACCGGAATAAACACTCAGGGACATACCTGCAAGGAGTCTCGGATGCTTCCAAGAGGATGGAGCATTGTCCAACGAGAAAAATCATCTCGGCTATCTTCCCTGGAGGAGTCTGGGGTTGCTACCCGGGATCACAGGGCCCGAAAACACCGGAATAAAAACTCAGGGACATACCTGCAAGGAGTCTCGGATGCTTCCCAGAGGATGGAGCATTGTCCAAGCAGAAAAATTATCTCGGGTATCTTCCTTGGAGGAGTCTGGGGTTGCTACCCGGGATGACAGGGCCCTAAAGCACTGGAGAAAACTCTGCGGGAGACGCCTGGGAGGAATTCTGGGTAGATCCCGCAGGATGGACCACTGTCAAGAGAGAAAAATCATATTGGGTGTCTTCCCTGGAGGACTCTGGGGTTGCTACCCGGGATCAGAGGGCCCGAAAATACCGGAATAAACACTCAGGGACATACCTGCAAGGAGTCTCGGATGCTTCCAAGAGGATGGAGCATTGTCCAAGCAGAAAAATTATCTCGGGTATCTTCCTTGGAGGAGTCTGGGGTTGCTACCCGGGATGACAGGGCCCTAAAGCACTGGAGAAAACTCTGCGGGAGACGCCTGGGAGGAATTCTGGGTAGATCCCGCAGGATGGACCACTGTCAAGAGAGAAAAATCATATTGGGTGTCTTCCCTGGAGGAGTCTGGGGTTGCTACCTGGGATGACAGAACCATAAACCGTGAGAAAAAAGACTCAGGGACATAGCTGCGACAAGTCTCGGATGCATCCCAGAGGATGGAGCATTGTCCAAGGAGAAAAATCATCCCGGATATCTTTCCTGGAGGAGTCTGGGGTTGCTACCCGGGATCACAGGGCCCCAAAACACCGGAGAAAACTCTGCGGGAGACACCTGGGAGGAGTTCTGGATAGATCCCGCAGTATGGACCACTGTCAAGAGAGAAAAATCATATTGGGTGTCTTCCCTGGAGGAGTCTGGGGTTGCTACCTGGGATGACAGAACCACGAACCGCGAGAAAAAAGACTAAGGGACATAGCTGCGACAAGTCTCGGATGCATCCCAGAGGATGGAGCATTGTCCAAGGAGAAAAATCATCTCGGGTTGTCTTCCCTGGAGGAGTCTGGGGTTCCTATCTGGGATCACAGGGCCCTAAAGCACTGGAGAAAACTCTGCGGGAGACGCCTGGGAGGAATCTCAGATGCATCCCAGAAGATGGAGCATTGTCCCAGGAGAAAAATCATCTTGGGTATCTTCCCTGGAGGAGTCTGGGGTTGCTACCCGGGATCACAGGGCCCCAAAACACCGGAATAAACACTCAGGGACATACCTGCAAGGAGTCTCGGATGCTTCCAAGAGGATGGAGCATTGTCCAAGGAGAAAAATCATCTCGGGTATCTTCCCTGGAGGAGTCTGGGGTTGCTACCCGGGATTACAGGGACCCAAACCACAGGATAAATGTCTGTGGGAGATGCCTGGGAGGAATCTCAGATGCATCCCAGAAGATGGAGCTTTGTCCAAGGAGAAAAATCATCTCGGGTATCTTCCCTGGAGGAGTCTGGGGTTACTACCCGGGATCACAGGGCCCCTAAACACCGGAGAAAACTCTGCGGGAGACTCCTGGGAGGAGTTCTGGATAGATACCGTAGTATGGACCACTGTCAAGAGAGAAAAATCATATTGGGTGTCTTCCATGGAGGACTCAGGGGTTGCTACCCGGGATCACAGGGCCCCAAAACACCAGAATAAACACTCAGGGACATACCTGCAAGGAGTCTCGGATGCTTCCCAGAGGATGTAGCATTGTCCAAGGAGAAAAATCATCTCGGATATCTTCCCTGGAGGAGTCTGGGGTTGCTACCCGGGATTACAGGGACCAAAACCACAGGAAAAATGTCTGCGGGAGACGCCTGGGAGGAATCTCAGATGCATCCCAGAAGATGGGGCATTGTCCAAGCAGAAAAGTCATCTCGGGTATCTTCCCTGGAGGAGTCTGGGGTTGCTACCTGGGATGACAGAACCACGAACCGCGAGAAAAAAGACTCAGGGACATAGCTGCGACAAGTCTCGGATGCTTCCCAGAGGATGTAGCATTGTCCAAGGAGAAAAATCATCTCGGGTTATCTTCCCTGGAGGAGTCTGGGGTTGCTACCCGGGTTTACAGGGACCCAAACCAAAGGAGAAATGTCTGCGGGAGACGCCTGGGAGGAATCTCAGATGCATCCCAGAAAATGGAGCATTGTCGAAGTAGAAGAATCATCTCGGGTATCTTCCCTGGAGGAGTCTGGGGTTGCTACCCGGGATCACAGGGCCCCAAAACACCGGAGAAAACTCTGCGGGAGACGCCTGGGAGGAGTTCTGGATAGATCCCGCAGTATGGACCACTGTCAAGAGAGAAAAATCATATTGGGTGTCTTCCCTGGAGGAGTCTGGGGTTGCTACCTGGGATGACAGAACCACGAACCGCGAGAAAAAAGACTCAGGGACATAGCTGCGACAAGTCTCGGATGCTTCCCAGAGGATGGAGCATTGTCCAAGGAGAAAAATCATCTCGGCTTATCTTCCCTGGAGGAGTCTGGGGTTCCTATCTGGGATCACAGGGCCCTAAAGCACTGGAGAAAACTCTGCGGGAGACGCCTGGGAGGAATCTCAGATGCATCCCAGAAGATGGAGCATTGTCCAAGGAGAAAAATCATCTCGGGTATCTTCCACGGAGGAGTCTGGGGTTGCTACCCGGGATCAGAGGGTCCGAAAACACCGGAATAAACACTCAGGGACATACCTGCAAGGAGTCTCGGATGCTTCCCAGAGGATGTAGCATTGTCCAAGGAGAAAAATCATCTCGGGTATCTTCCCTGGAGGAGTCTGGGGTTGCTACCCGGGTTTACAGGGACCCAAACCACAGGAAAAATGTCTGCGTGAGACGCCTGGGAGGAATCTCAGATGCATCCCAGAAGATGGAGCATTGTCCAAGGAGAAAAATCATCTCGGGTATCTTCCCTGGAGGAGTCTGGGTTTGCTACCTGGGATGACAGGGCCCAAAAGCACCGGAATAACACTCAGTGACATACCTGCAAGGAGCCTCGGATGCTTCCCAGAGGGTGGAGCATTGTCCAAGGAGAAAAATTATCTCGGGTATCTTCCACGGAGGAGTCTGGGGTTGCTACCCGGGATCACAGGGCCCAAAAGCACCGGAATAAACACTCAGGGACAAAGCTGCAAGGAGTCTTGGATGCTTCCCAGAGGATGGAGCATTGTCCAAGCAGAAAAATCATCTCGGGTACCTTCCCTGGAAAAGTCTGGGGTTGCTACCCGGGATCACAGGGCCCTAAAGCACTGGAGAAAAGTCTGCGGGAGACGCCTGGGAGGAGTTCTGGGTAGATCCCGCAGGACTGACCACGGTCAAGAGAGAAAAATCATATTGGGTGTCTTCCCTGGAGGAGTCTGGGGTTGCTACCTGGGATGACAGAACCACGAACCGCGAGAAAAAAGACTCAGGGACATAGCTGCGACAAGTCTCGGATGCATCCCAGAGGATGGAGCATTGTCCAAGGAGAAAAATCATCTCGGGTTATCTTCCCTGGAGGAGTCTGGGGGTGCTACCCGGGATTACAGGGACCAAAACCACAGGAAAAACGTCTGCGGGAGACGCCTGGGAGGAATCTCAGATGCATCCCAGAAGATGGGGCATTGTCCAAGCAGAAAAGTCATCTCGGGTATCTTCCCTGGAGGAGTCTGGGGTTGCTACCTGGGATGACAGAACCACGAACCGCGAGAAAAAAGACTCAGGGACATAGCTGCGACAAGTCTCGGATGCATCCCAGAGGATGGAGCATTGTCCAAGGAGAAAAATCATCTCGGGTTATCTTCCCTGGAGGAGTCTGGGGTTCCTATCTGGGATCACAGGGCCCTAAAGCACTGGAGAAAACTCTGCGGGAGACGCCTGGGAGGAATCTCAGATGCATCCCAGAAAATGGAGCATTGTCCAAGGAGAAAAATCATCTCGGGTATCTTCCCTGGAGGAGTCTGGGGTTGCTACCCGGGATCACAGGGCCCGAAAACACCGGAGAAAACTCTGCGGGAGACTCCTGGGAGGAGTTCTGGATAGATCCCGCAGTATGGACCACTGTCAAGAGAGAAAAATCATATTGGGTGTCTTCCCTGGAGGAGTCTGGGGTTGCTACCCGGGATCAGAGGGCCCCAAAACACCGGAATAAACACTCAGGGACATACCTGCAAGGAGTCTCGGATGCTTCCCAGAGGATGTAGCATTGTCCAAGGAGAAAAATCATCTCGGGTATCTTCCCTGGAGGAGTCTGGGGTTGCTACACGGGTTTACAGGGACCCAAACCACAGGAAAAATGTCTGCGTGAGACGCCTGGGAGGAATCTCAGATGCATCCCAGAAGATGGAGCATTGTCCAAGGAGAAAAATCATCTCGGGTATCTTCCCTGGAGGAGTCTGGGTTTGCTACCTGGGATGACAGGGCCCAAAAGCACTGGAATAAACACTCAGTGACATACCTGCAAGGAGCCTCGGATGCTTCCAGAGGATGGAGCATTGTCCAGGGAGAAAAATTATCTCGGATATCTTCCACGGAGGAGTCTGGGGTTGCTACCCGGGATCACAGGGCCCAAAAGCACCGGAATAAACACTCAGGGACAAAGCTGCAAGGAGTCTTGGATGCTTCCCAGAGGATGGAGCATTGTCCAAGCAGAAAAATCATCTCGGGTACCTTCCCTGGAGGAGTCTGGGGTTGCTACCCGGGATTACAGGGACCAAAACCACAGGAAAAATGTCTGCGGGAGACGCCTGGGAGGAATCTCAGATGCATCCCAGAAGATGGAGCAGTGTCCAAGGATAAAAGTCATCTCGGGTATCTTCCCTGGAGGAGTCTGGGGTTGCTACCCGGGATCAGAGGGCCCGAAAACACCGGAATAAACACTCAGGTACATACCTGCAAGGAGTCTCGGATGCTTCCCACAGGATGGAGCATTGTCCAAGGAGAAAAATCATCTCGGGTATCTTTCCTGGAGGAGTCTGGGGTTGCTACCTGGGATGACAGAACCATAAACCGTGAGAAAAAAGACTCAGGGACATAGCTGCGACAAGTCTCGGATGCATCCCAGAAGATGGAGCATTGTCCAAGGAGAAAAATCATCTCGGGTATCTTTCCTGGAGGAGTCTGGGGTTGCTACCCGGGTTTACAGGGACCCAAACCACAGGAAAAAAACACTGAGAAACAGAGCTGGGAGGAGTCTCGGGTGCATCCCGCAGGATGGACAATAGTCCAAGGAGAAAAATCATCTCAGGTATCTTCCACGGAGGAGTCTGGGGTTGCTACCCGGGATGACAGGGCCCAAAAGCACCGGAATAAAGACTCAGAGACATACCTGCAAGGAGTCTCGGATGCTTCCCAGAGGATGGAGCATTGTCCAAGCAGAAAAATTATCTCGGGTATCTTCCCTAGAGGAGTCTGGGGTTGCTACCCGGGATCACAGGGCCCTAAAGCACTGGAGAAAACTCTGCGGGAGACGCCTGGGAGGAGTTCTGGGTAGATCCCGCAGGATGGACCACTGTCAAGAGAGAAAAATCATATTGGGTGTCTTCCCTGGAGGAGTCTGGGGTTGCTACCTGGGATGACAGAACCACGAACCGCGAGAAAAAAGACTCAGGGACATAGCTGCGACAAGTCTCGGATGCATCCCAGAGGATGGAGCATTGTCCAAGGAGAAAAATCATCTCGGGTTATCTTCCCTGGAGGAGTCTCGGGTTCCTATCTGGGATCACAGGGCCCTAAAGCACTGGAGAAAACTCTGCGGGAGACGCCTGGGAGGAATCTCAGATGCATCCGAGAAGATGGAGCATTGTCCAAGGAGAAAAATCATCTCGGGTATCTTCCCTGGAGGAGTCTGGGGTTGCTACCCGGGATCACAGGGCCCCAAAACACCGGAATAAACACTCAGGGACATACCTGCAAGGAGTCTCGGATTCATCCCAGAGGCTGGAGCATTGTCCAAGGAGAAAAATCATCTCGGGTATCTTCCCTGGAGGAGTCTGGGGTTGCTACCCGGGATTACAGGGACCCAAACCACAGGATAAATGTCTGTGGGAGATGCCTGGGAGGAATCTCAGATGCATCCCAGAAGATGGAGCTTTGTCCAAGGAGAAAAATCATCTCGGATATCTTCCCTGGAGGAGTCTGGGGTTGCTACCCGGGATTACAGGGACCAAAATAACAGGAAAAATGTCTCCGGAAGACGCCTGGGAGGAATCTCAGATGCATCCCAGAAGATGGAGCATTGTCCAAGGAAAAAAGTCATCTCGGGTATCTTCCCTGGAGGAGTCTGGGGTTGCTACCTGGGATGACAGAACCACGAACCGCGAGAAAAAAGACTCAGGGACATAGCTGCGACAAGTCTCGGATGCATCCCAGAGGATGGATCTTTGTCCAAGGAGAAAAATCATCTCGGGTTATCTTCCCTGGAGGAGTCTGGGGTTCCTATCTGGGATCACAGGGCCCTAAAGCACTGGAGAAAACTCTGCGGGAGACGCCTGGGAGGAATCTCAGATGCATCCCAGAAGATGGAGCATTGTCCAAGGAGAAAAATCATCTCGGGTATCTTCCCTGGAGGAGTCTGGGGTTGCTACCCGGGATTACAGGGACCCAAACCACAGGAAAAATGTCTGTGGGAGACGCCTGGGAGGAATCTCAGATGCATCCCAGAAGATGGAGCATTATCCAAGGAGAAAAATCATCTCGGGTATCTTCCCTGGAGGAGTCTGGGGTTGCTACCCGGGATTACAGGGACCCAAACCACAGGATAAATGTCTGTGGGAGATGCCTGGGAGGAATCTCATATGCATCCCAGAAGATGGAGCTTTGTCCAAGGAGAAAAATCACCTCGGGTATCTTCCCTGGAGGAGTCTGGGGTTACTACCCGGGATCACAGGGCCCCAAAACACCGGAGAAAACTCTGCGGGAGACTCCTGGGAGGAGTTCTGGATAGATACCGCAGTATGGACCACTGTCAAGAGAGAAAAATCATATTGGGTGTCTTCCCTGGAGGAGTCTGGGGTTGCTACCCGGGATCACAGGGCCCGAAAACACCGGAATAAACACTCAGGGACATACCTGCAAGGAGTCTCGGATGCTTCCCAGAGGATGTAGCATTGTCCAAGGAGAAAAATCATCTCGGATATCTTCCCTGGAGGAGTCTGGGGTTGCTACCCGGGATTACAGGGACCAAAACCACAGGAAAAACGTCTGCGGGAGACGCCTGGGAGGAATCTCAGATGCATCCCAGAAGATGGGGCATTGTCCAAGGAGAAAAGTCATCTCGGGTATCTTCCCTGGAGGAGTCTGGGGTTGCTACCTGGGATGACAGAACCACGAACCGCGAGAAAAAAGACTCAGGGACATAGCTGCGACAAGTCTCGGATGCATCCCAGAGGATGGAGCATTGTCCAAGGAGAAAAATCATCTCGGGTTATCTTCCCTGGAGGAGTCTGGGGTTCCTATCTGGGATCACAGGGCCCTAAAGCACTGGAGAAAACTCTGCGGGAGACGCCTGGGAGGAATCTCAGATGCATCCCAGAAGATGGAGCATTGTCCAAGGAGAAAAATCACCTCGGGTATCTTCCCTGGAAGAGTCTGGGGTTGCTACCCGGGATTACAGGGACCCAAACCACAGGAGAAATGTCTGCGGGAGACGCCTGGGAGGAATCTCAGATGCATCCCAGAAGATGGAGCATTGTCCAAGGAGAAAAATCATCTTGGGTATCTTCCCTGGAGGAGTCTGGGGTTACTACCCGGGATCACAGGGCCCCAAAACACCGGAGAAAACTCTGCGGGAGACTCCTGGGAGGAGTTCTGGATAGATCCCGCAGTATGGACCACTGTCAAGAGAGAAAAATCATATTGGGTGTCTTCCCTGGAGGAGTCTGGGGTTGCTACCCGGGATCAGAGGGCCCCAAAACACCGGAATAAACACTCAGGGACATACCTGCAAGGAGTCTCGGATGCTTCCCAGAGGATGTAGCATTGTCCAAGGAGAAAAATCATCTCGGGTATCTTCTCTGGAGGAGTCTGGGGTTGCTACCCGGGTTTACAGGGACCCAAACCACAGGAGAAATGTCTGCGGGAGACGCCTGGGAGGAATCTCAGATGCATCCCAGAAGATGGAGCATTGTCCAAGGAGAAAAATCATCTCGGGTATCTTCCCTGGAGGAGTCTGGGGTTGCTACCCGGGATTAAAGGGACCCAAAACACCGGAATAAACACTCATACCTGCAAGGACATACCTGCGACAAGTCTCGGATGCATCCCAGAGGATGGAACATTGTCCAAGGAGAAAAATCATCCCGGATATCTTTCCTGGAGGAGTCTGGGGTTGCTACCCGGGATTTAAGGGACCCAAACCACAGGAAAAATGTCTGCGGGAGACGCCTGGGAGGAATCTCAGATGCATCCCAGAAGATGGAGCATTGTCCAAGGAGAAAAATCATCTTGGGTATCTTCCGTGGAGGAGTCTGGGGTTGCTACCCGGGATCACAGGGCCCGAAAACACCGGAATAAAAAGTCAGGGACATACCTGCAAGGAGTCTCGGACGCTTCCCAGAGGATGGAGCACTGTCCAAGCAGAAAAATTATCTCGGGTATCTTCCTTGGAAGAGTCTGGGGTTGCTACCCGGGATCACAGGGCCCTAAAGCACTGGAGAAAACTCTGCGGGAGACGCCTGGGAGGAATTCTGGGTAGATCCCGCAGGATGGACCACTGTCAAGAGAGAAAAATTATATTGGGTGTCTTCCCTGGAGGAGTCTGGGGTTGCTACCTGGGAAGACAGAACCATAAACCGTGAGAAAAAAGACTCAGGGACATAGCTGCGACAAGTCTCGGATGCATCCCAGAGGATTTAGCATTGTCCAAGGAGAAAAATCATCCCGGATATCTTTCCTGGAGGAGTCTGGGGTTGCTACCCGGGATTAAAGGGACCCAAACCACAGGAAAAATGTCTGCGGGAGACACCTGGGAGGAATCTCAGATGCATCCCAGAAGCTGGAGCATTGTCCAAGCAGAAAAATCATCTCGGGTATCTTCCCTGGAGGAGTCTGGGGTTGCTACCCGGGATCACAGGGCCCTAAAGCACTGGAGAAAACTCTACGGGAGACGCCTGGGAGGAATTCTGGGTAGATCCCGCAGGATGGACCACTGTCAAGAGAGAAAAATCATATTGGGTGTCTTCCCTGGAGGAGTCTGGGGTTGCTACCCGGGATTACAGGGACCCAAACCACAGGAGAAATGTCTGCGGGAGACGCCTGGGAGGAATCTCAGATACATCCCAGAAGATGGAGCATTATCCAAGGAGAAAAATCATCTTGGGTATCTTCCCTGGAGGAGTCTGGGGTTGCTACCCGGGTCACAGGGCCCCAAAACACCGGAATAAACACTCAGGGACATACCTGCAAGGAGTCTCGGATGCTTCCAAGAGGATGGAGCATTGTCCAAGGAGAAAAATCATCTCGGGTATCTTCCCTGGAGGAGTCTGGGGTTGCTACCCGGGATTACAGGGACCCAAACCACAGGAAAAATGTCTGTGGGAGACGCCTGGGAGGAATCTCAGATGCATCCCAGAAGATGGAGCATTATCCAAGGAGAAAAATCATCTTGGGTACTTCCCTGGAGGAGTCTGGGGTTGCTACCCGGGATCACAGGGCCCCAAAACACCGGAATAAACACTCAGGGACATACCTGCAAGGAGTCTCGGATGCTTCCAAGAGGATGGAGCATTGTCCAAGGAGAAAAATCATCTCGGGTATCTTCCCTGGAGGAGTCTGGGGTTGCTAGCCGGGATCACAGGGCCCCAAAACAACGGAGAAAACTCTGCGGGAGACTCCTGGGAGGAGTTCTGGATAGATCCCGCAGTATGGACCACTGTCAAGAGAGAAAAATCATATTGGGTGTCTTCCCTGGAGGAGTCTGGGGTTGCTACCCGGGATCACAGGGCCCCAAAACACCGGAATAAACACTCAGGGACATACCTGCAAGGAGCCTCGGATGCTTCCCAGAGGATGTAGCATTGTCCAAGGAGAAAAATCATCTCGGGTATCTTCTCTGGAGGAGTCTGGGGTTGCTACCCGGGATTACAGGGACCCAAACCACAGGAGAAATGTCTGCGGGAGACGCCTGGGAGGAATCTCAGATGCATCCCAGAAGATGGAGCATTGTCCAAGGAGAAAAATCATCTTGGGTATCTTCCGTGGAGGAGTCTGGGGTTGCTACCCGGGATCACAGGGCCCGAAAACACCGGAATAAACACTCAGGGACATACCTGCAAGGAGTCTCGGATGCTTCAGAGAGGATGGAGCTTTGTCCAAGGAGAAAAATCATCTCGGATATCTTCCCTGGAGGAGTCTGGGGTTGCTACCCGGGATTACAGGGACCAAAACCACAGGAAAAATGTCTGCGGGAGACGCCTGGGAGGAATCTCAGATGCATCCCAGAAGATGGAGCATTGTCCAAGGAGAAAAATCATCCTGGGTATCTTCCGTGGAGGAGTCTGGGGTTGCTACCCGGGATCACAGGGCCCGAAAACACCGGAATAAAAAGTCAGGGACATACCTGCAAGGAGTCTCGGACGCTTCCCAGAGGATGGAGCACTGTCCAAGCAGAAAAATTATCTCGGGTATCTTCCTTGGAAGAGTCTGGGGTTGCTACCCGGGATCACAGGGCCCTAAAGCACTGGAGAAAACTCTGCGGGAGACGCCTGGGAGGAATTCTGGGTAGATCCCGCAGGATGGACCACTGTCAAGAGAGAAAAATTATATTGGGTGTCTTCCCTGGAGGAGTCTGGGGTTGCTACCTGGGATGACAGAACCATAAACCGTGAGAAAAAAGACTCAGGGACATAGCTGCGACAAGTCTCGGATGCATCCCAGAGGATTTAGCATTGTCCAAGGAGAAAAATCATCCCGGATATCTTTCCTGGAGGAGTCTGGGGTTGCTACCCGGGATTAAAGGGACCCAAACCACAGGAAAAATGTCTGCAGGAGACACCTGGGAGGAATCTCAGATGCATCCCAGAAGCTGGAGCATTGTCCAAGCAGAAAAATCATCTCGGGTATCTTCCCTGGAGGAGTCTGGGGTTGCTACCCGGGATCACAGGGCCCTAAAGCACTGGAGAAAACTCTACGGGAGACGCCTGGGAGGAATTCTGGGTAGATCCCGCAGGATGGACCACTGTCAAGAGAGAAAAATCATATTGGGTGTCTTCCCTGGAGGAGTCTGGGGTTGCTACCCGGGATTACAGGGACCCAAACCACAGGATAAATGTCTGTGGGAGATGCCTGGGAGGAATCTCATATGCATCCCAGAAGATGGAGCTTTGTCCAAGGAGAAAAATCATCTCGGATATCTTCCCTGGAGGAGTCTGGGGTTGCTACCCGGGATTACAGGGACCCAAACCACAGGAGAAATGTCTGCGGGAGACGCCTGGGAGGAATCTCAGATGCATCCCAGAAGATGGAGCATTATCCAAGGAGAAAAATCATCTTGGGTATCTTCCCTGGAGGAGTCTGGGGTTGCTACCCGGGTCACAGGGCCCCAAAACACCGGAATAAACACTCAGGGACATACCTGCAAGGAGTCTCGGATGCTTCCAAGAGGATGGAGCATTGTCCAAGGAGAAAAATCATCTCGGGTATCTTCCCTGGAGGAGTCTGGGGTTGCTACCCGGGTTTACAGGGACCCAAACCACAGGAAAACTGTCTGCGGGAGACACCTGGGAGGAATCTCAGATGCATCCCAGAAAATGGAGCATTGTCCAAGTAGAAGAATCATCTCGGGTATCTTCCCTGGAGGAGTCTGGGGTTGCTACCCGGGATCACAGGGCCCCAAAACACCGGAGAAAACTCTGCGGGAGACTCCTGGGAGGAGTTCTGGATAGATCCCGCAGTATGGACCACTGTCAAGAGAGAAAAATCATATTGGGTGTCTTCCCTGGAGGAGTCTGGGGTTGCTACCCGGGATCAGAGGGCCCGAAAACACCGGAATAAACACTCAGGGACATACCTGCAAGGAGTCTCGGATGCTTCCCAGAGGATGTAGCATTGTCCAAGGAGAAAAATCATCTCGGGTATCTTCCCTGGAGGAGTCTGGGGTTGCTACCCGGGTTTACAGGGACCCAAACCACAGGAAAAATGTCTGCGTGAGACGCCTGGGAGGAATCTCAGATGCATCCCAGAAGATGGAGCATTGTCCAAGGAGAAAAATCATCTCGGGTATCTTCCCTGGAGGAGTCTGGGTTTGCTACCTGGGATGACAGGGCCCAAAAGCACCGGAATAACACTCAGTGACATACCTGCAAGGAGCCTCGGATGCTTCCAGACGATGGAGCATTGTCCAGGGAGAAAAATTATCTCGGGTATCTTCCACGGAGGAGTCTGGGGTTGCTACCCGGGATCACAGGGCCCAAAAGCACCGGAATAAACACTCAGGGACAAAGCTGCAAGGAGTCTTGGATGCTTCCCAGAGGATGGAGCATTGTCCAAGCAGAAAAATCATCTCGGGTACCTTCCCTGGAGGAGTCTGGGGTTGCTACCCGGGATCACAGGGCCCTAAAGCACTGGAGAAAAGTCTGCGGGAGACGCCTGGGAGGAGTTCTGGGTAGATCCCGCAGGACTGACCACGGTCAAGAGAGAAAAATCATATTGGGTGTCTTCCCTGGAGGAGTCTGGGGTTGCTACCTGGGATGACAGAACCACGAACCGCGAGAAAAAAGACTCAGGGACATAGCTGCGACAAGTCTCGGATGCATCCCAGAGGATGGAGCATTGTCCAAGGAGAAAAATCATCTCGGGTTATCTTCCCTGGAGGAGTCTAGGGTTCCTATCTGGGATCACAGGGCCCTAAAGCACTGGAGAAAACTCTGCGGGAGACGCCTGGGAGGAATCTCAGATGCATCCCAGAAGATGGAGCATTGTCCAAGGAGAAAAATCATCTCGGGTATCTTCCCTGGAGGAGTCTGGGGTTGCTAGCCGGGATCACAGGGCCCCAAAACAACGGAGAAAACTCTGCGGGAGACTCCTGGGAGGAGTTCTGGATAGATCCCGCAGTATGGACCACTGTCAAGAGAGAAAAATCATATTGGGTGTCTTCCCTGGAGGAGTCTGGGGTTGCTACCCGGGATCACAGGGCCCCAAAACACCGGAATAAACACTCAGGGACATACCTGCAAGGAGCCTCGGATGCTTCCCAGAGGATGTAGCATTGTCCAAGGAGAAAAATCATCTCGGGTATCTTCTCTGGAGGAGTCTGGGGTTGCTACCCGGGATTAAAGGGACCCAAAACACCGGAATAAACACTCATACCTGCAAGGACATACCTGCAAGAAGTCTCGGATGCTTCCCAGAGGACGGACTATTGTCCAAAGAGAAAAATCATCTCGGTTATCTTCCACGGAGGAGTCTGGGGTTGCCTCCCGGGATCAGAGGGCCCGAAAACACCGGAATAAACACTCAGGTACATACCTGCAAGGAGTCTCGGATGCTTCCCAGAGGATGGAGCATTGTCCAAGCAGAAAAATTATCTCGGGTATCTTCCCTAGAGGAGTCTGGGGTTGCTAGCCGAGATCACAGGGCCCTAAAGCACTGGAGAAAACTCTGCGGGAGACGCCTGGGAGGAGTTCTGTGTAGATCCCGCAGGATGGACCACTGTCAAGAGAGAAAAATCATATTGGGTGTCTTCCCTGGAGGAGTCTGGGGTTGCTACCTGGGATGACAGAACCACGAACCGCGAGAAAAAAGACTCAGGGACATAGCTGCGACAAGTCTCGGATGCATCCCAGAGGATGGAACATTGTCCAAGGAGAAAAATCATCTCGGGTTATCTTCCCTGGAGGAGTCTGGGGTTCCTATCTGGGATCACAGGGCCCTAAAGCACTGGAGAAAACTCTGCGGGAGACGCCTGGGAGGAATCTCAGATGCATCCCAGAAGATGGAGCATTCTCCAAGGAGAAAAATCATCTCGGGTATCTTCCCTGGAGGAGTCTGGGGTTGCTACCCGGGATTACAGGGACCCAAACCACAGCAAAAATGTCTGTGGGAGACGCCTGGGAGGAATCTCAGATGCATCCCAGAAGATGGAGCATTATCCAAGGAGAAAAATCATCTCGGGTATCTTCCCTGGAGGAGTCTGGGGTTGCTACCCGGGATTACAGGGACCCAAACCACAGGATAAATGTCTGTGGGAGATGCCTGGGAGGAATCTCATATGCATCCCAGAAGATGGAGCTTTGTCCAAGGAGAAAAATCACCTCGGGTATCTTCCCTGGAGGAGTCTGGGGTTGCTACCCGGGATCACAGGGCCCCAAAACACCGGAGAAAACTCTGCGGGAGACTCCTGGGAGGAGTTCTGGATAGATACCGCAGTATGGACCACTGTCAAGAGAGAAAAATCATATTGGGTGTCTTCCCTGGAGGACTCTGGGGTTGCTACCCGGGATCACAGGGCCCCAAAACACCGGAATAAACACTCAGGGACATACCTGCAAGGAGTCTCGGATGCTTCCCAGAGGATGTAGCATTGTCCAAGGAGAAAAATCATCTCGGATATCTTCCCTGGAGGAGTCTGGGGTTGCTACCCGGGATTACAGGGACCAAAACCACAGGAAAAACGTCTGCGGGAGACGCCTGGGAGGAATCTCAGATGCATCCCAGAAGATGGGGCATTGTCCAAGGAGAAAAGTCATCTCGGGTATCTTCCCTGGAGGAGTCTGGGGTTGCTACCTGGGATGACAGAACCACGAACCGCGAGAAAAAAGACTCAGGGACATAGCTGCGACAAATCTCGGATGCATCCCAGAGGATGGAGCATTGTCCAAGGAGAAAAATCATCTTGGGTATCTTCCCTGGAGGAGTCTGGGGTTGCTACCCGGGATCACAGGGCCCCAAAACACCGGAATAAACACTCAGGGACATACCTGCAAGGAGTCTCGGATGCTTCCAAGAGGATGGAGCATTGTCCAAGGAGAAAAATCATCTCGGGTATCTTCCCTGGAGGAGTCTGGGGTTGCTACCCGGGATTACAGGGACCCAAACCACAGGATAAATGTCTGTGGGAGATGCCTGGGAGGAATCTCATATGCATCCCAGAAGATGGAGCTTTGTCCAAGGAGAAAAATGATCTCGGATATCTTCCCTGGAGGAGTCTGGGGTTGCTACCCGGGATTACAGGGCCCCAAAACACCGGAGAGAACTCTGCGGGAGACTCCTGGGAGGAGTTCTGGATAGATCCCGCAGTATGGACCACTGTCAAGAGAGAAAAATCATAATGGGTGTCTTCCCTGGAGGAGTCTGGGGTTGCTACCCGGGATCAGAGGGCCCCAAAACACCGGAATAAACACTCAGGGACATACCTGCAAGGAGTCTCGGATGCTTCCCAGAGGATGTAGCATTGTCCAAGGAGAAAAATCATCTCGGGTATCTTCCCTGGAGGAGTCTGGGGTTGCTACCCGGGTTTACAGGGACCCAAACCACAGGAGAAATGTCTGCGGGAGACGCCTGGGAGGAATCTCAGATGCATCCCAGAAGATGGAGCATTGTCCAAGGAGAAAAATCATCTCGGGTATCTTCCCTGGAGGAGTCTGGGGTTGCTACCCGGGATTAAAGGGACCCAAAACACCGGAATAAACACTCATACCTGCAAGGACATACCTGCGACAAGTCTCGGATGCATCCCAGAGGATGGAGCATTGTCCAAGGAGAAAAATCATCCCGGATATCTTTCCTGGAGGAGTCTGGGGTTGCTACCCGGGATTTAAGGGACCCAAACCACAGGAAAAATGTCTGCGGGAGACGCCTGGGAGGAATCTCAGATGCATCCCAGAAGATGGAGCATTGTCCAAGGAGAAAAATCATCTTGGGTATCTTCCGTGGAGGAGTCTGGGGTTGCTACCCGGGATCACAGGGCCCGAAAACACTGGAATAAACACTCAGGGACATACCTGCAAGGAGTCTCGGATGCTTCAGAGAGGATGGAGCTTTGTCCAAGGAGAAAAATCATCTCGGATATCTTCCTGGAGGAGTCTGGGGTTGCTACCCGGGATTACAGGGACCAAAACCACAGGAGAAATGTCTGCGGGAGACGCCTGGGAGGAATCTCAGATGCATCCCAGAAGATGGAGCATTGTCCAAGGAGAAAAATCATCTTGGGTATCTTCCGTGGAGGAGTCTGGGGTTGCTACCCGGGATCACAGGGCCCGAAAACACCGGAATAAAAAGTCAGGGACATACCTGCAAGGAGTCTCGGACGCTTCCCAGAGGATGGAGCACTGTCCAAGCAGAAAAATTATCTCGGGTATCTTCCTTGGAAGAGTCTGGGGTTGCTACCCGGGATCACAGGGCCCTAAAGCACTGGAGAAAACTCTGCGGGAGACGCCTGGGAGGAATTCTGGGTAGATCCCGCAGGATGGACCACTGTCAAGAGAGAAAAATTATATTGGGTGTCTTCCCTGGAGGAGTCTGGGGTTGCTACCTGGGAAGACAGAACCATAAACCGTGAGAAAAAAGACTCAGGGACATAGCTGCGACAAGTCTCGGATGCATCCCAGAGGATTTAGCATTGTCCAAGGAGAAAAATCATCCCGGATATCTTTCCTGGAGGAGTCTGGGGTTGCTACCCGGGATTAAAGGGACCCAAACCACAGGAAAAATGTCTGCGGGAGACACCTGGGAGGAATCTCAGATGCATCCCAGAAGCTGGAGCATTGTCCAAGCAGAAAAATCATCTCGGGTATCTTCCCTGGAGGAGTCTGGGGTTGCTACACGGGATCACAGGGCCCTAAAGCACTGGAGAAAACTCTACGGGAGACGCCTGGGAGGAATTCTGGGTAGATCCCGCAGGATGGACCACTGTCAAGAGAGAAAAATCATATTGGGTGTCTTCCCTGGAGGAGTCTGGGGTTGCTACCTGGGATGACAGAACCATAAACCGTGAGAAAAAAGACTCAGGGACATAGCTGCGACAAGTCTCGGATGCATCCCAGAGGATGGAGCATTGTCCAAGGAGAAAAATCATCTCGGGTATCTTCCCTGGAGGAGTCTGGGGTTGCTACCCGGGATCACAGGGCCCCAGAACACCGGAATAAACACTCAGGTACATACCTGCAAGGAGTCTCGGATGCTTCCCAGAGGATGGACCATTGTCCAAAGAGAAAAATCATCTCGGGTATCATCCCTGGAGGAGTCTGGGGTTACTGCCCGGGATCACAGGGCCCCAAAACAACGGAGAAAACTCTGCGGGAGACTCCTGGGAGGAGTTCTGGATAGATCCCGCAGTATGGACCACTGTCAACAGAGAAAAATCATATTGGGTGTCTTCCCTGGAGGAGTCTGGGGTTGCTACCCGGGATCACAGGGCCCCAAAACACCGGAATAAACACTCAGGGACATACCTGCAAGGAGTCTCGGATGCTTCCCAGAGGATGTAGCATTGTCCAAGGAGAAAAATCATCTCGGGTATCTTCTCTGGAGGAGTCTGGGGTTGCTACCCGGGTTTACAGGGACCCAAACCACAGGAAAAATGTCTGCGGGAGACGCCTTGGAGGAATCTCAGATGCATCCCAGAAGATGGAGCATTGTCCAAGGAGAAAAATCATCTCGGGTATCTTCCCTGGAGGAGTCTGGTGTTGCTACCCGGGATTAAGGGGACCCAAAACACCGGAATAAACACTCATACCTGCAAGGACATACCTGCAAGAAGTCTCGGATGCTTCCCAGAGGATGGACCATTGTCCAAAGAGAAAAATCATCTCGGGTATCTTCCCTGGAGGAGTCTGGGGTTGCTACCCGGGATCACAGGGCCCGAAAACACCGGAATAAACACTCAGGTACATACCTGCAAGGAGTCTCGGATGCTTCCCAGAGGATGGAGCATTGTCCAAGGAGAAAAATCATCTCGGGTATCTTTCCTGGAGGAGCCTGGGGTTGCTACCTGGGATGACAGAACCATAAACCGTGAGAAAAAAGACTCAGGGACATAGCTGCGACAAGTCTCAGATGCATCCCAGAGGATGGAGCATTGTCCAAGGAGAAAAATCATCCCGGGTATCTTTCCTGGAGGAGTCTGGGGTTGCTACCCGGGTTTACAGGGACCCAAACCACAGGAAAAAAACACTGAGAAACAGAGCTGGGAGGAGTCTCGGGTGCATCCCGCAGGATGGACAATAGTCCCAGGAGAAAAATCATCTCACGTATCTTCCACGAAGGAGTCTGGGGTTGCTACCCGGGATCACAGGGCCCAAAAGCACCGGAATAAAGACTCAGAGACATACCTGCAAGGCGTCTCGGATGCTTCCCAGAGGATGGAGCATTGTCCAAGCAGAAAAATTATCTCGGGTATCTTCCCTAGAGGAGTCTGGGGTTGCTAGCCGGGATCACAGGGCCCTAAAGCACTGGAGAAAACTCTGCGGGAGACGCCTGGGAGGAGTTCTGGGTAGATCCCGCAGGATGGACCACTGTCAAGAGAGAAAAATCATATTGGGTGTCTTCCCTGGAGGAGTCTGGGGTTGCTACCTGGGATGACAGAACCACGAACCGCGAGAAAAAAGACTCAGGGACATAGCTGCGACAAGTCTCGGATGCATCCCAGAGGATGGAGCATTGTCCAAGGAGAAAAATCATCTCGGGTTATCTTCCCTGGAGGAGTCTGGGGTTCCTATCTGGGATCACAGGGCCGTAAAGCACTGGAGAAAACTCTGCGGGAGACGCCTGGGAGGAATCTCAGATGCATCCCAGAAGATGGAGCATTGTCCAAGGAGAAAAATCATCTTGGGTATCTTCCCTGGAGGAGTCTGGGGTTGCTACCCGGGATCACAGGGCCCCAAAACACCGGAATAAACACTCAGGGACATACCTGCAAGGAGTCTCGGATGCTTCCAAGAGGATGGAGCATTGTCCAAGGAGAAAAATCATCTCGGGTATCTTCCCTGGAGGAGTCTGGGGTTGCTACCCGGGATTACAGGGACCCAAACCACAGGATAAATGTCTGTGGGAGATGCCTGGGAGGAATCTCATATGCATCCCAGAAGATGGAGCTTTGTCCAAGGAGAAAAATCATCTCGGATATCTTCCCTGGAGGAGTCTGGGGTTGCTACCCGGGATTACAGGGACCAAAACCACAGGAAAAATGTCTGCGGGAGACGCCTGGGAGGAATCTCCGATGCATCCCAGAAGATGGAGCATTGTCCAAGGAGAAAAGTCATCTCGGGTATCTTCCCTGGAGGAGTCTGGGGTTGCTACCTGGGATGACAGAACCACGAACCGCGAGAAAAAAGACTCAGGGACATAGCTGCGACAAGTCTCGGATGCATCCCAGAGGATGGAGCATTGTCCAAGGAGAAAAATCATCTCGGGTTATCTTCCCTGGAGGAGTCTGGGGTTCCTATCTGGGATCACAGGGCCCTAAAGCACTGGAGAAAAATCTGCGGGAGACGCCTGGGAGGAATCTCAGATGCATCCCAGAAGATGGAGCATTGTCCAAGGAGAAAAATCATCTCGGGTATCTTCCCTGGAGGAGTCTGGGGTTGCTACCCGGGTTTACAGGGACGCAAACCACAGGAGAAATGTCTGCGGGAGACGCCTGGGAGGAATCTCAGATGCATCCCAGAAGATGGAGCATTGTCCCAGGAGAAAAATCATCTTGGGTATCTTCTCTGGAGGAGTCTGGGGTTGCTACCCGGGATCACAGGGCCCCAAAACACCGGAATAAACACTCGGGGACATACCTGCAAGGAGTCTCGGATGCTTCCAAGAGGATGGAGCATTGTCCAAGGAGAAAAATCATCTCGGGTATCTTCCCTGGAGGAGTCTGGGGTTGCTACCCGGGATTACAGGGACCCAAACCACAGGATAAATGTCTGTGGGAGATGCCTGGGAGGAATCTCATATGCATCCCAGAAGATGGAGCTTTGTCCAAGGAGAAAAATCATCTCGGGTATCTTCCCTGGAGGAGTCTGGGGTTACTACCCGGGATCACAGGGCCCCAAAACACCGGAGAAAACTCTGCGGGAGACTCCTGGGAGGAGTTCTGGATAGATACCGTAGTATGGACCACTGTCAAGAGAGAAAAATCATATTGGGTGTCTTCCATGGAGGACTCTGGGGTTGCTACCCGGGATCACAGGGCCCCAAAACACCGGAATAAACACTCAGGGACATACCTGCAAGGAGTCTCGGATGCTTCCCGAGGATGTAGCATTGTCCAAGGAGAAAAATCATCTCGGATATCTTCCCTGGAGGAGTCTGGGGTTGCTACCCGGGATTACAGGGACCAAAACCACAGGAAAAATGTCTGCGGGAGACGCCTGGGAGGAATCTCAGATGCATCCCAGAAGATGGGGCATTGTCCAAGCAGAAAAGTCATCTCGGGTATCTTCCCTGGAGGAGTCTGGGGTTGCTACCTGGGATGACAGAACCACGAACCGCGAGAAAAAAGACTCAGGGACATAGCTGCGACAAGTCTCGGATGCATCCCAGAGGATGGAGCATTGTCCAAGGAGAAAAATCATCTCGGGTTATCTTCCCTGGAGGAGTCTGGGGTTGCTACCCGGGTTTACAGGGACCCAAACCAAAGGAGAAATGTCTGCGGGAGACGCCTGGGAGGAATCTCAGATGCATCCCAGAAAATGGAGCATTGTCGAAGTAGAAGAATCATCTCGGGTATCTTCCCTGGAGGAGTCTGGGGTTGCTACCCGGGATCACAGGGCCCCAAAACACCGGAGAAAACTCTGCGGGAGACTCCTGGGAGGAGTTCTGGATAGATCCCGCAGTATGGACCACTGTCAAGAGAGAAAAATCATATTGGGTGTCTTCCCTGGAGGAGTCGGGGGTTGCTACCTGGGATGACAGAACCACGAACTGCGAGAAAAAAGACTCAGGGACATAGCTGCGACAAGTCTCGGATGCATCCCAGAGGATGGAGCATTGTCCAAGGAGAAAAATCATCTCGGGTTATCTTCCCTGGAGGAGTCTGGGGTTCCTATCTGGGATCACAGGGCCCTAAAGCACTGGAGAAAACTCTGCGGGAGACGCCTGGGAGGAATCTCAGATGCATCCCAGAAGATGGAGCATTCTCCAAGGAGAAAAATCATCTCGGGTATCTTCCCTGGAGGAGTCTGGGGTTGCTACCCGGGATCACAGGGCCCCAAAACACCGGAATAAACACTCAGGGACATACCTGCAAGGAGTCTCGGATGCTTCCAAGAGGATGGAGCATTGTCCAAGGAGAAAAATCATCTCGGGTATCTTCCCTGGAGGAGTCTGGGGTTGCTACCCGGGATTACAGGGACCCAAACCACAGGATAAATGTCTGTGGGAGATGCCTGGGAGGAATCTCATATGCATCCCAGAAGATGGAGCTTTGTCCAAGGAGAAAAATCATCTCGGATATCTTCCCTGGAGGAGTCTGGGGTTGCTACCCGGGATTACAGGGACCAAAACCACAGGAAAAATGTCTGCGGGAGACGCCTGGGAGGAATCTCAGATGCATCCCAGAAGATGGAGCATTGTCCAAGGAGAAAAGTCATCTCGGGTATCTTCCCTGGAGGAGTCTGGGGTTGCTACCTGGGATGACAGAACCACGAACCGCGAGAAAAAAGACTCAGGGACATAGCTGCGACAAGTCTCGGATGCATCCCAGAGGATGGAGCATTGTCCAAGGAGAAAAATCATCTCGGGTTATCTTCCCTGGAGGAGTCTGGGGTTCCTATCTGGGATCACAGGGCCCTAAAGCACTGGAGAAAAATCTGCGGGAGACGCCTGGGAGGAATCTCAGATGCACCCCAGAAGATGGAGCATTGTCCAAGGAGAAAAATCATCTCGGGTATCTTCCCTGGAGGAGTCTGGGGTTGCTACCCGGGTTTACAGGGACCCAAACCACAGGAAAAATGTCTGCGGGAGACGCCTGGGAGGAATCTCAGATGCATCCCAGAAGATGGAGCATTGTCCCAGGAGAAAAATCATCTTGGGTATCTTCCCTGGAGGAGTCTGGGGTTGCTACCCGGGATCACAGGGCCCCAAAACACCGGAATAAACACTCAGGGACATACCTGCAAGGAGTCTCGGATGCTTCCAAGAGGATGGAGCATTGTCCAAGGAGAAAAATCATCTCGGGTATCTTCCCTGGAGGAGTCTGGGGTTGCTACCTGGGATTACAGGGACCCAAACCACAGGATAAATGTCTGTGGGAGATGCCTGGGAGGAATCTCATATGCATCCCAGAAGATGGAGCTTTGTCCAAGGAGAAAAATCATCTCGGGTATCTTCCCTGGAGGAGTCTGGGGTTACTACCCGGGATCACAGGGCCCCAAAACACCGGAGAAAACTCTGCGGGAGACTCCTGGGAGGAGTTCTGGATAGATACCGTAGTATGGACCACTGTCAAGAGAGAAAAATCATATTGGGTGTCTTCCATGGAGGACTCTGGGGTTGCTACCCGGGATCACAGGGCCCCAAAACACCGGAATAAACACTCAGGGACATACCTGCAAGGAGTCTCGGATGCTTCCCGAGGATGTAGCATTGTCCAAGGAGAAAAATCATCTCGGATATCTTCCCTGGAGGAGTCTGGGGTTGCTACCCGGGATTACAGGGACCAAAACCACAGGAAAAATGTCTGCGGGAGACGCCTGGGAGGAATCTCAGATGCATCCCAGAAGATGGGTCATTGTCCAAGCAGAAAAGTCATCTCGGGTATCTTCCCTGGAGGAGTCTGGGGTTGCTACCTGGGATGACAGAACCACGAACCGCGAGAAAAAAGACTCAGGGACATAGCTGCGACAAGTCTCGGATGCATCCCAGAGGATGGAGCATTGTCCAAGGAGAAAAATCATCTCGGGTTATCTTCCCTGGAGGAGTCTGGGGTTGCTACCCGGGTTTACAGGGACCCAAACCAAAGGAGAAATGTCTGCGGGAGATGCCTGGGAGGAATCTCAGATGCATCCCAGAAAATGGAGCATTGTCGAAGTAGAAGAATCATCTCGGGTATCTTCCCTGGAGGAGTCTGGGGTTGCTACCCGGGATCACAGGGCCCCAAAACACCGGAGAAAACTCTGCGGGAGACTCCTGGGAGGAGTTCTGGATAGATCCCGCAGTATGGACCACTGTCAAGAGAGAAAAATCATATTGGGTGTCTTCCCTGGAGGAGTCTGGGGTTGCTACCTGGGATGACAGAACCACGAACTGCGAGAAAAAAGACTCAGGGACATAGCTGCGACAAGTCTCGGATGCATCCCAGAGGATGGAGCATTGTCCAAGGAGAAAAATCATCTCGGGTTATCTTCCCTGGAGGAGTCTGGGGTTCCTATCTGGGATCACAGGGCCCTAAAGCACTGGAGAAAACTCTGCGGGAGACGCCTGGGAGGAATCTCAGATGCATCCCAGAAGATGGAGCATTCTCCAAGGAGAAAAATCATCTCGGGTATCTTCCCTGGAGGAGTCTGGGGTTGCTACCCGGGTTTACAGGGACCCAAACCAAAGGAGAAATGTCTGCGGGAGACGCCTGGGAGGAATCTCAGATGCATCCCAGAAAATGGAGCATTGTCGAAGTAGAAGAATCATCTCGGGTATCTTCCCTGGAGGAGTCTGGGGTTGCTACCCGGGATCACAGGGCCCCAAAACACCGGAGAAAACTCTGCGGGAGACTCCTGGGAGGAGTTCTGGATAGATCCCGCAGTATGGACCACTGTCAAGAGAGAAAAATCATATTGGGTGTCTTCCCTGGAGGAGTCTGGGGTTGCTACCTGGGATGACAGAACCACGAACTGCGAGAAAAAAGACTCAGGGACATAGCTGCGACAAGTCTCGGATGCATCCCAGAGGATGTAGCATTGTCCAAGGAGAAAAATCATCTCGGGTTATCTTCCCTGGAGGAGTCTGGGGTTCCTATCTGGGATCACAGGGCCCTAAAGCACTGGAGAAAACTCTGCGGGAGACGCCTGGGAGGAATCTCAGATGCATCCCAGAAGATGGAGCATTGTCCAAGGCGAAAAATCATCTCGGGTATCTTCCCTGGAGGAGTCTGGGGTTGCTACCCGGGATCACAGGGCCCCAAAACACCGGAATAAACACTCAGGGACATACCTGCACGGAGTCTCGGATGCTTCCAAGAGGATGGAGCATTGTCCAAGGAGAAAAATCATCTCGGGTATCTTCCCTGGAGGAGTCTGGGGTTGCTACCCGGGTTTACAGGGACCCAAACCACAGGAAAACTGTCTGCGGGAGACGCCTGGGAGGAATCTCAGATGCATCCCAGAAAATGGAGCATTGTCCAAGTAGAAGAATCATCTCGGGTATCTTCCCTGGAGGAGTCTGGGGTTGCTACCCGGGATCACAGGGCCCCAAAACACCGGAGAAAACTCTGCGGGAGACTCCTGGGAGGAGTTCTGGATAGATCCCGCAGTATGGACCACTGTCAAGAGAGAAAAATCATATTGGGTGTCTTCCCTGGAGGAGTCTGGGGTTGCTACCCGGGATGACAGGGCCCCAAAACACCGGAATAAACACTCAGGGACATACCTGCAAGGAGTCTCGGATGCTTCCCAGAGGATGTAGCATTGTCCAAGGAGAAAAATCATCTCGGGTATCTTCCCTGGAGGAGTCTGGGGTTGCTACCCGGGTTTACAGGGACCCAAACCACAGGAAAAATGTCTGCGTGAGACGCCTGGGAGGAATCTCAGATGCATCCCAGAAGATGGAGCATTGTCCAAGGAGAAAAATCATCTCGGGTATCTTCCCTGGAGGAGTCTGGGTTTGCTACCTGGGATGACAGGGCCCAAAAGCACCGGAATAAACACTCAGTGACATACCTGCAAGGAGCCTCGGATGCTTCCAGAGGATGGAGCATTGTCCAAGGAGAAAAATTATCTCGGGTATCTTCCACGGAGGAGTCTGGGGTTGCTACCCGGGATCACAGGGCCCCAAAACACCGGAATAAACACTCAGGGACATACCTGCAAGGAGTCTCGGATGCTTCCAAGAGGATGGAGCATTGTCCAAGGAGAAAAATCATCTCGGATATCTTCCCTGGAGGAGTCTGGGGTTGCTACCCGGGATTACAGGGACCAAAACCACAGGAAAAATGTCTGCGGGAGACGCCTGGGAGGAATCTCAGATGCATCCCAGAAGATGGGGCATTGTCCAAGTAGAAGAATCATCTCGGGTATCTTCCCTGGAGGAGTCTGGGGTTGCTACCCGGGATCACAGGGCCCCAAAACACCGGAGAAAACTCTGCGGGAGACTCCTGGGAGGAGTTCTGGATAGATCCCGCAGTATGGACCACTGTCAAGAGAGAAAAATCATATTGGGTGTCTTCCCTGGAGGAGTCTGGGGTTGCTACCCGGGATCAGAGGGCCCGAAAACACCGGAATAAACACTCAGGGACATACCTGCAAGGAGTCTCGGATGCTTCCCAGAGGATGGAGCATTGTCCAAGGAGAAAAATCATCTCGGATATCTTCCCTGGAGGAGTCTGGGGTTGCTACCCGGGTTTACAGGGACCCAAGCCACAGGAAAAATGTCTGCGTGAGACGCCTGGGAGGAATCTCAGATGCATCCCAGAAGATGGAGCAATATCCAAGGAGAAAAATCATCTCGGGTATCTTCCACGGAGGAGTCTGGGGTTGCTACCCGGGATCACAGGGCCCAAAAGCACCGGAATAAACACTCAGGGACAAAGCTGCAAGGAGTCTTGGATGCTTCCCAGAGGATGGAGCATTGTCCAAGCAGAAAAATCATCTCGGGTACCTTCCCTGGAGGAGTCTGGGGTTGCTACCCGGGATCACAGGGCCCTAAAGCACTGTAGAAAAGTCTGCGGGAGACGCCTGGGAGGAGTTCTGGGTAGATCCTGCAGGACTGACCACGGTCAAGAGAGAAAAATCATATTGGGTGTCTTCCCTGGAGGAGTCTGGGGTTGCTACCTGGGATGACAGAACCACGAACCGCGAGAAAAAAGACTCAGGGACATAGCTGCGACAAGTCTCGGATGCATCCCAGAGGATGGAGCATTGTCCAAGGAGAAAAATCATCTCGGGTTATCTTCCCTGGAGGAGTCTGGGGTTGCTACCCGGGTTTACAGGGACCCAAACCAAAGGAGAAATGTCTGCGGGAGATGCCTGGGAGGAATCTCAGATGCATCCCAGAAAATGGAGCATTGTCGAAGTAGAAGAATCATCTCGGGTATCTTCCCTGGAGGAGTCTGGGGTTGCTACCCGGGATCACAGGGCCCCAAAACACCGGAGAAAACTCTGCGGGAGACTCCTGGGAGGAGTTCTGGATAGATCCCGCAGTATGGACCACTGTCAAGAGAGAAAAATCATATTGGGTGTCTTCCCTGGAGGAGTCTGGGGTTGCTACCTGGGATGACAGAACCACGAACTGCGAGAAAAAAGACTCAGGGACATAGCTGCGACAAGTCTCGGATGCATCCCAGAGGATGGAGCATTGTCCAAGGAGAAAAATCATCTCGGGTTATCTTCCCTGGAGGAGTCTGGGGTTCCTATCTGGGATCACAGGGCCCTAAAGCACTGGAGAAAACTCTGCGGGAGACGCCTGGGAGGAATCTCAGATGCATCCCAGAAGATGGAGCATTGTCCAAGGAGAAAAATCATCTCGGGTATCTTCTCTGGAGGAGTCTGGGGTTGCTACCCGGGATTAAAGGGATCCAAACCACCGGAATAAAGACTCAGGGACATACCTACAAGGAGTCTCGGTTGCTTCCCAGAGGATGGAGCATTGTCCAAGGAGAAAAATCATCTCGGGTATCTTCCCTGGAGGAGTCTGGGGTTGCTACCCGGGATTACAGGGAACCAAACCACTGGAATAAAGACTCAGGGACATACCTGCAAGGAGTCTCGGATGCTTCCCAGAGGATGGAGCATTGTCCACAGAGAAAAATCATCTCAGGTATCTTCCCTGGAGGAGTCTGCGGTTGCTACCCGGGATTACAGGGAACCAAACCACAGGAAAAATGTCTGCGGGAGACGCCTGAGAGTAATCTCAGGTGCATCCCAGAAGATGGAGCATTGTCCAAGGACAAAAATCATCTCGGGTATCTTCCCTGGAGGAATCTGGGGTTGCTACCCGGGATTACAGGGAACCAAACCACTGGAATAAAGACTCAGGGACATACCTGCAAGGAGTCTCGGATGCTTCCCAGAGGATGGAGCATTGTCCAAAGAGAAAAATCATCTCGGGTATCTTCCCTGGAGGAGTCTGGGGTTGCTACCCGGGATCACAGGGCCCTAAAGCACTGGAGAAAACTCCGCGGGAGACGCCTGGGACGAGTTCTGGATAGATCCCGCAGGATGGACCACTGTCAAGAGAGAAAAATCATCTTGGGTGTCTTCCCTGGAGGAGTCTGGGGTTGCTACCTGGGATGACAGAACCCTAAACCGCGAGAAAAAAGACTCGGGGACATAGCTACGACAAGTCTCAGATGCATCCCAGAGGATGGAGCTTTGTCCAAGGAGAAAAATCATCTCGGGTATCTTCCCTGGAGGAGTCTGGGGTTGCTACCCGTGATCACAGGGCCCCAAAACACCGGAATAAACACTCAGGGACATACCTGCAAGGAGTCTCGGATGCTTACCAGAGGATGTAGCATTGTCCAAGGAGAAAAATCATCTCGGATATCTTCCCTGGAGGAGTCTGGGGTTGCTACCCGGGATTACAGGGACCAAAACCACAGGAAAAACGTCTGCGGGAGACGCCTGGGAGGAATCTCAGATGCATCCCAGAAGATGGGGCATTGTCCAAGGAGAAAAGTCATCTCGGGTATCTTCCCTGGAGGAGTCTGGGGTTGCTACCTGGGATGACAGAACCACGAACCGCGAGAAAAAAGACTCAGGGACATAGCTGCGACAAGTCTCGGATGCATCCCAGAGGATTTAGCATTGTCCAAGGAGAAAAATCATCTCGGGTTATCTTCCCTGGAGGAGTCTGGGGTTCCTATCTGGGATCACAGGGCCCTAAAGCACTGGAGAAAACTCTGCGGGAGACGCCTGGGAGGAATCTCAGATGCTTCCCAGAAAATGGAGCATTGTCCAAGGAGAAAATTCATCTCGGGTATCTTCCCTGGAGGAGTCTGGGGTTGCTACCCGGGATCACAGGGCCCCAAAACAACGGAGAAAACTCTGCGGGAGACTCCTGGGAGGAGTTCTGGATAGATCCCGCAGTATGGACCACTGTCAAGAGAGAAAAATCATATTGGGTGTCTTCCCTGGAGGAGTCTGGGGTTGCTACCCGGGATCAGAGGGCCCGAAAACACCGGAATAAACACTCAGGGACATACCTGCAAGGAGTCTCGGATGCTTCCCAGAGGATGTAGCATTGTCCAAGGAGAAAAATCATCTCGGGTATCTTCCCTGGAGGAGTCTGGGGTTGCTACACGGGTTTACAGGGACCCAAACCACAGGAAAAATGTCTGCGGGAAACACGTGGGAGGAATCTCAGATGCATCCCAGAAGATGGAGCATTGTCCAAGGAGAAAAATCATCTCGGGTATCTTCCCTGGAGGAGTCTGGGTTTGCTACCTGGGATGACAGGGCCCAAAAGCACTGGAATAAACACTCAGTGACATACCTGCAAGGAGCCTCGGATGCTTCCAGAGGATGGAGCATTGTCCAAGGAGAAAAATTATCTCGGGTATCTTCCACGGAGGAGTCTGGGGTTGCTACCCGGGATCACAGGGCCCAAAAGCACCGGAATAAACACTCAGGGACAAAGCTGCAAGGAGTCTTGGATGCTTCCCAGAGGATGGAGCATTGTCCAAGCAGAAAAATCATCTCGGGTACCTTCCCTGGAGGAGTCTGGGGTTGCTACCCGGGATTACAGGGACCAAAACCACAGGAAAAATGTCTGCGGGAGACGCCTGGGAGGAATCTCAGATGCATCCCAGAAGATGGAGCAGTGTCCAAGGATAAAAGTCATCTCGGGTATCTTCCCTGGAGGAGTCTGGGGTTGCTACCTGGGATGACAGAACCACGAACCGCGAGAAAAAAGACTCAGGGACATAGCTGCGACAAGTCTCGGATGCATCCCAGAGGATGGAGCATTGTCCAAGGAGAAAAATCATCTCGGGTTATCTTCCCTGGAGGAGTCTGGGGTTCCTATCTGGGATCACAGGGCCCTAAAGCACTGGAGAAAACTCTGCGGGAGACGCCTGGGAGGAATCTCAGATGCATCCCAGAAGATGGAGCATTCTCCAAGGAGAAAAATCATCTCGGGTATCTTCCCTGGAGGAGTCTGGGGTTGCTACCCGGGATTACAGGGACCCAAACCACAGGAAAAATGTCTGTGGGAGACGCCTGGGAGGAATCTCAGATGCATCCCAGAAGATGGAGCATTATCCAAGGAGAAAAATCATCTCGGGTATCTTCCCTGGAGGAGTCTGGGGTTGCTACCCGGGATTACAGGGACCCAAACCACAGGATAAATGTCTGTGGGAGATGCCTGGGAGGAATCTCATATGCATCCCAGAAGATGGAGCTTTGTCCAAGGAGAAAAATCACCTCGGGTATCTTCCCTGGAGGAGTCTGGGGTTACTACCCGGGATCACAGGGCCCCAAAACACCGGAGAAAACTCTGCGGGAGACTCCTGGGAGGAGTTCTGGATAGATACCGCAGTATGGACCACTGTCAAGAGAGAAAAATCATATTGGGTGTCTTCCCTGGAGGAGTCTGGGGTTGCTACCCGGGATCACAGGGCCCCAAAACACCGGAATAAACACTCAGGGACATACCTGCAAGGAGTCTCGGATGCTTCCCAGAGGATGTAGCATTGTCCAAGGAGAAAAATCATCTCGGATATCTTCCCTGGAGGAGTCTGGGGTTGCTACCCGGGATTACAGGGACCCAAACCACAGGATAAATGTCTGTGGGAGATGCCTGGGAGGAATCTCATATGCATCCCAGAAGATGGAGCTTTGTCCAAGGAGAAAAATCATCTCGGATATCTTCCCTGGAGGAGTCTGGGGTTGCTACCCGGGATTACAGGGACCAAAACCACAGGAAAAATGTCTGCGGGAGACGCCTGGGAGGAATCTCAGATGCATCCCAGAAGATGGAGCATTGTCCAAGGAGAAAAGTCATCTCGGGTATCTTCCCTGGAGGAGTCTGGGGTTACTACCCGGGATCACAGGGCCCCAAAACACCGGAGAAAACTCTGCGGGAGACTCCTGGGAGGAGTTCTGGATAGATCCCGCAGTATGGACCACTGTCAAGAGAGAAAAATCATATTGGGTGTCTTCCCTGGAGGAGTCTGGGGTTGCTACCCGGGATCAGAGGGCCCGAAAACACCGGAATAAACACTCAGGGACATACCTGCAAGGAGTCTCGGATGCTTCCCAGAGGATGTAGCATTGTCCAAGGAGAAAAATCATCTCGGGTATCTTCTCTGGAGGAGTCTGGGGTTGCTACCCGGGATGACAGGGCCCAAAAGCACCGGAATAAACACTCAGGGACAAAGCTGCAAGGAGTCTCGGATGCTTCCCAGAGGATGGAGCATTGTCCAAGGAGAAAAATCATCTCGGGTATCTTCCCTGGAGGAGTCTGGGGTTGCTACCTGGGATGACAGAACCACGAACCGCGAGAAAAAAGACTCAGGGACATAGCTGCGACAAGTCTCGGATGCATCCCAGAGGATGGAGCATTGTCCAAGGAGAAAAATCATCTTGGGTTATCTTCCCTGAAGGAGTCTGGGGTTCCTATCTGGGATCACAGGGCCCTAAAGCACTGGAGAAAACACTGCGGGAGACGCCTGGGAGGAATCTCAGATGCATCCCAGAAGATGGAGCATTGTCCAAGGAGAAAAATCATCTCGGGTATCTTCCCTGGAGGAGTCTGGGTTTGCTACCCGGGTTTACAGGGACCCAAACCACAGGAGAAATGTCTGCGGGAGACGCCTGGGAGGAATCTCAGATGCATCCCAGAAGATGGAGCATTATCCAAGGAGAAAAATCATCTTGGGTATCTTCCCTGGAGGAGTCTGGGTTTGCTACCCGGGTTTACAGGGACCCAAACCACAGGAGAAATGTCTGCGGGAGACGCCTGGGAGGAATCTCAGATGCATCCCAGAAAATGGAGCATTGTCGAAGTAGAAGAATCATCTCGGGTATCTTCCCTGGAGGAGTCTGGGGTTGCTACCCGGGTTTACAGGGACCCAAACCACAGGAAAAATGTCTGCAGGAGTCGCCTGGGAGGAATCTCAGATGCATCCCAGAAGCTGGAGCATTGTCCAAGCAGAAAAATCATCTCGGGTATCTTCCCTGGAGGAGTCTGGGGTTGCTACCCGGGATCACAGGGCCCTAAAGCACTGGAGAAAACTCTGCGGGAGACGCCTGGGAGGAATTCTGGGTAGATCCCGCAGGATGGCCCACTGTCAAGAGAGAAAAATCATCTTGGGTGTCTTCCCTGGAGGAGTCTGGGGTTGCTACCTGGGATGACAGAACCATAAACCGCAAGAAAAAAGACTCAGGGACATAGCTGCCACAAGTCTCGGATGCATCCCAGAGGATTTAGCATTGTCCAAGGAGAAAAATCATCTCGGGTATCTTCCCTGGAGGAGTCTGGGGTTGCTAGCTGGGATCACAGGGCCCTAAAGCACTGGAGAAAACTCTGCGGGAGACGCCTGGGAGGACTTCTGGGTAGATCCCGCAGGATGGCCCACTGTCAAGAGAGAAAAATCATATTGGGTGTCTTCCCTGGAGGAGTCTGGGGTTGCTACCCGGGATCACAGGGCACTAAACCACCGGAATAAACACTCAGGGACATACCTGCAAGGAGTCTCGGATGCTTCCCAGAGGATGGAGCATTGTCTAATCAGAAAAATTATCTCGGGTATCTTCCCTAGAGGAGTCTGGGGTTGCTAGCTGGGATCACAGGGCCCTAAAGCACTGGAGAAAACTCTGCGGGAGACGCCTGGGAGGAGTTCTGGGTAGACCCCGCAGGATGGACCACTGTCAAGAGAGAAAAATCATATTGGGTGTCTTCCCTGGAGGAGTCTGGGGTTGCTACCTGGGATGACAGAACCATAAACAGCGAGGAAAAAGACTCAGGGACATAGCTGCGACAAGTCTCGGATGCATCCCAGAGTATAGAGCATTGTCCAAGAAGAAAAATCATCCCGGGTATCTTTCCTGGAGGAGTCTGGGGTTGCTACCCGGGATTACAGGGACCCAAACCACAGGAAAAATGTCTGCGGGAAACACGTGGGAGGAATCTCAGATGCATCCCAGAAGATGGAGCATTGTCCAAGGAGAAAAATCATCTCGGGTATCTTCCCTGGAGGAGTCTGGGGTTGCTACCCGGGATGACAGGGCCCAAAAGCACCGGAATAAACACTCAGGGACAAAGCTGCAAGGAGTCTCGGATGCTTCCCAGAGGATGGAGCATTGTCCAACGAGAAAAATCATCTCGGATTATCTTCCCTGGAGGAGTCTGGGGTTGGTACCCGGGTTTACAGGGACCCAAACCACTTGAAAAATGTCTGTGGGAGACGCCTGGGAGGAATCTCAGATGCATCCCAGAAGATGGAGCACTGTCCAAGGAGAAAATTCATCTCGGGTTTCTTCCCTGGAGGATTCTGGGGTTGCTACTCGGGATTACAGGGACCCAAACCACCGGAATAAAGACTCAGGGACATACCTGCAAGGAGTCTCGGATGCTTCCCAGAGGATGGACCATTGTCCAAAGAGAAAAATCATCTCGGGTATCTTCCCTGGAGGAGTCTGGGGTTGCTACCCGGGATCACAGGGCGCTAAACCACCGGACGAAAACACTCAGAAACAGAGCTGGGAGGAGTCTCTGGTGCATCCCGCAGGATGGACAATAGTCCAAGGAGAAAAATCAACTTCGGTATGTTCCATGGAGGAGTCTGGGGTTGCTACCCGGGATCACAGGGCCCAAAAGCACCGGAATAAACACTCAGGGTCAAAGCTGCAAGGAGTCTCGGATGCTTCCCAGAGGATGGACCATTGTCCAAAGAGAAAAATCAACTTGGGTATCTTCCCTGGAGGAGTCTGATGTTGCTACCCAGGATCACAGGGCCCTAATGCACTGGAGAAAACTCTGCGGGAGACACCTGGGAGGAGTTCTGGATAGATCCCGCAGGATGGACCACTGTCAAGAGAGAAAAATCATCTTCGTTGTCTTCCCTGGAGGAGTCTGGGGTTGGTACCTGGGATGACAGAACCCTAAACAGCGAGAAAAAAGATTCAGGGACATAGCTGCGACAAGACTCAGATGCATCCCACAGGATGGAGCTTTGTCCAAGAAGAAAAATCATCTCGGGTATCTTCCCTGGAGGAGTCTGTGGTTGCTACCCGGGATCACAGGGCCCCAAAACACCGGAATAAACACTCAGGGACATACCTGCAAGGAGTCTCGGATGCTTCCCAGAGGATGGAGCTTTGTCCAAGGAGAAAAATCATCTCGGGTATCTTCCCTGGAGGAGTCGGGGGTTGCTACCCAGGATTACAGGGACCCAACCCACCGGAAAAATGTCTGCGGGAGACGCCTGGGAGGAATCTCAGGTGCATCCCAGAAGATGGAGCATTGTCCAAGGAGAAAAATCATCTCGGGTATCTTCCCTAGAGGAGTCTGCGGTTGCTACCCGGGATCACATGGCCCTAAAGCACTGGAGAAAACTCTGCGGGAGTCGCCTGGGAGGAGTTCTGGGTATATCCCGCAGGATGGACCACTGTCAAGAGAGAAAAATCACCTTGGGTGTCTTCACTGGAGGAGTCTGGGGTTGCTACCTGGGATGACAGAACCCTAAACCGCGAGAAAATATACTCAGGGACATAGCTGTGATAGTCTTGTATGCATCCCAGAGGATGGAGCTTTGTCCAAGGAGAAAAATCATCTCGGGTATCGGGAATCCCACACTCTGAAGGCAAAGGGGGAGGTCTGGAGAGAGGAAGATTTTCCCTCAGTTGAGGAGGACCGTGTTAGAGACCACTTGGCCAAGCTGGACATTCACAAGTCCATGGGCCCTGACGGGATGCATCCGCGAATGCTGAGAGAGCTGGCGGATGTTATTGCTAGACCACTCTCCATCGTCTTTGAACGGTCATGGAGAACAGGAGAGGTGCCTGAGGACTGGAGGAAGGCCGACATCACTCCAATCTTCAAAAAAGGCAAGAAGGAGGACCCAGGGAACTACAGACCGCTTAGTCTAACCTCTGTCCCTGGGAAGGTATTGGAGCGACTCATTCTGGATGTCATCTCCAAACACGTTGAGGAACAGCAAGTTATTGGAAGTGGTCAACATGGATTTACCAAGGGTAGATCGTGCTTGACCAATCTGATAGCTTTCTATGATGTTATAAGTGGTTGGCTGGATGAGGGGAAAGTCGTGGATGTCATCTACCTTGACTTTAGCAAGGCTTTTGACACTGTCTCCCATGACATCCTCATTAGGAAGCTGTGGAAGTATGGGCTAGATGAGGTGACAGTGAGGTGGATTGAGAGTTGGCTGCGGGACAGAACTCAGAGGGTTGTGATCAGCGGCACAGAGTCTAGTTGGAGGCCTGTAACCAGTGGTGTCCCCCAGGGGTCAATACTTGGTCCAATTTTGTTTAATATATTCATTAATGACCTGGATGAGGGGACAGAGTGTATCCTCAGCAAGTTTGCTGATGATACCAAACTGGGTGGGGTGGCTGACATCCCAGAGTGCTGTGCTGCCATCCAGCGTGACCTGGATAGGCTGGAGAGCTGGGCAGAGAAGAACCTAATGAGGTTCAACAAAAGCAAGTGCAAGGTCCTGCACCTGGGGAGGAAGAATGTAAAGCACCAGTATCGGTTAGGGGCGGACCTGCTGGGAAGTAGCTCTGAGGAGAAGGATCTGGGGGTCGTGGTCATTCTCCCCCTCTACTCTGCACTGGTGAGGCCACAACTGGAATACTGTGTCCAGTTTTGGGCTCCCCAGTTCAAGAGGGACAGGGAACTGCTGGAGCGGGTCCAGCGAAGGGCAACTAAGATGATTAAGGGCTTGGAGCATCTCCCTTATGAGGAAAGGCTGAGAGCTGGGACTCTTTAGCCTGGAGAAGAGAAGGCTGAGGGGAGACCTTATTATGGCATACAAGTATCTAAAGGGTGGGTTGAAGGAGGATGGAGCCAGGCCCTTTTCATTGGTTCCAAGTGGCAGGACGAGGGGCAATGGGCACAAGTTAGAACACAGGAAGTTCCGTTCAAATACAGGGAAACAGTTCTTTACGGTGAGGGTGTCAGAGCACTGGAACAGGCTGCCCAGGGAGGTGGTGGAGTCCCCTTCCCTGGAGATTTTCAAGACCCGCCTGGATGCAGTCCTGAGTAATGTGCTCTGGGCAATCCTGCTTTGGCAGGGGAGTTGGGCTAGATGATCCCTAGAGGTCCCTTCCAACTCTGATAATTCTGTGATTCTGTGATTCTGTGATCTTCCCTGGAGGAGTCTGGGGTTGCTACCCGGGATTACAGGGACCCAAACCACCGGAAAAATGTCTGCGGGAGACGCCTGGGAGGAATCTCAGATGCATCCCAGAAGATGGAGTAATGTCCAAGGAGAAAAATCATCTCGGGTATCTTCCCTGGAGGAGTCTGGGGTTGCTACCCAGGATGACAGGGCCCTAAACCACCGGAATAAAGACTCAGGGACATACCTGCAAGGAGTCTTGGATGCTTCCCAGAGGATGGAGAATTGTCCAAAGAGAAAAATCATCTCGGGTATCTTCCCTGGAGGAGTATAGGGTTGCTACCCGGGATCACAGGGCCCTAAACCCCAGGAAGAAAACACTCAGAAACAGAGCTGGGAGGAGTCTCAGGTGCTTCCCGCAGGATGGACAATAGTCCAAGGTGAAAAATCAACTTGGGTATTTTCCACGGAAGAGTCTGGGGTTGCTACCTGGGATCACAGGGCCAAAAACCACCGGAATAAACACTCAGGGACAAAGCTGCAAGGAGTCTCGGATGCTTCCCAGAGGATGGAGCATTGTCCAAGGAGAAAATTCATCTCGGGTATCTTCCCTAGAGGAGTCTGCGGTTGCTACCCAGGATCGCGGGGCCCTAAAGCACTGGAGAAAACTCTGCGGGAGACGCCTGGGAGGAGTTCTGGATAGATCCCGCAGGATGGACCACTGTCAAGAGAGAAAAATCATCTTGGGTGTCTTCCCTGGAGGAGTCTGGGGTTGCTACCTGGGATGACAGAACCCTAAACGGCGAGAAAAAAGACTCGGGGACATAGCTGCGACAAGTCTCGGATGCATCCCAGAGGATGGAGCTTTGTCCAAGGACAAAAATCATCTCGGGTATCATCCCTGGAGGAGTCTGGGGTTGCTACCCGGGATTACAGGGATCCAAACCACCGGAATAAAGACTCAGGGACATACCTACAAGGAGTCTCGGTTGCTTCCCAGAGGATGGAGCATTGTCCAAGGAGAAAAATCATCTCGGGTATCTTCCCTGGAGGAGTCTGGGGTTGCTACCCGGGATTACAGGGAACCAAACCACTGGAATAAAGACTCAGGGACATACCTGCAAGGAGTCTCGGATGCTTCCCAGAGGATGGAGCATTGTCCACAGAGAAAAATCATCTCAGGTATCTTCCCTGGAGGAGTCTGCGGTTGCTACCCGGGATTACAGGGAACCAAACCACAGGAAAAATGTCTGCGGGAGACGCCTGAGAGTAATCTCAGGTGCATCCCAGAAGATGGAGCATTGTCCAAGGACAAAAATCATCTCGGGTATCTTCCCTGGAGGAATCTGGGGTTGCTACCCGGGATTACAGGGAACCAAACCACTGGAATAAAGACTCAGGGACATACCTGCAAGGAGTCTCGGATGCTTCCCAGAGGATGGAGCATTGTCCAAAGAGAAAAATCATCTCGGGTATCTTCCCTGGAGGAGTCTGGGGTTGCTACCCGGGATCACAGGGCCCTAAAGCACTGGAGAAAACTCCGCGGGAGACGCCTGGGACGAGTTCTGGATAGATCCCGCAGGATGGACCACTGTCAAGAGAGAAAAATCATCTTGGGTGTCTTCCCTGGAGGAGTCTGGGGTTGCTACCTGGGATGACAGAACCCTAAACCGCGAGAAAAAAGACTCGGGGACATAGCTACGACAAGTCTCAGATGCATCCCAGAGGATGGAGCTTTGTCCAAGGAGAAAAATCATCTCGGGTATCTTCCCTGGAGGAGTCTGGGGTTGCTACCCGGGATTACAGGGACCCAAACCACAGGAAAAATGTCTGTGGGAGACGCCTGGGAGAAATCTCAGCTGCATCCCATAAGATGGAGCATTGTCCAAGGAGAAAAATCATCTCGGGTATCTTCCCTGGAGGAGTCTGGGGTTGCTACCTGGGATGACAGAACCCTAAACCGCGAGAAAAAAGACTCAGGGACATAGCTGCGACAAGTCTCGGATGCATCCCAGAGGATGGAGCATTGTCCAAGGAGAAAAATCATCTCGGGTATCTTCCCTGGAGAAGGCTGGGGTTGCTACCCGGGATTACATGGACCCAAACCACTGGAAAAATGTCAGTGGGAGACGCCTGGGATGAATCTCAGATGCATCCCAGAAGATGGAGCATTGTCCAAGGAGAAAAATCATCTCGGGTATCTTCCCTGGAGGAGTCTGGGATTGCTACCCGGGATTACAGGGACCCAAACCACAGGAAAATGTCTGCGGGAGACGCCTGGGACAAATCTCAGATGCATCCCAGAAGATGGAGCATTGTCCAAGGACAAAAATCATCTCGGGTATCTTCCCTGGAGGAGTCTGGGGTTGCTACCTGGGATGACAGAACCCTAAACCGCGAGAAAAAATACTCAGGGACATAGCTGCGACAAGTCTCGGAAGCATCCCAGAGGATGGAGCATTGTGCGAGGATAATAATCATCCCGGGTATCTGTCCTGGAGGAATCTGGGGTTGCTACCCGGGATCACAGGGCCTCAAAGCACAGGAAAAATGTCGGCGGGAGACGCCTGGGAGGAATCTCAGATGCATCCCAGAAGATGGAGCATTGTCCCAGGAGAAAAATCATCTCGGGTATCTTCCCTGGAGGAGTCTGGGGTTCCTACCCGGGATCACAGGGCCTTAAACCCCAGGAAGAAAACACTCAGAAACAGCGCTGGGAGGAGTCTCGGGTGCATCGCGCAGGATGGACAATAGTCCAAGGAGAAAAATCATCTCGGGTATCTTCCCTGGAGGAGTCTGGGGTTGCTACCCAGGATCACAGGGCCCCAAAACACCGGAATAAACACTCAGGGACATACCTGCAAGGAGTCTCGGTTGCTTCCCAGAGGATGGAGCTTTCTCCAAAGAGAAAAATCATCTCAGGTATCTTCCCTGGACGAGTCTGGGGTTGCTACCCGGGATGACAGGGCCCAAAACCACCGGAATAAAGACTCAGGGACATACCTGCAAGGAGTCTCGGATGCTTCCCAGAGGATGGAGCATTGTCGAAGGAGAAAAATCAACTTGGGTATCTTCCACGGAGGAGTCTGGGGTTGCTACCCGGGATCACAGGGCCCTAAAGCACTGGAGAAAACTCTGCGGGAGACGCCTGGGAGGAGTTCTGGATGGATCCCGCATGATGGACCACTGTCAAGAGAGAAAAATCATCTTGGGTGTCTTCCCTGGAGGAGTCTGGGGTTGCTACCTGGGATGACAGAACCCTAAACCGCGAGAAAAAAGACTCAGGGACACAGCTGCGACAAGTCTCGGATGCATCCCAGAGGATGGAGCATTGTCCAAGGAGAAAAATCATCTCGGGTATCTTCCCTGGAGGAGTCTGGGGTTGCTACCCGGGATTACAGGGACCCAAACCACAGGAAAAATGTCTGTGGGAGACGCCTGGGAGGAATCTCAGATGCATCCCAGAAGATGGAGCATTGTCCAAGGAGAAAAATCATCTCGGTTATCTTCCCTGGAGGAGTCTGGGGTTGCTACCCGGGATCACAGGGCCCTAAAGCACTGGAGAAAACTCTGCGGGAGACGCCTGGGAGGAGTCAGGGGTACATCCCAGTGGATGGAGCATTTTCTAAAGAGAAAAATCATCTCGGGTATCTTCCCTGGAGGAGTCTGGGGTTGCTACCTGGGATCACAGGACCCTAAACCCCAGCAAGAAAACTCTCAGAAACAGAGCTTGGAGGAGTCTCAGGTGCATCCCGCAGTATAGACAATAGTCCAAGGAGGAAAATCATCTCGGGTATCTTCCCTGGAGGAGTCTGGGGTTGCTACCCGGGATCACAGGGCCCTAAAGCATTGGAGAAAACTCGCGGGACACGCCTGGGAGGAGTTCTGGGTAGATCTTGCAGGATGGAGTACTGTCAAGAAAGAAAAATCATCTTGGGTGTCTTCCCTGGAGGAGTCTGGGGTTGCTACCTTGGATGACAGGGCCCTAAACCACCGGAAAAAACTCTCAGACACATAATTGCGAGGAGTCTCGGATGCATCCCAGAGGAAGGAGCATTTTCCAAGGAGAAAAATCTTGTGGGGTATCTTCCGTGGAGGAGTCTGGGGTTGCTACCCGGGATCACAGGTCACCAAAACACTGGAAAAAAAGACTCAGGGCCATACCTGGCTGGGGTTTCGGGTGCATCGCAGAGAATGGAGCATTGTACAAGGAGAAAAATCATCTCGGGTATCTTCCCTGTATGAGTCTGGAATTGCTTCCTGGGATCTCAGGTCCCTAAAGCAGTGATCAAATGGCTCCAGGAGTTGCCTGGGAGGAGTCTTGGGTGGACCCTGGAAGATACATTTTGATAGAAAAATAGTGTTTTGGTAGAGAAAACCATGTCAGGTTTCCATGCTGGGATGGCCCTGAGGTGCCCCCAGTGGAAGTAGAGGAGGGGTTGGGCAGTGCACGTGTCCCCTGGAGCCACCGCTGCCCTGGAGGCCACGCAAAAGGTCTTGCTCGAGTGCTCAGGGAACAGCCGATCGCCAGTTTTGGGGTCAGGAAGGAATTTTTCCCCCGGGGCACACTGGCACGGGCCCCCGGGGGTCTTTCGCCTTCCTCTGTAGCCCCGAGCACGGCCCCTTGCCAGGGCTCCTCGGGGCCAGTTGTGGCCAGCGGTTCCCTGCCTCGTCTGTCCCGGCCGCAGCCCGAGAGCGTCTCCACCGGCCCGGGCCCGACCCTGTGCCCCGGGGGAGCCCCGCAGCCTCTGCCCCGCCGCCAGCCCGCCTCTCCCCGGGCCCGTCCCCGGGCCCGTCCCCGTCCCCGTCCCCGCCGGCACCGGGGGGAGCGCCGCCAGCGGCCGCAGCCCGGCCCCTCTCCGGATCCCCGCTGCCCGCCGACGGCCGCCCCGCCAGACCCCCGGCAGCAGCGGGGGACGGGGACGCTCGAGCCGAGCCCAGCCCAGCCCAGCCCAGCCCGGCCCAGCCCAGCCCAGCCCAGCCCGGCCCAGCCCAGCCCAGCCCGGCCCAGCCGATCCAGCCAGCCGTGCGGGCAGAGCCGGGCCGAGCCGGGCGGGGGGAGCAGGCGGCAGGCGCGGCCGGAGCGAGGCAGTGCCGCCTCCCCGGGACTCCCTCCCGCCTCTGCCGGGGATGGGGGGCGGGTGGCCGAGCAGCGCAGCGTCCCCGCAGGGCCCTCCCTGCCCTCTGCACCTGCGGGAGCAGACAAGTCCCCCCCAGGAGAGGCACTCGACGCTGTTCCATCCTTCCCCCGCTCTCTGCCCCCCTGCCCGTCCCCAGCGTCTTCCCGTCCTTTGGGACCTGCTCCTTGCTGCCCGGCCAGCTCCTCTGGGAAGCCCCTTCCCGGGCACTCTTGGGCCAGCAGGCAGTGCCAACGGCGTCCCTGGCAAGGGCCTGTGGCCCAACGCCTGTGGCAACCCAGCCCCGTCCTGCTGGGGAGGGCGAGGATGGGGCTGTGCTCGTGGCCGGGCGAGAGCAGTGTGGGTTGGGGGGATGCTGCATGCCCCCAGGGATGCCATACCCATGGACATGCTGTGCCCGCAGGGGTGCCATGCCCGTGGGGGTTGCCATGGCCATTGGGGTGCTGTGCCTGGGGGATTGCCATGTCTGTGGAGATTCTGTGCCTGCAGGGACGTAGGTGCTGTACCCATGGGGATGCCGTGCCCCTGGAGATGCTGTGACCATGGTGGTGCTGTGCCCGTTGGGATGCTGTGCGTGCAGCGTGCTGGCACTGTGCGAGGTCTGCTGGTCCCTGCTGCAGGACTGGGTGATCAGTGTGACCATCAGCTGGAACTGCAACCTGGACCTGTCCGACAGCGAGTGCCGCCCTTGCTACTCCTTCCACCACCTCCACCCCAAAAGGACTTCGGCTTCCCCTTGGCTACAGCTACAGGTGATGGCCCTGGCCCTGCCCTGGCCCCGCTGCCCCGCATCCCTCATCCAGCCCTGCCCCACCATCCCCACAGCGCCCATTGGTCTGAGGATGCTCTGTGGTGGGGGGGCATCACCCTGGGGTGCTCCAGCCTCAGGCCAGCCCATCCCGTCCCTGCCCGGGTACCGCCGGAGCTGCAAAGGGCCATGGTGGCAGGCTGGGGTAACACTCGCTCTGCCCGAGACCATCCAAGTCCCCCCCAGCTCTGAGTGACATGCTGCCCCCAGAAGGAGTTGCACCCCTGCCTGGGTGGGACATGTCCTACAGCCACGTGTCACCGCTGCCAGCCCCAGGCCTGTCAAGAAACCCCCGTGCTCAGCATCCCTGCCTGGGGCTGCTCCCTGCGGGCAGAATGGAGGGGACAGGGGACGGGGGATGGGGGGGGGGGGTTGTCCCCATCCTTGAGCCCTGCAGTGCTGACGTGCGGAAACAAACTCCACAACTCACGCAGAGTTACAAAGCAGCTATGTCTATTGCAGCGCTGGTGCAAGGGGGATCGCTCCTCCAAACTCGCACACCGTAAAGGGTTAGTTATACAGCTTATAGACATGCCATATATACACATTCACAAGGTTTTGGGAAATGATTAACATGTTCGTTACTTTTCCGGGAACTCATTACCATAAGCTACTACCCACCCCGGTATGCGCATTATAGTCTCCCGGTGGTCCTTCAGAATCCTCTGGGAGTCGTTGACTCCTTTTCAATCACTGTATTGTTTTGGTCAACTGTCCTTAACTGGTTGCCAAAGCCGCTGCTCTATGGCTCCAGATGGCTCTGCTCTCTGCCACTTCCAAGGTAGAGCTGCCCCAGGGTCACCATTCAGGAGCCTCTCAGCTACGACTCTCGCTATGCATTTTGCCATGTTGCAATGTCTCTCTGGATGTTGTTTCCCCGTAGCGGTGCCATGGTGGGGACAGGCACATCCCCCAGCGCTCGTGGGGAGCTGGAGGGTCCTGGGGCTGCTTGCCCTGCTGCAGGCATGTGGGAAGAGCGCGGGGTGCCCCCAGCCCCCTCCGGGCACCGTCCCTGCCCACAGGCTGCCTGCAGAACCTGACACAGGCAGGCACCTTGGTTCGGGCGGCATTGCCCCCCCCCGCTGCTACTGCAAGAGGAGGTCGCCCCTGACGGCACCTTGGCGTTGTCCCGAGAGCCCCCGGGGAGCACAGGAGGGGCTCTGCCCGCAGCCCCGGGGACCCTTTTCCCCCGGAGGGGGGCAGGAGCAGGAGCCGCCTGTCCGACGCTGGCAGCCCCTTCCCCTAGAGCTGCAGGGGGACAGCCGTGGGGGCTGCAGGGGTCAGACACGGACGGGTCCGTGGTCCTTCCTGCCCAGCAAGGTCACAGCTCCACCCCCTCAGCTGCATGCACCCCCCCACGGCCACAGCTCCTGCTTCCCCCCTCCCCAAATCTACACCTGCCTTCTACAAGCCAGTCATTTACAGAAATTCAACACTAAAACCACACCTGGGGGCCAGCACAGCCCTGCGGAGCACAGCTCCAGCCCTCGGTGCCCCCAGACCCCCGTGCCCGGCAGCGGGGGGCAGGACAGCCCCATGGTCCAGCTCTTCTCCCGCAGCTCCTCCGCGTTCGGCTCCCCTTCCCCCTCCTCTTCTGCCCCCGCCACCTCCTCCTCCCACACTCCTCTCTTGCCGCTGTCCTTCTGGAGGGAGACAGGGACGGCGCAGCAGTTCCTCCTGCCCGGCCAACACCTCCCTGCTCAGCTCAACCCCCCCCGCTGCTGCCGGGGTACGGAGCGCTGCCCAGCTCTGACCTCCCCGTAGCGGACGCGAGAGTCCAACTTCCCTCGGTACCTCCATAACCGGCTGGATCCATCCAGAGCAGGAACTCCCCGCAGCGGGAGCAGGAGATGGTCCGAGAGCGGAAGATCCCCTCGAAGTGGGTGCGGGAGGGCAGAGACTGCAGTCCCCCCCCGCGTTGGCATCGTCCCGAGTTCAGAGCCTTCTCTGGGGGACACTGTGGGGAGGAGGCGGTGCTGGCAAAGAGGGGGGGTTCCCTTCTCCCCTCCCACCACTGGGGGATGGATGGGCCGTACCCATCCGACCCCAGCCGAGCGGAGCCGAGCCCCGCCGGTGCCCGCGGGCGCGGTGCGGCTCCTCCCGCCGCGGGTGACGGCGCGCAGGAACCGGCCCCGCGGCACCGGGCGCTGCAGCTGCTCGTCCCGCTGCGCTCCGGCGGGGCGGCGCGGGCTCGGGGAGCTCCTGCCCAGGGCGGGGGCGGGCGGGCGGAGCGGGGCGCTGCCGGGGCCGGGGGGCGGCCCGCGGGGGAGGGGGCGTGTGGCGATGGGAACGCGCGGACTGCGATATGCAGGGTCGAAACCGGAATCCGCTGTATTAAGCAAGCGTGCTCTTTACATACCTTTCTACCAAGGCAGTAATTGCCTACTGTACTTGTTTACACCATCGCGTACTCCAAAAGATCACGTTCCCACCGAAAAGGGAATCTCTCTTCCCTGTGAGCAGCACCTCCTTATCTCGGGAGGAGCTTCACACAACTTCGTCGTCTGCCAGAACAGTGCTGCAGCTGCTTATTCCTCCCTATTAGTTCTACCCCACTTAACCCTTCTTTTGCCTCAGTCCCCACATCTCCCCCTTTTTTGTTTTTCAATTAGAAACGCCGAGTTTATCATCTTCTGCAGGGCCCTTTGCAGACAAGAGTATAAACATGGAACAATTAATGCTATAAAAAAAATTATGATCAATATCATTAATCCTGTCTTAATGATTGCAGCTATCCATCCTGTAATTCCCCAACCAGATAACAAATCGTTCAACCAATTCCATTCATTGTCTACTTGCAACTTTCTGACCCCCTCCTTTAACATGTGAATGCTTTTACGCACAGATTCTGAATGATCTGACAGATTCACGCGACACACTTGTGAAAGACCGAAGTAACCGCTGGGCTGTAGCCGGCCCACACAAAAACCAACTTCCTCGTACTTTCACCGCTGCAGCAAAAGTTGTCGCCAACATCTCCATGTTATGAGAGTTAGAACTGATTCTTTGACATGCCTCAATCATTTGGACTATCGTCGGATTTTGTAACGAACGCAAAATACACTGACATTCATAATTAGCATTTCCCACAACAAGCTGCGTTAACAAAGACTCTTTCGCAGCAGCATTCGCTGCTTGCAAGAGCTGCCACTTGGCAAGCAGATTTCCACGTTGACTCAAATAATACCATTTGCGTAGGAGTAAGTATTAAACGTGTAATTTGCCAAATATCATAGGGTGTTAACTCATTCCCCCCAAATATTCCTTGTAGCAAACTTTGAGTATGTGGTGCACTTAACCCATTTTGCATAACAGTTTGTCTCAAGTCTTTAATTACTCCATAAGGAAAAGGCGAGTGCTCATTAGGCTGATCCGTTCGTCGTCAGACGGGACACGCTATTGCATTTCCACATGCTGTATCTCCACTGTCCAGTGCCTTTGGCTTTATTTGCCTCCATTTTTCAACTGGATCATATCAAAAAGGGACATCTTCATTAAAGTCTGCTAACATAGTACCTTCCCCTGTGAAACTTGCAGTATTAGACTTCTTCGTAGGTGATTCATAAAATCCTGGCAAATCAGAGTGAGGCTGTCGCTTAAGTTTTAAAGCATCTGCGTTAGATTTTGTTGGATCAGGGCAATCTCGTAACTCTGAACTTTCCTTAACCACAAACTCAGTCTGAGATGCCCGATCTCCTGGACTCTCGTGCAGTTAATGCTGTTTTAGCAGTTTCCACTATGGAATCACAGAATCATGGAGTTTTCAGAGTTGGAAGGGACCTCTAGAGATCATCTAGCCCAACTCCCCTGCCAAAGCAGGATTGCCCAGAGCACATCACTCAGGACTGCATCCAGGCGGGTCTTGAAAAGCTCCAGAGAAGGGGACTCCACCACCTCCCTGGGCAGCCTGTGCCAGTGCTCTGACACCCTCACCGTAAAGAAGTGTTTCCGTGTATTTGAACGGAACTTTGTGTGTTCTAACTTGAGCCCATTGCCCCTCGTCCTTTCACTGGGAACCATTGAAAAGAGCCTGGCTCCATCCTCCTTCAACCCACCCTTTAGATACTCATATGCCATAATAAGGTCTCCCCTCAGCCTTCTCTTCTCCACGCCAAAGAGTCCCAGCTCTCTCAGCCTTTCCTCATACGGGAGATGCTCCAATCCCTTAATCATCTTAGTTGCCCTTCGCTGGACTCGCTCCAGCAGTTCTCTGTCCCTCTTGAACTGGGGAGCCCAAAACTGGACACAGTATTCCAGTTGTGGCCTCACCAGTGCAGAGTAGAGGGGGAGAATGACCTCCCTCGACCTACTGGCCACACTCTTCCCTATGCAGCCCAGGATTCCATTGGCCTTTCTGGCAACAAGGGCACATTGCTGGGCCATGGATAATTTACTGTCTACTAGGACCCCCAGATCCTTCTCCTCAGAGCTACTTCCCAGCAGGTCAGCCCCTAACCTATACTGGTGCTTTACATTCTTCCTCCCCAGGTGCAGGACCTTGCACTTGCTTTTGTTGAACCTCATTAGGTTCTTCTCTGCCCAGCTCTCCAGCCTGTCCAGGTCACGCTGGATGGCAGCACGGCCCTCTGGGGTGTCAGCCACCCCACCCAGTTTGGTATCATCAGCAAACTTGCTGAGGATACACTCTGTCCCCTCATCCAGGTCATTAATGAATATATTAAACAAAATTGGACCAAGTCTTGACCCTTGGAGGACACCACTGATTACAGGCCTCCAACTAGACTCTGTGCCGCTGATCACAACCCTCTGAGTTCTGTCCCACAGCCAACTCTCAATCCACCTCGCCGTCACCTCATCTAGCCCATACTTCCTCAGCTTCCCAATGAGGATGTTGTGGGAGACAGTGTGAAAAGCCTTGCTAAAGTCAAGGTAGATGACATCTACGACTCTCCCCTCATCCAGCCAACCACTTATAACATCATAGAAAGCTATTAGATTGGTCAAGCATGATTTACCCTTGGTAAATCCATGTTGACCACTTCCAATAACTTGCTGTTCCTCAACATGTTTGGAGATGACATCCAGAATGAGTCGCTCCATTACCTTCCCAGGGACAGAGGTGAGACTCACTGGTCTGTAATTCCCTGGGTCCTCCTTCTTGCCTTTTTTGAAGATTGGAGTGATGTCGGCCTTCCTCCAGTCCTCAGGCACCTCTCCTGTTCTCCATGACCATTCAAAGACGATGGAGAGTGGTCCAGCAATAACATCTGCCAGCTCTCTCAGCATTCACGGGTGCATCCCGTCAGGGCCCATGGACTTATGAATGTCCAGCTTGGCCAAGTGGTCTCTGACCCGGTCCTCCTCAACTGAGGGAAAATCTTCCTCTCTCCAGACCTTCTCCTTTGCCTTCAGAGTATGGGATTCGTGAAGGACAGCTTTAGCAGTGAAGACCGAAGAAAAGAAGGCATTCAGGAACTCTGCCTTCTCTGTGTCTTCCACCACTAGGGCACCTGTCTCATTCACCAGTGGGCCTACATTTTCCCTAGTCTTCCTTCTTCTATTGATATACTGAAAGAATCTCTTATTGTCTTTAACTGCAGTGGCCAAGCTGAGTTCTGAAGTTCACTTGTGCTGTTGTCTGAAGTTTACTTGTGCTGTTTTCTTCTCCTGGCAACGCCAGCAGCAGAGCAGTCGGAGGAGAAGGGTGAGTGCCAGGCTGGTGGTGCGGAGGGGCATGTGAGTGTGATGTGCGCGGTGGCCCCGGAGGGCACTGAGAAGGGTCAGTTGGTCCGGCTGTGCGGGAGGATGCTCTGCCCGCGGCGACCACCCGAGCAAGCGCGGCCTTGGGGAAGCGTCTGGTTGAGTGTTTGTTGGTGTGCTGGAGAAGAGCTGGGCAGGTGTCCCAAAGGGCAGCCTTTGGTGGGACCCCCTTCAGCCCAAAGCTTTGTGGGACCTTTTTGAAGCCACCCTGGTGAGGCCTCTGCTCCTTCCACCCAAGTACTTTATGTTTCACACCATGGAGTGGTCATTTCTGACTGCATCCTCAGCAGGACCTGGGGCCAGTGGCTGTAGCTTCAACTGTGGAGCTCGAGAGACCTGGCAAGGATGGAGGAGAAGGAATGAGGCTCCTGGTGAAGGGAGGGAAGTGAGGAGGTGCGGTGTCCAAGCTGGCCTTGAGGACTGGCTGGGCAGGAGAGGACATGTTGGTGTAGGAGCCATGGAGCAGACCGTGGCCAGAAGCAGAGGGTGGACACGGGGAGCGTGGGCTCAATGTGCGAGGGAGCACAACCTCGGTGCAGCGGCTTTAACTAGAGGGCTGGGAGCGAAAGCGGCATCCAGCCTGGGCAGGGGAGCTGGGTCTGCTCCTTCTCCACGTGAGAAATGGTGGTTTGCAGGTAGCATCTGGTTGCACTTGCTGGAACGCAGAGCAGGAAAGAGTTGTGTCTACTGCCAGGGGAGATTTCTGATGGATTTGAGACATGGAAGAGTTGACGAGGCTTTGGGTTGGGTTGACTTGGGTTGGAGTGCTGGCACGCACCCCTTGCTGCTTTCCCCCCTGTCCCCAGCCCAGGTCTTGGGGGAACATCTTCCTCAGCCTTGGCTTTCTCTTCTCTTGGACCTGGAAAAGTGAAACGATGATGGAAATCAGAGCCAAACCAGACATGGTGCTCGGTTCTCACCAACCCCCTACTTTCTGCGCAGGGGACCGATGGTGGTCACAGCACGGTTTCAGCTTTGCGGTGTTTTGGCTGCTCTGAAAGGCCGTTGGGGCCGGTTTTCCCCTACAAAGGCAGGACACAGGCAGAAAGATGGCAGCGGGGAGGAACTGGGGGTACCTGGGTGTCCCCATCCGCATCCCAGCCCCGTTGTGCTGGGTCGGGGCCGCAGCTCACCCCAATGCACCCTTCGGGTGCCCCCGTGCTCTGTGAGGGGGGGTTTCAGGGCCTGAAGGGTTGTCCCCGTGTCCCTGCCGGGCTCATGGTGGTGGCACGCTGCTCTGCGTCGGGCTGGGGGTGGCTGGGAAAGGTCTGGCACGCTGTGGCCGTCACTGACCCTCGTTTTCTCTCCCACCATAGAGCTCCTGGGCGTACCTCTCAGGTCTGTACGGAGCCCCCCTGGCCGGCGCCTGCTCCAGGCTGAACAACCCCAACGCTCAGCCTGTCCTCCCAGCAGAGGGGCTCCAGCCCTCACAGCATCTCTGTGGCCTCCTCTGGCCCCGCTCCAGCAGGTCCATGTCTTTCCTATGTTGGGGGCTCCAGAGCTGGACGCAGTACTCCAGGCGGGGTCTCACCAGAACGCAGCAGAGGGGCAGAACCACATCCCTTGCCCTGCTGGCCCACTTCTTCTGATGCAGGCTGGGATATGGATGGCTTTCTGGGCTGCGATCATGTGTTGCCGGCTCATGTTGAGCTTCTCATCAATCAGCACCCCCAGGTCCTTCTCCTCAGGGCTGCGCTCCGTCCATTCTCCACCCAGCCTGGATTTGGGCTTGGGATTGCCCCGACCCACGTGCAGAACCTTGCACTGGGCCTCATTGACCTTCATGAGGTTGGCATGTGCCCACCTCTCCAGCCTGTCATTAGTAGAAGGCCAGGCCTGCAGCACCCCGGTTATCAGCCCGGCTTGGGTGGGAGGGGATGCTCCTGCATGGGGGGGTTGCCCTGCACTGGGGGGGAAATGCCACCGAGGGAAGGTCTCGCCAAAGTGGGGGCCGCGCTCATGATCCCTCTCCCCCATCCCTCCCCAGATCGCCCCGGCAGAAGGTCCCGAGGCCAGCGAGCGGATGGTGATTATCACAGGGCCGCCCGAGGCTCAGTTCAAGGTGCTCTGGGTGGGGGCTGTGGGGGGGGGGGACAGTAAGGGACAAGTCGCGGGCGTCCCTGTGGTCAGCACTGTGCTGCCAGCCTGGCTTGGCCTCCCTCAGCGCCAAGGGAGCTCTTTGCTGGGTACAGTGGTTTTGATGCTGCTGGACGTGGGGACATTATCAGCTTTGGGGATGGAGAGGCACAGCGGGCGCTGCCTGATGGTTTTCCTTCCCGTCCGTCTGCTTCCCAGGCCCAGGGGTGAATATTTGGGAAGCTGAAAGAGGCAAACTTCTTTAACGCGAAAGAAGTGAAGCTTGAAGCCCACATCAAGGTGCCTTCCTTCGCTGCTGGCCGTGTGATAGGCAAAGGTGGCAAAACGGTAGGTGGTGGTGCCCCGGGGACGCAGAGTTGGGCATCACCCATCACCCCTGCCCACCCCAGGGGGACAAATCCCGGGTGCACAGTGGTTTCAGCGACGTCTTGACCCTCAGCCCCCATGTCCTGGTGGTGGTTCTCGTTGGTCCCAAGGAAGGGGGAGACACACAGGGTGCCTGGTGCCGTCGTGACACCGGTAGTGGAGGTTTTTGGCTCTTCCACAACAGAAGCCTCTTGTGGTTCCTCCAGGTGAACGAACTGCAAAACTTAACCAGTGCGGAAGTCATTGTGCCATGAGACCAAACCCCGGACGAGAACGAGGAGGTCATCGTTAAAATCATTGGGCATTTCTTTGCCAGTCAGGTACTGTTTGGCTGTGGCTTTACCCGATATTCCCCGGCCGCTTTCATCCACCGAGGAAAGGTGTGGGGCTTGCTGAGCCCAGCACCACCCGAGCGACCTGCTGCTCTTCTTTTGGGAGGTCCCTGTGTCCCCAAGAGGCACTGAAGGTGTTTCGGTAGCTCCCCCCGGCTGTGCGAGAACTGAAATTGAAGATTGGCTTGATTGAGCTAAAAATGGGTGTTTTGGATGCCGTGCAGAGCAGCACCCAGGGTGTGAATGGACTCCCCGGTGCGGGCAAATCCATGCGCATCCCACCTGGGTGCATCTTCCATAACCTTGTCTCCTGTCCACTTCGGCGGGATGGCGACCCCCCCAAAAATTCAGGCTCTCTCGAGGAGTGAAGCAGAAGTTAAAAAAAAACAAAACAAAACAAACAACCGGAAATTAATTACAGCTTGTTCAGAGTGACAAGTTGGGAGCAGCGAGATGCTCGGTGGGGGCTCGGGAGTTGGTGGTGGGGGGAGAAGCAGTGCCCTGACCCCCACCTCTTGCTTTTCCCCTCTCCTCCCCAAGACTGCACAGCGCAAGATGAGGGAAATGCTCCAGCAGGTGAAGCAGCAGGAGCAGAAACACGCTCTGGGAGCCCCGGCCTCGCAGCACAGCAAGGGAGGCTCCCGCCGTGCCGCCCAGCACCGCCCGATGAATGTAACCCCAACGCCGGACATCCCCCCCCTCCCAAACCCTCCTCCCCCACCCCCAGCAGGTCAGGGGAGCAAACCAAAGACCCCTCCCAAACACCCTCCACCCCCCCCATTCCCCGCGGCGCTGTGAGGATGCACAGCCGAGGGGTACGGGGAGGGCTCTCTCCATCCCACAGCCTCCCCCTTCCTCCTCCCTCGCCTCCCGACGCTCTCCCTTTAGTTGGACTAACGTGGGCAGGTTTGGGTACCTCAGCACCTCACGCTTGTGTCTCCCTTTTAGAGATTTTGTATGCCTTGGAAACCTGAGAGTTGGAGGGTTTTTTTATTAATTTTCTAATAAAAAAAGAAACGAGTTGGACAAAACGATGGGAATAGGCAGCACTCTGGTCATTCTCTCCGGGGCGTTGTGGAGGAAGGCTGCCAGTCTTCCTCCCAGTGTACTTTTCCCCGTTGGCTCCAGACTGCTGCTGGGGCTGAGCTCTGAGCCGCCAGAGCGGTTCTCAGCAGACGGTCACTCGGCGCAGACAATGAGGCCCTGAATAGCCCTTCCTGTGCTCTTGATGGCTCCGGACGGCTCTGCTCCTCTGCTGCTTCTAAGGTGGGGCTGCCCCAGTGCCCTCACTCAGGAGCCTTTTGTCTGTGCGGGTCTCACTTGTGACAGGGGGTGGGGGTGTTGCCAAACTAACTGCTGTGTTGCGATGTGTGAGTGGGTGTTCCTGCCCGTGTCAGTGCCAGAGCTCTTCCGTAGGCTCCTTCTGCCAGCGGAGAGCCAGGGGCCGCTCCTTCGGGAGAGAGCTTGTTTAAAAAGAGGAAAAAAAAAAGGGGGGGGGGGGAGGAGAAAAAAAAAAAGTGGGAAAAGAAAAAAGGGGAAATAGAAAAAAAGGGGGAAAAATGAAAAAGAAAAACAGGGGAAAAGGCGGGGGGAGAGAAAAAAACGGGGGGGGGGGGAAGGGGAAACAGAAAAAAGGGGGAAAAAGCAAAAAGGGGAACAAGAGGAAAAAGGAGGGGGAAGCAAAAAACAAAAGGGAGAAAAAAGAAAAAGGGAAAACGGAAAAAAAACCCACATATTAAAAAACAAAGGTAGAAAAGAAAAAAAAAAACCAAACAAACCAAGGAAGGAAAGTGGGAACAGCCGCCGGGCAGGAGGAGGGACAGGAGCCGGGGGGTCGGGGCGTGGGGGGAGGTGGCGGTGCCAGCGCCGGCCCCGGGGGCTGCGACACCACGTTTTTGTCCTCTACTGCAAAGTGTTCTGTGAAAAAAACAACCAAATCCCACCCGACGACAACATCAAAACCCAAAGAGAAATCTCTCCAGCTCACACGAGCCTGAGCTTGCTCTCCGTTGCTCTCTTTCCAGTGTCTCGGGGGGGGTCACGGCCGAGCTGAGATTGGGGGGTGGTGATGGTGGGAGTTTGCCCCATGGCTGTGATGGGGGGAGAAGGGGTGGGTGGGGAGTGGGGGATGTGGTGTGGGGGTTTTTTTGGGGGGTGGTGGTTTTTTGCCAGGCGTCGCTTTACCCAGTGGCTGTGGGAGGTGTTGGCATCAGGAAGCCTGCGCTAAAGCGGGGTGGGGGCCTCGCCGCAGTTGGTTAGCAGAGCCAAAGTGGTTATTAATGGTTATTAACAGCACAGTAATTAGGCCCATGTAATGGGGAAGCTCAGATGCCCCCTAACCAACCCCCCCCCCGGTGCTTCTCTAGCCAGGCGAGCGCTGGGCGTCCCCCCCACAGGAGAGGAGCGCACCTCCGGGGTGGGTGGAAGGGCGTCACCCAACGGGGAGAGGACCAAGATGGGGCTTGGGTGTCCCTTGGGGTGGCGGGTTAGGGCTGTTGGGGGCTGCCATGACGAGGGACACCCCCACGCCTTTCTCCATGGCTCCCACAGCTCTGATCCCTCCCACCCATCCAGTGCCACCAGAGAGGCGGTGTCCCCCCTCCCGGGGCGGGCAGGGGCTGTGCCACCCCATCTAACACCTCAATGCACCAAAGCACCTCACTGGGGGAGGGACCCTGTGCCTGGTAGCCCCGTGCGCCCCAGCACTGTAAGGATGGGGCTGAGCCCCCACCACAGCCACCCTGTGCAAACCAAAGATCCCCCAAACACACCCCACTCCCCCCATTCCCCGCGGCGCTGCGAGGATGCACAGCCGAGGGGTACGGGGAGGGCTCTCTCCATCCCACAGCCTCCCCCTTCCTCCTCCCTCGCCTCCCGACGCTATCCCTTTAGTTGGACTAACACAGGCAGAGAGAGAGAGAAAGAGAGGTTTTATTATTCTTTTTTTTTTAATTTTTTATTTTTTATTTCCAAAAAGCCACCGGGTTTTCATCCCAGGCATGGCCAGAGGAGCTCGCCCAGCGTTGAGGGGGGGAGGTTGGGCTGCGGCGCACAGCGCAGCGGCTCATCAGTTTTTAGAATTAATATAACACTAACAAAACTAAGGGTGATTTTTAAGTTTTGTAAGGATTTTAATTATTTATTTATTTATTTCATTTCAGAGGGGGCCGGGGCGGGAGGGGAACATTTGTTTTTTAGCAAAAGCCGGCTTTTCTAGAGGTTAAAGGAAAGGCCGTGCTCAGCTGTAAATGCTCCCCTCCAGCGTCCTGGATGGGGGGGACGGATCTCCGAGGGGCCAGCTGTATCCTTGGAGGATTCCCCATTTGTCTCCCCAGACCCTGCGGTTTATATTTCCTGACTCGGTGAGGGTGCAGGATTATGCCCGAGTGGATTACACTGTCTGGGATATTTCCCTCTGGTGGTGCCATAGCGAAGTCTCTGTTGCCAATTTGTGATGTCCGGTGCTCAACGTCACGGGAAGAGTGGTGGGATGGGACTCGGGGCATTTTGATTGTTAAGGGCCATTTGGTTTTGGTTGTTCTGTGCCATCTGGAGATAAGCCCAGGCTGAGCTGTTTTGCAGCTCCCCCACGTTCTCTCTGCACAGCCAAGGCACGGCGGGGATGGAGCTGAGTGGGATGGCAGCTCCCTGCCTCTCACCTCTGGTGCTCTGAAACCGGCTTGGCTGGCTGCTCCCACACAGTGTGTTACTGGCTTGCCCAGCAGGTAAAGAACCCAGATTTGGGACGCCACTGGGGTGTCCATAAGGGGTCCTGGGCTGCCCTTATGGGGTCCTGGGGGGGGGGGGGAGTCTTGCAGGCCAGAGGCAGTCTGGGGCAGCCCTTCAAGGATCTGGGGGTCCCCTCTGGTGCCTCTGGGGAGGGTTTTGTGGCTGGGGAGGGCCCAGCTGGTTTCAAGAGGTGCTTCCTCCCTTTCTCCAGCCCACCCAGCTCCCCCGACACCACCACCCCCCCAGGTTGGTGGGTGCCAGCAGTGCCAGCCTGTCCCACTGGGTCGGGCACTGAGGGGGGCACAGCCCCAGCCGCGGGATGGGAGGAGGAACCACAGCACCAGGGATAGAGACCAACATTTTATTTCTTTAACGTTTCCCATGGGGTCACCAAAGGGTTGCGTGGCTGCACCGCAGCTGGTGCCAGGAGGGACTCCAACGTCCCCCCCACAGCTCACCTGGCTCCGCTCGTGATGCTTTTGATGGGGCTCAGCGCGGTCTCTTCTGTGCTACGGACCAAGCGGCTCCAGGTAGGCGACTGCTGCACCGCACTGTGCCGCAGCGTGGGGTGGTGTGGGGGGCTGCGGCACGGGGCTGGGAGCTGCTCCTGTCTCACCCAGCTCCCGGGGTCCTGCAGAGGGACTGGAAGAAGCCGAATCAAGGGATAACGGATGCAAGAGCCCACGCGCAGGAGCAGAGAGGTGAGTGGCCCTGGCACCGAGCACCGTGCAAACAGCCCACACCCCACGGCAGCCCTGAGCCGGGGCTGTGCCAGGGGCTGCCGGCCGCTCACTCCGTCCCCTCCCTCAGCAGCTTCTCGGCTAGCGGGTGAAGGATGGGAGCTCAAGTCGACACAGGAGAAGCAGGGAGTGTGGGGGAGACCCCCAGATCCTGCCCCAGACCCTCAGCCCGTGCCCTGCCCTGCCTGCGCTGGGCAGCCCTGCCCGCCTGCTGAGGAGGGGGTGCTGCCCACGGGCTCCAGCGGAGGAGACGGTGTGCAGCGGGTCTCTTCTCTCTCCTCCTCTGCAGGGCAACCGAGGAGGCAGCGAGGAGGGAGCACCAGGCCCCACAGGACCCACTGGGCTCTCTGCCAACCATATACCATCTGAGCAGTGATGCTTCTCTCTACCCCCTGCCCCCCCCCCCCAAGCCCCCAGGTCCCCCTGCCCTCCTCTGCCGCCTATAGGTCCTATCAGTGGGGACAGCTCCTTCTGGTCCAGGCACCCCCCGGGCTCCTGGGCCCCCCGAGGGCCACCGCAAGAGCCCCTGCAGCCTGTGCTCGCTGGCCAACTCGGAGGACTGCAGCAGCCTGTTGAGGAGCAGCTCCTCTTCCCACAGCTCCCTCTACCACTTCCTGGAGCCCTGGCCCAGTGCAGCAACAGAGCCAGTGGTGCTCACACACTCAGGACAACCCCGCTCTCCCATGGCTGCTGGTGGGGCAGTGGGGAAACGGGCTGGTCCTCAGCCAGGAGCTGCCAGCAGGGACCGAGAAAGAGTGGGTTCCCAGGTAGGGGATGGACAGGACACAGAGGCCCACGGACAAGCACCTGTCCCCCGGAAGGCCCCCAGCCATGGACATGGACCAGGTGGAGCGGGTGCTGGAGATCACCCGCACTTTCCAGGCCTTGAAGGCAAAGACGGAGGAGTCCTGCAAGACCACGGGCAGGGAGTGTGGCCAGGCAGACCCAGGGCTGTGCAGGACAGGAAGGTGCCTGCGGCAGGGCTGCGCCTGGCTGTGGGGCTACTTGAAGGGCTGGTGGAGATGCCACTAGCCGTGTCTGCTTCTGCCAGCCCTGCAAGCGGTGACAGCACCAGGCCCAGAAGACCAACAGTGCCCCGAATACTGAGCAGCTGTGGGGTGTGGGGCCAGGAACCCCTCTGGGGTACCCCCTATGTGAAACGTTAAAGAAATAAAATGTTTGTCTCTAGCCCTCGTGCTGTCCTTCCTCCTCCCGTCCCACGGCTGCGGGTGCTCCCCCGAGGGAGCAGGCTGCAATCAGCAAGCACTCTGTGTTGAGCTCCCCTGCTCACAGCCATGCTCCGCCTGAAGGCAGCGAGGCAGAAGCAGTCTCCAGCCAACTTGGGCGCAAAAAGGTTCATCTGACTCAGTGGGTGAGGAAGGGCCCGTTTCAACTCTGTACCTCTGGCATTCTCAGGTCGGAGGATTTGATGGAGCCAACTGAGAGCGGCAGCATACGCTGCGGGGCTCTGAGCTGCTGCGTGGTGCCAGGTCTATCCAACGTCAGGCAGTACGTTCCCAGGAGACTTCACTGCTAACAACTCTTCCGAGGAAGTGGGGCCGTTTCTGTAGTCGTAGCCTGCCTGGAGAAACAGCCCCACGGAGCTAAGAGTCTGCTGAGCAGCAAGGGAGCAGAGTCGCTGACTCTCAACCAAGGACTGAAATACAGCAACTCACTCTATTGCCTTCCCCCTTCGCCCGCTGCCTCCCACAGTCTAGAAGAAAAGAACCAGGGAGCTCCAAAGGAGGGGACCCCTCCCCCACTCCCCCAAATCTGCCCAACACCTCCAAAGCTCCCTCAAGACACGGGACTCCTCCCACACACCTCCACTCCCCACACCGCAACCCTCCCCCTCCCCCAACGCTCCAAAAAGCAGCAGTCCTTAGGGCAGACTCCTTAAGCTGACTCCACAGCTACGGCTCCCCGTCGGCTCCGGGGGAGACAAGGGGGCCCCGGGGCTCTCCGTGGGCTTTAAGGGGGTCCCAGGGCTGCCCACGGGCTCCCAGCAATGCCCGTGCCCACCACCCACCCCCGCTTCAGGGGGCCCAGCGCTGACACCCCCCGACCCATCTCGGGGGTACCTGGGGGGACTCGGCCGTGGGCTGGAGGCGGGCGAAGGGGGCACGGCCGGGCTGACCTGCCGGGGGGGGCTGAGAGCGGAGCCCAGAGCGGAGCCAAGCGCCCGGCCAGGCCGGCCACGGGCACCCTGCGCTGCGGCCGGGGCTGCCACCACCTGCGGGGAGCGAGCGGGGGGTGAGGGGGCGGCAGCGGAGGACGGGGGGGGGGGGAGCTAAATCGGCCCTGTTCCCCCCGGGGACCCCCCACTCGGCTCTGCTCCCCCCCAAAAAGGCCCAGGCCGCCCCCCGCGTCCCCCAGCCCGGTCCCGACACCCCACAATCCCCCGAACTGGCCCTGGACACCTCCGCACCACCGCTCCTGCCGCCGCCGCCGCCCCGCCCGCCCACTCTCCTTCTCCCGCTCCTACTCTCCTTCTCCCGCTCCTGCTCTCCTCGGCCCCGGTCCCCCCCGTCTCTCCCGGTACCGACCGCCGACGCACACCGGAAACGTTCTCCTTCGCGTCCGCCCAACCGCGCACGCGCCGAAGGGCAAACCCGGGCCACGCCCCCCAGCGTCGCCGCGGCGAAAGCGGGAGAGAGGGGCGGGGCCGCGCCGAGGAGAACGAGGGGGCCGGGCCCCACCGCAGCCCCGCACCGGGCACTGCGAGTTCGAAACCATCCCTGCCCTCCCCAAAATCAGCCGGGACCGCCCGAAACCAGCCCAGCCTTCTCCAAAATGAGACGGATGTCCGCCTGCAGAGCTCCGCCAGCCCCCCCGACGGACATCACGGGGATGGGGGCAAAGAAAACAACCAGAAAGGTACTGAAAATAACGTGGAGACGGTGCTTAGAGATCCTTCCGAGAGGCAAAACACGGCCTTTGTTCTCATTTTTGAACACGGGGTTTCGCAGTGCTTCGCGGGCAGTGGTTATCCAGGGGCATCAGCTATCCCGGGAAGCGAACGTTCCCATCCCGTGTGGCAAAAGTCCACTCGCATGAATAACGTAGACAAAACCAGCCCACAAAAGGACAAGAGGCACGTTTGGTCCCCCTTTGCTTGAAGCTTCGCTAAAACTGTATACTCAGATTGGCCCTGTCCTGCAGTTTCTTTCCCAGAGTTTTGCCCCAAACCCACGCTTCTAGCCCCGCTCCCCAAGCCCTCCCTCGGGGCCCACCGCCTTTCCCCAGCCCAGCCTGTCCTTAAAGCTTTTCTTTCCACACACAGCCCTTTCCACTCACCTCCCTCCGGGGCCTCTTCTCTCACAGGCACCTCACAGCCCTGCAAACCTCCCTCTCACGAAAACCCATTCCCCCCTCGCTCCCCCCTCACGCAACACCTCTTCCCCTCACACACTCGCTCCCACACCCCCCACCATCCTCTCTTCCTCTCTCCTCCCCCTCCCCCCATCTTTCGCCCCCCCTTCCCCTCTCCTCCCATTCAAAATGCCGCCGCCCTTCCCTTCCCTTCCCCTCTCGCCTTTTCCTGCCTCAGCCCCCGCCCCCCGCTCAGGTGACACCGCACACAGCCGCCATGAGGCGCGGCGGGGAGGGCCGGGGCTGTGAGAGGCGATGGCGGTGAGGGAATTTTCCTCTTTTTTCCTCTTCTTTTCATCTCCTCAGGCTTCGGGCAGCCCCGCGTGGGCGGCTGGAGATCCCCCCTCCCCTTCCAGGAGTGGCCCCGGCCCTGGGGCGGCCCCCGCCTCCCTCCTCCCCACAGGCTCTCCTCAGGGAGAGCCCCCAAATCTGTCCCCTGGGCGGCTCCACAGCCTCCTGTGTGTCCGGGAATGGGGTTTCCCTCAGGGAGAGCCCCCAAATCCATCTCTGTCATTGCCCTACAGCCTCCTGCATGGCTGGGAGCGGTGATTCCCTCAGGGATAGATCCCCCCTCATCCCCAAACCTATCCCCAGGGTGGTCCCACAGCCTCCTGCATGGCTGGGAGCAGTGTTTCCCTCAGGGAGAGCCCTCAAATCCATCTCCAGGGTGGTCCCACAGCCGCCTGTGTGGCCAGGAACAGCGTTTCCCCCATGGATGGAGCCCTCTCCTTCCCCCTACCCCACTCCTGGGCAGCCTTTTCCTCCCTCCCACCTTCTCCCCACAGCTCTTCCAGGGCTGGGAAAACACTCCTGCCCTTTCTCTTCCTGCGGGTTTTGAGAAGAAGAGCCCCCCGTCTGCCCAGCCCACACGTGGGGTGTGGGCAGCTCCACGCCTTGTGTTTGAAGCGGGAATTGGGATATTTCAGTTTTCTTCTGCGATCAGGAATGGTTGTGAAAGGGCCAGTTGTAGTGGTTAGGCTTTGGTGGGTGAGTAACAGCAAATCTTATTGAACTTTTCCTTTTTTTCAGATTTTGTGTAGGGGGCTCGTTGTCCTCACGCCCGCGAGTTCTGCTCCAGGTCAAGCGAAGCCCCATGGAACTGGCCCTAAGGGCGGCGGCGGCCATGGACCAGCGCCCCTTTGGCGTCGAGAACGTGGTTTATTTTGAGGTGAATCTCCCTGTTTTTCTTGAGAAGCGGGGGGCTGGTTTGTAGTGAGGCTTAAAACCCCGGGTTGTGCCTAAGTGTGGGGCTGATTTCAACCTCAGGGGCTGCGACTCCGTCCTCAGGGGCTCCGACTCACAGCCCTGGCAGCACCGTCAGCGCGCCGGGCTCAGCGTTCTCTTGTATTTTGAAGGGTTTCTTACGGATCGGCAGCAGCCGGGGATATTTAGCAGCTGTGTATTGGTGGTGGAATCCGTGTGGTGAAAAGATCTTTGGGGTAAAGAGGTGAATAGGTGGTTTGTTTTTTTTTCACCTCGAGAATGTTTCTTGTTGCCTTGTACCTGTAAAAAGATGTTCAAATCGTTAAGGTGTTCAAATCGTTTCATAAAATTACCCCCTAGACAGGAATATGTTTTGTGGTTGGTTTGAGGTTTTTTTATGAGTCCTTTCAGCCTGCTCTCCAGGTGGAAATGGGCAATGCAAAGGCATTACAATGATAGATTTGCTAAATATGTTGCCAAGGTCTATATTAGTGGCTTTCCCTGAAGCGGGGAAAAGACGTCCTGTTTAATTCTTGTTTGCATTTCAAATTCTCTGTGAAATGGATTAAGCAGAGAGGGCTTCTTTTTGTGGGTCTGCCCTTGGGAGGAGAACGCCTTTAGGAAAAGGCTTTTCTGGAGGGGATGGAGAACTTAATTGCTGATGTCTCTAAAAGCGCGCCCTGTTTGGGTGCTTTGAATTTTCCAGTGTGGGAAAAGCCGCAGAAGTGTGTATTTCTGTCCAGCTGCAGAGAAATGGGTAATACTGAGCCCTACAATAGCTTGGTTGTTTTTTTTCCCCTGTGTGATGACTGGTGTGGAGGGAGTTTGTACCAAAGAGTCAACTTCTGATTGTGGGCAGCCCCTGTTTTAGGAACTGTTGCGCAGATTGCTTATCGATGCAACTGCTGCCGCGACTCCCGCACTCCCTGCTGCTGTCAAGCTTTTATTACTTGTTCTGAAAAGCTCTCGAAATACGTGCTGAGCTGTGCGGCTCCCCCGAGCCAGGTGGCCACGGCCACTGCCTCCTCGGCTCCTGTTGGCCATGGCTGACTATTTTCAGCAGGATTCGAATATGTCTGTGTGCTCCTCCTTCCTTTTTAGCCATCTGTTATTTGAGTTTGGGACTCGGAGGCCTTACTGTCTTCCTGCACTCTGTTTTTTATCACTGTTGACAGTTCTGGATTCACCAATAACAGTACTCAGCGCTTACATCTGGAACGCCCTGAAAACAATGAACTCATTAATCCAGGGCCAAAGGTTTAGAAATAAATGGAACAAGGTCAAGCCTTGGGATCTTTAGTAACGTGATTCGGAGCCTCTCACCTGGCTTCTTGGTGGAGCTGGCACAGAGGTCGGTGATAATCCAAAACTGCAGAGCGAGCTGGGTGCCCGTGGAAGGGGAACCGCGCTCTCAAGTGGAAATACTTGGGGTCTCGTTGCCTGTGGGAGGGAAAGGGACGTCAAGAGTCAACCTAAAGGAACTTCTCACCTTCAGAGGTCGCGCTCTGGAGGTGACGGTTAATTGAGGGGAGTCGTGGAAGTGTGCCTTACTGAGCAACATGCTGCTGCTGGCCCGAGACTAAATGTCTCCAAAGTTTGGGGTTGGTTTAAGTGCTTTTTGGTTATTAGCTGGATGTCACTCTTACAAGCACCTCTTGCCCTGTCTGGAGGGGTTTGCTGCTGCCTCCTGCATTGGGCCGAGGGGACCGGCAGCCCTCAGGACAGGGACTTTCTCAGGCGCGGAGGTTAAACCCGGTGCGTGCTGCTTAAAAACTGCTCTGGGTGTTAGTGCAGCGGTCACGGTGAGAAACGTGTTGGCTTAGGGGAGCCCGAGATTTGCATTCCTCTTAAGTGCGGGGGATTTTGGGGAGCCTGGGTGGTACAATCCCCTTCCTGCTCCCAGATTCCTGTCACTGACCCGGCAGCGGGGTGTTAGCAGAGCTGATGCCCGCAGCGGCTGAGGGTCGGCATGATCCCGGCATCGCCGGAGCTCTGGAGCCGAGGAATGGGAGCGTGGCCCATTTCCATCACAGCTTGTGCACGCACGTGTGTTACACGGAGTGTTTCTTAATGCCTGCGAAGCTTTACGAGATTGGTTAATGAGTGTTGCTTTGCTGTGCAAGTGCAAAGTGTTATTTTCATGGAGAAACCAGCTCAGGTGTTCCGTTTATTTTTCTTTTTTTAAAGGCAGAATGCCTATTTTAAAGCTTTCCTTGCAGGCAGAATAACATCTGCTTTTGAGGATTGTTTCTTTCCCTGCAGGGTGGGAAAATCTACAGCCTCGCTAAGGCCGCAGAGGAAGAAAACTTGTCAGTTTCCTAGAGCGAACTGCAGTTTGGAGAGGGGGGTGTTTTGCCAGAGCGCCTTTTAGCACCTCGTCGGGCACATTTCTTTTCCCTGGGGGCTGAGGTTTAACATGGCCTTTTCATTTGCCTAGCTTTGGGTTGTATGAATTAATGGGTGTTTCAATGGGAACCACAAGACCTAATTTCTCAGTCGCCATCTTAAAAATTGTGCAGGGGCGGAAGTGGGACAGGGAGGTGACCGGAGTGAAACGCTGAAGGCTGTTAAGGCTGGAATAAGGAATGGCGGGGCTTGTTCTGGTCACACACTATGACAATAAAAGGCCACGAGTTCCTCGTGGAGGTAAAGAACCGACAATCTGGGAGGGCGTTCAGGGATTTGCCTCATCGAAGGGTTTCCAGGGGAATATGGGGGTCACTCTCCATCTCATTCCTGGTGAGCTGCCTGCCTGTTAAGACCATTATTACTTTATAATCACGGAGGGAGGCCCTGAATTCAGGTTTGGGAAGCCATTAGCTAATTTTGTGGTTAATGCTTTTTTTTTTTTTTCAGAGTGAGTCTGTGAATCGGTTCTCTGTGCTGAAGGTGAGACACGTCCTTCCCTCTGCTTTGGCAATGGCCGCTTTCCTTGGGCACAGGGACCACACAGCCCTCTGCACGTTTCTCGGTAAGTAAATTGTGGCTGTGCCACCTTCCTGCCCGGCCTGGGGAGCTTGTCCTTTACTGAGTGAGAAAGCAAGTTTTTCCCTGGAAGAAATAAAGAGATTTAAAAATCTCTATCCTTCTGTGCAGCAGTGCCGTCCCAATGCGGCCTCGGGAGAGGCACCTTTCCTCCAGCGCTGGAACCATGGCAGGGAAGGGACCTGCTATATCGTTAGGTGGACGAATTTCATCGTTCTTTGGCAACAAACGAATGTGGTGACAATGGTGACCTGGTCCAGCCAGCCTTGGTGATCAGTCCGCTCCTCCCTTTCCCTGTGGGAAGGCTCCGAGGATCTCCTGGGCTGTAGGAAAGGGGAGGCAGTAAGGATGCTGTGCTGGGGAGCTTTGACTGCCTTTGCTGTCTTCCAGATGGAGAGATGGATCCGCAGCACTTGGGAGCTCCCCTTCCCCAAACGCTGAGTTTGCCATTTGTTATCCACAAACAACGTGTTTTTCCGTGCAGGAAATGGATTTTTCAGAAATTCCAGCGTGTTATGGAAAGAAAACGCTCCTGGAGTTTTTAATGCAGGTCATTCTTTTTTGGTGTAGCGGTTAAAACGTGATGTCTGTAACTTTGAAATGAATATTTGTATGCATCTGTCAACGGGTACAATTCACATAGCCGCTCACAGGAGAAGGGATCTTAACCGCATTTCTGATTTTAGGCTGTATCGTGATAATGCCGGGGATTGATGTCGCGCTGGAGATTTTTCTCCAGTTTCCACCTTTTGCCACTAAATGAGCGGCAGAGATTTCCCAGCTAGACAGGCAGTGAGCTCTACGCAGGAATGTGAGCGCGGATCCAACGTTGACGGTAATTAAATTACGTTGTTCAGAGGTTCCTCCTTTTAATGAAAGTCTGGAAAAGTGAAAAAGGAGGTGCCTTTCTCCTTTGGGATTGCTGTTGTGGCAGAGGGGATGGAAACAACCCACGGGGGTTTTGCTCCGCTCCTGGCTTTGGCTTGGAAAAAGCCCTGAACGGTTTGATCCCTGTGGGGCCAACTCTGAGCAGGGTGAGGGGCAGCTGTGCCAGGAGATCCAGAGGGTCCATCTCCACAGCTTCCGTGTCCAGTGAGCAGTTTCCCCGAAAGGAGGGAAATTCTGGGAGAATGGGGAGCGGTGTGTGATGATGAGGGCGGTGAGGAAGGCTAAAGGATGATCTCAACGATTTTAACTTGTGCTGTTTTTTCTATACATCTTTTGGGCAGAATGGATGGGGACTTTGGGTTTAGCCGAAGAAGGATAACCCTAAAATCAGCGTTGGGCCGTGAGTTCTGGCCCAGCGGTCAGAATAACCGCAAACCCTGGGGAAAGGGGGCTGAGGAGCGGGTGCACGGTTGGTTCGGCACCGGGGCTCTGCCAGTCCTTGCTGTTGCTGTTGACCTGCTCCCCATGGCTTGGCCAGTTCTCCCACTGCCCCGCAGCGCTGCAGAGGGTAACAGAGGGGTTATTTTGGCTGGAGTATACCCCCGTGCTTGCCAGAAATGGCCAGTGCTAGCCCAGGCTGGGCTTGCCACTCAGGCTGACCTCATGATGCCGGTTGCCGGCCTCCCGCGTTCTACACAACATTCCAACGGTGGTCTTGGCCCACCGTCGCAGCTCTTCTGCTGCTGGCTGTCGGTCTCAGAGTGAACCTCGCCAGTTTGCTCAGCGTTTGAGGAAGGAAGTGGCAATTTTCTTGCCTGATGGGGCGCAAAAGGGCTCACGTGGTGGAACGGTAATGCTGTTGGTGGCGAGAAGGGGCTGTGGGAGTTGTTAGAGGGCAGTTGGTGACGCTGTGCTGGGAAATAACTGCTGTACCTGACACGTCCCCTCCTTCGAAGCGGGTGCGTGCTAGCGTGCTGTTCCCAGCTCTCCTTCCTCACCTCCTCTGCCTTAACAATTTCAGACACGTCAACGTCGGCAGTGAATTTCAGGCCGAGATCCCAGACCTCCAGGACAGATCCCGGTTGGAGGAGGAGGAGGAGGGAGCATCGCTAGTGTGGAAGCCCTGGGGAGACATCGCAACGAACCCGGAAACACAGGACAGAGGTTTCTCTTAACGCTTTTCTTCCCAGGTCCCCCCCAAGATACTAAGGGTCGAAAACTGCACGTTTTCACAGCAGCTGTTTGTCCGTTGGGACCCTCTCCCTCTTTTCCTTGACAGCATTCGTGGCTGGTAGCACCCGAGGGTGGCTCAGATCTGGTGGGACAGTGAACAGATAACAACCGGTGGTGCTCTGAGTCGCGTCCTCTGGGAGAGACGGTCAGGGGCGTTTGTAGCTGTCCCACGTCAGCTGCAGCGACCTCGGGAGAGGGGAGATCTGTCTCTGGAGCTACCGGTCCCAAAGCTGCTCTGAAGGGAGAGAGAGCGATACCGGATAACCTGCCTTTTTTTCGGTGCCTTTTCTGGGTCTCCAGTCTGTCTGCTCTGTTTGCCCTCTGCCTTGTATCGCACTTTTTCTCCTTTCTCGACGAAAACTGACTTTCTGTTGGTTTTTGTTGCATTTCTAGTGACAAATCTGCTCAACTTCGCCTGCTCCAATGTCATGCCGGGGGGAAGAGCCAACCTGGAGCACGCCTTGCACCGCCTGCATGAAGCTCTGGTAAGAAGCAGCTCTTTTCGAATTCCTACTGGACTAGGAAATATTCTCATCAACTGCCGTGGGCGGAGGTGACCCCGACACGCTGTTGCTGAGCGTCGACTGAGTACCATCTTCCCACAGTGGGCTGAAGAGTTGATCTTTTGGCCCCTGCTGAGGGGGAATCTAAGTCTTGTTCTCTGAACTCCCGCAGGAGGGTCTGGAGATGTTGCAGTCTGGGGCACCCCAGCGACCTGAATCCCATCCCCTGGCTGATTATCATTACGCAGGTAAAGTGGAAGCAGAGCTTGTTGCTTCTCCGGGAATGCGAGCGGGTACTGCCGTTCCCTTTGTTCTGATTGAAAGAAGTGATTTTTAGAAACGTGCGAGCAGTGGCTCGTGTTCTTTGGGGCAGGGAAGTAGTCTTTTTAATCTGTTCTGGGGGCCTTTTGGCACGGGGAATGCCTCGTCCCTGTGTTCTAGCCTGCTGCTGTCCCTTGCGGTGACACCCCACGCCGCCCAACGCTCCTCCTTTCCCTCGCGCCCCGGCTTTACTGCGTGCAGGGCTTGCTCTGCTGGCAGCCATAACTGCTCGTGCTAACAAACTGCCTGCGGTGTTGGCTAATTGCTTTGCGAAGGAGGAGACATGTGGACGCGTGACGAATAAATCGTGCGCGTTTCCGTGAGGTTGCAAGGGGTCTAATCGTTTGCACGTGGCTGTTTCTTCCCAGGCTCAGACACTTGGACGCCCCTGGAGGAGCAGTTGTTTAAAGAGGCTTTTTATGTGCATAAGAAGAATTTCCACCTGATCCAGAAGAAGGTAAAGCCGTTAGACCGAGGCGGGTCACGGGTTGGTAGCGTGGAGGGGAGTTTTAACCCAGAAAAGTCGTCTTTTGAATGGTGCATTGTAATCCTGTCCTTGGGATGCCGCTTCATTCCAAAAAGATACCGGTACAAGACATAATTGGCTCTAATGTCTACCGAATTTGCCCGAATATCAAGCGAATATTTAATCTCTCCAGTACAAAATACAGGAAATACTAGAAGAATACTGACACGTTCCGCTGACCATCGGCACGAAACGTACAGTTCTGCCCTCCCAAGGCTTCTTTATGGCCCTTTCAGAAGAAGGGGGCTCGTTTTCAGCCTGATCTCACCCGTGCGTTGCGCTGTGGGAACCGCAGACACAGGGGAGGACAAACAGTGCTGGATAGATCCGTCCTGGGTCTGTGCCTTCATTGTTTTCCTGTGGTATTTCCCTCATCGATCGCTTCTGGTTTTCTCCCGACAGATTCAGACGAAGACCGTGGCCCAGTGCGTGGAATATTACTACACCTGGAAAAAACACGTCAGGTTTGGCGCCACCCGACCAGGATGGACAGCCAAAAGGCTGCAGCGAGGCACGGATGAGGTGGAGGAGGCCGAAGAGAAGGTAGGAAAACTGCCGGGGGTGGGTGCGAGATGCCGCTCCTCCATGAACCCTTCGTCCCAGGCTCTGGGAAACGATCCACTTCGTGTTAAACCTGCTGATGATGATTTTTGGGGATGTTTCGTAACGTCCCAGTGCTCCGTCAAAGGAACTGTTGGTGACCCACCTCTGCGCGGGTGTTGCCAAAACCTTCCTTGCCAGGAAATGGGACTTTGGCTCACAGAAACACATATTATTTAGGTTTTTTTTTGGTGGTAGACACCGGGTAACCATGTCCCTTCAGTGCTCAGTAATTCTACGTTTTAAACCCATTTTACAGACTTTTGTGGAGGAAAGTGCTGTTCCGCTGAGGACGGTAGAAATAATACAGTTTTTCTTTCACCATCTGTCTTTGCACCCCATCCTCCCCGCCGAGTTTCAGCATTGTTTGGGCTGTTTTAGCATTCGGAGGAGCTCACCGGGGCAGGCTGGGGCTGATAGAACACGTTCCACCCGGCACACAAATAGACCCCTCACTGCCTGGGCCATTTGGGGATGTTTCCAGCCAGTTTTTCGCTTTAGCTGTCCCCCTTGCTGAGGAGAAGGAGAAATGAGCACAGGCTGTCTGCTTTACAGGCTGGTTGCAGCCCGAAGAAGAGGCGCCGGCTCGGGCCCAATGAAAAGCTCACCAAGAAGCAGAAGAGCAGCGAAAAGACACCCCGTGGCACAGGCAGTCCCTCCCGCCATTCCGGGGACGCTCCGTGCGGGGCTGGAGGCGCAGGCGATGTGGCTGGGTTTCCCTGCGGGCAGTGTGGAAGGTGAGCCGCTCGTTTTTTCTTCTCAAAACCCGCTGCTTTGGGCTCAAACCGATGGAGACTCGGCATTTCCATCCTCTTCCCATCTCCTCCGCACTCGGGGCTCCTCCGTCTCCCGCTGACTGCAGCCACAAGGGTCTCTCTCTCTCTCTCTCCCTTTGAAGGCCCTTTCCTCCCATTACAGGCCTGGGGCGGTTCATCTCCTCGGGCGAGAATCCCAGCGTTTCTCGGTTTTTTTGGCTGAGAAAAAGGTTCCACTGAAGTTCCTTCTTGCGGTTTGCGGCCCGAGGGCTCCCGCGCTACAGTCGCTTGTGCCACGCAGAGCCACTTGAGTTTCAGTCTGACCCGATTTTAAGCCGTCTCGCCGTTACTTCTCTTATTTTAATCCCTAATGATCTGCCGTGTTTAACCACCGAGGTCCCACCCACCCGGGGGTACTGGCACAAGCTGTATGGCACCACGCAGCAAAACAGACCAGAAGCTCACAAAAGTAGAAATAATGAAATGTCATCTAATGATTATTTTTTTAAAAAAAAAAAAAAAAAAGGAATTCAAAATCCCTGTTTGTTTTCTCCCTTCCAGGGTGTTTGGGACAGTCAACGGGAGGAATGCGCACGTGAAATACCATCGCCTGCAGGAGGATCGGAAGGCCCCAGAGGAGTCTTTAAAGGGCGGCGAAGCCGGCAGAAGCCCAGAGGGTGACCGCCTCTAGTTGGCAACTGGGCAACTGCCGGTTCAGCCCGGCAACCAGGTCCCTTTCATGCTCTGGGAAAACCCACCCACCATCTCTCGCCTCCGGCAGCACCTGAGCTCTGCGGAGGGTCCACCACCACGAGGTCGCCCCCACTCACGAAAGACCCACAAGATGAGAATGGCAGAGAAAGAGTTATCATATTTAATAGTGTTTCCCCCTTAGGTAATAGTCCCGTGTAGGTTTTAGGTCTTAGCTAGCCATCCTTTAGGTCTTAGTTTTAGGCTTTAGTGTTCTTCTGATAGGAGTGCGGTTTGTTGTTCTGGTACGAGTCAGGATGTTTATCTTGTTATAGGAGTAAGTGGGGGGGGTTATGTGTTGTTCTCCTTAATTTATTACATTGGGTTGTTGAACGTTCCAGTCCTGGGGCTGCTCTTGCTGGGTTTGTGCTGTAAATAACTGAAGCCGTCAAAACCCGTTCCACACGGTTGGTGGTGCAAAGTGAAGGAGAACCTGGGTCCGCGCCGCGTGGTGCTGTTCCCTGGTTGGTTTTCCCACTGGAGAGCACCGTTGCACCACCGTGGCAGAGCCATCAGCAGGATTGGGGTGGGTGAAGGCGTTGGATGGCCGCGAAGCCTCTCGGTTATCCGTCAGAGTCGGCGTTGGCCTTTCGTGCTGCACTGTAGCGCCCATCGGTGTTTGATTGCACAAATAACGCGGCTTTCGGCAGTGAAAATGGCAGTTGGATTAGTCCAGGGAATGACATTGGAGTTTGCCCTGACCGGATGGCTGCAAAGGTTTTTGTCATCATAGTGAGTTTTGTTCGAATGTCTTAAGAGTCTCGTTATCAAGCAATTATCTCAATCTTATGTATTAGTGATACGGGATAGAAAATGAGGCTCATCCAAGTACAGAAAGTCTCAAAGGGGGGAATTGTTGTAGTAAAACGGACATCAACTAGGAAAATTAAATGTCATTGAAGCAACAAAGGAAACCTGCTGCTGCTCAAGTCCTCTCTACTGCCCCGACGCCATTTCTTGACCTCATCTTCACATAGAGAAATAGTTACTGGACACGATTTATCTATGGTTCAGTTAAGGAACTACCCAGCAGGCGATGGAGCACTGTTGAGAAGCAGGGGGTTCCTGTCGAGAGAGCCGTGAACTGTAGGCCTGGTCAGCAAACCCCGAAAACCACTCGGAAGTGCCAAGATGAGAGGAAAAGCAGGTAAAAGGGAGTTCCGGCAGGGGGAGATGGTGACCACCCACTCATTGACCACCTCCCCAAACGGTACCACCTACTCAAAAGAAGGAAAAAAAAGACAGAGTCTGCGCACTCCTTTACGTGGGAAGCAAAGAAATCTCGACCAGTCATTAGAGGGAATGACAGGGAATATGTATTAATTGTTTGAATATGTAATAATCAATGAATAAAAGTGGAGATTTTTGGAACTAAGGTGTGAGCGCTCCTGTTTTGGGACAAGCAGCCCATTTCTGCGCATTAATGGCATAAACTTAGAAATACCTCTGCTCTGTGTGTGTGAAAAACGGGAAAAAGGGCTTCACTGAGAGGTTCAAATTAACAATTTCTTTGGACTTCACTCACAGGTCCAATACGTCACTATTGCAAGTTCTGTGTGTGCGATGGCGATTACACTATTGCGGTTCAGAAGCAACTAGCGGGATCCACTATTGTGAGCTACAAATGCCCCCGACAAGTAGCAACGCAAACCACAAGGGCGCTAGATATTAATGCCTTAGAAGAGCGCACCAGTCACAAACTCAATCGCATGCCCTATACCGTACGGATGTTTCTTAGTCACTTACCCTCTCTCTCTCAGGTGAGGTCGCTCCATCCCGGGGAAGTTACCCTGTACAGCGTCCTGGATGGGGGGGACGGATCTCCGAGGGGCCAGCTGTATCCTTGGAGGATTCCCCATTTGTCTCCCCAGACCCCGCGGTTTATATTTCCTGACTCGGTGAGGGTGCAGGATTATGCCCGAGTGGATTACACTGTCTGGGATATTTCCCTCTGGTGGTGCCATAGCGAAGTCTCTGTTGCCAGTTTGTGATGTCCGGCGCTCAACGTCACGGGAAGAGTGGTGGGATGGGACTCGGGGCATTTTGATTGTTAAGGGCCATTTGGTTTTGGTTGTTCTGTGCCATCTGGAGATAAGCCCGGGCTGAGCTGTTTTGCAGCTCCCCCCAAGTTCTCTCTGCACAGCCAAGGCACGGCGGAGATGGAGCTGAGTGGGATGGCAGCTCCCTGCCTCTCACCTCTGGTGCTCTGAAACCGGCTTGGCTGGCTGCTCCCACACAGGGAGGCGTGTGCATCATGAAGCCTGTGCTAAAGCGGGGTGGGGGCAGTTGGTTAGCAAAGCCAAAGTGGTTATTAATGGTGGTTAATCGCACACTAATTACGCCCGTGTAACGCGGAAGCTCAGATGCCCCCTAACCACCCCACCCCCCCGGTGCTTCTCTAGCCAGGCGAGCGCTGGGCGTCCCCCCCGCAGGAGAGGAGCGCAGCTCCGGGGTGGGTGGAAGGGCGTCACCCTCTTGTGGTTCGCTCCAGGTAAACGAACTGCAAAACTTAACCAGCGCGGCACTCATTGTGCCACGAGACCAAATCCCAGACGAGAACGAGGAGGTCATCGTTAAAATCATTGGGCATTTCTTTGCCAGGCAGGTACGGTTTGGCCGTGGCGTTACCTGATCTTCCCCGGCCGCTTTCATCCACCGAGGAAAGGCGTGGGGCTTGCTGAGCCCAGCACCACCCGAGCACCCTGCCACTCTTCTTTTGGGTGGTCCCTGTGCCCCCAAGAGGCACTGAAGGTGTTTCGGTAGCTTCCCCCTGGCTGTGCAAGTGCTGAAATTGAAGATTGGCTCGATTGAGCTAAAAATGTGTGTTCTGGAGGCCGTGCAGAGCAGCGCCCAGGGTGTGAATGGACTCCTCTGTGCAGGCAAAGCCACCCGCATCCCACCTGGGTGCATCTTCCATAACTGCACAGCGCAAGATGAGGGAAATGCTCCAGCAGGTGAAGCAGCAGGAGCAGAAACACGCTCCGGGAGCCCCGGCCTCGCAGCACAGCAAGGGAGGCTCCCGCCGTGCCGCCCAGCACCGCCCGATGACTGTAACCCCGCCGCCAGACATCCCCCCCCCCTCCCCCACCCCCAGCAGGTCAGGGGAGCAAACCAAAGACCCCCCCAAACACACAGCCCCCCATTCCCCACGGCGCTGCGAGGATGCACAGCCGAGGGGTACGGGGAGGGCTCTCTCCATCCCACAGCCTCCCCCTTCCTCCTCCCTCGCCTCCCGACGCTCTCCCTTTAGTTGGACTAACGTGGGCAGGTTTGGGTACCTCAGCACCTCACGCTTGTGTCTCCCTTTTAGAGATTTTGTGTGCCTTGGAAACCTGAGAGTTGGAGGGTTTTTTTATTAATTTTCTAATAAAAAAAGAAACGAGTTGGACAAAACGATGGGGATAGGCAGCACTGTGGTCATTCTCTCCGGGGCGTTGTGGAGGAAGGCTGCCAGTCTTCCTCCCAGTGTACTTTTCCCCGTTGGCTCCAGACTGCTGCTGGGGCTGAGCTCTGAGCCGCCAGAGCGGTTCTCAGCAGACGGTCACTCGGCGCAGACAATGAGGCCCTGAATAGCCCTTCCTGTGCTCTTGATGGCTCCGGACGGCTCTGCTCCTCTGCTGCTTCTAAGGTGGGGCTGCCCCAGTGCCCTCACTCAGGAGCCTTTTGTCTGTGCAGGTCTCACTTGTGACAGGGGGTGGGGGTGTTGCCAAACTAACTGCTGTGCTGCGATGTGTGAGTGGGTGTTCCCGCCCGTGTCAGTGCCAGAGCTCTTCCGTAGGCTCCTTCTGCCAGCGGAGAGCCAGGGGCCGCTCCTTCGGGAGAGAGCTTGTTTAAAAAGAGAAAAAAAAAATGGGAGGGGGGGGGGGGGGGAGAAAAAAAAAAGTGGGAAAAGAAAAAAGGGGAAATAGAAAAAAAGGGGGAAAAATGAAAAAGAAAAACAGGGGAAAAGGCGGGGGGGAGAGAAAAAAACGGGGGGGGGGGTGGAGGGGAAACAGAAAAAAGGGGGAAAAAGCAAAAAGGGGAACAAGAGGAAAAAGGAGGGGGAAGCAAAAAACAAAAGGGAGAAAAAAGAAAAAGGGAAAACGGAAAAAAACCCCCACATATTAAAAAACAAAGGTAGAAAAGGAAAAAAAAAAAAAAAAAAAAAACAAGGAAGGAAAGTGGGAACAGCCGCCGGGCAGGAGGAGGGACAGGAGCCGGGGGAGGGGGGGCCGTGGGGGGAGGTGGCAGTGCCGGCGCCGGCCCCGGGGGCTGCGACACCACGTTTTTGTCCTCTACTGCAAAGTGTTCTGTGAAAAACAACCAACCAAATCCCACCCACCGACAACATCAAAACCCAGAGAAATCTCTGCAGCTCACACGAGCCTGAGCTCGCTCTCCGTTGCTCTCTTTCCAGTGTCTCGGGGGGGTCACGGCCGAGCTGAGATTGGGGGGAGTGGTGGTGGGAGTTTGCCCCATGGCTGTGATGGGGGGAGAAGGGGTGGGTGGGGAGTGGGGGATGTGCTGTGGGGTTTTTTTGGGGGGGTGGTGGTTTTTTGCCAGGTGTCGCTTTACCCAGTGGCTCGGGGAGGCGTTGGCATCAGGAAGCCTGTGCTAAAGCGGGGTGGGGGCCTCGCCGCAGTTGGTTAGCAGAGCCAAAGTGGTTACTAATGGTTATTAATGGTGCACTAATTACGCCCGTGTAACTGGGAAGCTCATATGCCCCCTAACCACCCCCCCCCCGGTGCTTCTCTAGCCAGGCGAGCGCTGGGCGTCCCCCCCGCAGGAGAGGAGCGCACCTCCCGGGTGGGTGGAAGGGGGTCACCCAACGGGGAGAGGACCAAGATGGGGCTTGGGTGTCCTTGGGGTGGCCGGGTGGCGGGGTAGGGCTGCTGGGGGCTGCCACGATGAGGGACACCCCCACGCCTTTCTCCATGGCTTCCAGAGCTGTGCTCCCTCCCTCCCTCCCACCCATCCAGTGCCACCGGAGAGGTGGTGTCCCCCCTCCCGGGGCGGGCAGGGGCTGTGCCACCACATCTAACACCTCAACGCACCAAAGCACCTCACTGGGGGAGGGACCCTGTGATATTTTATTTGATATTTCCTAAAAGCCACCGGTTTTTCATCCCAGGCATGGCCAGAGGAGCTCGCCCAGCGTTGGGGGGGGGGGAGGTTGGGCTGCGGCACACAGCACAGCAGCTCATCAGATTTTACAATCAATGTAACGATAACGAAACTAGCGGCTATTTTTAAGTTTTGCAAGGATTTTAATTCTTTATTTATTTCATTTCAGAGGGGGCAGGGGCAGGAGGGGGACGTTTGTTTTTTAGCAAAAGCCGGCTTTTCTAGAGGTTAAAGGAAAGGCCGTCCTCGGCTGTAAATGCTCCCCTCCAGCGTCCTGGATGGGGGGGACGGATCTCCGAGGGGCCAGCTGTATCCTTGGAGGATTCCCCATTTGTCTCCCCAGACCCTGTGGTTTATATTTCCTGACTCGGTGAGGGTGCAGGATTATGCCTGAGTGGATTACACTGTCTGGGATATTTCCCTCTGGTGGTGCCATAGCGAAGTCTCTGTCGCCAATTTGTGATGTCCAGCGCTCAACATCACGGGAAGAGTGGTGGGATGGGACTCGGGGCATTTTGATTGTTAAGGGCCATTTGGTTTTGGTTGTTCTGTGCCATCTGGAGATAAGCCCGGGCTGAGCTGTTTTGCAGCTCCCCCCAAGTTCTCTCTGCACAGCCACGGCACGGCGGAGATGGAGCTGAGTGGGATGGCAGCTCCCTGCCTCTCACCTCTGGTGCTCTGAAACCGGCTTGGCTGGCTGCTCCCACACAGTGTGTTACTGGCTTGCCCAGCAGGTAAAGAACCCAGATTTGGGACACCACTGGGGTGTCCGTAAGGGGTCCTGGGCGGCCCTTATGTGGTCCTGGGGGGGAATCTTGCAGGCCAGAGGGAGTCTGGGGCAGTTTTTCAAGGATCTGGGGGTCCCCTCTGGTGCCTCTGGGGAGGGTTTTGTGGCTGGAGAGGGCTGAGCTGGTTTCAAGAGGTGCTTCCTCCCTTTCTCCAGCCCACCCAGCTCCCCCGACACCACCACCCCCCAGGTTGGTGGGTGCCAGCAGTGCCAGCCTGTCCCACTGGGTCGGGCACTGAGGGGGGCACAGCCCCAGCCGCGGGATGGGAGGAGGAACCACAGCACCAGGGATAGAGACCAACATTTTATTTCTTTAACATTTCCCATGGGGGGCACCCCAGGGTTGCGCGGCTGCACCGCAGCTGGTGCCAGGAGGGAGTCCAACATCCCCCCCACAGCTCACCTGGCTCCGCTCATGATGCTTTTGATGGGGCTCAGCGCGCTCTCTTCTGTGCTACGGACCAAGCGGCTCCAGGTAGGCGACTGCTGCACCGCACTGTGCCGCAGCGTGGGGTGGGGTGGGGGGCTGCGGCGCGGGGCTGGGAGCTGCTCCCGTCTCACCCAGCTCCCGGGGTCCTGCAGAGGGACTGGAAGAAGCCAAAGCAAGGGACGACGGACGCGAGAGCCCGCCCAGAGGAGCAGAGCAGTGAGTGGCCCTGGCACCGAGCACCATGCAAACAGCCCACACCCCACGGCAGCCCTGAGCCGGGGCTGTGCCAGGGGCTGCCGGCCGCTCACTCCGTCCCCTCCCTCAGCAGCTTCTCAGCTAGCGGATGAAGGATGGGAGGCTCAAGTCGACACAGGAGAAGCAGGGAGTGTGGGGGAGACCCCCAGATCCTGCCCCAGACCCTCAGCCCGTGCCCTGCCTGCGCTGGGCAGCCCTGCCCGCCTGCTGAGGAGGGGGTGCTGCCCGCGGGCCCCGACGGAGGAGACGGGGTATAGCGGGCTCTCTTCTCTCTCCTCCTCTGCAGGGCAACCGAGGAGGGAGCACCGGGCCCCACAGGACCCACTGGGCTCCCTGCCAACCATATACCATCTGAGCAGTGATGCCTCTCTCTACCCCCTAACCCCCCCAAGCCCCCACGTCCCCCTGCCTTCCTCTGCCGCCTATAGGTCCTATCAGTGGGGACAGCTCCTTCTGGTCCAGGGAACCCCCCGGGATCCTGGGCCCCCCAAGGGCTACCGCAAGAGCCCCTGCAGCCTGTGCTCGCTGGCCAACTCGGAGGACTGCAGCAGCCTGTTGAGGAGCAGCTCCTCTTCCCAGAGATCCCTCTACCACTTCCTGGAGCCCTGGCCCAGTGCAGCAACAGAGCCAGTGGTGCTCACACACTCAGGACACCCCCGCTCTCCCACGGCTGCTGGTGGGGCAGTGGGGAAACCAGGGCTGGTCCTCGGCCAGGAGCCTCCACAGGAGCTGCCAGCAGGGACCGAGAAAGAGCGGGTTCCCAGGCAGGGGACGGAACTGAGCGTGGAAGCATACACTGTGGAGCTCTGAGCTGCTGCGTGGTGCCAGGTCTATCCAACGTCAGGCAGTATGTTCCCAGGAGACATCACCGCTGACAACTCTTCCGAGGAAGTGGGGCCATTTCTGTAGTCGTAGCCTGCCTGGAGAAACAGCCCCACGGAGCCAATAGTCTGCTGAGCAGCAAGGGAGCAGAGTCGCTGACTCTCAACCAAGGACTGAAGTACAGCAACCCACTCTATTGCCTTCCCCCTTCGCCCGCTGCCTCCCACAGTCTAGAAGAAAAGAACCAGGGAGCTCCAAAGGAGGGGACCCCTCCCCCACTCCCCCAAATCTGCCCAACACCCCCAAAGCTCCCCAAAGACACGGGACTCCTCCCACACACCTCCACTCCCCACACCGACAACCCTCCCCCTCCCCCAACGCTCCAAAAAGCAGCAGTCCTTAGGGCAGACTCCTTAAGCTGACTCCACAGCTACGGCTCCCCGTCGGCTCCGGGGGAGATAAGGGGGCCCCGGGGGGTCTCCGTGGGCTTTGAGGGGGTCCCAGGGCTGCCCACGGGCTCCCAGCAATGCCCATGCCCACCACCCGCTTCAGGGGGCCCAGCGCTGACACCCCCCGACCCATCTCGGGGGTACCTGGGGGGACTCGGCCGTGGGCTAGAGGCGGGCGAAGGGGGCACGGCCGGGCTGACCTGCCGGGGGGGGCTGAGAGCGGAGCCCAGAGCGGAGCCAAGCGCCCGGCCAGGCCGGCCCCGGGCACCCTGCGCTGCGGCCGGGGCTGCCGCCACCTGCGGGGAGCGAGCGGGGGGTGAGGGGACGGCAGCGGGGGACGGGGGAGCCTGAATCGGCCCTGTTTCCCCCGGGGACGCCCCACTCGGCTCTACACCCCCAAACAGGCCCAGACCGCCCCCCGCGCCCCCCAGCCTGGTCCCGCCACCCCACAACCCCCCGAACTGGCCCCGGAGACCTCCGCACCGCTCCTGCCGCCGCCGCCGCCCCACCCCCACCCCGCTCCCGCCCCCCTCGGCCCCGGTCCCCCCGTCTCTCCCGGTACCAAACGCCGCAGCTCCCGACCACCGCCGCACACCGGAAACGTTCTCCTTCGCGTCCGCCCAACCGCGCATGCGCTGAGGGGCAGATCCGGGCCACGCCCCCCAACGTCGCCGCGGCAACGGCGGGCGAGAGGGGCGGGGCCGCGCCGAGGAGAACGAGGCCCCCTCAGCCCCGCACCACCGCTTCTTTCCGCCCCGGGTACTGCGAGGCCGAAAACAGCGCAGCCCTCCCCCAAATGCGCCGGGACCCCCCTAAACTAGCCCAATCCTCCGCAAAATGAGCCGGGACTCCCTGAAATCAGCTCAGCCCTCACCAAAATGAGCCCCACATCTGCCTGCAGAGCTCCGCCAGCCCTCCCGACGGACATCACGGGGATGGGGGGAAAGAAAACAACCAGAAAGGTACTGAAAATAACGTGGAGACGGTGCTTAGAGATCCTTCTGAGAGGCAAAACACGGCCTTTGTTCTCATTTTTGAACACGGGGTTTCGCAGTGCTTCGCGGGCAGTGCTTATCCAGGGGCATCAGCTATCCCGGGAAGCGAACGTTCCCATCCCGTGTGGCAAAAATCCACTCGCATGAATAACTTAGACAAAACCAGCCCACAAAAGGACAAGAGGCACCTTTGGTCACCCTTTACTTGAAGCTTCGCTAAAACTGTATACTCAGATTGGCCCTGTCCTGCAGTTTCTTTCCCAGAGTTTTGCCCCAAACCCACGCTTCTAGCCCCGCTCCCCAAGCCCTCCCTCGGGGCCACCACCTTTCCCCAGCCCAGCCTGTCCTTAAAGCTTTTCTTTCCACACACAGCCCTTTCCACTCACCTCCCTCCGGGGCCTCCTCTCTCACAGACACCTCACAGCCCTGCAAACCTCCTCTCCTTCTCCTCTCCCACTCACGAAAACCCATTCCCCCCTCACAAACACCCATTCCCCTCACTCCCCCCTCACACGCTCACTCCCACACCCCCAACCCTTCCCCCCACCATTCTCCCCTCCCCCCTCGACTCTTCTCTCTTCTCTCTTCTCTTCTCTTCTCTTCTCTTCTCTTCTCTTCTCTTCTCTTCTCTTCTCTTCTCTTCTCTTCTCTTCTCTTCTCCTCCTTTTTTCTTCTCCTACCCCTCTCTCTGCCCGTGGGCAGCCCTGGGACCCCTTTAAAGCCCACGGAGAGCCCCGGGGCCCCCTTGTCTCCCCCAGAGCCCACCGGGAGCCGTAGCTGTGGAGTCAGCTTAAGGAGTCTGCCCTAAGGAATGCTGCTTTTTGTAGCGTTGGGGGAGGGGGAGGGTTGTCGGTGTGGGGAGTGGAGGTGTGTGGGTCCCTTCTGCCAAAGTGCAGTGAGAACCACGTTCACTGAACCCCCATTCTACATGGACAGGGTCAGTTGGATGTATAGGACCAAGTTGTTGGAATAACCTCAGCTCTTTTATTAGCAATTCCAAGGCATTGGTATGTTGGTCAGTCCATTCCCAGGATTTTCCCTTCCTGAGCAAATCATCAAGGGGCGAGCAATGATGGAAAAGCCAGGGGTGTGTTTATGCCAATAGCTTAAAGTTCCTAGAACTTGCTGTAACTCCTTCACACTGGGTGGATTCTGCCCCTGTTCTGTTTTTTTTTTAGGGTATCTTGAGGGACTGAAGCAGCTCCTTTAATCCACCAGAGCCCCAGAATTGCACTTCCTGCGCCGGTCCTTGACACTTGGTGGGGAACGGCCCCAGTTTCAGATCTGACCTTGGGGGATGAAACCAGGCTTGGGTCCAGTGGGATTTGATTCCTAAAGCAACTACAGCAGCAGCTTTGAGAGGGATTTTTCCTCCCGACTCCTCCCCATAAAATTCCCCTCTGCACAGGGAAATATTAAATCCTCCCAAAATACGGAGCCGGCCGTGGGATCACGGGGCCCGAAGGGGGGGACAGGCGCAGCACTGTGTCCCACAGTCAGCCCGGGGGGTCACAGCCACCTTTTAGGTGGCTCAGAGTCACGTTGTTAACCAAGACCTCAGCTTTCATTTAATTAAAAATAAATACATAAATATATAAATAAATAAAAAATCTCACCCTGTAAGCAGCAAAAACCCCCGAGCTTCAAATGCAGGAGAGGGCCGCGCCGGGGAAATCTGCTTTGATTTTAAGTAAGGACTTTTGGAGGCAGCTGCCAAGGTTTTGTGGCCCCCGGGGAAGGGGGAGATGCAGAGCCGGACTCAGCCCGCTCTGCCCCAAAACCGGCCGCGTTTTCCCTCCAGGGTGACTTTCTTCTTTTCCGTCTCCGCTGGAGTGATGCCTGGCACATGCTGAAAACCATCCCAGGCTCTGGCCCCGGTCCCGGCCAGGAGGAAGTGAAGCTCAGCCCCACTCCCTCCTTTTACAGGGAGGAAAACAAAATGGAAAAAAAAACCCAAATTGCCCTATATTAGAAGTGTATAATTCCATTTTAAGGGCAGGGCAGCAATAGGGCTGGTACCACAGCCCCCCAGCCCCACAGCCACTGTGGGTCACCAGTGCAACGATTAAATTAAAGTTTCTTTTGGGAAGGGGGGAGAGACGGGGACTCTCCTGCACCGGGACCTTTCCCCTCCAGGGAGGCAGAGCCGGAGCAGCGAGCACGGTCCTGCCCGGAGGGCAGCGTGGAGGGGACGCGCACGGGCATCCCGGAGGAACAGCAGCAAGGAAACCCCGGTGCTGCACCTTTCCCTTCCTCCGAGCCTTTTTCTTTTCCTCTTTTTAAGGGCTCAACCAGTTTCTTCCCCCTCCGACCGTCACCGTGGGGCACTGGCACCAGCCGCTTTGCAAAACCCCGTCCCGTAAAAGCCGCCTGATTTTGGCCCTGTTTGGGGATGCGCCGCTTCCATCCTTACAGAGCAAACTGATAGATGATTTGTTTTTCTCCCCCCTCCCCATTTAGCAAGAAGCACCAACGTGCCGTTGTCGTTTTGGGTCGGTTTGCTGCAGAAAAAGGCTCCCGCAGGGGACGGGATAAGCCGATGGCAGGAGGGTCCCTGCACCCATCCCACCGCTGCTGGTGGAGGGCGGCAAGGGGACCTTTTCTTCGGGGTTGTCCTCTCCTCCCGGGCTCCGCAGCCCCACGCCGCAGCCCAACGACCCCCCCGAGATGGGAAGAGAGCACGAGAACCATCTCTGCTCAACAGCTTCTTCCTGCAAAGGGGCAGGAAAAAGGAGGAGGAAAAGGCACCTTCCCACTTGCCTCCGGGCTCATCCCACCCTGCGAGAGAGACGCGGCTTTGCGAGGAGAGGGGAGGAGGAAAAAACACCACAGCGAGAGAGCCAGGGAGGGAAAAGGAAGGAAAGCGGAGGGGCAGCGGAGGGGCAGCCCGGGGACACAGAGCCCCAGGTCTCGCCTGGCCGCTCCCGCCACCACCCGGCGGATTGGAGGGGTTTGATCTGAAGCGCTGCCTTATATTAATTTAACAGCCGGGGGAGGAGAAGGCACCATTTCTGCCTTTTGCAGCTGCCAGGCTGATGGCAGAGCCGAAGCAAGAAAAATAATTATCATAAAACAAACAAACAAACAAACAAAAATTCAAAAAAAACTCCAATGTAAAACTGGAGCACAGGGAGCAAATGCTTTTCCTTCGCCTCGGCCCAACCGCTCGGGCGCTCCGCGCTGCCCCGCCACGGAGGGCATCCCTCTCCTGCCAGGGAGAGACAGAAGGGCGAACTGAAGGCAGGACCCCAAACCAGACCCAAGAACCTGGTCGCGATGAAGAAGAAAGTGGAGAAAGCGTCACATACAACAGAAACATTCAGAGTTTATTTTGGGGGAACAAAAAAAAAAGAGAAACAGAAGAGGAGGAGTGAGATATTAAAAAAATAGCACTGAACAATGAGGCGGCAGCAGTCCCTCTACTGCTAAAAAACGGCAACAACCAACACAAGAACACACAGAGGCGGAACACCACCGAACTCCCACTGACTGTCATGTGCGCCTCAGTTTGCTGCTCTGGAGAGAGGGAATGCCTGAAGCACACCAAGGACAGCTGAAACCATCGCCGTGGCTTAAAGGGGAATCCGCCAACTGGAAAACAAAATAAAAGCGGTTTCTGCCCATGTCTGCGTGGGCACATCCCCGAGTCACGTTCTCACGCCTCTCCTTCAATGTCAAGATTCCTACACATGAAAACTGGAGTTGGGGGGAGGGAGGAGAGAGAAAAGGAGGGAGAGTGTCATCAGTGGGGCTGTTGCCCCGCTCGTGGGACCGTGCTGGCAGAGAGGAGCTGGTTCGTGTGCCGCAGCCCTCGCCGCTTGCTCGGCATTGCCGGCAAAAAAAAAAAGCCGTAGGCACGTGCCACCGCTCGCAAAGGAGCACGGCCACGTTCCCACGCGATCATTTACCTCTTTCCTCCCCAGATTCAGACTGTTTCCGTGCTCATAGTGAGAGCCTTCCACACGGTTGTTTTTGATATCTCATCCGAGACATTAATCTCCAAAGGATCAGTCCTGCAATAAATATTTGAGACAGCAATCCGTGACTGTGGGAACTGACACCACCCAGCGCATCAGCACCAGCAAGAGGAACGGGGGGGAGGAGAACCAAAGCTGCGCATAAGCACAGCGGGTTGGGCGGGAGGAGGAGGTTTGGAAGGCGAGCCGGAGAGCCGCAGAGCTACAGCTCTGTGCAAAGGCTCTGCACAGAATCCCAGACTGGTCAGGGCTGGAAGGGCCCTCTGGAGCTCCCCCAGTCCCACCCCCGCCAGAGCAGGGGCACCTACAGCAGTGGCACAGGACACCTCCAGGCGGGTTTGGAATGGCTCCCGAGTGGGAGACTCCCCCACCTCTCTGCGCAGCCTGTGCCAGCGCTCTGCCGCCCGCCCTGCCCATAAATTTGCTCTTCCCGCCAAGCTGAGTGCATGGCGCTGGGATGCTCAGCAAAGATAAACGCAGTGAAAATTCTGCCAACCCCCTTCAGGCTGATCTTGCCGGGGGTCCTGCTGCTTGGTGGGGCTTTACCTGTCGCTGCTTGGCTTTGGGATATCCGCGCTGCTGGTCTTGCCCAGCTGCAGCCGAACGGAGTTTGCAGCAGCAGCTTCCATCATCTCCTGGGACTCCTGACATAAAAAGGGACAAATCAAAGTTCTCTGTCTATGATCGAAGTGGAGATAAACTAAAGACCCAGCAAAGCCCACGTGCTGCCCTCTCCTTCTGACCTTCTGTTAGCGCAGCCGGGGAAAGACCTTTCACTCCAAACACTTGGGGGGGGGGTTAAAACCACCCTTACGAGCAAATCTTTCCATCATAATTATAATGTTGATTATAAATGGCACCTTTAAAAATTATACCGCTATTCAAGTGTTAAGCTCACTGCTAATTTAAAAACAAGGTTATGATGCGGGATCCAGGCTGTCAGGATCTATTTCTATTGAGTTCGGATCTTCCCCCAACATTTCAAGAGAAGCTGTGACAGAAAGAGGCAATCTCAGAGCCCGAGGGAGACATCCAGCCCCGAGCACCCAGCAAGCATCACCTCTTCTTCTTTGGCTTCATTTTTGGCATCGGCCAACTTCTTCCTGCTTTCTGGCATAAGGTCATCCAAAAAGCTGAGCTCCCGCTTTGAGAAGCAGAAGTCCATCACTTTCCGGACAAACACGAGAGCCAAAACCTTCATAAAATAAGAAGGAAGAGGGGGTGAGGTCTGAGATGATGTTACATCTCCGACGCTGCAAACGTCCCGCTGCTGAGCGGCACCGGCTCTTACCATCATGGGAAAGATGATGGCAGCACGGGACACCTTGATGGCCCAGAGCAGGACGAGGCAGATGAGCTGGATCAAGGTGAAGAAATGCACCTTCCGCAAGGGAACGTGCCGCAGGTAGATGAAATCCGGCTGGTGTTTTGCCGGCATCCAAAAGAGCTTCAAGCGGTCGAAGAACTGCAAAATAAAAGCAGAAAAGTTACCCCTTGGGGCTGTGGAAAGTTTCTGGCCCTGTTGGGACGTGGAAGGAGTTTTCAGGATCTCACGTGCAGTGAGAAATCCTGGATCCCACTTTGTTCCTCCCAGGAGCAGCACCCGTTTTCCCTTTGCTCCATCTATAAACCAGTGTGTCCATGAGAGCTGCCCACCAAATTGCAATTATTCCACATCCTTCTATTATAGAATCACAGAAGGGTTTAGGTTGGAAGGGACCTCGAACACCAGCCAGTCCCACCCCCTGCCCTGGGCAGGGACACCTCCCACCAGCCCAGGTTGCTCCAAGCCCCGACCAACCTGGCCTTGAACACCTCCAGGGATGGGGCAGCCACAGATTCTCAGGGCAACCTGCGCTGGTGCCTCGCCACCCTCACAGGAAAAATTTCTCCCTGATATCTCAATCTGCCCTCTGTCAGTGTCAAACCATCCCCCCTCGTCCCATCGCTCCCCTCCCTCATCCAGAGTCCCTCCCCAGCTCTCCTGGAGCCCCTTTAGGCACTGGAAGGGGCTCTGAGGGCTCCCCGGAGCCTTCTCTTCTCCGGGCTGAACACCCCCAACTCTCCCAGCCTGTCCTCCCAGCAGAGGGGCTCCAGCCCTCCCAGCAGCTCCAGGGCCTCCTCTGGCCCCGCTCCACCAGGTCCATGGCTCTCCTGTGCTGTGGTCCCAGAGTTGGAGGCAGCACTGCAGGGGGTCTCCCCAGAGCAGAGCACAGCAGAGGGCACAATCCCCCCTCGCCCTGCCGGCCACACTGCTGATGCAGCCCAGGATGCGGTCGGCCTTCTGGGCTGTGATCGCGCATTGCCGGCTCACGGTGAGCTTCTCATCAGTCCGCACCCCCAGGTCCTCCTCAGACCATCTCACCCCCCCTCCCTGTTCTTCTATAAAAATATATGTTTAATATATTCTATTCTTCTGTTTGTTATTTGGCATTTCTCAGCCCACTGAATCCCCCAGCGAGGATTCCCACCGGCAGTAGAAATCGCCTTCACTTTGCACTGAATTCCCCCATTTTCACCACACCAAACACTGCCCTGTCCCAAACTGTGACGCAGAGCGCGCTGAACTTGCCTGGTCCTCCCGCCCTACGTACCTCCTGTGCCCCCACCAATCTTCTCCTTATACAAAATACTTTCACTGCCTGCTTTTGGGGAGGTTTTCTCCCACACCACTGCTTTTTTCCTGCTTCTCTGGAGATGACACAGCAGGGAGCCGCACGCTGTAAGAGTCCATACCTGAATCCCTCTGAGCGACGACACACCCATGTAGAGAAAGACACCGTAAAGCACAGGCATGGGTATAAACTGGGAAATTAAAAAAAAAGAATGAAATAATTTATTTTTTTAATTGCTTTTTCAGTATTACTGCTCTCTTCTAGAGGCACTGCCTAAAATTGCCTAAAGCTTTCCAGTTTCCACAGGGTTGGAGATGTGTCACCTCTTAACCTGTAGAGGTTTTGTGCGTGCGAGTGAGTGAGTGAATGCTCTGCTTTAGGCTGAGCTTCTGAGTTACGTTTCATTAGAATAATCCTATTTTCCTGAAAGGTTGGAGGAAAATAGGTCATTTCACCAATGAAACTGTACACCACGTTCTGTGATGGGAGAAGAACATTTCTACACATTTTTGTGGCAACACGCAAAAGCGAAGTGCCTCCTTTTAGCCTTGAGCTGTGGTGACTTTGTGGGAGGAACACACAAGGAAGCCCACGGGGATGATTTTGGTGTGTTTAGCTACTGGGAACGGCTGTTGGGAGGCATTTGGGGGAGCCAATTGCATCCCATAAGGTGCTGCCTGCTTGAAAGAGAGCAGTGTACTGGTCTGAATCCGCTTCATCGTAACCCATAAACACAGGTGGGCCTGAGAGACACCTGGGAATTAAAGCAGTTGTCCTGCTCGCTTGCCTCGAGGACACCAAACTGGGGTGTGAAGGGCTGGAAAGGGTAACTGAGGCTGGTTCCCACCGTGGGCCAAGCCTCAAGGTTTGGGATCACCTCCTTCTCTGCTCCACACCTACTCAGGCCTGGAGGGAGGGGATGGTTTTTGTCAAACCTCCAAAAAGCTCACGCTTGTTGGGCGTTTTGCATTTTCCTCTTACCTTTAACACCGAAGTGAAGAAGACAGAGCAGCCCATGAGCACAAAGATCATCAAGCCGGTGACTCTCTGCTCTCGTATCCCCAGAAACTTGGGTTGTTCTCCTGGAGCTGAGCAGCCAGACTCCACTTTGAGGCTATTGACGTGGGTGATGGACAGGACAGTCGCAGCCACAAACCAGGGCAGCCCCATCACGGAGCACACCCCGAGCATCACGGCCACCATGAAAAGGTCCAGGTGGTACCCGCATCCTTTCTGTGGGCAGCAAAACAAGGAACAGAGCATCCCACAGCACAAGAGCGAGGACAACGTCGCGCCTCAGACTCAAACCCTACTTGGGCGCAAGTCACCCTCTTGAAAATTTAAGAGAAGAATTGGCAAAAATAAGGATGGATCCGGTCTTTGCGCAAGCACCTTGCATGAAAATCTGGCAGGAGTTCAGACCAAGTGGATTTGGGAGGTTTGTGCAATAGCTACTTCTCAAACAAACACACAAACAAACAGACTATTTTCATTCATAAAGAAATTTCTACTGCTTGTAAGCAAGATGTGACCCTGAGTTATCCCTGGCAGTGCGTCAAAACAGTTCGTTCCCCCAGCTCCTGCTGGCATTCTGAAACAAAAACACGCTTCTATAGTGCTCGAAAATTAATTTGTTCCTCCAAAAGATTGCTCATCTGAACTGCCCTCGTTTGCTCCCTGTGACATCACTAATCCAGCAGAGCATCCTGCCACACAGCCTGACATTGTCCCAAACCAACGCCTTCACAAAGCACTTGGCATAGGAGCTTCTCCCCACACCTGCAGCCCAGAGTGGGGTGGGGATGGGGTCAGCTCTTGCAGCCCCTTACCTTCAGCTTGTGCTCCTTCCTGTTGACAATGACAGCCGTGATCTGCTGATCCATGAATATCAAGATGGTGCAGAGCAGAGCTGGGATGGGCGCGGCCAACACCGTCCACCAAGGGTTGGGCCCTATGGGGTTGACCAACCACCCGCGGTTGTCTCTGGTAGGCTGCAACAAAGCCAAAACACACATCAGGATCAACTCCCAGCCCAGCCACTTCACTGGCTTTGATTTTCCTCTCCATCGCTGTGCCGCCTCATCTCCTGGCCCTGCCTTCATGTCACCCTCTCCTACGGGGTTCAGCAGTGCCAGCGTCCTCGTCGCAAGCACCTATAGATACTTCTGTAGGTATCAAGTTTTGGGGCTGGTGTCTTCTTTCCAGAAGGAAATGATGCATTCGGAGGTGGAAGAGGAGATGGTAACACCACCAGCATCCCCAGACTCAGCCCTGTCCTGTCCCAGCATCACCCTGTGGCATCCCCAAGGGCCGAAAGTGGCTCCACACCAAAACACCCCATTACCTTGAACATGTGGGGGACGTGGAGCTTCGGCGATGGGATCCCAACCAGGAAGTCAATGAGGACCATGACGACGATGATGAGGAAGACACCAAAGTCACTTACTGTGGACCGTACCTGGGGCAAGAAAGCAGAGCTGAAAGGGACAGCACAAACGGGGCCATACCGTGAGATGGAAAAGTTAAAGACATCAACAGCATTAAGGCTGGTTAACAAATTCCCACCACTCTGAGAAGATGCAGCCAAATCCCTCGTTTGGATAGTGTTGCTGTGTTTGTACCTGCAAGATCTGGTGTCAGGCAATAAAAAAAGTTTAATTAGGTGGAAAAGGGTGGTTTAAATTCAAACTTAAAAAAAAAGCCAATAAATATTAAAAAATAACGAAACAGACGTCTGCCACTACAGCTGCACTCACAGCTACAATGGGAATAAGGCACTGAGGCATCATTTGCTCCTCAAAAGGAAGAAACAGTGTCTTTTGTGTCTTTTTCTATGGCAGTTCCTCATTTGAATCAACTTTCCCCTTGGGCACACAAGGTGAAAAAAACCACAAATGAAAATACAACAAACAACCAACTTTGGAAGACCGATTTCCCACTGCCTGGGGAAAAAACCACTCCGGGGCAGGTCACGAGGCAGGTGGGAAACACTACGATTGTTTTGCACTCCTGGAAATGAGTGAGGGACATCCAAGTTTGGCCTTCAAGGTCCAATATTTCCCAGTTTGACCAAGCGGTGGCAAACACTGCTTAGTGCTCCGGGAAAGCCATTTTGGGAAATGAGTGTGGAGACTGCTGCTGGCCACCGTCTTCTACCTACTCTGGTCGGGAAGTAGCGGCTGGTTTTAAACTTCTTCAATAAGCCCGACAGGACAAAGGTGGAGAAGAAGAGGATGCAGCACCAGAAGAGGACATCGGGCGTGTAGGGGCCATCGTGTCCACAGGCAGGTCCACGAAACTCTCCATGCAAATACCGACATTCCTGGGGAAACAGCATCAGGACACAAAGGTAGTGCACATGCGTCAAGGAAACCTCAGATAACTAGGGGGTTTGGAGGATCTTGCTCCAAGATCTGTGACCTCGGGACTGCTGCAGCTAGCGGAGATTTATATTTAACGATCAACAGCAGCTGAATAAGTGACACATGGAACTACACAGACAGCGGAGAGAGGAGATGTGATGGGACACCGTACCACAGACCTATGGCACATCCTCTGCTTGAACAGCAGGTAACCGTGGCTGAAGAAGACACCAGAGGGGAAGGAAACACTGGGAACTCTTGGGGAGAGTGAAAGAGGGAACGGGGAAGGAGGGCTAAGACAACAGTGACAGGAAAGGAGAAGAGACAAATTGTCCCTTCCCAGGGGCAGGCTCACAGGACACGGCCAAGGGGGGTGAATATGTCCATAAGAGCGTCCCACCCTGTGCCTGAGCTCTGCTTCCAGCAACAATGGCCCAAGGGGCTGCTCAGACATGCAAGTTTATGCACGTACCTTCAGACAGCGCTGAGTAAGAAAGCAAGGCCTGGAGTTACTAGGAACCAATTAAGGAAGCTAATTACAGCCTTCAAGCATGAACTGAAGTCCTCCAACTTCTCCAATAACCAAAGCACCCACTGAACCTTGCTCCCAGACAGAAATGCTGTCCTGAGGATAACAGTTATTGCCCACCATGTCGGGGATGAGGTGGAGAGGTGGACTCTCCTTCCCAGGCCTAAGGAGGTTAAACACACTGAAGTAATGACTTTTCAGAGCAGCACTGGCACAAGTTGAAGCCCACCATCACCTGAAGGGCTCTGAGCTTTGCACCAGGCCAGTGCCCCTGGACCCCGCGGCCGCGGCACGAGGAAGCAGTGACTCGGGGCACTTACAGTCACCGTGAGGTTCTCCCAGGTGATGCCAGACACATTGATCTTGTTGCTCTCCCAGAACTGCAGGGTTTCGTTGCTGGGATGGGTCGGTGCCTCACACTTACAGCTGGGAGGAGAGAAGCCAAGACAGGGGTGAGGGGAAGGCGATGGAGGTGCAGCCCTGAGCTCCTGCCAAGGGGCAGTGGCGTTTTAGGAGGAAGAAACCCACTAGGAGATGGTGAGGAAGTCCAGCTTGCTGTGCGTGTGCACAGGGTAGGTCACTCGCAGGTGACTCAGCTTCTCCAGAGCCTCGTAGATGAAGATGATGCAGATGAGGGAGGCGAAGGCTTCTTCGGTGAAGCGGGTGATGTAGCACACCAAAGAGCTAGCGTCAGTGGCCACCAGCACTATGCAGAAGAAGGCGGTCCACAGCCCGATGCATGCCCGTAGAGAGAGATAGGAGAGCGCGTAGTCCCTGGGAAAGCAAAAGAAAACGCAGGGTGGAGAGGGCAGCAAGAGACTCCGAGCCGTGCCTTCCTTCGGGGAAAGTCGGCAGCAATTCAGGAGCGTGTCAAGGCTGCGGATGGTAAATGCAGTTTCCGGTCCTACGACAGACAGCCTCGGGGCTGTGGCACAGGGTGTGGGCCCGCAGGAGGAGAGGCTAATTAATCCTTATTTAACAATGACCTTGTGTTAATGCCTCGGAGGCTAATTGAGGTCAGGTCCCTGTTGTGGAAGGTGGTGTTCTCCCACATCACCCCGATGCCCTAACAGCGAAACCGGCTGGGTTTGCACCCAGTTACCTGCTGCCAGCAAGTTGGGGCTTCAGAATAAATTTAATTGCAATAAGGGGGTTAATCTCCCATCACAGTTGCCACAACAAAAAGACTGTCATGGAAAATATCCATTTCGCGTGAAAAGCTCCTGCTTTCTCAAAAATCATCAAAACATTGGACCAGAAAACTCTTTGGATATGTGGGTAAAATATATTTCCACTTCCAGCAAAAATCATGCAAAAAAGTGCCCGAGTTTGTACTGAGAGGAAAGCAAATCTTCCCTCATTCCCAAACCAGAGTCATTTGTCTCATCTTCCCTGTGCAGCCCATCTCGGGCATCCACATCCTTGTGGTTTCTCCTCCTGCTCTTTCACTTTAACCCTAAAAACCCCGAACCACCCATCCATCCTTCAGAGACCGAGGGCTCCTGCACCGTCACATACTAAAGCAGCAGCGCGTGATGTCTGTGACACAGAAGACAACTTAAATCTACCAACTACCACTAAGAAAAACATCTTTTCTCCATCCCTGCCTTCTTCCAAAGGCGCTCGCAGCACCTGGCCGCAGCAGCCAGCCTTACTTGCAGAATTTGTAGAGGATCTTCTCGAACACGAGGACGGGGCCGGTGCTGCCGAGGATGGTGAGAGGTTGGCCAGCAAAGAGGGAATACACCACGCCGGTCATGGATGCGCCCAGCAGCGACTCCATGGCACTCTGTCCGGGGAAGAGAGGCAGCAGCGAGTAATTAAATCATTAGGGGGAAAAAAACAAGTGCAAATTCACTGCAGCAAGGACTTTTGCATGAGTTTTGTCCTCCCCCGTGCCACCCAACAGAGAGAGGTGCTCACTATGTGGCCGTTGGTCGCCTCCCCCAGCAGTCCCCCGAAGGTGATGATGGGGGACATGCAGGCACAGTAGAGGAAGAGGAAGGACGCCAGACACTGCAGGCTCAGACCATCCCGAAAGTCACTCCAGAACCAGGGGGCTTTTCGCTTCACATCCCGGATCAAACCTCCAAAGAGCCTGGAGGAAGGAAAAAAAAAACCAAACCATTTTCGTGGAAGACAGCGTTAAGTTTTCTTGGCTGAGGAAGGACAATCGCAAGCACAGAGTAACTTCCATTGCTAAAAAGAAGTCTCCTTCTCCCATTTTAGCCCCAGTAGAAACTGAGGCATACAAAAAACCCTCCAACAAAAAGAAAAAGAGACCAAACCTGAGAGCCCGTCCCCTCTTATTGCAACAGTCCCTCACTTTGAGAAGCAGCAGAGCTCTACCTGGAGGTACTTACACATCTGCTTCCACCCCAAAGCAAGAAAACCTGTGTGCAACCATGCTGCGGCTCAGCCCAGCTGCCCAAATCTCCCACCCGCCCAGCCCAGGGGACCAAGCTGGGAACCTGGAGCCCCTTCACTGACCCAGTTAACCCCAAAACTCTGCTAGAAGGGAGGTGTGCGCTCTGATTTTAGGGGCAAACAGAAAAACACCCCACCAAACTATTTCAGTTCACACCTTCCTGTCCGCTCCAGTTCAGGACCGCTGTGCTTCTCCGGCTTGCTGTGAGAAGCGCTGTCATCGAGAGCTTCTGGCACCTTCCTTTTTTCCTGTTAAAATGGAAATAAGATAAAGATATGTCTTTGCAGCCACTGGCTTGTTTTGCTTTTTGGGCTGGGTACGTGACCTGTGAATTTGGGCCCCTGAGCAGCACCCCCAGCCATGCTGCCCTCCTGCCCGTCCCCCTCGTGCCTCCTTCTGCCGCAGCACCCACCTGCGAAGGGACGTTTTTCGGGGGCTCAATTCGGATGGAGGGATCCCACTCTCCTGGCGGCAAAACCATGACCTGATCCAGAAACTCATCGATGCCAGCCACCAGGTCAGCCCGGTTCTTGGCTTTATAGGCAACATCATGGAAAACCTGCCGTAGGAGACAACCTGGTGAGAGCATGACCCATCTCGGATGTCCTAACCAGTGCAATAAGCTCTTGGCTAAATGCAAGGTCATTTCCCCCAAATCGCCTGTTGGAAGTGGCAGGAAATATTCCCCCCAAAGCAAAAATCTGTGCATCACAGTATTTGTAACCATCTCCACCAGGCTCCCGTCCCCCATGGCACACCACAGCCTTCTGCTTCAAGCAGAGAAGTTTCACTGGCCCTGGCAATGCCACCACTGGGGACAGCGTGCTGGGGACCCTGGGGAGAAGGATGAGGCGCGGGCTGCAGCCCAGGTGGGATTTTAGCCTCCAGCAGGCAGCTAACAGGGACAACAAACCCTCTTCCTCACTACTACAGAGACAGGGAGAGGTGAAGAAAGCCCAAAAAAATGACCCGGAGATATCTCTTATCTCGTCACACCTCGTCCGTCATGATAGTAGCCATGGACCTGCCGATCTCATGGTACTGATGGGCTTTTCCTCCTGGTCCAAGCAAAACAAACAGGAACCTAGGCAAGAAAACCAAAATGAGAGAGAAGAACATGGCCTCACTCAAAGGGCGCCCAAGGAAATCCCTGGGAGCTCCCAGCCCAGAGCGTGGCTCCAGGGGGGACGTGTAGGCTCACCGACTCCAGTGATGAATTTGAAACGCATCAAAACCAAATGCAAATTTGAGGTTTGGGCCAACTTTCATTAAAATTGGCCAATGGGTTTAAAAGCTCCAGCAGGGAAGGGAGGAATGAAAGCACGGAGATGTGGGTGGGAGAAACGTGCTTGCTCCCACTGGCCGTGTTCCCCTGGGACGCCCAACTGATGCGTGCAATTTGGTGTTTTGTTGTGGTGGGTTTTTTTTTTAAATAAAAACTTTGTGCTTCTCATTCAGACCTTGTTGGGATGGGAACTTCCGTCATGCCCGAGAGGAGGACAGCTGGGCTCAGGCGGACAAATGCCACGATGGGCTGGCAAAGGAAATCCAGCTCTCCTACAAGCACATTGGACGCTTCAGCCCCGGTGGGAATTTTCTTCATGAAGCGCAGCTCCGCCTGAGCACGACAAGGGATTTTCAGGCCATTACCCCAAAAGCAAAGCCCACAGCGCTCTGCAGAACACTCTGCAGCCAAGTTTGCAAGAGTAAATCTGGCCCTAAAGGTGTAAGAAAGCTACGAGTGACTCACCTTGCTTAGATCCATCGCATTGGTGTCATGGTTCACCCCATTTTTAGCTTCTGCAGTGGTGGGAGATGGATGAGGAGTGAGTGTTTGGGCTGGGAAGAGAAAGAAAGACACTCAGAAAGACGGGCAAGGAGCAATTGGGACGCTTCTCCTTTGCCAGGAGAAGTCTAATGTGGCCAAAGCCCTGCAGAAACCTTCACCTGGTGCCAAAGCCGGCAGAAACCCTCACCAGGTACCAAACCCTGCAGGAACCCTCACCTGGCTTGTCGAGGGGATGCACGTCTAACTGCTTCTTGCTCATGTCAGCAAACGAGTGGACGATGGGGAGAAGGTTGTTTCTTTTCTTCTCATTCTGATGGTGATGCTTCTTCAAAAGCACTTCTTGAACTTTCGCCCACGTGCACTCATCAAACTCCGCAGACTGCTCTTGCTGGCCCAGGATCATATCTGGAGATGGCAACGGGAAACAAAGCCGTCAGAGCAGAAAGTCCCCAAGTCCCGACCCCTCAAGCCCCTGGCGAAGGCTGCGACACGCAGGATACCCTAACGCGGGCTCAGCCTTGCTTAGCAAGACATTTTAATGCAGTTCAGCCTTTGCAGCAAAAGGAAGAATTCTCTTTTGCTAAAAGCCATCATCAAAGTGCTTATTCATCACTCCGCTCAGATAATTATTTCCCATCCTAGATAATGACATTTTTTGCCCGATCTGGCGTTTCTCCTTCTCCATGGCTCTGTGCAAGCCTGGCCAGACCCGGGGGAGAGGGGCTAGCCCAATATTTAGGGCTGAACTGGTGCCAATCGATGGCCGCTTTGCATGTGAGCGTGACAGGCCGAATGCAGGTGTGGTAACGGGATTTATCTTCTGCCCCCAGACACCCCATCCCAGCGGGTGTAGTTCATCCTCGGCACCGAGGAGGATGAGCAGCACATTCTCCACCACTTGTTCACCGAGCTGGATGAGATCTTCCTGAAGGAGGGTGAAGATGCCGAGTGGAAGGAAACGGCAAGGTAAATCCCTGCTGCCAGCTGCAGTGGCGGCCGTGGGCTCTGCCTTCCGCTCTCTGGAACGTGAAGCTTTTGCAGCTGCAGGTGCCGATGCGCGGAGCCTTCTCCTCTTGCCGCCCCGTAGCTGCACCAAAGGGGTTGCAGAGCTGAGGCTGTTTTCTTGCAACGGGGCCGATCGTGCCCGATGTCCGCAGGTGGCTGAAGTTTGAGGAGGACGTGGAAGACGGCAGTGAGCGCTGGAGCAAGCCCTACGTGGCCATCGATTGGCACCAGTTCAGCCCTAAATATTGGGCTGGCCCCTCTCCCCCGGGTCTGGCCAGGCTTGCACAGAGCCATGGAGAAGAAGAACCATCTGTTCCACCTCTGCATAAGGATGGGCCACTTTCCTTCCCCACGTTTCCATTTTTAAAGGCAGGATCCCTCTAAGGAAGACCAGCCTCAATCCATTATGCCTTCAACTGCCTCCCAAATAATGCCACTTTCCCTCAGAAGAACAGCAAACCACACCAATCAGCCACACGGACCTGCTTGCAGAGGACCCCGGCACCCATGCAGCCCCGAGGAGGCTCATGAATGCTGCGGGGGGACTTACAGTGGTAGCCCTGCTCCATCGGGGCACAGTCCTCCCGTTCCTTCTTCCGATGCTTCTGGCGGTGGGGTCGGTGGTGCCGGTGGCTTTGCCTCACCAGCGGCATCCGCATGCCCACGGACAGGGTGTGGTGGCCTGCAAAAAAAGCAGCGTTCTCATCACTCTCGATATTGCGGAGACGGTTGACGCCGCTGCCATGATTAAACCAGCACAGCCATCCCAGGAGGAAACACCAACTTCTCTTCATTTTAGTTTCACTGCATTCCTGAATGTCAGAGACCCGTCCCTTTTTCCAAGCCTGTTTTACTCTAACTTTGCAACAACAGAGCAACAACAAGCGATGGCTCCGGGTCACCTAAAAGTGCCCTGAAAGTATCAACCCTCGTCTCAAATTCCAGCTTCAGCTGGACAACACTCAGACCTGCTCATTAAGCAGCCACAGAAGGTAATTATTTTTAAAATCTTTGTCGGCACAAGGCGACAAGAGGAGATCCAATTAGTCCTGTGATAATGAAGTCTGGAACAAAAAAAAAAGAAAATCACAGCCCTGTGTCTGCAGCCATCAAATTATTCTCCTGACCTCTCCAAGCCAAGAGCAGCCTCTGAGAAAACAAGCTGGGAACTGCCCAGCTCCGTGGCCAACACTCACACCACAGATGCCGCGGGGGCTTTTTCCCCTCTGTCTAAAAGCCACAACATTAAAAAAAATGTGAAAATAACTGTGCTTGTTTATTTAGAAGCACGCCACGTTTCGCTGCAGGTGATGCGTACACTGAGCACAGGACGCGGCAGGGACTTTGCGCAACGGGAAAACGCGTGGGGCTGGTGGCACCTCTCCCGACTCACCTTCCAGCTCCTCCTTCTCATAGTGAATATTGGCAACGGTGCTCGTTCTTCCCTGGTCCATCACCGCCTCCTCGTCGTGTCTCTGTTTAGCGAGAAGAAGAAGGTACAAGTTGGGGCCAGGTGAGGAGAGCTCCCTTACGTCCTCCCAGTCATCACCCATCCCCACGGCCACGCGAGCCAACGAGCATCACACCTCTGCATGTCTCCTCCTTCAGGCACAGCCCTAAAAACACGGACTTGGAGGAGGTTTTTTTTCCCCTACCCAAATAAAACCACCTGTAATGTCACCTGTATTGTATACACCGTGAGTCTGGAAGGATTTACTAAAAGGGGAGACAGTTGAGTGTTTCAAACCAAAACCAAGCCTCCTGCTTCATTCTTGTGGTTCCTTTCGAAAAATTAAAATAGGGATTTCCAAACTGGGGGTGGGCTGGGGTGGGGAGACCCAACCCCACACTTTTGAGCACAGCCAGTTTCATTCTCCAAACGTGATACCTGCAGGACTCACTAGATGGCACTTGGCCACAGGACATGGCCACCACCTACCTCCAAAGGCCCTCAGAACCTACAAGGGTGAAGCTTCGTCTTCAGCCCAACCAGGCTCAGGCTTCTCTTGCTGCAAGCCCGCTTTCCACACAAAACTGCATTTTTCTCCTCAAAAAAAAAAAGCCAAGGGCTGACAGCTAATGCCCTCCTTGGCTGAAATACCACTGCCAGCGCTGCACAAAGAGCATCTGTGCCTTAAAAGCTGAAGGAGAACTACAGGCGTTCTCTTCTCCCCTTGCCCCCGGGGCTGGGGAAGCATCACTGGGATCACCGCGCTCAAAGAAATAAAAAACCAACCACGTCTCACACTCGAGTCGCAACTGCAGCTTTGAAAGGGCCTCCAGGAAACCCTTCTCTTTAGAGAAGAGCAAAATACCGGAAATCTGCTTTTTATCCCCCAAATTCCTGCTTCGACCGAATGGCATCGCCTGCCGCCGCGCAGCAGCGACGCTCGGGGAAGCTCACACCTCCCACTCGCCAGCCAATTTAACGAGCAAAAGGAACAAACGTTCCCATCTGGGAATGAGCTTTTTCTGGCCCCCGAGTACTTTGTCCTTCGCCGCCGCTGCCAGGTGCCTGGAAAACATCAAAGCATCGAAACTGGGCTGGGAAAGGGGATGGCGAGATCACTTTTGAGTTTCGGAGCAGAGAGTGTTGTTCCATCTCAAGAAAACTTCTCCAAATTATTATTTTGCTGCAGCGTTTTTTTTGTCCCAGCAGGAGAGAGAGGGATTTTTGACTGTCCTGCCTCAGTTTACCTGTCTCAGTGCAACTCCTCCAGTTAGAAAGAAAAATCTTTCCCTGGGGAAGCGTTGGTGTAATTGAGGATGAGGAAAAGTACAAAGCAGAGGTTCACGTCCGGCTTTGAGTCCTCCCGGTGCCAGGGGAGGCCAAAAGCATCGCACGAGCACGCAAACTTCCCACCTCGGCCCCCTCGTCCCGTCACACGCAAGCTGGACTGGCCACCAGCAGCAGGAGGGAGGATTAATGTAATTAATCTCGAGCAAAGTGTAATTAATAACACTGATCCCAGTGTTATAAGGGGATGAGGGGCCAAACTGGGGGAGCTGCTCTGGTGACGGAGCAGGCAAACCCCCTCCTTGCCCCTCTCCATCTCCATCCTACCCAGTCGAAGCCACCGGTCCTGTGGCTCCCTCCTTTGCTATCGTGGGGGTCAGCACCGTACCCTGCGGGGACCCCTCTGGCTCCTGAGCCAGGATTTGGGCTGTGACGGGGACTGGACCCGGGAGAGGACACATCTCCAGAGCCCCAAAGTGGGGCTGTGAGGGGGGGACACACGCAGGTCACAGCTGAGCATCACCAGGACGTGACCGTCATCCCTTGCTGGCGGAGACGCAAATTCCTCTCAGTCTTTCCCGTGAGCTGTAATTTCAGGGCAGATTAATTAATTCCCCACCTCTCGTTTGCCCCCGAGAGCAGCTCCTGCAGCCGGGTCCCATGGGTGCAGCGGGGGGGCGGACAGGCCCTCCCCCAGGCTAAGGAAATGCAGAAAGATGGGGGGACCACCCAGCCACCTCCTGCCTGCACCCCAACACCAGGCGCATCCGCACAAGCGCCCGGTGGGACAATAGCTGAGGTGACCGGGTGGCATGGGCCTCTGTGGGGACAGTGGCCTTTGTCCCCCTGCTCTGAAGGGCCACAGCATCACCAGGGGTCACATTGAGATGCGGAGGAGGGGACAAGGAGGGGGGGTCTGGTGGGGAGACCCCCAACAGGCATCGCCCAGGTGCCTCCCTCCCACACCCACCTTGGGTACCCCTCACCTCCCCCTTTGAGCCCCCACCCCTCCGCCTTGCAGATGCCTTACACCCCCCTTCAGCGGCCTGCTGCCCCCCCTCCTTGCACACCCCCAGCACCCCATTTTAGACACCTACCACCCTCCTTACCCCCTCCAACCTTGCAGATGCCCTTCACTCCCCTTTCCATGGCCCTCACAGCCCCCCCCCTCCCCCCCCCGTGCAGATGCTTTGCCTCCCCCATTTGCCCCCACCCCCTGCTCCCCCTGTGTTTCCTCCCTGCCATGGGAAATGCCGCAGTGAGCAGCCATGGAGCATCCTCCAGCCACACCGGCGGCATGGCCCGCCCGGGGGTACCGGGCATCCCCCTCCCTGCCCTGGTGCCGCTGCCCCCCACCTGACAGCTGAGGACCCCATCGGCCCATTGCTGCCAGCGGGCATGGCGGGGCTGGGGGGAGATAATTGCTTGATAACGATACTCTTAAGACATCCAAACAAAACACCAACAAAAATCACTACGATCACAAAAATGAATAGGTTTCGCAATAGGCTTTGCAGCCGTCAGCTCAGGGCAAACTCAAAGCCATGCAAGATTTTGTTCAACCATCCGACTTCTATTGCCTCTCGTAGATTTCTGCCATCCAAGTAGAAGGCAAATTAATTTTTCTTATTTTCTCTTTTGACTGATTCCCTGTCCAATCAATACACCAAGGAGTAGATCGCATGTAATGCCATTCTCCGTGTTCTGCCGTCTTCCAAACGGAAGGGAACTGCATTCGAGAAAGTGCTCGAAAGCCCAGCAGTTATCACCTCTGTTTTGGACCCGCGCTTCAAGGAGATGCAGTTTCTCAGCCCCAGCCTGAGAAGCGAGCTGCACCAGCCAGTGAGAAACACGCTGTTGTGGGTTTGCAACCACTAGTCCCCATCTGCCACCCAGTCTGGGGTGCCAAACTCAGATTCCAAAGCCACAGGCGCAGATGCCGGCAGCCAGCTGCCTGCTCGCAAGGACCCATGCACCAGCGCCCCATCTCAGAGCATCTATGACATCCTTTTGGGGTAGGACCCATGGAGAGCATACCCGAGATCCACCAGCAACTGGAAAACTACATCCCGGAGCCCCTCTGCAAGCACAGCACCAGCTGCTGCGCTGGTGGAAGAAGAATGAGCATCGCTTCCCGGCCGTGGGGCGGCTGAGCCGGCAGTACCTCGCCATCCCCACCACCGCCTTCCTGCCACACCAGGCCTTCGCTGCCGGGGAAAGCACCCTGGAGCATCGGTGCACTGTCCTGGCGCCGGAGAATCTGGTCCAAATTCTGTTCTTGCATCCGCATTCTGATTTTTCAGAATGCACAATTTTTGGGATGGCGACTGAGAAATTAGGTCTTGTGGTTCCCATTGAAACACCCATTAATTCATACAACCAAAACCCAGCCAAATGAAAAGGCGATGTTAAACCTCAGCCCCGAGGGAAAAGAAATGTGCCCGACCAGGTGCTAAAAGGCGCTCTGGCAAACCACCCCCCCTCTCCAAACTGCAGTTTGCTCCAGGAAACTGACAAGTTTTCTTCCTCTGCAGCCTTAGCGAGGCTGTAGATTTTTCCACCCTGCAGGGAAAGAAACAATCCTCAAAAGCAGATGTTATTCTGCCTGCAAGTAAAGCTTTAAAATATTTTTCTTTTTTTAAAGGCAGAATGCCTAAATGGAACATCCGAGCTGGTTTCTCCATGAAAATAACACTTTGCACTTGCACAGCAAAGCAACACTCATTAACCAATCTCGGAAAGCTTCGCAGGCGTTAAGAAACACTCCAAGTAACACACCTGCGTGCACCCTGTAAGCACACGTGCAAAGAGGAATCCCCGTTTACGCACCCCGGCTATATCAAACCGCACTATTTCCCTGACAAGCCATGATGGAAACGGGCCACCCTCCCATTCCTCGGCTCCAGAGCTCCAGCGATGCCGGGATCATGCCGACCCTCAGCCGCTGCGGGCATCAGCTCTGCTAACACCCCGCTGATGGGTCAGCGACAGGAATCTGGGAGCAGGAAGGGGATTGTACCACCCAGGCTCCCCAAAATCCCCCGCACTTAAGAGGAATGCAAATCTCAGGCTCCCCTAAGCCACCACGTTTCTCACCGTGACCACT